>NC_045554.1:20474908-21095846 GCF_009769535.1 Thamnophis elegans
TGGCTGGCTAAGGAATTCTGGGAGTTGAAGTCCATAAGCCTTAAAGTTGCCAAGTCTAGAGACCCTCGCACTAAAGCTGCAAAGCACCAGCTTTCCAAACATAAACCACTACATCTGTCTACAGTCTGTTTACAACCATCTTCAGTTTCAAGTAGAATCTACAGCTTTCCAGCAAAATGGTGACTCGCTTGGTTCTAGTGGAGCCCTGTGGAAGCTTCCCGTTGACCAGGGGCTGCCTTGAGGCCTGTCCAAGGAGGTAGACTTTCCTTTTGGGCTGTGGATTCTCTGGTTAGCCTTGGGGGCAGGCAAAAAAAGTACCTGCATCCATTTGTGGCTGCAGAGGATTGTTGTACATCTTCAGAAATTCCACTGGGCTCAAACATTCTTGGCTCCTGCACAAATACTGGATTGTTTCCGCTGGGATCAGCAGCTCCGGCACAGCAGTGTGGAGGCACTCACCCAGGCCTTTGTTGCCCACCTTCAGAGGAGAAAGGAAGCACAGTGGATTTAATCCCATGGCATTTGTCCTGGAATTAGTGCATACATTGACTTGGTCAGGCTTTTCTGCTTTAAGCAATGCTGCTCGGACAACTGATGTTTCAAAGCTTGGTCTAAAGAAGAAGAATTCTTTATTGCCAGTGCACAACATATGTACAATGAGATTGGTTGAGCTCCTTCTGTGCACCCATACACACACAATACAACTCACAGTGAAGACCAAAAGAAAAAAAAATATCCCTAGCCCAGTAAATCTTATTAACAAACACCCAGCCCCATTACACCAGTGTGAACATGTTACACATTGCGCTAGCCCTGTCAGTCCATCATACTACTTAGTTATTATTTTGTTATTGTGCATTCAGGTGTCTGACAGCCCATGGATACAAACTGTTCTCCAGCCTGTTTGTGCAGCTGGCTATGCTTTCATACCTCCTTCTCGATGGTAGGAGGGTAAAGAAGTGCCATGCAGGGTGAGAGTCGTCCCTGATGACTTTGCTCACTCTTCTAAGGCAGGGAGCCCTAGCGATCTCATCTAGTGGTGTCAGGGGCAGCCCACAATGTTTTGTGCTGTGCTCATCACCCTCTAATGTTTCCATCCGTGGCTGTCAAACCAGCATGCTGTACTATGATGCAATAAGTGAGGACGCTTTCTATTGTGGATCGGTAAAAGGAGATCATCAGTTTTTGTTCCACCTTGTTTTTACGCAAGACCCTAAGGAAATGGAGTCTCTCTTGGGCCTTCCTGGCCACCTGGGTCATGTTGGTGGCACAGTGGTTAAATGCAGCACTGCAGGCTACTTCAGCTGACTGCAGTTCGGCTGTTCAAATCTCACTGGCTCAGGGTTGACTCAGCCTTCCATCCTTCCGAGGTGGGTAAAATGAGGACCCGGATTGTTGTTGGGGGCAATATGCTGACTGTAAACCGCTTAGAGAGGGCTGAAAGCCCTATGAAGCAGTATATAAGTCTAACTGCTATTGCTATTGCTATTGTTTTTCCAGTGAGGTCTTCGTTAAAATAAACTTACAGATTGAAGAATAGGGGCTGGGAGCTGAAAGGAAGTTTTCAATTTGGATTGTGCAGAATTGACAAACTGAATCATCAATATATTTTTGGGTACCTATTTTTTTAAATAATCCTGCCAGTAAACAAACACAAGAGAAACAGATTCTGTATCTCTATGGCCAGGATACTGCTATTTCAAAAAAAAATCAATAATTGTTTTTTTATTAAAGTTATGTTCACATGAATCACAATGCAAAGAACTATAGCAAGTAAGAGTTCCCATCATGCCCTTGGCATTATCTCATGTATGTCCCCAAGTTCTTCCTTACATGTTGGCACTGTTAATTTACAGTAGAGTATGTCAAAACTAAACAGTGCAAGCCCCTAACTAGGCATAAGAGTGTAATGCCAGATTTCTTGATCTCTAAGGGTTTGGTGTACTTATGCTAACTGAAGACATCTCAGAGTCTTGGGCAAAAAGCAGGAGAGATCTTCTGGCTACAGAAATGTACATTTCTACCAACTTTGTCCCAAATGAAGGAGATCCATTGTTGGAGTGTATTATCCTTATGTGCAGCCAAGTCTATTTTGGATGAGGTGCTGGTCCTGGGGAAATGAAGCTGATGCCAAAGAGAAAACTGCTGAAGGGATCTGCTCTCACCTTGAGTGTTGCAAGATACACTCCCAGCTTGAGAATGAGTGTAAGACACTCAGTAATAACTTCTTCTATGGTCTGGCTCTGGGTGACATCTTCCAAAGTTACAGGCACTTCCACTTTGGTGGCATTCCACTGTGAGAAAAGTCTGGTAGGGATGTTATGAGACATTACCAATATCTTAATATCTCGTAATAAAGCCCTAAAAGGAAGAAACCATATTAAACCCATAGGTCTGTAGACACATTATGCATACACTTGCATCCATGTTCTATCAAAAGCAAGATATTTAAGACTTGCAGCTATCTACCATGGAGGGTCACATCAGAGGCACTGGCTACATTGCCCATGGACATGGGAGGTTTCCTCCCTTCCTTCCAAGTATTTATATGCTTCCTGTTCTAAAACTCCTGAGGTGGTTACAATAATTATGAAAACATAAGGTAAAAACAAGATAAAAGCTAAGTGGAAACAATCTATAAGAAGCTTCTAGGAAAGACAGTATAAAAATAGAACTTTTTCAGAGAACCTAATAACCAGTTTCTCAGGACAGGATCCTTCCAGTGATGACCGAAACCCCTGTCTCTTCCAGGTTTGATGCAGGATGTTTTTATTCCAACTGGATGTTGAACCTTTAGTAAGTTGTCATGCTAGCCATCCAGATCAAGAGAGAAATTTAGACATTTATCTGAAGTCTCTGCTCATAAATCCTTGAATGAATGAATTAGACCAAGCCTGCTTCTGATCCAACCACAGGTCTTCTGGAGCTCATGACCTTCCTCTCTTGGCTGAGCATCCTAGATGTGCTTTCATTCCTATCCGAAAATAGGATTGAGGAATCTGATGCCCTCCAGAAATTGCTAAATGCCAATGCCCATCCAAGACACTCAAGGAGACACTCAAATTTCCCAGGAACTATAAACTGTAAGGCTAGAAACTTTGCGACCTTTGATTGGGCACTGACTCCCTATCCCTTAGATAAGGTGACATTTTCTCCATCATGGGGTCTTTGCTGCTCTCTCTGGTTGTTTTCTTGCAGTCATTTCATTACCAAACTAGGTAACATCCTCAGTGCTAGTAGGGAGGGTTCTTCCCTATCTTATTCACACACCCAAATGTTGGGAGGGATTGAAGGGATTCTTTCCATTGGTGCTGCTGTGCCTTCTGCTTTCTGCTGCTGCTTCTCTTAGTTTAGGGGTTTTTTTGGCTTTGTTTTTAGCTGTTTTAAAGCCATCAACCATCTGTGCGTACTGGTAAAGAGGCTATGGGATGCTCTGTTTATCAGTTTGTACCTTGCATTTAACTTACTATAAATGCATTTTTAAACTTTTCACCTTTTTAATAATAAAAGCACAAATAAAATATATAAATACAATAATACATGGTCATTAGAAGCAGTCTTTCAGCCAAGGGCATCATCCATTCTTCAGATAGTCCCTTTCCAACCCGACCGTGCAGAGAGACTTGGGCATCTTCCGGAGGTCCCTCTGCCTCGTGATTGAGATGCCTCCCCTCTGCCTCCCCACAGCTCTCCTCTCTGGAGGACTTGCTTGACTTACTCTGCTCCCTGATGTTCAAAGAGGGTCAGATCCATGAGGATGTGGTAGAGGGTGCCGCTGGAGGCCTGAGGGGAATGGAAGAACATCAGGATATGAAGTTCTGAAGGTGTTTCCACTCAATTCTGTTATTCTATATTTGAAGTGATGTTTTCAGAAATTTCTGGTGGGGAGTTTTGTTAATTCTGCAAGTGACCAAATTACATTGTGCCTGCAATACTATGGTATCCGTATGTATGATTACAGATTGGTGCCTAAATTGGATGTAGGTTTTGTCAGCATTTGTTATAAATCTCTATACAATTCAACTAAAGGATTTTTCACCTTCTTCTGGTACCCTTAAATATTTGCTTGACCTACCTCCAGAATGTGGAGTATGCTCTGGGAATAGATGAGAAGGACCCCAGAGGCTGCTTCCCCCAAATGGCATCGTGAAATCTTCTGGAAAAGCTGTTCATGATAGTCTTCAAAAAGGAAGCAGGAAAGATCAATAGAGAGATCCACCAGAAAGGCAAAGATGAGATAAACGAGGCTTGAGCCCAGGCCAAAAAGGGGATTACAAAAATGCCTCAGACAGCCACCCCTCCAATTCTCATGAAGATAAAAGAGAAAAAGGGGAGTTCGTTCAGACCTGCAAGGTGCTGTTACTACAGTTGTTCTGATACAAGTAGTTCTAGGTCTACATGGTGTCTGTTTCTACCTGATAGGGCTGGATTCAAAATTGAGGTTATTACCAGTTTTGTCTTCACAGGGACAAACACTGACTTCCAATGAAGATGGGTGAGACAGAGTGAGATAGTCAGACCTCCCCACAGCCAAACGGACAAGGCTCATGAAAGCCTTCCCATTTGGGAAACTTCAGGGTGCTATGGAAGAGGACATCCCAGGGCAAGCACAGATTTCAGTAAGATCTTGGAACCTTTCCCTCACTGGGAGCATCCAGGGACTTCATGGCCTTTAATAAGGGAAGCTCAGTCTTTTGAAGGCCGTGGTGAGACTGACTGCAATACCTGTGATTTCCTCCTCATTGGCATTTTCTTGCAGCATCGCAACCAAGATCAGCCGGTGAAGCAGATATTTCTGTGGGGGGGAAAGCACCAGAAGATTTAGCCTCTATGCTTTAGGGCTTGGTTTTCCCCACTGTTTGAAGCTCTGTCAAAAATGCAATGTTGTCACCCATAAAGCCCTTCATGGTAGTGGATCTGGGTACTTGAGAGACCGCCTACTGCCGATTACCTCCATGCGACCTATTAGATCTCACCGATTAGGCCTCCTCCGAGTCCCATCTGCCGGTCAATGCCGACTGGCAACCACGCGGAGGAGAGTCTTCTCGGTGGCAGCTCCAACCCTATGGAACGATCTCCCCGTGGAGATTCGTACCCTCGCCACCCTCCAGACCTTCCGCACAGCCCTCAAAACCTGGCTATCCCGTCAGGCCTGGGACTAAGATTGTAACCCGCCCGAATGGTATGAATGTTGTGTTTTTTAAATTTGTATTGTTCTATATGTCTAAAGTTTGTTTTCCCCCCTCCCCTCTTGAGTTGTGAGCCGCCCTGAGTCCCCCCAGGGGAAAGGGCGGCATATAAATTTAATAAAATACAAATACAAATACAATGTTGCAGAAATAATCTGTCACTTATCTTTATAGATATTTTGGTACATTTCCCCAAAACCCATCAAAATACAGGATACAGGAAAAACAAAGCAACACTCTAGAAAGAAAGCTGGGTGCTCAAAAGGGAAAACAGCCATCTTAGGAGGGTCAACCCTCTGTCCTCAGCACACTGAACCACCAAGGAAGCAGTTGGATTTTACCCTAACGTTAGGACAATTTGTAGTGAGTTTATAGTACTGTGTGTCATGCAAATCAAAGTGAATGGTAGACATGTCTAAATAGGAGAGGGCCAAAAAAATCAAGATGGTGGTTGCTACCACATGGTTGAAGCCCCAAGATGTGGCAGCAATAATCTTGGCACTTTTTTTCATGTCTTGCAGATGTTCTTGCACACTGGAATAGGTGGCTGTGCCCTGATTAATCTGAGTCAAACTCAGCCAGGGGCTGAATCCAATGATTCAGGGCAGTGATGGCTAACCTTTTCTCCTGCACGCACCCACAATGCAATGTGCCCACCCACCCACCCCCTGCAGATGCCATGCGCCTCCATACACACAAGTGGCCTACTCGGCCTCCCGTGCCACAGTGGACGGGGACGTTTTTGCCCTCCCCAGGCTCAGTAGGTTTTCCTCGAGCCTCTGGAAAGGCAAAAACAGGCTCCCCCAGGCTCCAGAGGCCAGAAACAGGCCCGTTTCCAGACTTCGGGTGTTAGATCGGGTAATGGTAATAGTATCTAACATCTGGAGCTTCTGGGAGGGTCGTTATTTGCCCTCCCCAGGCTCCAGAGGTTTTCCTCAAGCCTCTGGGAGGGTGAACAAGGCCTCCCCGGGGCTCCAGAGGCACTCCCTGAAGCCTCCTGGCACCAAAAACAGGAGATCCCCCATGCTCCTCCCTCCCCCTGTGCATGCATGCACATCTCCCACAAGTGCGTCAGAAATGCAAAAATCAGTTGGCCAGCAGAAGCACATGTGCATGCACAATAGGGCTGAGCTGGGTGAGGGCTCGCATGCCCGCAGAGAGAGCTACACATGCCACCTATGGCACGTGTGCCATAGGTTCGCCATCATGACGCTAGGCCATAAACCATGTTCTATACATATAGTTTTATATGCTCTAATGCAGGAGTCTCCCAACCTGACAACGTTTAAGACTTGTGAATTTAAAGCTGCTGGCTGGGGAATTCTGGGAGTTGAAGTCCACAAGTCTTACATTTGCCAAGTTTGGAGATCCCTGTGTTTTGGGCCAGAGCAGGGAAAATGAAAAGGAACAAATGGCCTTTCTGATGGCCACTGACCAGCAGAAAAGGACCCCCGGAAATCTCCAGAAGGAGAGAAAAACCCGGCTGAAGCCGAGGAGGTCAGAGAAACCTTCAAGGTGAGAGTAAAACAGAGAGCAAGGGGAACCAGGGGAAACTTGATTTCCAGACACATCCAGGCATGGCCTTCCTCCAGGATTGGTTCTCCAGTCTAGCCAACAGTCTTGGGATCTCCAAGTGGTCTCCCATCCGCAGACTGTGGGGCAGCCCTCTCAGCCAAAATATGGCCAATTGGGCCAGCTGCAAAGAACCCTACTGGCTAGGTTTTGACAGCCCACCAAGCTGTGGGATTCAATAAGTTCAACTTACTGACTCAGCAATATGTCAGGTTTAGGCCAGATGCCAAACTGAAACCCACCAATCCTCTGAGGCTGGGATGCCAGGGCCTAGAAGGACTGCCACCTCTGGAAAAAGAGGCACCAGCCCCACCCCAAGACCACCTTCTGCTGCTGCCGTCGCCTCTCCTCCAAAGCACTAAGCAGGGTGTTTCTGGTCACTGAGGGCATCACATCAGCCATCTTGCTGTGGCAGACTGATCCAGAACCTTCCAGGAACCCATCTGCCAGCCCGGCATGGCAGTTACCCTCTAAGCACCTCCTTGGAATCGGCAGTTGGAAGCCTGTTGGCTCACCTGAGCAGCCAAAGCTCTGAGCAGGAGGAAGATGGGAGGCCTGCATCTCTTAGTATTCTTTTTAAAATACCCTCTTCGATTTCACACATAATAAAACAAGCACAGCCAATTCTTTAAACCACCAGAGTTTCACTAGCAGTGGGTTTCTAGATTATCATGGCATGAGCTCATTTTATGGATCCACATGTTCGGCTTGATGCTAAGACAGTGGTTCACAAGCTGTGGTCCATGGACCCTTGGGGGCTGCAATGTCATCACACGGGTTTGACAAAGTCTTGAAGAAATGTTATTAAAATCTTGAGGTAAGTCTTGGCGGGGGGTGGTGCCATCGTCTGTGGCCACAACATGTATTTAAAGGGGGTCCATGGTGAAGAAAATGTTGAGAATCACTGTGCTATGATATTGCTTTAGTTATATTCACTTAACAGTGTGATGGGCAGCATAGACATCTAATAAATAAATATACGCCTACAAAGAGAAGAACGTAATCCTGGGTTCTAGACTTACAAGTTCCAATTTATGGCCATGACTGTTGGTCTTTTAGGTGAGTGTGGGCTGCAGACAGCAGGACAGAAATGTTCCTAGTTTATCTTTTAGAGAAAATCTGCAATCTAGTGTAATTTCCAGAAAAATATTGATTGAAATTGAACTGTTTCCAATTTATTTTCACACTTTGACAAATTCTGTCATTTTGGTTTGTTTTTGAACAGTAGTGTTTATACTGTATATATTGTACATAATGCTTACAATCAAATGTTTAAAAATGACAAAAGGCATTTCTAATGTTTACATATACCATTCATAACAATGAAATGAATTATTACATACATAGAAATTGTCAGAAATAATTTCTAACCATCACATGAAGTATAGTTGCACAAAAGGAGTATCATAATGCATAGTTAAATAATCTATTGGGAAATGCAAAGCAGATTATATACTTCATGAGAAACTCAACACACTTGTTGGTCTCTTGCAGAAATACATTTGATATTGGTGCCTTTGTATAATGGCCACAAGAAAAACAGCAAGAATGGAGAACATCATGACAGCAACCTGCAGAGAGAGAAATTACACCACATTTCCTTCAGTGATTATTTGATACCAAGGATGAAAGCCTCCTTGAAAGTATTTGGGTAAATATTAGGGGGGAAAGAAATGAAATTGAGTTGTTTACTACAGGCCATCCAACCAAGCTGAGGAAATAGATGAACTCTTCGCTGTTCAGTTAACCTAGCTATGCAGAACATATACCACAGTACTAAAGGGGGACTTTAACTGTGAAACAAATTCTGCAGTGAATGGCATATGCCATTCCTGACATGCCTGGCTGACAACTTTGTTACCCAAAAGGTAGAGGAGGAAACTAGATGGTCAGCTGTACTGGATTTCATTCTTATTAATAGAAATGAAATGGTTGTGTAAGGGTCTGCTTCTCTCCTTTCAAGAAAGTAAAGACTCTTGAAACATCAGCATTTCAAAAGGAACCTTTTATTGAAGGAGAGGGATTGCAAGACAAAAGAAAGCAGGATCTAAAGTTCCCTACAAACTTGAAATTTAGCATGTATATTCCTCTTGGCTTCTAGGTGCTTGCTAAGAAAGGATTTTTCAAAATGACCATCAGATCATTACTATTTCTTAATACAATAATTAACTTGCTCTACTCCCCTTCCCCACCTGAAAAGAACTCTGTTCCAACTGTCAATTGCCTTATATTAACACACTCCATCCCTAATTTTGGCCAGCAACAGATTGATCAAGAACGTTGGAGGACCAGTTGGGCATTTCCACACGCTCTCTCCATTAGCCATCTAACATCTTCCGCAAGACTGTCTCTGTATTTCTCCCACAATTTTAGGGGGTCTCCAACTTGGCAGAAAACCAACATGATGGCAAACAGCTCACAGATTTTGTTAGGAAAGTCAGAGATGGAGGCTTCTTCCAGTGAGCATCGCCCTCCAGCAAGCTAAGTGCACTGCACACTGCTTGAAATGTCAGTTGAAGTACCCCTGCCACAGTTTTTAGGGCAGTAAATGGCATGGGGCCACGGATCTCGTGCAAGAGGAGGCATTACTGGGATGGACGGTGTACACTCCACCCAAAACTTCACTGATATTTCTTCATCCCCAGATAACCTGGTACAGGCTTCCCTTTTCTCCTCCTGCAGAACTGGTTGCCTTTCCATATGTAGTAAGTTGGAACTTCACAATATGAAAGGGTCCTTGCAAAAGCATCAACTTTGCACAGCTCAAAATAGGCCAGAAGTGTTATTTTTGGAGGGTTATTGATCCTCTCAACAACATTGTCCTCAGTAAAATAAACTTTGTCCATTTTTGAAATGTACGGCAAGTTGCATAACAGGAGGAAACCTTTTGTGACTAGGATAGCAGAGAATGCCCCAGGCTGCTTCAGAGCTGCTGATGTATTGTCCTGCCTCACACCTCGTCACCTGGTCCAGATCTTCAATGGTGAACGCTGCCTGGTCAGACCCTTTGTTAATATACTTGCAGATGTATTTTATGGATTTAACTGAATTGCAGTACTCAACATTTATATGAGCTGAGAAAGTGCGAGACAGGACAGGATTGTATGGCACCATCCAGCGATCGTCAAGATCGACTCCACTGATGTTGGCAGTGAAGCCACCGTCTGCCGAAACAAACTGTCCTGATTGCAACCCACAAATAATTGATATTTCTCAGTTGACTCAAGTTCAAGAGATAATAGCCTGCAAACCAAAACCAAATCTCTGAATCGCTTTGAAATAGGAGCATGCAGAAGAATAGTCCAAAAACAGACTAAAATTCCAAGAGCTGGGTCAGGGTTGTCCATCAATCCAAAAGTTAGAGGCTCAAGGATTCTTACACAAATAGGGATATCATGCAAGACTCAGAGATTAGATACTGTTTCCAGCAAAGGGAACATGAGTCAGAGCTGCTTCTTAAATCAGGCTGCAGCCAGCTGTGATCAATAAAAGATTTATTCTCTTTCTTCGAGAGATGCCTAATAGAACTATGTTGCTCGGTCTCCAGTCTGCTTTCTAGGAGGCCTGACATCATCTAAATCAATTGACTGCTGCTGCTGCTGCTGCTCTCACAGAACAGCCTTGGTTTTGTGTCTCCTTAGGTTAACATTCCATGGTTCTACTGGAACCTCTTCCTCAAGGTCCAAGTTGTCCAACTCCTGGGAGATAACAGGAATACATTTAATATTTAAATTATATTAATAAATAAGGGACAGAATTAATAAAACCTAATAATTGAAATAATATTAAAAATTGCCAAATGCTATATAGGTGTTGAGGAAGGTCCTTCTGGTGTTTTTGTCAAATCAGGACTTATTTCATTTCCCATTCTTATCTGAGCCAGCCAAGCTGATAAATAATTGTCATGGCAACACTCTCCCATTGCAATACCTATTCCTGGGTATTGAAGAACACAAGGAAAATAAAACATAGTAACTTATACATTAATCACAGTCCATTACTTAGTGGAAAAAAGAGCCTTGAGAGTTAACAAGGTTGCTCTACATGGTACAAAGGTGTTACATAATCTAGTTTTTCTACTTCGGATATTGTGAAGCCTCCTCCCAAAAGGTAACAAAGAAAACCAGTCATGGAAAGATGTGTAGCGTCCCAGACAATCCTGCCAACCCTGGTTAAGCATTGCATAAATGCCATGCCCTGGATAAAAGGAAGTGAGCTTCTAATAATCTTTTCTGCCATCCTTACCACTCTCTGCAAGGCCTTCCTGTCCAAAACAGTAATACCTTTAAACCACACAATATTATAATACCATGGGATGCTTTTAATTGTCTCTGAATAGAAAGTGGTAAGGACAGCGGAAGGAAGGTGTGCTTTTCTCATACGACACAGAACATGTTGTGCCCGCTTCACCAGTGTCTCACTGTTGAGTGACCAAGCTAACCTGCTCATCAGCTGCACAACCAGAAACTTGATACTACTAACCACCTCCACAGCTGAATTATTAATACACAGTTGTATGTTGTGCCTGCCTTTTATGAATAATAATAAGGGTTATTATTTGGAATAAAGTTGTGGACCTTAAATTAATATCATCAAACTTTTTGGGGTTTTTGTTGCCCTAGGGCTCCATAACTCGTGGTGATGCCACTCTAACAATAATAAATTAATATCTCTGTAAGATATTAAAAAAGAAAAAAACAAGAGGTGGGTGGCTAGTTTTAGTGGTTGGTGGTTTCCCTCCAAAGCCAACCATCCCAAGGTCAAACCCACCCACCCCCAACCATTATGTCAGCTAATAAACACTCAATAATTCTGCCTTCAACCAGGTCCTGGTTTTCTTTGCACAAGTTTGCTTAAATTTTGCAGCCACTAAGGCCAAGAGTTCACACACTGACTGCCACCATCTGGGTTCTTCTGCAGCATGGCTGGAATCTGCCTACTTTTTAAATCACAACAATAATCATCATCTAAGATCTTTACAATTTAGTCAGGGAAGAAAAGATTAAGAAAAACAGGGAAACTAAATTAATTCCGACACATTATTGTACAAGAAAGGATGGCTGACATTCACTTGATTCACTGATGATAGTTGTTTGTTTTGGTATTCCATGATTCTGGGAGGTTGCTGTCAGCGGAGGTGTTTGCAGTCTCTACTTCCTCTGACTGGGTGTTGCCCTGTGGACGCAGATTGAACAACAAAAGTAAAATGAAATAAATGACATGTGCATTACTTTCTCAATAGTACTAATAAGGAACATTGCTGTTTGTAACCAACCTTTCTTAGGTGTATCAAAAGTGCTTTTTCAAAAGTTAAATACACTATTTTTTTCTTTGAAGACAAATAAGATGTTTTCCTTCTTATTCAAGAAGCTTCATTAGTTTTGAACGGATGGTACAAGGATGAAAGGATAGTTCTGAAAGGATGGGAGGGAATTGTTGTATTTCTTTGCACTTTGTTAGCACTCTCTCTGGGAGCCATTGAGGCCACTTGGGGGCTTATCTGTGCCCTCAGGGTCACCTGAATTAGAGTGCAAATGGTTGTCGGATCTTCTTGGAATTGCTGAAAGGGCTGTGATGTAAACAGGAGATAAGTGGTGTCTTATTCCTCCCCCTCTGTTGATTGAGACCTGTTCAATTCTAGCATAGATGGAGACTCTTTTACCCCTATTTCAAACCAATTATTCTTTTATCCAAAATGTGGAGCTTTCTGTCTTGAAATGAGTGCTCTTTGTCTTTCAAATGCCGATGGCTTGCTGAATTTTGTCCTGATGGTTTATTCTCCTCAGTTGTGCCATGCTTTGTGAAATGGTTGTTTTGTTTCTCCAATGTACAGATCTGCACATGTCTCACTGCACTGTATTACATATATCATTGCTCAATTTGTGTCTAGGTGTTTTATCCTTGGGGTGGACAAGCTTCTGCCTTAGTATATTTGTGGATTTGAATTGTACATGTATGTTGTGTTGTTTGAAAATCCTCCTGAGCTTTTCAGATATTCCTGCAACATTTGGAATGACAACATTGCTTCATTTGTTGTCCTCTTTTTTTCTGTAATGGAGGAGCTCCTGCTTGGTCTTTGTTTGGATTTGCTAAAGGTCTAGTTTGCATTCTCACATGTATTCTGAAGGCTTCCTTGATGTGTTTTAGTTCTTTTTCATGTCTCTCTTCACTGCTCAGCAACATTCAGCCCAGTGTGCTCCAGTGGGTGGTGAGAATCCAAATCCAAATACTGATTTGTGTGTGTGTGTATGTTAGTTTTCTATAAACTTCAATGTTATGACATCTGTCTTCCTTAGTGTGTACTGCATAGTCCAGGAAAATACAGACTGTTTTCCGTAACATCTTCCCGTGTGAACTTAACGTATCTGTCCACAGAGTTGATGTGTTTTGTGAAGGCTTCCACCTCCTGTGATTTACTCCTCAATAAATATTATAATATCAGATGGACAGCAATGGTGCTGAAATGTAATTTTGCAGCTTTGGCTAACTAAGAGGAAAAGAATACTTCCTTCTTCCAAATGTCCATGGGATTTGAGAATACACTCCGGCATTATTAAATCCTCACACAGTTCATATAAAATGGCTGTAATGACTCCTCTCCTAACTTGAGAAAGTAAAGGCTCTTGAAACGGATTATTTCAAAAGGAACCTTTAATCAAGCAGGATGGAAATCATTAGAAGCAAAGCAGCATCTGAAAACCTTTAGGCCTTGCAAATGGGATTAAACTGATAATGACCCTTCCCCTTTGTCCGAATGAAGATTCTGATACACAAGTGTGAAGATGCTTCCTTAACTCTTCTGCCCTGGGAGTCAATAAAGCACACGTTCCCATGGCTATCTCTAGTTAGACATCAAAGTTATATATCCCACATGGCTACCATAAACATCCCTCCAGAGATGTTGGGACCTTCAGTCTCCCGGTGACAGGAAACCGGTTGTAAAGTGGTAAAACTCAGTTGTTTCAGATGTAGCTAATGATTTAACTCCGAGGCTCCCCTCCTCCCAATTGAATGGCAGTATCACTTTTAGGCATCTGACAATGGCACCAAAGTAGTACATTCCTGACTTCATACCCCTCATTTGATTATTTTGGACAGGAATTGAAGAGGGACACATTGTTTTGACCCAGCTCCCCAAACACGACCAACCCTCTGAAGTGAACTCAAAGATTCGTTTATTAGGAATGCCAACAACTCTAGCAAAAAGTTTCTCTCTCAACACAGGCTAACAAGTCCGGCCTGCCAGAAGATGAATAGTTGTCTGCCACATCTATTCCTCTCCACCCCCTGCCTTTTATCACCAAAGCTAGGGTGGGCCTTCACTAGCAGCAGTGGGGCTTCCGTCCCAAGGACCAGCCCATGGATTTCCACTGCTCTCGTCCACTGTGTCAGGCACTGGACCCAGCTGTTCCTCCTCTTCCTCATCAGACATCCAGACCTGGAGGCTGTTGACTCTCCATCTGAGAGCTGATGGACAATCCAGGCTCCGCTTCTGTCTCTTTCTCTGCCAGCCCCATTCCCTATGAGCCAAGGTGGCGCAGTGGTTAAATGCAGCACTGCAGGCTACTGCTAGATCAGCAGGTCAGCGGTTCAAATCTCACCGGCTCAGGGTTGACTCAGCCTTCCATCCTTCCGAGGTGGGTAAAATGAGGACCCAGATTGTTGGGGGCAATATGCTGACTCTCTGTAAACCGCTTAGAGAGGCCTGAAAGGCCTATGAAGCGGTATATAAGTCTACTGCTATTGCTATTCCCCCTCAGAGCTCCCAGGTTGCCTTCTGACCTTGACTCCCACACCACCTCTTCCTCTGATTTGGCTGCTGGAGGGGACAGCGGCTGACAGGCCACAACACACATGCTCTCAAGTGTTGAGTGGACCTACAGCAATTTTTCTTTGAAGTTTCATGATCTGGATGAAGGTGATGGGAGCAGGAAAGAGGGGCCTTCTTGAGTAATGTTTTCAGTAACTAGGAGTGCCTTTGATTAATGTTTTTGGTTCTTTGAAATAACACATCAAATTCCCCATGAGGAATGTGGATTTTTACACCTTTGGGCTTTGTGTTTGAGCTTCCTGTTCCTGTGCAAGAACATGTCCTTTAATATTCTAATGGCTGTTGTCAGATTGCTATGGGGTTGTGGCTGGCTCTATAGGCAGAAGGGGAAATGCAAATCCTAGGACCTAGGCGTTTGTCTAAGTTAATCTTGTCAACTTAATTGCTTATCTGGAGTTTCTGTCTGGCCCAGTCTTTCTGAACGGATTACCAAATCTGCATTTCTAAAAGCTGGCCTCCTCAGTTCCTGCGTGGGGCTGGGAGACTGGGGCAGGTTTCTGCCTCCCTTAAGATTTTTTCCCATTTCTCCTGCCTTTTTATTATCCCCCAAAATATTTCATTCTCTAGGAAGGTGGGTGGGTGGGTGCTGACTTTTTATAAGAGCTGGATACTACTGGATATTCCTACTGGATATGTAGTAGTCACCTTGTGGCCCACCCTCTTCCCCTTAATACTTCCGCTGAAAAGGATTGCCCTCATGAAAGCCTTACATTTGGGTCAGGGTAAGAAAATCAGCACCTGTACAGACAGCAAGTAAGCTTTTAGAGTTTTGCATGTACATGGAGCACTGTGGAAAGAAAGAGGACTGTTAACTGTGAAGGATGCAAAGATCAAACATCAGAAGAAATTTTAGCCATGGTGAAAGCAGTTGAGGTACTTCTGCTGAGGTAGCTGTAATGCATGTTAGAGCCCATTCCAGGGAAGACATGCAAATAGCCAAAGGAAACAGGAGAGCAGATGGGACAGCTAAGGCTGTTGCAAGTCAACCTCTGGAGAGAAACAGCTGTCTTTAATGCCCTCCTTTGAACTTCCTGATAGACCAGTTTACACCCAGCTGAAGGAGTCTGAGCAAAGTTGAGGGGAGCTACACTGACATCTGGTGGCTGATAAGGCTTACTTCATTCTATAGTTCTCCCAGGAACTGTAGCTAGGCATGTGATTAAATACCTCCATGATACGACTCACATGGAAGAGACATTCTGGGTATTTCCATGGTGCGGTTGTTTCTATATCCAGGAGTGTATATGGATGCTACATGGCTAGCATGAGAATGTGTGAGGTGCCAACCCCAAAGGGAAAAAATAAACCCTGGGGGGGGGGATTCAGATCTGGGGAGCAGCACTAAGGCATTTTTAAGAGGTTGGTGTCCCTGAACTATCGAAAAAATAGAACTCTGTTTAGTGATACCTTTTCTGGCTGGATTGAGCCTAGTGGATTGGACCAGGCTATTCATCCTCCTGAAGCTGAGGGTTGGGTTTTGGTGAAGTCCAAAGGATGATCCCTTGCAACCTAAGTGGGGAGGGTCCTACCAGGTGTGGTTATCAACCTACACTTCTCCCAAGGTAGTGGGAATCAAGACTTGGATCCACCATAAATGAGCCAAACAAGCTGCACCATTTGCTGCACCAGAGAAAGGGCATTGGTCCTTACCTGATACACCTATTCTCATAGTGTGGAGGTAACTGGTTTGACCGCTCATTGATTGGACTGAGTCTGATAAGACTGTTAAGCCATGCCCCTGTCGCTAGGCAGACCCAACGTTCGGCGAAGGACTTCCGTCAGACTCAATGTGTCATGTTCTCCAGGTAAGTTGTCAAGGTCTTTGATTTGATCCTGTGACGACGTCGGTATAAATAGTTTAATATGCTAATAACATTCTGCAAAGACCAGCACTCTGAGGGAGGGGCTGGATGCTATCTCCACACTATGAGAATAGGCCCATCAGGTAAGGACCAATGCCCTTTCTCCATAGTGTTGGAGGTAGCATTCAGATTGGGGCGTACCAAAGCTGGAGGTGTCCCCTGGGTGGGTTCATGAAGAACTCTGTTTCCAAAGGCAGCTTCCGCCGATGCAAAGGTGTCCAATTTATAACTTTTTATAAAGGGGGAAGGAGACACCCACGTAGCTGCCCTACAAATCTCAGACAAGGAGGCTTGATTCGCCCAGGTGACCAAGGTGGCCGCGCTTCTAGTGGAATGGGCAGTTATCCTTCCCGGTACCCGAATATCCTGTGACTGATGCGCTGAAGCAATGCAGACTCGCAATCATCTGCCAATGGTGGTGGATGTAACCTTTTTTCCTAGGGAAACAGCCTGGAAAGAGACAAACAGTGCCTCCGGCTTCCTAGTTGGCAATGTCCTCTTAAGGTAGATTTTTACAGCCCTCCTCACATCCAAGGTGTGCCATTTTCTCTCTAAAGGGTGTAATGGTTCTGGACAGAAAGTTGACAGAACCAGTTCCAGGTCGATGAAAACAGGAGCACACCTTGGGTATAAAGGAGGGATCCAGCCATAAAACCACTCTGTCATGATAGAATATGCACAGATTGTCCCTGGTTCACAGAGCGGTCAACTGAAGCCACTAAGGGTCTGGATGCTCCAGCGACCCCTGGCTAAGGGAGAACATGTCCTGAGGAATCCTCCAGGGCCTGTACACAGAGAGCGATCTGCGGTCGGCGAACCAAGGCCGCCGGGGCTAATGGGGAGCAATCATCACAACCTCCTCCCCCCTCCCCTATGATCTTCTGTATGACCCTTGGAATCAGGGGCAACGGGGGGAATGAGTAAAAGAGCTCCCAGGGCCAACTGCAGTGGAGGTCATCCACTCCCTCTGGTTTGGTGAAGGAAAACGGGAGTAAAACCGCAGCAGCTGAGCATTGAATGGGGTGGCAAACAGGTCGACCAACGGGCTGCCGAAAAGGTCCACAATTGCCCGAAAGATTGATGGATGAAGTTGCGACTCCGCATTGTCAACCACGGTCCAGCTGAGCCAATCAGCCCGTACATTCGCCACCCCTACTATATACTCCATGGTAATTGACAGTAAATTCCTCTCGGCCCAAAGCCCTAATCTTTTGGCCTCCAGCATGAGGCACATGAACTTTGTCCCTCCCTGTCGATTTACATGAGGCTTGGTGGCTATGTTGTCTGTGAGAATAAGTATATGTCTGCAACTGACAGAGTGGAGAAACTGCTGATGGGTAGATGGATGGGGAACCTGGCCGAAGCCTAGTTCTGACAGTAGAAGCGACCGCCGCCACCAGCTCCTCTAAATGGATGCTTAGATTGTTTGCCCCTCTGCTGGCGATAGGCCTGAAATCTCTGTCTTGGTGCATAGCCACTCTGATGCTGCCTAAATCCTGAGGCCCCAAAATCAGACCCACAAAAGGAAGATCCATAATCCTGATCCCGAAAGGAAGGCCCGTACTCCTGGTTACAAATGGCAGATTGTCTCGGGTAAGGAACCGCCCTGAACATGCTTTCCGTGGAGCGGTGGGGAGAACTTTCCATTAATCTTTGTTCTCCACCAGGAAAGGGTCTAGTTCAGTGCTGGACAGAGAGCCCCCGGTGAAGGACGCTGATGCTAAGCACCACTTGTGGCTTATGTCGGCCTGCCACTGACATATCCAGGACGCCACAGAGGAAGCAATAGCCCTAGAAGCAAACCTGGCAGCAGACAAAGTGGCTTGGGATGAAAATTGAACAACTGCAACCAATTTGTTAATGTCCTGGTGGGTTCTGTCGTCAGCGATAGGCACCCGCTGTTATAAATCCTATAACCAGAGCAGACAAGAACGGTTAAAAAATGAGGTAGTAGTAACCACTGTTACTGCCCAGGCCGCTGCCTGATGACCTGTTGTAGTGTGAGGTCCGCCTTCTTGTCCTCTGGCTTTAGAGAGTCTTCTGGAGCCCCAGGCATATTGGCAGAAGTGTAAATGCGGTCACTGGGGCATCTGTGCTAGGTGGTAGAAGCACTTGGGCCATATCCTTGTCTACATTAAAAAAGGTTTTGTCAGTAGAGATAGGCAGTGGGAGACGCCCATTGTCTCTTGACCAAGTCAACAAATATCTTTGGAGTGGGTACTGTCTCAGCGTCGATGGCTTGTTCAGCGAAAATAGTTTCAGCTGATATTCCCTGGGGTTGAACGGCTGTGTCAGATGGTTTGTCTCCAAATTTGGCAGAAGCTTTTGCCTTAAATAATAGGGATTTAAACAAAGATGGCTGGAACAGGCCAGAAAGGGCCGGCTTTGCGGGTGGCACGCCCTCATCCTCAGAGAGGTTTTCCTCCCTAATTTCACCCTCCTCAGATTCTGACTCCTGATCTTCTTGTGACTGAGCAGGGGACACAGGAGGATCCTCTGTAGGAATGTCCCCTACCACTGGTGCCCTTGGGGGAGCCCCCTTGTGTGGTTGGTCCTGTTTTTGCTGCAGCCCGGCTGCTATGCCCTATTGAATGGCATTGGCAATAATGTCCTGGAAATTGGGCATGCACATGGGATACATCTTCTCAAGTCAAAACCCCGCTGATGTGGATGGAAGTACCGGCTCCTCTAACTTAAGGACAGGACGAGGCCCAGCTGTACGTGGGGAGGACTGCCATCCCTGGGCAGAGCCCCAAAGCCCCATTGTGTCTATGGTGATTCTAAGATTGAGTGAAGGCTCCCCATCTGATCCTCCCCCAGGGGAATTATGCCCGGGCTGTTGTCCCAGAGAAAGCCTTGTATCAGAGTCTGGGGCAGAGGAGACCTTTTGACTACTGGCCTTTTTATATAACTGTTCAAGCGCCTTATCCTTTTGGCGCTCAAATTTAGAGCTAGATTTAGAGGTCTTCTTAGTTTGTGAGAACCTAGAAGTATGCTTAGTCTTGCTGTGGGCTTTTTGCCTCCCTCCCCTTGGGGAAGCAGCTGGAGGGGACCAGACACTGATGTGGGGCCTCCAGAATCTCCTGTGAGCTAGTAGCCGCAGTTGTGAGGATATGGCTCTTCTCTGCGTCCATGATGCCGCTGGTGGCCGCCATTTAGACTTCCAGCTCGTGCTTCAAAATGGTGATTCACACCTAAATCAACTCCTGCTGCAGTGCAATCTATGGAAGAACGTTTGCGAGATGCGCGGGTTCTTCTGAGCTCTGCTGCACGCAGCCTCCACTTCATCAAGCTCTTTGTTTATTGAAGCAGCACGGGGGCTCCGCAACTGTTTTGACAGCTGCAGTCGCCACTCAACTCTGAGAGGAGCGGCAGAGCACTCCTGCACTATAACAACTATCAACAAGATCTTCTTGAATAGCGCTCTAAATTCCAGTCACAACTGTCAGCCAAGTGATTCAATAACAGAGTAGAGCTGTTTAAAATTGGCCCAATGTCAGGAGCCCTGTCAAGTGACAGTTAGGCTATGAGGCCAAACGGAGCTGTTTGCCACCCCCAAGGGGTTATTGGCACGGCTGCCACTACCCCCGATTGGGGATTCAACAAGTTAGTCCAGCACTACTCACAATCCAATAACTCCCACTTCAATAATTGATGTATATATGAAATCCAAATATCTCTGAGGAGAACTGCTATGACACATCCGTCTTCATTGAGGGACTGAGTTGAAAGCTGGATCTGCCTAGCGACAGGGGCATGGCTTAACAGTCTTATCAGACTCAGTCCAATCAATGAGCGGATAAGGTCAACCCAGTCTGGATGCTACCTCCACCACTATGGAGAATACAAGTATTCCTGCTGAACAGTGGACAGGGCAAACATCAGACTCATGAAATGACGTAAGATTGTTTTTTGCAGGAAAGTTACAACTTACTCTCCTGATGGATAGCAGACAGACTTTTTCTGCCAACCATATGGCACAGGACCCTTGGCATCACCTCCTGGTGACAGTTGTTTTCTGACAAACTAATTGGCAGGGCATCCATATTAGGTATATTATCCAAATTGTTGTGTATCCTTCTCCATTTTGGATTTCTTTTTTAAAATAAATGATGCCATGGCTTTAGTTTAGTTTAGTTTAGTTTAATTTAGTTTAGTTTATTGATTTGCCCATTGGCCATATCAAAATTACAAAGTTCCAAGCACAAATTATTAATAAATTCCTATAAAAACAATTTAAAATGAAATTGGGATATATAGATAAGTAAATAAGATAAATTATATTTCAGTATCACCCTTACAATCTACGCCAATCAGTCCCGCATATGCCGATTTCAGCCAAACCATTTTACTCAAGTATTGTGCTCTGTCGAATGTTGTTTTCAAATTCAATTGTAATTTTAAATAGCTGTCTATTTGAAAGGTTTTATATTTACTCAACCATTTCAAGCTACCAGCCTTACTAAGAGTATCTATATCATTTTGTGCTTCTAGGTCCATGATTCTTTGAGCAACTCTTTTTTTAACTTGTTCTCCTTATTACACAAGAGATAGGAAGACCACAGCTTCTTACAAAATTTGTCAGTTTAATGATCCAAGAGGTTTGCAGTTCTGATTTTATCTGCTCTAAAAAACACGGGGAGTCTCTCAGTCTCCATTTCTCTGATTTTGTACCTGTCATATCCTATGATTTTAGACAGTGCATGAATTGTATAAATTCCCAATTCAGCCCTAACTGCTGCAACAGACGTCCTTAGATCTACACCCCAAATACATCTCAGCTGCTGGGACTGTGTTTGTTCCAATACAGTAGTAGAATGTAGACCCCAAACGTCTGCTCCGTACAAGACCATAGGGGTAAACGTAGCTTTATATACTTTAATGGGGCTAGGGACCCTAAGTAACCATGATTCTTTAATTTAAGCAATACATTCAAAGGAGCTTTTGCTCTAAGTGCACTCGGTTGACGATTGCAACCAAAGATCCAGTCTTGGAAAAAATTCAAGCCTAAATATAAAAAGGTGTTAACCTGTTCAATTGGTTCACCCTCTAATTGCCATCTATGTCTCTGTTGATGTTTCCTAAGCAATATAATTTTTATTTGGATTTACTAATAGAGAGTTTTTTGTGACAGTAGGAGCTTAAATCTCCTACACAATCTCCTACTTGTGAATACGATAATAAAATCATATCATCAGCATAGAGCAAGATGTTACAATATGTATTTAGAATCATTGGCATATGTACCATGAGATCCTTCATTAATCCTGGCAAGTCATTGATGTATAAATTAAATAATAATAGAGCTAATTTACCCTTGTTTTATCCCTTTATTGGTGTGAATCTTGTTTGTCAGTGCTCAGTTAGCCCCATATCACACTTTCAAACAGGTACTTGTGTAAAGGGCTTTAATCAAAGACAGCAGCCTAGGTGCTATTTTAAGAGATATCAGTTTACTCCACAGTCCTTCTCTGTTCACCCTATCAAATGCTGCTGTGAGATCTATAAAAGTGGAAAACAAGGGTCTCTTCTTATAGACAAATTTGGCAATTAGGTGGTTCAAGACAAAGCAGTTATGGATGATAGATTGGTCTTATCTAAAATCTGCTTGTTCTTCTACTACAAGAATATTATTTTCTTCTACCCAGGTTTCAAAAGGAACTTAGCATATATTTTTGCTACAATGTCAATCAAACTGATGGACCTATAATTACTAGGATCCTTTTTATTCTCTTGTTTGTATAGGGGGACAACTATTGCTATCTTCTACCCAGCTGGAATATGGCAGGTGTTATTTATATGTGTAAAAAGACTTGCCAGTATTGGACCCTGCCAATCGGGGAATTTCTTAAATAATTCTGCTGGTAGAAAATCCTCACCTGGGACTTTATTACTCTTTAGACTTTTAATGATGGATTTCATCTCTTTAACCGAGACTGGTGGCCAAGGGGGAGGAGTTTTAGGGAATGATAAATCTCTCTACAGATTCCGTGGAAGCAAACAAACATTGGTAGTAGTTCTCACAGTCCTCAGCAGAGATTGGTATATCAATCTCTATTAGGACTCCTGCTACAGAGGGCCAGAATATTACTGACTTATGACTTTTAGCAGCCAGCTCGAGTTCTGACCAAATTGAAATGGCAAAAGTTTTTCTTTAATTTTATGAGGGTTTTAAAAAAATATTATCTTCTTATATGCAGCATCTCATCTTGTATATGGGCAGCTAGATTCCTCTGAGCGACTCTCATGGCTTCCTTCAATTTATTTTTCAACAACTAACATTCAAAATCAAACCAGCGAGATCTTCCTGCTCAAACCCTCTGTTTATGCAGCCTAGAATTGTGTTAGCTTTTTTAGCAGCTGCTGCACATGGCTGGCTCCTTTTTGAATGGTTGTCCATTAGGACTCTAAGATTCCTCTCACAGTTACTACTGTTGAGCAAGGTACTACCTATACTGAACTTGTGCATGTTGTTTTTCTTGCCTAAATGTAGAACCTTATTCTTTTCACCGCTGAATTTCATTTTGTTAGACAGTGCCCAATGTTCAGGTCTGTCAAGATCCTTCCGTATCTTGAGCCTATCTTCTAGAGCAGCGATGGGGAACCTTTTTTGGTTCGCGTGCCATAAGGGGAGAGCACAGGGGGGGTCATGCGCAGGCATGTCGCACCCATAATGTAATGTGCGACCCCCCAGTGTGCATGCATGCATAAGAGGCACACCACCCCCCCCCCCCCATTTTTGCATGCTTTTTTTGCCCTTCCCAGGCTCCAGAGGCTTTATAGGAGCTTGGGGAGGGCGAAAACAGCCTCCCCCACCCCCCCACCCCGGAGGCCCTCCGGAGGCTTCAGGGACCTTCAGGAGGCTTCCCTGAAGCCTCTGGTGGGCTTAAACCGACCCTATGAGCAAACCGGAAGTCCATTCCTGAACATCTGGTTTGCCCATAGAGCCGTTTCTTGTGCTCCAGAGGCTTTAGGGAAGCTCCTGAATCCTCCGGAGGGTCTCCGGGGGGCGGGGAGGGCTCTTTTTGCCCTCTGCAGGCTCCTATAAAGCCTCTGGAGCCTGGGGAGGGCAAAGAATGGCTTTAAAAAAGGCTAAACTCAGCTGGCCAGCTCGTGCATGCCTCGCGTGCCCTGACAAATGGCTCCATGTGCCAGTGCCATAGGTTCGCCATCCCAGTTCTAGAGTGTTGGCTATTCCTGCCATCTTGGTGTCATCTGCAAATTTGATGAGTTCCCCATTTATTCCCTCGTCCAAATCATTGATGAAGATGTTGAAGAGTACTGGGCCTAAAACAGAGCCGTGGGGTACTCCACCGCATACCTCCCTCCATGTAGATGCAGTTCCATTGGGGACTACACATTAGTGCATTCCAAAACCGAGCCTGATAACAATTCCACAGAAGAGCAGCTAGAGGGGAGCAGAGTGTTCAGACTGTCTGTTGCATTAGTTACCAATTTCAATATTGAACTAATTATTCTGATTTTCTTTAAAATCAGCTCTTGATTTCCTGGGCAAAGGGGTGGCAAACTGGTGGATTAATTCTTCCTTGTCATCTATAAATTGTGACAGTCTGTTAAAAACCTTGATGGTGCAGTGATTAGAATGCAGTACTGCAGGCTACTTCTGCTAATTGTTGACTGCCTGCAATTTAGCAGTTCAAATGTCACCAGGCTCAAGGTTGACTCAGCTTTCCGTACTTCCAAGGTCAGTAAAATGAGCATCCAGATTGTTGGAGGTGATTCTGTAAACCACTTAGAGAGGGCTGTAAAACCACTTAGCAGCAGTATATAAGTCTCAGTAATATTGCTAAGTAGATCTGAGTTCTCTTTTTTTACTATCCCTATCTTGTTCTCTCCTTGTTAATAGAGGATTTGTTGTTTGGCCATTAATGTTTTAGAATTTTCAAGGTTGGAGTCAGCCTCCCTCACTATCTTGGTTCTCTGCCCAGACTTTAGCAGAGGCTGGATTTGAGTGGTATAACACCCATATTGGCCGAATACAGTATTTCCTTGGAAAGATTTCAATGAATAACATCTATGTTCTCTTATCTATGTTATCTGTGAATAACATAGCTGGAAGAACAATCTGCCCAAAGATTATAACAATATTCTTTTACCACCATATCCACTGGGGAGCCAAGAAATCTCAGTCAGTTTAGTGTGCAGTAGATTTTGGAACTTGGGCATTGTTATTTGCTTCCTTATCTAATTGAGAGATAGAGTTTCCCATTGGAGACCTTAATTCTTCAATCTTTTTATTTATTTGCTTCCAAGAGCTGATCAAATATAGCAATAACTGTTTGTGTTTTCATAGGCAATTCTTAGCAACCAAATCCAAGTCTCCTTTAAAATTGCTCTTAATATTATCCTTGTTTTCCCCTCTGTCTCCTAATGGAGCCTCATTTTCCACAGAAAGGCAGTCATCCTCCTCCCAATCCCATAAATCCTTGAATCCTTTAATTCAAATTAAATCAATATTTAATTATTACAGTGGTTGAAAAAAGAAATGATAGAACACCATCATCTTTCCACATGGGAAAAATACAATTTCTTCATTTCTGTACTTGCTGGATAAAATCCAATAGAACAGAATCTCCATAGGTTGAACTGTGGAGACCTTGGGTGCTCCGACCTCGATTCTTCGCTTGCAGATGTTTCATTACCTGGCATCATGGATCATTAACATCGTCAGTGCCACTAGGGGGGACTTTGCTCACTGTTCATGTATAATACAGGTAGTTCTTGACTTACACCCATTCCTTTATTCACCATTTGAATTTACAATGGCACTGGAAAGTGACCCACAACTGGTCCTCTCACTCACAACTGTTGCAGCATCCCCATGGCCATGTGATCAAAATTTGGCTACTTGGCAATTGGCATCTACTTGTGATAGTTGCAGTGTCCCCAGGGCATTAAGATTCCCATTTGTGACTTTCCCTGCTCCCTTCCAATAAGCAGTGTCAGTGGTGGAAGCCAAATTTGCTTAACAACTATGTTGTTAACTGTACAACTGCAAGTGATTCATTTACCAACCATGGCAAAAAAGGTAGTAAAATCGTGATTACCTAACAGTTGCCTTGCTTAATAACAATGGAAATTCTGGTTTCAGTTGTGATCATAGGAGAGGATTATCTGTAATTTGCCTAGCTAGTGTTGGGGGCATGGTTTTCCCCTTGGTAGTGCCTTGGTTAGGGTATTATTTTCTGCTTGATTACTTGGCATTAATCCTTGCTTATCTGGGTGTAGTAGGCTGCTTGGGAGGATATGTTCTGGTCTTTTTCTTTCCTTCCTAGCCCTTTTTCATTGTCTCTTGTGAATGGTATGTAAATGTAGATTATTTGTATGTGTCATTCATGGCTGGTTTGTCTGAATTCCAGAAATTCCCTAGCATTTTTGCATTTGGTTTGATCTAGAATGGCCACTGTTTCCCAGCTGAAAATATGGTTGAGTCTGCTTATGTGAGATTAAGGAGTTTTCATTCTGATCAAGAATACACCTCTAAGTCAAAAAAAGGAAACAAAATTCCAAACCAAATTATTCAAGCTAAACTACAGAAACAAAGAGACAAATGAAGACAAAGGGACAGTCAATATGTCCAACTCCCCACTTAGCTACTGCCGACCATAATATGCTCAGAAAGTCTTCAATTATAGCATAGATAAGGCTAATTAATCAGTCAGAATTGTTGGCAGCTCTAGAAGCAAGATTGAAAATCACAGGACTTCTTGCCATGGACACCCAAGCAAACAGAAGGCAAACAGTCCTGAATTGGGAGCCACTCAATACTATTAATAATATTTATTTTCAGTAGAAAATGTTATTTTGTAACTGTACAATTAAAAGTGAAACTAAAATACAGTAGAATTTGTCAATAGAATATAAAAACAATGTTCTACAATATATAGCATTATAACAATATACCATTTAAAGAAAACCTATTTAAATATTATAATATTTAAATATATTGTTTACAATATATTACAATTGTTTAAAAATATTGTTTACTATACAATATTGTTCAATAGCATTTTTTCTCATTTGGTGTACTTGAGGTAGTCAGATGGTATGAGTTGAACGGCAGGGCTCTGAGTCAGAAAGAAAGATGGGGAGGGGGCTTCATCTGTTTGAGCAGTTCCAGACTTCCACCCTTGTGATGGTATGTTCTTGGCATGACATCAGGTGCAAGGAATCAGATCAACTCTGGGAATAAGCCAAAGCAGTTACTTTAGATAGATGAGGGAGGGAGAGAGAGAGAGACAGAGACAGAGAGAGACAGACAGACAGACAGACAGACAGGCAGGCAGACAGATAGTCCCCTCAGGGAAAAGGGCGGCCTATAAATCCTAATAAAATACAAAATACAAATAGATAGATAGACAGACAGACAGGACAGGACAGGACAGGACAGACAGAAATAGATAGATCTTTGGCACCAGCACAAAAGCCTTTCCTAGTCTGGTCGGTGATGCTTCCTCCTTGGATGTGATTCCGTGCTGTCCAGCCCCTTCACTGCCTCCTCACCTTCAACCTGGGATTCGACCACATATGGAGTAACTAATACAATAGGGACCTCCTTAGCATCCTCAAGCAGTTGCTGTTGCATTGATTGTACAGACTCTTTCTTTATATCTACATGATGCACAGATGTTACCGCATCAGGCCGGAGGAGCTCAGGCTCCTCTTTATGTCGTTGGTCGATTGTCCCAGAAGAACCAATATTTCCACACATGTCAATTGTTGCCAGCGATCCAATTCCTGGGGATAAAACAAGATTTTCTCGACGGCTTTGAAAAACACGTTTATTGCACATGATCATAACACCACTCACTATTAATAAAAGTGCAGAAACATAGCCAATATAAATAGCAGCTCCAATCTCCTGGTACACTGGAGAAGTAGGCATATTGAAAGACTCAGGAAACATGATGTCTGCATTAATCAAGATGGAATAACTGTTCCAAGCAATGGGAATTAAGATTATGATTCCTGTTAGGAAGTTCATGAGGCCTCCAACGTTAAAAAGAGTGAGCAAAAAAGTTTTGTGTGTTATGGCTCTGACAACATTCCACAAGGCAAAGCTCATGAAAGTTATCCCCACGGCTCCCACGATGCAACACAAGCTCAACAGATCTTGAGCCAGAAAAATTTCATTGGGCAGCTTCTTCAGGTCTTCAGTGAATTCCTCACAGTGGACATATCTGTTTTGTGGATGAGTGCTGTGCAGATAACAGGCTCTCCAGATTCCAATCCATAACAAGCCAGGATACAAGTTGTCCTTACTTTTAACATGCCATAATCTCCAGTAATCGGTGGCTGTTGAGGTAATACACAGGATCCATCCTAAGATACTGAGCAAATAACCACCAAATTGGGCTCTATTAATCCAGACTGACCATTTTGTAATCATGGATTCTGTTTCACTTGGTGCTTGCCAATTAAGTGGTTTATTGGTCATGTACATGAACTTCGAACTGTTAAAATAAAATAAAAACAAAATAGCTCAACATACGGTCTATGTATGCTATTATTCTGACACCTACTGTATACATAAATACATGAATAAACTAGCAGTGTAAAAGGCATTCACCACTGATTCTATTGGAGGTAAATTTCTCCAATTGATTTCTTAGCAGTATAAGTTTATTTAGTAATCAAATTTAGATGTTACCCATCACACTTTCTAAGTGACTCTGAGTGGTTTACAAATACAAAGGAAAAATATTTTTAAGTTGCTTATAAAAAAGTAATGCCTTTAAAGGTTTAAATCAAATATGTTGGCATTAAAATAATACTGACAATTGTCAAGAAAAAAGCAAGGTATTACCTTAACAGTTATAGAACTTTGTGAGATGTATACAAATGCCAAATATGTTATGAATATCAAAACTGAAGAAATTCTGCCCCCACTAACATACTGTAGTTTAATTATTCTTTCTACATACTACAAATTGAACAGGACGTATTATTGAAGGATTAAATACAAATCCCACTTAGAATAACAATAAGAGTTTGCATAAATGGAAGCTACCTACCTTGTAGGCAGAATACCTTCATTACTCCTCATTGCAAATATCTTAGACTATGAACTATGTTGGTGGCTGTAAGTTTGCTGAAACAAAACAAAAGAGAATAGTTTAACTTTCATTTATATAGGGGTGTGTGTATGAGAGAGAGAGAGGGGGGGGAGGGAGGGAGGGAGGGAGGGAGGGAGGGAGGGAGGGAGGGAGGGAGAGAGAGAGAGAGAGAGAGAGAGAGAGAGAGAGAGAGAGAGAGAGAGAGAGAGAGAGAGAGAGAGAGATCCCTGAGAACACACACACAAGATTATGACATAGTAGGAACAATTTCCTCTTGGATAAATATCTGGGATAGTTATCAGAAATCATTCTTCTAAACTCTACCAGTGTTTTTTAACCTCCACAATTTCAAGTGCAGCATGGTTGGAATGAGCTGATATCGCTGTAACATGTAACAGGTAGCTTACACAATAGCACTGGAATTATATTTGAAGTAAAAAAAATGATATCCCCTCAATTGATGATCATGGACAGATAGTTGCAGCTGTCTCTCACGGTCTCCAATGCCAAATGACCAGCATGTCTTCTATTCTTTTCCAAATGTCTGTTTTCAACTGTCACTGAGCATTCCAACCGTCACTCCTCAACTGTCAAACCACAGAATTCCAATGACCAATCTCAGTGAACAGTTTTCATCTTTCTTTCAAATTAATGCAGACATTTATATACAAACAAAATAAACTAATCCAATGTAGCCTCGATGTAAAATGGTATATCTTGCTTGACCCTCATTCTGCCAGTTGGAGCTAGCTGTCTATCTCCACCGAATTCCCTTCTGAAGCAATTTAAAAGTACAAAATGTTGCAAAGAAATGCTTTACAACAAACCAAAGGAATCAAAATAATAAGAGAGTTGAAAACAAAGAAACAACAGTGGAGAAGAGAAAGGTTGGCTGGATGTGTACACTTTGGCTTTTAAATAAATGTCTAACTCTAAATAACTATATGTCTCATTTGGTACAGCAACCAAACAGAACAAATAGAGACTCCAACAGTGTTGGAATTCATTCCAGGTGTTTGTGTGCAGGGCAGTTTCTGCTGTCTGAAACACACATACACAGGGATGCAAAAACATCGCACCAGAAACATCTTTCTGGCCTAACGGTCAAAACTCACTATGCAGCCTCATGTAACAAGAACTATGTGAGCCAGCTACTCCCACACATGCCCTTTCTCCCCCCTATGCTGTGCTGTAACTTTCTATTCCCCCTCTCCCCCTCCCAATGCCATGCAGCTTGTAACCTTCTGCTCCCCCTTTGCCCACCCTTTGCCATGATGTGATTTTCTATTGGTTTATTTGTAGAATACTGTGAACTTTTCATTAGTTTACTTGTACCATGTGTGATTATATATGCCTTTTGATACGCTCCTTTTTGATGACGCTGTAACTAACTTTTTTCTAATAAAAAAGCCCTTTGGTGATCATTCGAGGCTTTAGCTCATCCCAAGGAATTTCGTCTGGTGTTTTCCTTTTGATTAGCGAAGGACACATGAGCAGCCCACCAGTGTGGCGACAACGCCGCAACTGGTGATCCCGACGTGATCTTGCTGATCAAGCACGTCGCCTCATCCGTCTCATTTGGCACCCCCATTGCTTACCGGCGAAGGAATGCCCCTTGCATACCAGGACCGGCTGTCGCAGATGGAGCATCCTCCCAGAATCGTGAGTTATGGGGGCAGAATTCTCTAAGCCCCAGGTTGCACATCTTTTTGAACTTAGAGAATTGGCCAAATCCTCAATATTAATCTTAAAAAACGATGGGGACGTTCTCCCCATCCCTTCGAAAAAAGATCTTACCAACCTTCTCAGGTACATTTATCAAAATTGTCCCACATATCCTGAGAAGGGCTCAATTCGAACAGCCACTTGGGAAAAATTAGGAAGGCATTTCCATGACCCTCCAAGGGCACCAGTGAAAATACTTTCCACTTGGCGGATCATCATGGAATGTTTAAAAGTTCATGAAAAAGCCATGATGGGGGGACCAGACCCCCCCCCACCATATTTGGAAACCTCTTCACTAAATTCACACTCGGAATCCAAGGCTTCCTCCTCCCTTGTATGCATGCCTCTGTCACCCTCAGCCCCTGAAGCTCCTCAGCATTACATCCCTTTAGAGGACGCTTCTGCCTGCTTTCCAACCTGACTCACAGTCGGGAAACTAATCCTGGGGCATTCAGCCAGCCCCACACAAAAGGCTGCTTCTTATCTTCCTTCTTATTTCAATCTCTTGGCAAGTGAATCTATAGATGCTCCAATGCCTGGCTCTTCTTACTTTCTTCTGGTCATCCCGGCTACCTCTCTTCCATTACCCCCTACGATGCCTCTCTTAGTCTTTCCTCATCGTGATTTTATGTCTCAAGGAGTTCTTGCTACTCCCTTTCTTACTGACTCTTCTGATTTCTTTTCTGTTGCTTTGATGACATTTTCATGCCTGAGCACCTGAATCTTTTTCACAGATGTTTCACAGAGCAATTGATTTATAGGATCCGAATTGGAATGGAGAAAAATGGTTTTGTGCGTGCGTGTGTGTGTGTGTGTGCGTTTGAGGGAGTGAGGGCTCCAGTAAGGAAACTAGGAAAGTAGGTAAATTATGGGGACAGGTTGGGCAGTAGAGAGTAAAGAGAAAGTGATAAAAGAGTGGGAGAGAGGAAGAAAGAAAAAGAGTGAAAGAGACAGAAAGAGACAAAGAGGAGAGAGAAGGGAGAAGGAGAAAGTGACAGAAGAATGGAAAAGAGGGAAAGAGAAAGTGAACAGAGACAAAGAGAAAGAGGGTGAGAGAGACAGAGAGAGAAGAGAGGAAGAGGAAAGAGATATCCCACAGCCCTTACAATACCCCTGTGTTTGTTATAAAAAAGAAATCTGGTAAATGGCGTTTTTTGCATGATTTGCGGGCTGTTAATAAAATTCTCCAGCCCATGGGAGCGCTGCAGTAAGGCCTCCCCAATCCAAATTTGATTCCCCAAGAATGCGATCTCATGATCATTGATTTAAAAGATGCCTTTTTTTCTATACCACTCCATGAAAATGATCGCAAACTGTTTGCTTTTACTGTTCCAGAATTTAACAATTCCAAACCTGCTTCTCGCTTTCAATGGACAGTCCTGCCTCAGGGAATGCTCAACAGCCCCACCATGTGTCAATATTTTGTAGATAAAACTTTGCAGCCGTATCGGACGGCACATCCTCACTTTTTGATTTACCACTATATGGATGATATCTTAGTAGCAGCATGTGGGCCCCCAGGTACGGTTTTAGCAACATTACCTTTTCTGACTAACCTTCTCCATAAAAATGGCCTGCACATAGCTCCAGAAAAGGTTCAAACAGCACAACCTTTTTCGTACCAGGGTCACAAACTTTTGGCTTCTCATGCTGCACCTGCAATGCCAAAATTGGACTTGCCACACACTCCCACATTAGTACAGTTACAGCAATATTTGGGCTCCATTAACTGGGCACGACCATATATGGGGCTCACAACCCCTCAATTGGCTCCGTTGTTTTCTGCATTAACAATGGGCAAAAACCCTGCAGATGTTATTAAATTAGATGAAACACATCAGCAAGTTTTAAAAGAGGTAAATGAGGCCCTGGATCAAATTTGGGTGGATCGTCTTCAGGATAACACCCCCTTAGCTTTCATTATATGTAACACTCTTGGGCTCCCAACAGGAGCCGTGGTGCAAAAAACTTCAAATTTATTAATTATTGAATGGGTACACTTGTCTCACACCCCAAAGTCCACTATTTCTCAGAAACCTGCACTTTTTGCAGCTCTAATTACAAAAGCCCATGTCAGAACAAAGTTGTTGGCCGGAATTGAACCTTCCACGATTTTTGTCCCTTGTTCTTTATCAACTTGGGAGACTTTACTTGCTAACCCGGAAAACCTTCAATTCGCACTTGCTGACTGGCCAGGTGAGATTTCTTGCCATGCACCTCCCGACCCTAGATTGGCTCTTTTGAAAACTGTTCCCCTGCAATGGCACACTCCATATTCCCCTCTCCCACTTCCTCAAGCCATGACTATTTTTGCTGATGAAGCAAAACCTATGGTGCTTGTGCTTGGCAGGAGAATGGTCGGTGGTGCACAAAAATTACCCCCCCCCCCCGCAGACTTCCGCTCAGCGTGCGGAGCTTGCTGCCTCTATTTTGGCTTTTTCTACTTTTCCAAATAAACCCTTTAACTTGATTTTGGATAGCCTCTATGTAACTCAGATTGTGAAATCAATCTATGAGGCCTATCTTTCTCCCTCGTTGGAACCACAATTACTCTCGCTCTTTTTATCTTTGCAAAAGTTAATTTCTGCCCGCACCCATTTTTTCCATGTTTCCCACATTCGAAGCCATCAGCCCTTCCCTGGGCCTCTCCAGGAGGGCAATGATGCTGCTGATGCTGCGGCATCAGCCCCCCCACCCCATGTCAATGTTTGTTCTGCTATCACACCTTGGGATAGCCACTCTTACTTTCATCAGAATAAAAACGCGCTCATGAAACAATTTGGCCTTACGTCGGTGGGGGCATCAGCAATCATTTAACAATGCCCCACCTGTAGTCGGCAACCACATTCCCTCCCTATGGGAGTTAATCCCAGAGGGACAGAATGTTTAGGGTGACCAGACGTCCCGCATCTGGCGGGACAGGCACGACTTTTCATCATTTTTCCCGCGTCCCGCCCACTTCTCAAAAAACCCCGCTTTATTTTGGCACTCGCTGGCTCCCCCGCCCGTCATCAGCTGCCGCTAGCTCGCTCGTTCCGTTCCCCCATCTATTCTATCTACACTAAAAATCTAAGCCAGCCCAGCCTGCCGCTCACTGATTGGTCTGGACTCCAGCCAATCAGTGAGCTGGCTGGGATGGAAAACGTGGCGTGCTTAAAGTTTTCCATCCCAGCCAGCTCACTGATTGGCTGGAGTCCGCTTAGCACGCCGCATGAGTCTCCATTTCATTTCGCCTTCGCAGCCGTTTGCTTTGTTTTGCTGCTTCACTGGTGAGTAAACCGGGAATTAGTAACCTGCGCGGGGTTAGTGAAACAGCTGCCGCCGCCCTCCTCCTCTTCCCTGTGTGCGAGAAAGGCGCCCGCTCGCCAAGCGCCGCCGCGCTGGTTCCTTCGCACCCCTCCCACCCCTCTGCCTCCTCAGCAAGAGCGGCAGTAGACCTCCACACAAGAGCAGCGGAGCGAACGAGCGGCCACGGCCGTCATTTTAAATGAGGCTCCGCTCGCTGCTCATCCCGCTCCGAGCTGGGAAAGGGGCACTTTGGCAGGGCTTCCGCAGCGCCCCCAAGGACCGTCGCGCGAGGTCGGCGGCGGCTGCTGCTGCTGCTGAGGGCCTTTAGTAACCTGCGCGGGGTTAGTGAAACAGCCGCCGCCGCCCTCCTCCCCTTCCCTGTGTGCGAGAAAGGCGCCTGCTTGCCAACCCGCGCCAGCCTGCTCACCCTTGGGCTCCGGGGGCAGCACCTTCCCAGCTCTGCCGCTGCCACGCTGCTTCCTTCGCGCCCTGCGGAGTTTTCCCTGTGTCTCCCAGGTCGCGCCCGTCCTGTGTGCGAGAAACTCCGCAAGGCGCGAAGGAAGGCGCTGGGGAGGTGCTGCCCCGGGAGTCCAAGGGTGGGCGGGCGGACTGGCGAGCGGGCGCCTTTCCCTGTGTCCCCCAGGTGTGGTTGGGAGGGAAAAGCGCTTGGCACGAAGGACTTTCTTCCAACCAGCGGAACCCCCAATCGCCAGGGGCATCGGACTCCAAACCCCATCGCAGGAATCCCCACTCGCCAAGATCGTAGGACTCCAAGTCCCATCCCCTATGCCCGTCCCCGCCAGCGCAGCCCCTGGCGCAATTGGGCTGCGATCGGCGGGCGTCCCTGCTGCAATCCGCGCCGCCCGCCGCATCAGCCGGAATCTAATTCAAGAGATCTTAATCTTGACAGCGTTGTTGGGACAGCCTTATGTAACAAGAACTATGTGAGCCAGCTACTCCCACACATGCCCTTTCTCCCCCCTATGCTGTGCTGTAACTTTCTATTCCCCCTCTCCCCCTCCCAATGCCATGCAGCTTGTAACCTTCTGCTCCCCCTTTGCCCACCCTTTGCCATGATGTGATTTTCTATTGGTTTATTTGTAGAATACTGTGAACTTTTCATTAGTTTACTTGTACCATGTGTGATTATATATGCCTTTTGATACGCTCCTTTTTGATGACGCTGTAACTAACTTTTTTCTAATAAAAAAGCCCTTTGATGATCATTCGAGGCTTTAGCTCATCCCAAGGAATTTCGTCTGGTGTTTTCCTTTTGATTAGCGAAGGACACATGAGCAGCCCACCAGTGTGGCGACAACGCCGCAACTGGTGATCCCGACGTGATCTTGCTGATCAAGCACGTCGCCTCATCCGTCTCATTTTATTTTCTTCTATATGTTAAATATATATATATATATATATATATATATATATATATATATATATATATATATATATATATATATATATGATTTTTTACAACCCCTGGTAAGCCCCAATTATGGGAGGAAGCTAACTGCTTACTGGGATTTGAACCTAGCCCAGGTTCAAATCCCAGTAAGGGTATGGCTAGCTGATGAGAGCTAAATAGCTTGAAATAGATCTATACTAGTCTCCCTTTATTTATTTATCAGCACAAATAAAAACACACACACACACATATATATATGTATGTATGTATGTATATATATATATACACACACACACACACACACACACACACACACATATATAACATATAGAAGAAAATAAAAATTAGCACAAAGTAATATACAAGAAAAACGAAGTTTAAGAAAAGTTTGAAACAAATGAAAACAAAAAAGGAAGCTTCTGAATAGCAGTTATAAGTACCGATATATATTGAACCTCTTTCTAAAATTACTGTTTTCTATAATCCATCCTAATTATCAAAACTATAATCACATTTTTTAAGACAAAAATTCCATAAGCGGGTTCCAGTCACCAATACATGTAGGGATCATAGCAATAGCAGTTACACTTATATACCGCTTCATAGGGCTTTCAGCCCTCTCTAAGCGGTTTACAGAGTCAGGATATTGCCCCCAACAACAATCCGGGTCCTCATTTTACCCACCTCGGAAGGATGGAAGGCTGAGTCAACCCTGAGCCGGTGAGATTTGAACAGCCAAACTACAGAACTGCAGTCAGCTGAAGTAGCTTGCAGTGCTGCATTTAACCACTGCGCCACCTTGGCAGGGACTTCGCAACTAACAACAAATATGTTCGTTAATGTTACACCCGCATTGCGTGGATAACGGGGGCTGCCACTGAACCCCTCAATTCCTAGTCTTGGCTGACCTGGCATAACAGACTGGGGGCAGTGTGGCTTAGCATTCAGAAAGGAAACCCGAGGCCTGGCACAGCTGGGGAGTTAAAAAACAAGGGCGCCCATGGTCCACTCTCTCTGCGGGGGGGGGGGGGGGCAGGGGCCCACTTCAGAAAGAGTTGAGCAGCGCCTGCCTTCAGTTATACTGTATAATCCTGGCTGCATTTAGTACGATCCCCAATTCAGCTCAGGATCCACCAGAACTTCTCCGACAGCCCGTTCCACCGGGCGGGAAACTCCTCCAGGCGTCCAGTCTGAATCTCCCGGTGGGAATGTGGCCTGACAAAGGAGCGGAGAAGAATCGCCCGAGACAAGCCTTCGGGCGGGGAAGGGGCGCTCTCGACCCTGCTCCTTCTGCCGCCCCCGCCCCATTCTCCGAGCCCCGAGCCTCCAGGCCGGGCCCTCCGCCCATTTGCCTCCGCCTTTCCGGACTGGTGAACAGGACTCCGGCCCCGGCGGGCTCTGACCAGGCTTAAACCTCGCATCCTGCGCTCCCCGCAGCTCAGGCCGGAGGGGATCCCCGCGGAGGGCCAACCCACCTCCCTCCTTCCCTCCCACCCGGGGCGGAGGCCAGGAAGGCGCGCGGACGGCGGGGGGAAGCGGCAAGCGCCGCCGGCGCCAGAGAGGCCCTCGTGGCCGCGCCCGGGAGGCGGTTCCCTGCCCGCCCCACCCCCTCCCTCCCGTGCTGCTTAGCGGCGCGGGAGGCGGGTTGGCGTTTAAATCCTGCCGGCCAATCGGCAGCGCGCTCGGCCGCCCGTAACGCTCCGGCTCCGGCTTCGAAGGCTCCGGCGGCGGCGCTGAGCGAAGGAGGCAGCGGGCGGGCGAGGGCGGCGTTGGTGTTGGCGGCGATGAGCGCGGCGATTCCCGGCAAGGGCTCCCGTCCGGCGGGGCAACAGCAGCCGGCGGCGGCGTCTTCCTCCTCCTCGGGACCGGAGAGCCGGGCGGTGCCGGAGGTGCTGGTGGACCCGCGCAGCCGCCGCTCCTACAGCCTGGGCCGCTTCCTGGGCAAGGGCGGCTTCGCCAAGTGCTACGAGATCACGGAGGCGGAGAGCCGCGAGGCCTTCGCCTGCAAGGTGGTGCCCAAGACGCTGCTGCTGAAGGCGCCGCAGAAGGAGAAGATGACCATGGAGATCGCCATCCACCGCAGCCTCCAGCACAGCCACGTGGTGGCCTTCCAGGGCTTCTTCGAGGACAGCCACTTCGTCTTCGTGGTGCTCGAGCTCTGCCGGCGGCGGGTAGGCAGGGCGGGAGGCAGGCGGGTAGGGGCCAGGCATGCCCCCCCTCCCGCGCTGGCCGGAACTGCTCCTCGCCTGGCCCGCCGGTGGCCGGCGGGAAGGCGCGGCAACTCCCCCTCCCGTCCCCCCGACTCCCTTTGGCTCCAGGGGGGGGTCAGGAAAAGAGGGGGGGCTCTTGAACGCGAGCGTTGCCGTCGAGAGTGGGTCCCTCCCGCCTTAGCCTGGAGCCTTTCTGGCGCTCCGAGGGAAAAGCGGGGCTCCTCCTTGCCGCAACGGCTCGGCTCTGCCGTCGGGAGAGCTGTAAATGCTGCGTATCAGCAAAGGGAGAGAAGGAAGGCGGCGCTCGAAGAGACCCCCCACGACTCTCCTACGGCTTCTCTTCCTCCCATCCATCTCCTCCCTGCCTCCCCTTGCCTGAAAGCAACTGGAGTGGGGGGGGGGGCTTTATGATGGCTTGGGCGGGTTCCCCCCTCCTTCTCCCATCCCTTCCCTCGCTCAGGTGACCTTTAGAAATGAAAGAAAAGCCCTTTATTATGGCCAGCAAAAGGAGGGTGGGCTACAAAGAGTTAAAGAAACATAAAAGATACATGAGACTTAAAATGTACATGCAAAAACCTAGAAATATTGAAACTGCGGGTAGAACCTGAACCGAGGGGTAGGAGCGCTATGTACTCTAGAGGGGGCTGGCAAGCCACATGGGGGGGGGCTGCTGGGCACTCTGGAACTGGGGTGTCAAACACAATTTCATTAAGGGTCAAATCAAAGTTGTCTGACCTTGGAGGGGGGTCAGCGTCACTCAAGTTGGGGGCAACTGTGGAGGTCGAGCGCTCTGCCAGCAAAAATGGGCTCCCGAGCTCTGTTTTCAGCTGTGACAGCCTCCTGCAATGCTCTGCCAGCAAAAACGGAGCTCTGTTTTTTCTGGTCGAGGCACCGCAGGCCATTCCTTCACTATTTCCAGGGTGGCCCAGATCTAAGCACCCTGCGGGCTGCATCTGGCCCCTGGGCCTTGAGTTTGGCACCCTGCTCTAGAATAGACCACTAGAACTGATTTATGGCCCAGGACATCAGTTGAATGGGATGCCGCCTTGCTTGGCCCCTTTCTCATCCCAGGGCGTGGGGGTTGCATCCTACTTTGAGTGAGGACCCTTCATGAAGCGTGCCTATTGGCTAAATAGCATCTGGCATCTGTCAGTTGAGGAGCCTCCTGCACTGAGGTCTAGGAAGGAACATAAGGAGAGGGGGTCTTGTGGGAGGAGGGTTAGCGCACTGACCAGTGGCAAAAGGATCGGTCCTCCCGAAAACGTAATTGCTCCTTCTTTTCTTCTTCCAGCCATTCCCCTCTTGGGTGTCTTGCTCAGAGTTTGTGGATTGGGTTGTGGAGGCTGATCAGGATGAATCATCCCTTTCTCCCATATATATATAGGGACAATGATGACAATTGATGCAGCTAATGGGCGAGGCCAGAGGGGGATCCCCAGAAGCCCAGAGGGTTCTTAATGGCCCCTGGTGGGATTAGGAGCTTTACGGAATGTGCCAGAAAGGGCTGAGTCATTGGACCCAACTCCCCGGGTGGCTTCCTCTCTTTCATGCCAGCAGTTGCTTGTAGTATCTTTTCTGCTGGAGGAGATCCTGTGCTGCTCCTGGTGTAGAATTGGATATGTAGGTCTACTAAGTGGTAGCAGGAGTGTTTTGGCACTAGAGTCCTTGACCAACCATGGCTTGGAGGGGTGCGGGTGTTGTACTTCTCCAGGAGGAGACACGGCTGGGGTCAGGACAGACCGGAGGTGACTGGAGGCCATTAGTTCAGTTATCCTTTGATTTAAGTGTGTGTGGGGGGATCCGTGCCAGTGAGTTCTTGTTGCTGGCATGAGTAGGGGTTGGTAGAAGGAGGTGATTCTTGATTGAAGGCATTTAAGTGGAGCAGCTTTGGGAAGGGGTTGCTTGCAAATTTAGGGATAGCTAATCACTCATTCTGGAGGTGGATTTGGCTGGATGGTCATTTTCAAGGACATCATTTGGAATTCAGAGGTTCAACCTGAGGACTGTTTGAACCAAGGAGAAACCTGCCAAGTTTGATTTTTGAGCAAAGGGTGTGGAGGAATCTGTCATCTTCAGAGTTGGGGAGGGAGGGAGGGAGGGATTGGTGCTTTGGTGGAGGGTGCCATCATTGGCCAGGGGAACTTTACTTCGACTTGTCCAGTGCAAGAAGTGGGGCGGGACTGTTTCTCCTGGGGAAAGGGGAGCCACCCCACCCCCAGTTTTGGAGGCCGGGGAGGCTATGTCTCTGGATTGGGTTTCTGTATTGTTGGGGGGGGGGCTTTGCAGTGTTTTCAGGGCAGTTTCTTTTTGCCTGGTTTTCCTATATCATGGCTGGTGTGGAGCTGGGAGAAGTCCCTGCCGGTGTCGCTTTCACAATCATGGTGGAGGAAGTGGGAGTTGTGTGCTGACACAGCTTTCTGTGTGCCTTTGAGGAGAGGCAGCGGCCTGAGAGAGTTTAGAGGAGGGGTCTCCAACCATCGCAACTTTAAGACTTGGGGACTTCAACTCCCAGAATTCCACAGCCTACATATTGGACCACCCCCCACCCCACCCACCCACCCCCGGTTTAGAGGATGAGCGGCTCAGAGGTCACATCAATTGTGGGGCTCCTATCGCTGGGAGGGTAGGACAAAAGGGCTGTTTGGATGCCTGCTAGTTCTTTCCTCAGCTTCCACAAGTTCTGTGTTCAAATCCTTCCAATAGCCTCTCGGCGCAGGGTAAAACCTGGCAGATTTGCTCCTCTCGAGGGTGGGTTTTCATGGCTATTATTTGCAGGGTCTCCTGGCACTTTCCCAGTGAGGAGGCCATGGACTGACTGGTCCCTAGTGTGGTGAGTCTGCCGTAGGAACCCCTACGTCATTTATAGGGGAGGGGGCTTAGAGTGGGCATTTCTTTTGCTGGGCGAGTAGTAGAAATCTTTCAGATCAGGTCTTCTATTTTGTCAGTTTAGGGGCTGAGATAGGGAGGCTTACAAGCTGCACACATGGTTTGAGTTTCCCCCAAAGGCTCTGAATGCTTTTATGAGTCCCTCCCCTTTCATCTGTATTTCCTATAATGGGGAGGGGGCGGCATTTGCCTCTTCTGAGCACAGCTTCTCACATGCTGCCGGGTTGCTTTTCTCCCCCCCTTTCCCCCCTCCCCCAGTCCCTTTTGGAGTTGCACAAGCGTCGGAAAGCCCTGACGGAGCCTGAGGCCCGCTATTACCTGCGCCAGATCATCCTGGGCTGCCAGTACCTGCACAGCAACCGAGTCATCCATCGCGACCTCAAACTGGGCAACCTGTTTCTGAATGATGACATGGAGGTGAAGATTGGTGAGTGGGCTGTGGTCCCATTCTCTGGGCACGGCTGAGACCCCCTTGGGGCCATGGAGCAGGGGTTGCATCCTCTGCAGGATGCTGAAGCAGCCAGCAGGAACGGTGGGGCTGTTGCCCAGTTGTAGGCTGGACTCAGAAGCCTGCCCCTTGTGTCTGTCCAGGTGACTTTGGCCTGGCCACCAGGGTGGAGTACGACGGGGAGCGGAAGAAGACTTTATGTGGGACGCCAAACTACATTGCCCCCGAAGTGTTGGGCAAGAAAGGGCACAGCTTTGAAGTGGACATCTGGTCCATTGGCTGCATCATGTAAGTTTGGGTGGGTTGCAAAGATACGTGGAAATCACAAGAGGAAAATTACACACACAGCACCAGGAACCATGGGAGGGGAGTTTTGCACACATCTCCCAGTTCTGCAAATTGGGGAATGGACAAATAGGGGTTCAGTGGGACTCTGCAGGACATGCCCCAAAGCTGCTTTCTTCCAAAGGCAAGTGGGATTTCCTTGTTTTGTAGAAGACGTTTCACTTTCCATCCAAGAAGCTTCCTCATGTTCCTTGCAGTCATGGCCTCAATGACTTTCAGGAAGAGTTCTAATGACCAGATGACTGCAAGGAATATAAACCCTTCCATTCCCCACCATTCGGGCAGAACTGAAGAAGCTTCTTGGGTGAGAAGCAAGAGGTCTTCTAGCAAAACCAGGAAGTCCAGTTGCCTTTGAAAGAGCATGGCCTGGGCAGCTGAGGATCTCCATAGACATCCTGCAGGTGTAAGAAGGCAGGGCTCCCCAAACAACAGAGACAATTCAACAACCTCAGCTTATAATCTGTGGCTGTTTGAAGTCCCTCCCCAGGATTCTCGGGCGTGACTTCTCGTTGGCAAAAGCCACGTTGGGACACCAGGGGCTTGAGAGGCCGTCAGCTGGGTGGCTCAACAGGTGGAAGCCGCCTTACACTGTGCTTGGGGGGGGAGGTTTCAGGTGTGGCCAGCGCAGAGAGCGAAGGTGTTCTCGTGATGCCAGAAGTGGGACTGGGGAGCGGAAGTGGCTGTGCCGTCCGAGGATCACTTTGACAGACCGGGGGTGGGGGGCAGCAAAGGGGCTCCGGTCCCTTTGGCAGAGGAGGCTTTGTGGGAGCTGTTCTGAAGCTCTTTCTCCTTGCAGGTACACCCTCCTGGTTGGGAAGCCGCCCTTTGAAACCTCCTGCTTGAAAGAAACCTATATTCGGATTAAGAACAACGCATACACCATTCCTACGGTGGGTTCTTTTCGGAGCTCCCAGCCAGGGCATCCTGCGGGAGCTGCCTGTTAGGACTTGGGGCTGGGCCGGCTTTGCATTTCCCACGCCCACCCACCTACCCCGGTCTGCTTGGAGGGAATGCAGAAGTTGTGTGTCCTTGTCTCCTCTTCCCTCAAGCTCAGCCCCAGGTGGGCTGCCTTGGACCCCCGCTGAATCACAGCTCCCCCCTCTTCCCCCTGTGGCTGTGTGAGCCGCACTCCTAACAGATTGCAGTTTGGCAGCATTTGGTCGTTGCTCGCTTTCAGTGACTGAAATCTCAGGCTGCCCAGAGTCACTTTACAGGGGAGATGGGTGGCATAAAAAGTAAAACAAATAAAAAATAATGCTTGTAAGAATAAGACTGCTCCATCCTGCTGCTTCAGCCAGTTGGCTTGAGAGCAATAGCACTTAAAGTTACTGTGTTTCCCCGAAAATAAGACAGGGTCTTATTTCCTTTTGACACCCCCCCCCCCAAATAAGCACTTGGCTTTATTTCCGGGGAGGTCTTATTATTTTTGAGGTGCAGGAAGCGGAGAGCGTGGTCACCTCATGGCTGCTGCTGTGTTGCAATATTTTCGGGGAGGAGGCTTATTTTATCCCATGTGCTCAAAAACCCGATTGGGCTTGGGGGGGGGGAGGTATTTTTGGGGAAAGAGGGTGTATCCTGCTTCACAGTGCTCCCCTGCCCTTTCTGAGCAGTTTCAGAGTCAGCCTCTGGCCTCCAAAAATCTGGCTCCTCATTTTGCTTATTGAGCTTTTCAGACATGGTTGAATTCTGTTCTTCTGCAACTCTTTTTGCTTTGCTTGGAATCCAGCCGAGAAGTCCCTGATCCTAATGCTTGGCGCTTCCTTTATATATGTGGGGGGGGGGAGGGGGGAATTGTGTAGGAATGGCCTGTGGACCTTCTGTCCGTCCAGCACATCAACCCCGTGGCTGCTAGTCTCATCCAGAAGATGCTACAGCATGACCCGGCTGCCCGGCCGACCATTGACGAGCTGCTGAATGAGGAGTTCTTCACCACAGGCTACATCCCTTCGCGGCTGCCCACCACCTGCCTTACGGTTCCTCCCCGCTTCTCCCTGGCGCCCAGCAGCCTTGACCCCAGCAGCCGGAGGCCTCTTGCGGTGGTGAACAAAGGTGAGCCGGGGCAAGGTTTCAGAGTGCCCCCCCCCCCCCTCTGGGCCATGAAGCTTCTGAGCCTGGCCAAATCTTCCCTGGCACAGGTCCAGAGAACGCAGCCCTCGAGAAGGTGCCCGAGAAGGAAGACAAGGCCGGCATCCTGATGGAGGCCGGACAGCCCCTGCCCTGCTACCTTCCCGACCTGCTGCAGCAGCTGATGCGAGTCAACGCTTGCCGTCCCGCAGAAAAAACTCCCGTCAGGCAAGGTGAGGGCGGCTGGCTGGAGGCTGTGCTTTTGAGCCAGCCAATTCGGGTGCACTTCTTCACTCCTGCATCTCTTTGTTTTTTCCCCCCAGAGGAGGCTGAAGACCCTGCCTGCATCCCCATCTTCTGGGTCAGCAAGTGGGTGGACTACTCTGACAAGTATGGGCTAGGTAGGTCGGGGGGGGGGGCGCTGGGTCAAGCAATGGCCCTTTAGTGGGAACCCTCTGGAAACAGCCCCTGTTACCCCAGCTGCATTTTCCCCTGCAAGGACAGTTGATTTTTCTGTATGTCGTGTGAAGGAAAGAAATAGTCTTGGGACAGAGGACACCCTCTTGGGGGGAGGGCCTGTTTGCCCTGGACTTGCCCCCCAAAGGCCCTAAAACATATGGACGAGGGACAGCCGATGTAGAATTGATGCTGGGTGAACTGAAATTCAAAGTGGTTTGACAAATTTGTTAGTCTGTCAACACTTGCGGGTTTCAAACTGCCCCCCAACCCTGGGAAAAGGGCTTATTTTGCACTAATTAGGCTAATGAACTCCAGCAATTTCTCTGTTTTGCTTTCCTCTTTTTCTGAATTGAGTTAAAAAATTTAACTGATTAACTGCTATGAAATCACTGTTAAGTCTTGCTGATATTTTCCCCAAATAATCTGTCCCCCACCTGCTCCTTCAGGTCTCCCAAGTACTCACTGCCTGGCCCTGCAATGCCCTCCAGCCCACAAAAGCCATTCCTTCCTTCTCGGCTCCGGAGGAGTGGATGATGGGTCCCACGGCCACAGGGGCAGGGCAGCAGCCGTAACGTCGGTTGCGGGTCGTGAGGCCATTGTTCAGCTCCTTTGTAATTCAAACGGTCGCTGAATGAATGGTCATAACTTGGGGGCTGCCTGTAATATGTTTCTTTTAAAAGAGCTTGGTCTTCTGAGGGAAGGAGAGAATGCTCTTTCCCAGCCCAGCTAATGGTCTTGTGCCACTCGGTTCTTTCCCCATCTTTGGAGGTGCGGCCAGATGCCTCCGTGGTCTTGGGCCGATTCCCAAATGCTCCCCGGGGGCAGGTAGGGTGGGCTCGCCCGGCTGTGGTCTTGTTCTCCTGCTAGGTCAAGATAATCCTTTGGGATTGCGGCCCGATCCAGGAAAGCTGAGGATGCGCCCGTCTTCTCTTCCACAGGCTACCAACTGTGCGACAACAGCGTTGGGGTCCTTTTCAACGACTCAACTCGACTCCTCATGTACAGCGACGGGGACAAACTGCAATACATTAACCAGAACGGCACTGAACTGTATTTTAACGTGCTCTCTTACCCAGACACTTTCAGCAAGAAGGTGAGATGGAGAGAGGACGCTTGGGGCGCTGCCCTACCCTTGCCTCAGTTTCCCCTTCCGTCTCTGATGGGCGGGAGGAGAGTCCCCTCCGTTGCAATCTTGAGCCTGTGCTTGAAGGGGCATTCCATCTGCACGGGAGGAAAAGCCCAGGCCCAGAGGGTGTGACTGGGGGGAAGGGGGGGGCAAAAGGCTTGGTGGAGGGATGCTCCCATCCAAGAGATTGGCATGGCTGCAGGACCTGGGAGGGGGGGGGGATGTTCTGGCTTTTTCCTGGCAGGGGGCCTTCTTGTGCTGGGGCTCACCCTGGTCGGCTACCCGCTCTGCTCCGTTCTTCCCAGATTAAGCTGCTGGAGTATTTCCAGAACTACATGAGTGAGCACTTGCTGAAAGCTGGCGCCAACGTGACTCCCCGGGAAGGGGACGAGTTGGCGCGGCTGCCCTACCTCTTGAACTGGTTCCGCACCCGCAGTGCCATCATCCTGCACTTGAGCAATGGCACCGTGCAGGTCAACTTCTTCCAGGTGAGGAGTGGGCCACAGGGCCCTCAGAGGGGGTGGGGGGCAGAGAGGGAGAAAACGTGCTCAGATGTCAGGATGCCTGCGAATGGAGGGAGGAACCGATCTATTGGGAGCCTGCCCTCCCCCAGGTGCTGGTGCTCTCTCTGGGGACACAGAAGCACTGGCACCCCCTCCCATCCACCCCCATATCCACCTGGCTTTCCTGGGAGGAAAGGAGGCAGACCAAAGGATTGGGAGCAGCGTTTCTGGAGTTCTTGCACCCGCCAGGCCTGGGGTCCTCCTAGCTGGAACCCCAAATCCCTTCTCAGAACGGGTCATCTCCTTGCTTTGCCATTAGGTACTGCTGCCTCCTGATGCTAAGCAAGTCCCCTCCCCCCCCGCCCCCGCTGTGCTTTCTTGGCCCACAGGACCACACCAAGGTCATCCTCTGCCCCTTGATGGCTGCTGTCACCTACATCAACGAGCGGCGTGAGTTCCACACCTACAAACTGGCTCTGATCGAGGAGTTTGGCTGCTGCAAGGAGCTAGCCAGCCGCCTCCGTTACGCCCACACCATGGTGGAGAAGCTGCTGGCCTCTAAATCGGGGGCCACCAAGGCACCAAGCTAGAGCCAGGGGAGGCTCTGCTTGGCTCAGAACTGTGCGGGCCCCCCCTGGACAGCCCTTCTTGTCCCCAGGCTGCTTTGGGGTGCCGGGAGCCCCCCTGGCCACAAAAGTACTGTAATTGAACAGGATGCTTTTTCTCAGATTCTGATAAGACACCCCCCCCCCCTTTCTGTCCCCCCTTCACTGTTTTATACTCGCTTTGAATAAAGAGAAGCCTTTGGCCGTTGATTCGGAACTCAGCCGGATTCCTACTTGAGCCTCTCTCTGGAGGGGAGTCCGGGCTCTGCACTGGCGGACGAGGGGTTTGTTGCTGGGCTTGTGCGGTTCAGTGGCATTTGGCCTTGGCAATGGCGAATCAGTCCTTTCCTTGCTTTGTCTTAGGACTGGTGACCCTCCTCCGGCTGAGCTTCTCAAACTCTCTGAGCCCACCAAGGCCTCCCACAGCTGGGAACCCTGGGAAGAAGGGGGAGCGTGTGGTCGGGCAACCCCGCAGCAAAGGCAGCTGTGGCCAAAGAGAGTCCGGGGGCAGGAGACCCACCTATGTCCCTGGCTGAAGGACCAAAGCTGGCCTCCATCCCAGCCCTCCTTGTCTTCTTGGGAGGGGGCTCACAGCACTGATGTTGCCAGGCAGCATGACTTAAGGCAGAAGGGAACGCATATCCTATTTTTGGGAGTATAAGATGCACCAAGATTTTGAAGAGGCAAATTAAAAAAAAACGTTTTGCACTCTGCAGACCTCCCAAAAATGGCCCAGTTTTTGTGAAATTGGGCCCATTTTTTGTCAAAAAAAGGGCATGCCTAGCCTTTAGGAGGCTTCCAGAATGCTCCTGGGGGTTGAGGGGGGGGGGGCAAACTTGAGCAAAAACCGCTTTTCGCTCATTTCTGCCTTCCCCAGCCCTCAGGAGCACTCTATAAGTCTCCTAAAGGCTAGGCATGGCCATTTTGGTGAAGAGGGCAGAATTTCAGGAGGCCAAAATGCTGTATTCAGTGTACAAGATACACCCAGATTTTCAGCCTCTTGAAAGAAAAAGGTGTGTCTTGTACTCCGAAAAATACGGTAGGAAGCAAGGGGGAGTGGCTGTCATCACACACACCAGCCCAGGTCCTCTTGGCCAGGCAGGGTTCTCAGATCCAGCCAGCAACCCTGGGTCCCTGGACTAGGGATTTCCCACGGCTGCACCTGAAGCCCCTCCAAAGCAGTGAGCAGCAGCCTTCAGCTGAACTTCCCCAGGGTTTGGTGCACCCACAGGAGAGCGACCCCCAAGTGATGGGAGGGGGAATGGGCTTCATGAGGACCAGCAAACCCAGGATGGAGGACTCAGGTAGAAGGGACCCTTTGTTGCGTGGATGTGCTCCCCACCTCAAGGCATTGTGCATGTGTCCAGAGTGGCCCCGCTCGGACAGGGAGCCCCAGCCGCAGCAGTTGCTGTGATGAGCCCTGCTGGCATTTGGTGGCTGCATTAGGCCCTTAACTGTGGAGCCCCTGATGGGTTGAGAAAGCTCTCCTCCTCGTCCATTCTTGCCCAAAGTGTCGGGAGTTTGTGGGGATTCCCCTCTCCCAGAGATGGGAGCCCCGATCTTAATTGTCATCACAGTTGGGACCCAGAGCCTGGCAGGAATATTTTAAACTTCTTAAAAATTTAAAGCGTTTCAGGCGTGCTTCTGTTGCTTCCATGGTTGAGAGAGATTTTTATCACTGCACCTAAACATAGTTTGCCAAATAGCCTTGCTGGGCTTCACGCAACAGACTCTTCAATGTGTGGCTGTTTGTCTTGGCATCAGCCCCGTGTGTGACCCAGTGGACTGAACCCCCATTGGGCCACCAGCAAGAACCAGGTCAGGGGCCAAACTGGCTCTACGCAAGGACATCAGAGGGTCCCAGTTGCACCTGTCCTTGTTCCACAGTTGCTTCAGCCGGTTTGAGAGGTAGTCCTCGACTTATGACCAGTCACACCTAGCAACTGGCGCTACAATGCAACTCCCTGCGTGGGTACTTAGGCACCATGCGCCAACGGTTGGTGGGGGTGTTCCAGGGTCACGTGACCCCCAATTGGAGTATTTAGCAACCATATTTACAACATTCGTAAATACTACACCATCCTCTGGTCACGATTTTTATGACCATTTTGCCTCCCCAAAAACATCTTTTGCTTTTTGGCTACATTGGCCCATAGCAAACCATGGATTTGTTTGATGATTGCAGCCACAAAGGAGGCTGGTCGTGCGGTGGGGGGATGATTTACCACTGTCACAACTCAAGATCCACCTGAATCAGCCTTGCGTATCTTCTAGGACTGGGCCTTCATCAAACATGGCGGCAGCCGCAAACGCAGGAGAGCGAATCTTCTCTCTTGGCAACTGTCTTTGCTCCTGTGCTAATCTCATCCAGCTCATTACTGATCAGAAAAGACTGGCTGATCTCTGGGTGGCCCCAGGATGCCCTCCTGCTCCTCTTCCAGTGAGGGTCAGGGCTGCTGGGAGCCATCCAATATTTTGCTGGCTGCTGCCATGACAAATTTGGCCAAATGTTTTCCTGGTTAACAAGTATTTGTCACTTTTCCACAATCCATTAAAATTGTCTGATTAAAAAAATAACAAGACTGACAATGCGGCTGATGTTCAGATCTGATCTAATTCTGTCTAATACATCAAATTATGGCTAAAACCAGTCCACACCTGGGCTTCTGTGTAAGTGTAATGAATTAAAAGGTAGTTATGATATTTCCTTCTCAGCACAACTGGGCTCAAGGGGAACCCCTGCCCGGCCATCCTTCCTCCTGCTGCTTCCTGGCTGAAGAAAGTGCCTTCCTTCCTGATGGCCCTCCAGCTGCAGAGCAGAGGCCTCCTGCTTGCTTCCCTTGTGCTGCTAGCTTTTCTTTTAAACCCCACATTCCAGATTTCTGCTACTGACCCCCACCCCAGAAGGTCTCTGAGGCAACTGGAGATGCTCCCTGCATCCCCATTCATGATGAGCCTGGGAATAAAATGCCATGGGGCAGGGAACCAAGGGGGAGAAGGGGCAGGGCAAAGCCCAGCCTGAGAGCACCTCTGGCTGCCTTTAGAGGATGATCCCTTCTCTGGAGTGGCCACAGCAGGCTCAAGTTATGCAAGGCCCACCGTGCATCAGCAGTGCAGCCCATGGGGACAGGTGATGCTCCCCTACTCTCTTCAGCTGAGAATTGAAGGGAAGACAACAGATCCTCTTGGGAAGCCCACCCCCTTCTGCCCCTCTCTGCGTGAGGCCTCCTGGAAGCCCCGCATAAACACCTCTGCCAGGGAGCTGGTGGGGCTCGGATGCCCTGTGCTGAATCGGTCCCTCCAGATGTGGAGGTGTGGGAAGGCAGGGGCCAAGAAATGCCCCGCCGTGTGGAATGCTCCTCACTCCTGGCAGTAGTATCGCTGGAACAGCTGCTCAGCAGCGCATAGGCGCATGGCCTGGTGAGTGTGCAGCAGCAGGCAGGGAAAACGGTCCAGGAAGTACTGGAGGAATCCATGGGGGAGGCTGCCAAGGGCCTCCTGGACGTTGCTGGGCAGTTCGTAGTAGTGATGCTTCTGAAGGAGAAAGAGGCCCCCAGGGGACAGTGCCACACTCAGGGACAGGAAGGGGACAGGAGGTGCCCGAAGGAATGGGGGGGGGGGAAGCCACCCACTCATGTGCCACTCAGACGCAGAGGGCCTGGCATTCCCCAAAGAGCCCAGCCGGGGTTGGCACGGCACCTTGTTCCTCATGGCTCGCAAGAGCTCCCGGACTGAGCTGCCCTGGTATCTCCGGAACCTCCTGAGGTCTGCGGGGGAGAGGGGAGAGTGAGAGGGGCCAAGAGGGCCAGCAAGGCTCCTGCGGTACTTTCCCTCCCCCAGGACACACAGGGGGCCCAGAGTGGGCCAGCACCTACCTGCCTGTAGTGGGGCTGAGAGATGCAGCTGCCAGTTCCCTCGCACCACCGCCAGGCTCCCGGTCTCCAGGAGGCTGACCAGGGGCCCCTCTGCCGGCTCCTTCTCAAGGCGGTCACTGACGTCCTGCAGAAGGGAGAGAGCGTGGGCAGCAGGACAGAGCGCGACTGGAAAGGGCAGCCAGGACGAGCGTCACCCACCCAGGACTCACCTGGAAAAACTGCAGCTGCTTCTCGGGGCCCCAGAAGAAGGGGTGGCAGAGCACCTGTGCGGCTGAGGGGCGCAGGTGGGGGTCACTGCTGATCATGGCTTCTATCAGGTCCCGCCCTACTATGTGGCCTGGGAGAGCAAGCAGGCAGGGACCTTCAGGAGGTCGTCCAAGGATCCACCTACCATTTGTCACTACCTTTGCTACACCCCTGCAAGGTAGACTAGCGTAGCTGCCAGCAGGGTGAAGCTGAGGAGAAAGGGCTCAGCCACGGCTGAGCAACAGTTGAGCCAGGAAGGTCGTCCCCACACATGCTCCCACAGGGCCAAAGCACCCCATGGCAGCCCCCTTACTGTGAGTGTCCTGCTGGAGCCTCAGCAGTTGGTAGGTGCCTGCCAGAATGTTGGCCTGGCGATGGAAGCTGTGCCCAAAGGGATGCTGTCCATGGGACAGGACATAGTAGAAGACGCAGCCGGCGGAGAAGATGTCCACCCCACAGGTCTGTAAGAGAGCAGGAAGCCAGGGCCAGAGGCAGCCGCTTCCATGAGTCTCTGAAGGCCCAAGGTTTGATTCCCATCCTGCCTCTTCTCTGGCCCTCTCTCTCCCCTGGGATGGCACCCTAGGGGGGAGGGCAGGGCAGGGGCAGGTCCCCAAACCCTCAGCTCCCAGACCCCAAAGGCAGGGAGGTCGGCCGTCCTCACCGGGCTCTCCCGGGCGTCCTCCCTGAGCATCTCGGGTGCGATCCATCCCTCGGTGCCAGGGATGCCTGAGCCGAGGCTGAAGGTCTGATGCTCCCCCTGCAGCTTCTTGCACAGGCCAAAGTCGGAGATGACCGCTCGGAGCCGGCCTTGCCCGTCAGGGCCTGAGATCAGGATGTTGCGGGGCTTCAGGTCACGATGAGCTGCCCAGAAAAGGTCCTCAGCACCAGCCAGGATGACACCCGGTCTCCGTTTCAAGGGGAGGGGGAGGCAACGGCCCCTGCTGAGGGGAGGGGTCTCACCTATGCTAAGGGAGTGCAGGTGGGCCAGTCCGGACATGGTCTGGGTCAGCAGGGAGAGAGAATCCAGGGCCTTCCCAGGGAACAGGGAGCGCTCCACATACTGAAGGGGGCAGAAGGGAAGCAGGCAGGGCAATTCTTGCCGGGAGCCCCCCCCCCCCATCAAAACTCTCCACCCACCCACCCACCCCCAGCTATGCTGGAAGAGCCGTCAGCTCTGACGGCCTTCAGGAATCTGCCAATCCACTCCCCCCCATCCTCCCCCACCCAGGAGGTGATCTTTTTTCAGATGAAGCGCTCAGCAGCGTTTGGAAGGAGATCCCTTCACGTCACACCTGCAATACTTAAGCAAAAGTTATTTCTATCCCTCGGACAGACGTAGCTGGATTTCTCATCATTTCCAAATATTTGGGCTGGTGGGGGTGGAAGTCAGGGTCCCCCTACTGAGCTCAGAGGGGCTTCCCCAGGCAAGGAAACCAGGCACAGCATCTGAACTGGCGGCCAGGCAGGGCCAGCAGGCTGGAGGGGAGCATTTCCCCTGGCAGCTTCATGCAATGCAGCCCTTGGGGCACAGAGACCAAATGGGGCAAGTTCATATTTTCCTCTTTGGAAGAAAAGGATAGCAGGGATGTGAGGGGGGTGGAGGGGGCCGGAAGGGGGGCTACCTCCTCACCTGCTGCAGGGTGGCAGAGCAGAGCTCCAGGGCGATGTAGTGGAACTGCCCGTCAGCCTCGGTGCAGAAATAACGCACCACGTTGGGATGTGCATCCGACTCTCGCAACAGACGCACCTCGCGATCCACCAAGCGGACGCTTTCCGGAAGCAACCGCTTCACGGCCACATCACGCCCATCGAAGCGGCCTCTGAAGGAGGAAGCCCCCCCCCCGGGTGAGGCGATGGGGAGGAAGGGCTTCTCCTATGGGCCCAGAATGCCCACCTTCCAGCAAAGCCCTCGCTCAGCCTCTGCCCTCTCAGGAAGCGGCCAAAGCTGTCTGGGCCCCCTCTGAGGATGCTTAGCATTTCGGCCTCCTGGACCCCAAGAGGGAGGCTCGTCCAGCTGCCTCTTCAACCCAGGAGCAACCCAGGACCCTCGGCCTGTAGGAAGCCCCTCAGTTGGACGGCAGGGCTGAGCCCTTTTGTTCAGCAGCTGTCACTCACCGGAAGACAAAGGTGCCCCCGGCCCCCCGGCCCAGCACCTCCTGGGCTCTGAAGGAGAGCTTCCCCACCGTCACTGTCTCTGGGGCAATACCTGCTGAGGGGGAAAAGAGAGGAAGAGGAAGTCCCCCTAGGGGCCCCTTGGACAGCCCCCCCAACACACCCTCTACTAGCTGGGCAGGTACCCACCTGGACCAGGGCCCTGGAGGGAGGCTTTATCCACCGAGGCTGAGGAGGAGGGCAGCTCTGCCCCCTGGTCCAGCTCCAGGGACCCTTCAGGAGTCCTTCTTGGGAAATGGCTGGAGGACACAGGAGGCTGCTGGCTGGAGCTGCGCTCAAGAGGGACCCTCTGGGAGAGCGGCAGCAGGAACGAAAGGGGAAGAGACCACCTGCCTTTACTGTTGGGTCCCCATCATCAGGCTGGGGGCAGGACTGGCTACATCCTGGAAAAGACCCCTCCCCAATAGAGCCCATGAAGTGGCATCCTCTAGCAGCTGGCAGGGACTGAGGGGTGCCTCTCCTGGCTTGGCCCTGCGGCCCCTGCAATCCTCCCAAAGCACAGAAAGCTGGAAGAGGATGAGATGAAGCCCACTCACCCAGAGCAGGAGGCAGAGGAGCCCCCCGCCCCAACAGATGGAAGCCAGGCCAACCACAACCAGCTCCCAGCTGGCAAAGGAGGGATCCACTTCCACTGGGGCCTCCTTCGCGGCATGATCCCCCCAGGGCCGACCATCAGCCAGATCCTCCTGCGGGCCCTCAGGGGCCAGGAACTGAAAGAGACCGGAAGCTCTTGGCAAGGACGGAGGGGGACATAGAGCCACCGCCCAGCCACAGGGCCTGGACATCGGGCCTGGAAGTGGGGCCAGCCCGGCCAGCTCTTTTGCCCCAGATGTCACCTGCAGTGGGGAAGGGGAAGAGGAGCAAGCACACCCTCTGCATGTCTTTATTGCTCTCCCCCCCCAATTCCCACAATAGCTTATGAGTGTTGGGGTGTTTGCAAGAAAAGCCTGGAAGACCCAGGGCTGAATCGCTGGCTCTGAGCCTTCTGACGAGGACCCTGAGTGAAGCAGCCGGGAGGGTCTCCCCTTCTCTTAGGAGGCCATTGTCACCCGGACTGGAGGACTCTGCCCTGCAGCCCTCTCCCCCATCATCCCTTCCCCCCTCTTGCTCCTACCTCTCCGAAGAGGCTGTGAGCGCGGGAGTCGTGTGGGGTCCTCCGCAGGCTGCCCGGAGGGGCCCTCAGCATGGTGGTGTGGATTAGCGGGGGCATCTCATGATGGCCTGGAAGGAAGGGGGCAGCCTGAAGTTGGGGGCCCTCCCCAAGAAGAGCTCCCCATGGCTGAGCTCCACCTGCCTACATTGCCTGCCTCCCAAAGCTTCAGTTATGCTGACTGTGGTTTTTTTTCTTCAACTCCCCCAACCCCCTGCTCTCTTCTAATGCTGATCTTCTGGGACGCTCAGCTGCCCCCAAATCTTCTCATCACCACTTCCTCTCCCTCCCCTTTCTGAACCTCCAAGGCTTGGCACCCCCCATCCAAGGACCAGAGGGGAAAGGGGGGTCAGCCCACGCCTGCCAGTATGCACACACATGTTCTTTTGCAGAATGGCAGCATTGCAAACCATTCAGTCCAAGGAGGGGGGACTTTCTTCCCCTACCATTCAGGGCCTCTGGGCAACCTCTGGGGGAAATGGAGGCCCCAGAGCTCAGACACTCACCTATCAGCAGCCACTGGCTGTGGGGGAGGAAGATGGTGCCCGGTGGGTACTGGATGCCCGTGCTGGGTGTGATCTTGCACTCACCAGACCTTTGGAGGGTCACTTCACGTGTGGTGGGACCGCTGCCCTGGGCCAGAGAAACCCCCTGAGGCTGCAGGAGGCAGAGACAGGCCAATGATCACCAGGACCCCCCCCACACACCTACCCATCCCTTGCCCCACCCCCTGGGAAAACTCACCACCAGGGCCATGCCTTCATGCACCAGGGACGTCAATGCATAGAAGCCCCCCGCATACTTGCCCACATAAAGGGTTGTGCTGAAAGAAAAGGGGGTCAGGAAGGGTGAGGAAGCCCCTCCATGGCTCAGAGGGCTGTCCTGTAGATTCTGGGGAGATTCAGGAGGACCTGGACATCTGGAGGCTGAGTTCTGGTAGGCAGGGACAGTCTAACGCAGCATCCTTCAACCCGACCCCTAGGGTGGCTTGGAGGGAAGAGGGTTTGCACGAAACAAAAACGGAATATAAATCCATTCACTACCCAACTGCACTGATGGATAAACCATTCACAGGCTTACAGAGGCACAAATGAGTGGCTGGCAGCCACAGTGGCTCCTGTCCCCACAAGGGCCCTGGAGGGAGGGGCTGGGCTGAAGGGGCTGACATGGGGGAGGTCAGGGGCAGGGAATTCCCTTGCAGCCCCTTCCATCATGGCTCCCCTGAACCAAAGAAGCAGGAGATCAAAGCTCCTGCCTAGAGAAAGGCAGGGCTTGACATCACAATGACATGACATGCAATCTTGGAGCTCCAGTATTGCTGTCGATATCTCTGTTGCTGGACGATCCTTTTTGGATTTAAACCATTCTGAAGGAAAGGTAATAGTGAAGGACATGTCCTGCTAATCTCAGGGGCATTGCAAAGCCCCTGATTGATCCAAGAAAAATCTCTTTTTGCCGGCTACAAGAGAAGCAGCCAATATGGCTGCAGAAGGTTGGGACAAGCCCCTGAAACGGAAGCAGCACAGGAGAGACAGTGTGTCGAAATGGTGAGAAAAATCTTTATTATTAGAGAAGAGAAAACCCAAAAGACTCAGAGTTAAAATAAAATTGAGGACAGAAGGAAACAAGTGGTGAATTTACCCTGGTTTAAAACTATTGTGTTATCTTTTTCACTTTAATTTTGTTTGGTTTTTTTATGGATGGACTTTTTACAAATACCTCTTACTTTTAAACTGGACTGCTCTTTTTTTCCACCTTCTTCCTCTATACTTTTCCCATTTTTTGTGTTTGTGGATTTAGAGCCTCTTTCCTCGCAAGGCTCAGCCAGATCGCAATCTTTAAACAATTTTTTTTCTCTTTCTGGAGAAAAACGGGAGTTTAGGAAAAAAAGAGCGAAAAACAGAGGGGAAAGATGTAACACTGCCATCTAATGGCTAGAGGCTTGGCAACATCTGATATTACAAAGCTATCAGCTTGGTTTACTGAAAGGGTCAGTGGAAAAAATTTCACTGAATTTGTTTGAAACCTAGCAAAAGCCTTGGATGTTTTAGTGGCAGTGTCTATAACTTGGAAAAATTGCACTATATAAAGAAGAAAAGGAACTAACATTGCAAAAAATTATGTTAGAAGTTCAAAAACTCTTAGCAATAGCAGTAGACTTATATACCGCTTCATAGGGCTTTCAGCCCTCTCTAAGCGGTTTACAGAGAGTCAGCATATTGCCCCCAACAATCCGGGTCCTCATTTTACCCACCTCGGAAGGATGGAGGGCTGAGTCAACCCTGAGCCGGTGAGATTTGAACCGCTGAACTGCTGATCTAGCAGTAGCCTGCAGTGCTGCATTTAACCACTGCGCCACCTCGGCTCTTAATAACTACAGAGAGAATTGAAAAGAGTCTTGGATTTATAGATCAAAATACAAAATATCAAAATACAGAAAGTACAGAGGGAAGTGTTGAGAATACTTATACAACAAAATTTGAGGACAGAGTTCAAAAAATTACAGAGACACATGAAAGTGATAAGAAAATTGTTGACATTGACAGCAAATCGAGTGCGGAGGGAAATGATAAGTGCGGAATACAGAAAGGAGAGATCGATGAACTGGAACTCTATCTCAGATGTCAAAACATAGATGAAGATAGGGGAGAAAATTTGGCAAAAACAATTAGAGTAATTTTGGCAGAAGCACCAGTGATAATAAAAGTCAAGCAGATGAAAGGAACAGATGGAGGGTTTCAAATTCTTTTAAGATATCCAATGAACAACAAGTTGTCAAGAGAAGTGCACATAAGACTTATCAAGAAAACACTTAGAATACAGATTCTACAAATGGCAAGAGATATTGGACTGCACTATTTCTGGAAGGATACAGGATGATGAAATGATATGTCACAATAAAATTTAGTTAAATGTAGTTAAACTTGGAGTATTATGTATAAGACAAAGTAATAATAGCTATAGTCAAATAAATGACCAATAATGATAATAAAGCATTTATATATACTAGATTGATAATATGAAATTTTGTATAAACTGTAAGTGACGAAGATGGAGATGATGTTAAAAAGCCTTTTTATAAAAGATAATTCTATATAGAATAGAATATAAAGATGTAATATTATTGGATGATTTCAGGATGATGTAATGAAATGCCATAATATAAATTTAGTTCAAATTTAATATGCCTCATAAAAATGATGTAATAATAGCTATAATTAATGGGTTTAACAATTATAATAATTTGTATAAATGTATTTTAGATTGATGATAATAATGGAAAAAACATGGAATTCAAAATTATTAGAGAATGTTATTAATGCTAAAATAATAGAATAATTTAGAATAGGGTTAAAAAAACTTTATTATTGGATATATTGAAGATGATATAATGAATCATCATAATATAAATGGATACATATTTAGAATACCTTGTTTAAAATGGTGAAACAATAGTGATAATTAAAGAAATGAAGTACAATAATAATGTATACAAAGATATTTGATTGACAATAAGTGATTTTTGATAAAGCCCAAGCGATGACTATGGAAAGGACGGAGAAAGATTTTATAACCAATCGACACACTGTATGTAGTTGAAGAGGTTTTTTATGTTATATGTTTTGTGTGTTTATGTTTGTTTAAAAATAAAAAAAAATATTTACAAAAAAAAAAAAGCTCCTGCCCAGAGAGAGGAGGTGTGGTAGCTCATGTGCAGCCAGGATCTCTTTCCTAGAAGCTCCTGAAACGGTGGGTGTCCTTTGGGGAAACAGACCAGGGTTAACCCTGAGGCAGATGCTGCCCCCCCCCCTCTGCCCCTTCTCCCTGGCTGCTTTCCTGGAAACCGGGCAACCAATGGCTGGCCCTCTTGTACCAGAGGCCTGACCCCCACCTGCAGTCCCCCTATCCCTTTTCTTACTCCTTCCCACGAATTCTCTGTGATTTCCCAAGGGAGCCCAGGGAGGTTTGCAAAAGAACTCAATCCCCCACCAAAAACCCTTCAACACACCAACCATAAAATGAGTTTTAAAATTACGAAAGACAAAGCAAAGTTCATTTGGGAAAAAGAAAAACCGTCTGAAAGGCTCCTTGGTCATGAACAGTTATATGCATACGTGCACATATACACACACATGTAAACATGCATATCTATATGATTCATGCTCTGCCTTTCTCTTCTGGCAGGCAGCTAAGAATAGTTTAAAGCAACATCGATTAAAACCAATACTACGCTGGAATCAAAAGATTAACTAAAGTTGGAAGGCGACCTTGGGGGCCATCTAGTCTAACCCATGTCCCAGCAGAAATCACCTCGGACAGGAGGGGCTGTTCAGCCTCTACTGCCGTCGAGGCAGGCCACCCACAGCCACGCCCCGTAAGTAACCTCCTAAGGCTCAGTCGGATTCTACTTTCTGGTAACTTGACTCCATTTGGCCACGTTCTGCTCTCTTCTGGGTGAGCTGCTTTCAGGCAGAGTGTAAACACACACACACACACACACACACACACACACACACAAAAACACACCCTTTCTGTCTTCCCTGTTTCCTCCTGCCTCTTCTCTGGGCCTCTTCCAGAGTCAGCCTGGGGTCTTCTTGAAGCCTGATGAGGCACTTAAGGTGCTCTTGGTCCCACCAAGTTGCACGTCTCCCTCCCAGCCTGTCTCCAAACGTTCCCAACTGAGGCCTATCAATACATTCCACTTTCTCCAGTGCAGGCAGCCCATTGTGGGAGGAGGCTGACTGTCACCTCTTAAATGACCCTTGAAGGTCTCTTCCAATTGCAGCCTGTGGTTTGCACAGTTGCCCAGAGCTCTTAAGGACAGCCAACAAAAAATGAAGCTCAACTTCTTTGCTTTCTGTGTCTCTGTTTCCCCCTCTTAGGCTCCCCACAAATGCATCTATGCCCCCACCCTGGTTTTTTCGACAGAACTGCTTTCCTAGAAGTCAACCCTGAGACCCCCAAGGATGCTCTCGTGGGGTCGGCACTTACAGCAAAGGGGCCTTGGCCGCAAAGTCCTTGCCAGTCCGGAAGGTCCAATTGAGGAGGGGGATCTTCTGTGCGTGCAGGATAAGGTAGCGCAGGCTCTCCATGGCTATGCTGAGGTGGGGTGCCCGATGCAGGCTGTCCTTGTGCCAACTGTAGACGCCCACCACGGGGGATCCATAGTCCTGCACCCAGAGCACCTCTCCGTTCTCCTTGCCCACGGTCACCAGCCAACCGTCTCCGCTTGAGGCAAAATGGGCCATGCCTGTGCCGGGGTGGGGGGCAGGTGTTGGGCACGGCAGCAGAGGCTTTGATATCCTTGAGTGCAGATGCCCGCCAAGTGCTAATCACAGGGTCAGTCGCACTCCTAATTCCTGAAGCTGGTCTCATCTCTGATGGGACCTGTCAAGCCCAGCAGCCTAGGCCAGGGGTCTCCAACCCTGGCAACTTTAAGCCTGGCAGACTTAAAGCTGGCTGGGGAATTCTGGGAGTTGAAGTCCACCAGGCTTACAGTTGCCAGGGTTGGAGACCTCTGGCCTAGACCGACTCTGGCAAGAGGGAGACTTTCAGGGCTTTGGAGAAGCTGGGATATCAATTTCCAGATGTGAAAAAATCACAAGTTTAAAAATAAGCTTAGATCACACAGATTGGCTGATGAAACCAACAGCTTTTGTGGGGAGGGCCTAATATTTAATAGCAGATGTGCTATTAAAATTGGCACTAGGGGAGTGGGTGGGAAAACTCCGGCTGCCCTCGTCTGAACCAGGGCTGGGTTGTTGCTGGTTTTACTACCAGTTCACAACCCACACCTGTGCTGTTCAATGTAAATTGTTCTTCGCGCATGCCCAGGATAATTTGCAGTGAATTGCACACGCACAGTCATTAAGAATCAAAATGGTGGCAGCCCAGTGGCAGCAAGTTTGGGGGTTTGGCAGGCCTGGGTCGCTACCAGTTCTGCAACCCAGGCCTGAATTCCAGTACCGATTCAGCTGAACCGGGAGCAACTCACCTCTGGTCTGAACTCCCCTCCACCAATGAGGTTAGAAGGGCTGCCCTCCCTCCTTGCCTGCACTGTGATTCCATGGTGACATTCCTTGGAGTCCCACATTGCTGCTTCCCCTACCAGCTGACAAGGAAGGGAGGGAGGGAGGGAGGGAGGGAGGGAGGGAGGGAGGGAGGGAGGAAGGAAGGAAGGAAGGAAGGAAGGAAGGAAGGAAGGAAGGAAGGAAGGAAGGAAGGGTGTGTGTGTGGAGAGGAGAATCCCGGCTGCCACCTTGCTCTGCCCAGTTACTCACTATAGTCGGGGTCCTGCTCATGGATGGAAACTGAGTAATCCAGGTAGGTGACATTCCACTGCAGCTCACGGGTCCTTGTGTCATACATGGTGATGACATATTCTGCAGAGGAGAGCAACATTGATTTACCCTCTCTCTCTCTCTCCCTCCCTCCCTCCCTCTCCCTCTCCCCATTTCCCCTTCTCTTCCTTCTCCTTTCTCCTCCTCCTATCCCCCTCTCCCTCTCTTTCTTCTTCTTTCTCTACAGGCTGCTGTTTCTCCCCCTGAACCTTCTCAGGGATGGAGGCCCAAGGGATGCTTACCACTGCGTCCGATGAACAGCAAAGGGCTTGTGGGATGCAGCCCATCCCAGGCCTCTGGCGACAGCACACTCTGCTTCTCCCCCGATGCCGGATCCACAAGAAACCAGGAATCCTCCTTTTTCCCTGGATAATTGAGGAGGGAAGACGTGTATTCCGGGGCACTCCAATCCCTTCCAAGTGGAGATGGGCTCCAGCCTCACTGATGCTTTGCCCAGCCTTTCACAAGCCAAGGATGGAAACAACCCCCCCCCCCCCCAGCACCTGTGTAGATCACGCCATCAGAGCTGCGGCACGGAGAAGACTGCACCAGCTCCGGGATGGTGAAAGGCAGCTTCTACCAGAAAAATAAAAGAGAGAGAAAGACACACACACATCCTACTTAGCTCAAGATCATCCTTTAACTAACAATTGTGGAATCATCAAGGCACCATCTGTAGCAGCTGATCCAGCATTGCATTTTGGCACAAGAAGCTTGGAACATGTAGGACCTCTCAACAACTATTGGTGTGGTAGTCATGTAGATGCCCCTCGAATTATGCACCACATCATCAGCCTTCAGAATTCTAGGCCTTCAGGATGCCTTTAAGTAAGAACCTCCATTCACACAATACAAACAGGGAGTCAATTATTCCCTTTAACCATTAGTATCCTGTGAATAGAATGGAATAGAAGAGAAGAGAACATAGAATAGAACAGAAGAGAGCAGAATAGAATAGGACTCTGGAAGGAACCTTGGAGGTCTTCTAGTCCAGCCCCCTGCTCAAGCAGGAGAACCTGCTTGAGAAATAAAGCTCACAACAAACAAGAAGTAGCCAGGAAACTCTCTCAGGTGTCTTTAATTGCTCAGGATTAGCTCCTCTGGGCATATTCTACATCCCTCAAGAATATGGGATTCTGTGCCCAAGCCGGGTGGCCCTACACTGGCCCAGTGGAAGCTTCTAATTTCCTTCTTCCTTCAAGTGAAGAAGAGTTGCAGGAATTGGCTATGACTCTAGTCTAATGTAGAAAAGGATCCTGTGTGATGTGATAGCAGTCTTCCAATACCTGAGGGGCTATCACAGAGAAGAGAGATCAACCTATTTTCCAAAGCATCTGAAGGCAGGGCGAGAAACAATGGCAGGAGAGAAGCAACAAGAACTAAGGAGAAATTTCTTAAGTGAGAGCAATCAACCAGCACAACAGCCTTTAGAAGTGGTGGCTGCTCCATCACTGGAGGCTTTTAAGAAGAAACTGGACAGCCAATTGCCTGAAATGGTATAGGCCCTATACTATGTTAGAGGGTCTCCTGCTTGCATGGGCAGTTGGATTAGAACAAGGAGGCATCCAACTCTATTATTCCCGGCCCTGCATGGCCTCCAAGATCCAGCTGGCTTAATCCTGTGTCTGCACATTCCCCATCAGTTGCACAAGGAAAGGTCTTTGAGGATGCAGGGAGCCCTTCCAGCTTTCTCTACTGCCCCATCAGGGGAAATGTCTGCAGGATGGCCCCTTCCCCTTGAGCTCCCCAGGAGGCAAACTCAGCACGGGCCACTTTGACTCAGGGGTGCCCTGCCCCCTTTCTTGGCTACTTACCATCAGCCCCCCTTTGTCCTTGCCCCCCACCACATACAAGCTGCCATCGCTGGGGTCGGGGAGAAACGCGGGCCTGGACAGAGAAGAGAAGGACGCTGGCCCTGGACAGCTCCTCCGGCACAAGGCCAGCTAGGCCAGCTGGGCAATCGGCACAAGGCCGCTGGACCACCGGCGGACAGCAACCCCCCCCCCGTTGCTCTCAGCCGCCCTCGCCCCCCCCATCGGCTGCCTTATGGGGGGGCAGACGGCGCTTTGGGGTGAGCGGGGCGCGCCTTCTCCCCGCAGCAGAAGCTCGGCCGGCGCCACTCACTCGGGCTCTTCGCGGGGCACCAGCAGAGGCGGATCTGAAAGCAGAGCAGCGCCCGTCAGAACCGGAGAGACGCCCCCTCTGGACGCTCTTGGGCGGCAGGGGATTACAGGAGCAGCCCCGGAGCCCCGCGCGCCGCTCACCCTCCTTCAGCGTCCACCGGGCGTCCCCCGTGGCCGGGCTCACTGCGCGGAGGCGCCCGTCCAGCGTGGCTACCAAGAGCGGCGGCGGCGCCGACTCCGACTCCGATTTCGCCGCTGCAGAGCTGCCAGCCAGAACCTGCGGAGAAGGCAGAAGCAGCGGGTGGAGCCGGAGCCAGACTCTCGGCCGCGCCGTCGAAGGTGGCTTTCCGGAAGCCGCCTGGCACCGCGAGGGACCGGACAATTCCGCAGCCGGGAAAGGCGAGCCGCCCCGCAGAGACCCTCTTAGCGGGGCGCCCGTCGGGGGAGACTGCGCGTTGCCCGACGTCGAAGAGAGCGGACACCCTTTGGGGACTCCAAGCCAGCGCCCTCCGTCGAAAGCCAGACGCAGCCCAGCCCAACAGGCGACTTGGGCGACTGGAGCAGAGGAGACGGCGACGGCAGCCGCTCTCCGGCCCATCCAGGATCAGGCCGGCTCCACCCGCCGCTCCGGCCTCTCCATCTCCTGTCCTCCGTCCGCGCTCTTTCGAAGCTGCTCCCGAGACACCAGACCCCCCACGCCAGTCTGTCCGAGCGCGGGTCCGCCAGCGGCCTCCGTCGAGCCTCCTCGCCCGCCTGGCCGCCCTTTCGTGGGAGCAGAGCTGGCGGAGCTCTGGCCGCTCGGCGACCGCTTGGGCAGCCTCCCCTCGGGGAAGGAGGGAGGGAGGGGCGCCGCGGCCCGGCTTTACCTCCGCCACCACCAGCAGCAGCAGCAGCAGCAGCAGCGGGAAGCGTCGCGGGGTGGGCGCTCGGCGGTGGCCGGTCGGGGGCTGCTCCTCGGCCTCGCCCATGGCAGTCCTGCCACGCCGCGCTTCCTGGCCTGCGCGCCACCCCTGCCTGCTACCCGCGGGGAGGAACCGGACCCTCCTGGCCGGCCTCCGCCCCAGATCCGGGTCCCGGACGGCACCGGTCTCCGGCGCTCCCGCCTCAACTGCCTCGCCCCACCTCGCCCGGCCTGAAACTCCCTCCCGCCCCACCGCCCAGCCGAGGAGCACGCGCTCCGAACATGCTCAGGGGCCCCTAGCGTGGCACACCTGCCCCGTCGCCCGCCAGAGGCTCTGGACGGCCGAAGGGACGGAGGTCCGTAGTTGAGCACACACCTCCCCGGAGGAATGAAAACAGTTCGCGCTACGCGCCCAGCTGCCAATCCCTCTGGCTGCTTCCCACGACGGTGTATGCGGAGCCAAGCAAGCCTGGGAGGAGCCCATCGGGGGACCAGGACGGTTTCCCCCCAGGACGCCTCCGCAGGGGACGCTTCGTGTCCTCGTGTCGACCCAAGTCCACCACTCGACCCTCTAAAAGCCCCTGGAGACCCTCCGTCCTCCCGGACACGGCTGTCTCCGAGGGGCTTTCCCGAAGGCACCTGGGCTTCCTTTTCGCTTCTAATCCAAGAAGCTTCTTTAGTTGTCGTCGTTTGGGACAAGACTCTTGGGCTGCATTTCGGCTCGGGGTGGTGGGAATCTCCAGTCCGCGGGCCTTTCTTGAAGCGGCGCCGGAGCTCGCGCCGGCCTAGCATCCGGCCGCAGACCAGGAGCGCTTGGGTCCTGGGGACGCCGACTCGCCTCCACGCCCTACAGGAAGAGGAACCCGCCGGAGCGGTTTCTCCGCTGCGGGCAAAACTGTCTCGCCCTCCAGCGGGAAAAAGTCTCGCTGGGATCCGGAGGAGGCGCGACAACACACTCGGGGGGGGGGCAGAGACTGTGCGGGGGTCTTGCACCTCCATTCCTCTCCAGTGTCCCACTTTCTACGGACGCCCCTTCCAGCCCCTCCTGGCGAGCAGAGCCTGAGCTCCCGACAGCCCGGAAAAATCGCCGGGGTGCCTTGAAGCCCCCAGTGAGGAAACTAAGCTGGAGGCGGGATCCCTTCTGCAGGGAAAGCAAAGGCTGCTGTGCAGGAATCACAGCCCCCAGGGACAAACGGGCCCTTCCAGGGACACAAGAAAGCCACCTTTGGCAAAAATATATATGCTCAAATATGGCACAATAGGCTCAACACACTGTGCACCAATATCCTTTGGGGGGGGGGGCGATTGAGTGCTGACTCCTGGAGCCTGCCTGGCTCTGTCCCTGCAGTTTTCTTGGCAAGATTTTCAGGAAGTGTTTGCCCAAGGCAGGACTAGAACCCATCACACCCTGGATTCTAGCTTTATGCCACAACAGTCTGCAAACATAATTAAAAGCCATCAGTATTGAGTTACTTTTGCTTATTCTGTTAGCTCATTAATTGGTGTGTGTGTTTATGAGGGAGGGAGGGAGGGAGGGAGAGAGAGAGAGAGAGAGAGATGTGTTTGGGTAGATATACACTCTTGAAGAGCAGGCAACAGAATTTCAGCACAATTGCCACAAGGAATTGAGAACCAGTGAGATCAATTAACCAGCAGAACAGCTTGCCTTCAGAAGTTGTGGGTGCTTCATCACTGGAGGTTTTTAAAAAAAGACTGAACAGCTACCTATCTAAAATGGAATAATCTCTTCTGCTTGAGCAGCGGGTTGGACTAGAAGACCTCCAAGGTCCCTTTCAGCTCTATTCTGATTGAAACTTAATGATTGTCTCTTAATGTCTGGAAACTCTCTTCAGGCATCCAGAGACTTTGGACAGAAGATGGAGCAGTTGTTCCAGAAGACAGAGATGAGGAGTAAGAGCTGCTCTCTTGGAATGCAGATGTCTTCTCTCCTGGAATGTATAAACTCAAGCTGGATGGCCTTATCTCAGTGGGAGGGGGATGGACTAGAGGATCTCCAAAATACCTTCCAACCTCTGACATTTCTATGTTACTAGGACTTGACAGCTGCCAAACTTTCCATTCCAAGTGCCCTTTGCACAATGAAACCTGGGCACAGGACCAACACCAGGTTGATCTGTTGGAGCTGGAGGCCTCCTTTCGCACCCTTGGAATGCAGGACGGGAGCCTCCAACTTGCCCAGAGAAGCAGGGAGCAAAAGAGTAGGTGTGTTTTGCCACCCCTATCAGCCAGGAGGAAGGAGCCCCGGGTGAGGCATTTTGGATGGGGAAAATATCCTCATTTGCAAGTGCGTCTTTGGACCTGCTGACACCAAGAAAGATCCCAGGAGCCAGAGAGGAAAAGGCCAAGTCTGGAAGCGCATTCCCAATCCTTGGATCTGGTGGGTTTCCCAATCACACTTGTTGCCTTTTAACACCAGAAGCCTTTCCAGCGCTGAGAAGCTGAGATGCTTTCACTCAGGTCTCAGGGTAAAAGGGGAGGCCAGTGCCATCACAAATCAGCTGGGGAGGAGGCTAAGGAGACTGCCGCCCCCCCCCCAAGGGTGGCAAAACAGATTAGGAACACTTCACGGGACACTTTCTAGATTTCTCAGGAAGGAAGGAAAGGAGAGGGCAGGGACAGGAGAGTCAGATTGCCTAGTGTAGACAGCGAGTTCTTCTTCAAAGCAGCTGCTCTAAGAGGCAGATGGACAAGGCAGGCAAGACCCACATTCCCCCATGTCCAAGACTGCCACTTCCATCCCTCCATCAAGAGGGGATATCACTGTATTCCATCCTCAAAGCTCCTAATCCCCCCTGCAGGGTCTCTCCTGGAAAAATACACAGGAACCCACACCTTCCAAAATAGCCACCCACCATGGGCCCCCGACTGGTCCTGGGAAAGGAAGTTGGTGGCCCACTGATGTCTTGACCTGCCCAGAAGCAGCCATGCCATTCCAAGTCCTCCCCGATGATCTTGCAAGAGGGAGCTTCCTGCAGCTGGATGTGAACATGAGATCACCTGCCTGGCTTCCGCTTGTCTCCTCTGCCTAGCGCTCATTTGTCTCAGTGGCCTTTCAGCCTCAACTCTGCTTGGAGGCTTCCTTTTAAGGGACGGAGGGAGGGAGGGGAGAGGAGGCGGTTTTTCTCTGTCAGCCTCCTGGAGGAACAAGGCTGCCTTTCAGATCGAAGCACTTGAAACTGGAGAGCCTGGGAGCACCCTTGAGCATGTGCAGAGAGCAGGCTCCTCCCCCTTCCCCCCAATCCATCTGGAGAGAAGTACAGCTTGGGTTTTTGGTTGTTTCCCCTGCTCCTTTGGGGGTTCTTAAGAGTTGCCTGGAATCCCCCTCCTTTCATTCAGCTCCATCCAGCTGCCTCTTCACAAAGCCCTCCAAGCAAGGGGCTGTTCTACCTCCAGCAAGGCCAGCAGGCACATGGCTGGCTTTGCTCATCAGGCACAGGACATGCTGCTGCTTGAGCATTAGCCGACTCTGCTCATGTCATCTGTGCAGGAGAGAAAATGGCTCCATGCCCCCCTCTTTTCCCAGGAGGCCCCCCTGACACCCTTGCCCACAAAGCAGGAGGGGAGCAGCAGGGCAGAGGATGGGGACCTGTGACCCCCCCCCACACACACTCCAGGAGAGCAACAGGGCTTGGAGGTTGGAGGAGTTTCAGAAGAGAAATTCCTGCTTACTTGAAGCGTCAGAGAATGCAGCACCCATAGCAGCAACTCAGCACCAGATCACTGAACATCGATTATTTTGGATATGCTTGAATTAAGCAAGAATAAGCGAAGGTCTACTGGTAGCCAAATATGGAAGAGATCTGAATTAAAATCCAGTTATAAGATTCTGAAATTTGTTGTCTTGTTTCTCTAGGTCCTTGGATCTATTCGGGCCACGGAGTCCGATCACAGAATAAATATATGTGACAATCTCTTTGGGCTGCAACTCTCTGCGCTGCACTGACCTGCAAAGAAGCTGTCTCAACCCAGGGAATCTTACGCATGGAGACATTTCCTTAGCCCCACAGAGCTCCCACGTTTTCAGCTGTTGACCATGTTTACCCAAGTTAGACTAAGATAAATACAAATAAGATAGGAGTTCAATGTGATCAAGTTTATTACCACATCTTAATTTCATTTATAGGAATATTTATTTTCTGTGAGTTTTTTCTAAAAAGGTAAGTTTCAAAATGGTCTACATAAAATTTTCCAGGTAGCAAAGTCTTCCTTTAGTCATTACAATTTTGGTAAGTTCCTGTTTTTGAAAATTCTACTTTCTCTTACTTGTAAAGCTTACTCCAAGGAAATCCTACTGAGTTCAATGGAACTTCTTATAACTTATAACTGCACATACTGCAGTATGTGTTACAAAAACACTCTGTTAGATATCTTAGGATACAGCAGCTTGGAGGGCTATCTTTAACACTAGGTATATTTGTAGGTATTGAGTAAAATTAAGACATAAACACAAAAATAAAAAGTTTATGTTTTTGTCATAAATATACTCAGAATAATTCTATTCTGCTTATTATGCAGAATAAATGACACAGTATAACTAGACCAACAAGTCTACTTTTTTCTGTATTCTTTTCCTCTTCCATGGCTTTGTAAGTTTCCAGAACAACCACCGATCTCTAACCTGGATATCTGTAGAAAATGGCCTACACAGGAGCCGTTATGATCCCCAAGCCTCTTTAAAATCTACCATTTGGAGGGCACTAGATGGGACCAGCAGCAGAAGATGCCATTTTCAGTCTGGTAAGAACACAAAAGGCCTGTGAGGGTAATTCCCCAGCATGGTTTTCAACAAAGGAAGGAACAGAAAAGGAAAACTAAATGGAAGTTCACTATTGGCATTCCAGAACTAGCAGGCCTGGAACCAAAGCCCCTCTGGCGGTTACAAGGAAGAGGATGGCGGTGGCCAGGTTGGCTCCGAAAGGCCTTTGGCTGCATCCGCTAGCTTGGAAGACAGGATTTCTTACTGCTCTAAGGAAACTCCCGGAGGGAAAGAAAATACGGAGCCCACAAAGCAGCAACAGTAGCACCATTAGAGCCCAGGGCTCTTGGATTATTAAGAGAAATGGCCAAAGAAAGCGTCTTAAGGCAACTAGCCCCCCCCCCCCCAGTTATGGCAACAGCAGTGAGGGAGGGGAAGCATGGGAAAACACACCCAACTAAGCAACATGTCGGTTTGATGGCACATTTCCCACATAACCTCTCCCTCCCACCCAATGACAGATATGAAACGATTTGCCACAAAAAGAGCTGACCCTCTTTTGTTCCAGAGTGGAAACTGTACCCTACCTATACCAGAAAGGTCACAAAAGCCTAAGGACAAGGAAGAGAATGGCTTATGAACCCCACGCCCCCAAGTTTACGTATGGTTGAAGTTTTCATTAACGTTCCAAGAGAAGAGAGGAGTAAAACCTATTTCTCCAAGGCCCAATTACAAGCCCAAGCAACGGTATTTATATATGAAGAATTATGAAAGTATCCGCCTCTTGTCCAAGCCACGTAGAAAATCCACAGTGATCTATTGTTTTGGTTTTTTGTCGAAATCTGAAGAGCTGCAGAGTTGAAGTGTATTTACACACAGTGGTTTGTAAATTAAGATTTATTGATTTCCATTTGTATTTGCTTTTTTTTTAAATACGGTTGAAGCTGCCGCAGAACCAGAGCCCTTGATGCTGCTGCTGCTGCACTGCTTTAAGTTAAAAATGAACTAATGGCGAGAGATCCCCACCTCTGGCGTTCTCCCAGGCCTCTCTGAGATGGCGTGGATCAAGAAGTCCTAGGAGCCTCACCCATCCGGGCCTCTTCCAGCAGTGTCCTTAAGATCCCAGTCCGTCTCCATGCCAGAGGTGAGCGTGCCTTCAAAAGTACTGCCACTTCCCTAGCACCGTGTCCTTGATTGCATCCACGTACTGAGTGGGCACCCAGTACACCCAGTAGTAAGATGCTTCTGTGGGACCCAACTGGAAAGCCTAAGGGAGGGAGGAGGAGGAGGAAGGAAAACCCATGAGTCACCATCACTTCCTTCAAAGGAAGTCAGTGTCAGGCCCCTCACAGGGGAGATCTGTATTTACAAACAGTTTTAGAATCAAGGGTTTTATGTCAGAAACTCTTACCTGGAGTCCAACGATATAAGCCAAACATTAGAGCAGTAAAGCAACAGTCTCAGTTCTAGTCCCCCCCCCCCGGAAGTTTGAGCCCCCCCCCTTTCCCACTCAAAGGCTGGCGGACTTTCAGCTGCCCCATAGCTGCCCTTCAAGGAGCCCTGAGGAAGCAGCTTTCTACTCCCCATGGATCCCGCAGTCTGGTTGCCAATTCTTCCAGGCCACAGGTGCTGCTGCTTCGTTTGAACTGGCCAATTAGGGAACCGAGATTGCTCTTCAAACCGGGACTGCATCCACAGGCTGAAGCTGGCTTGCAATCTAGCTACCTTAACAAACCAGAGTTTGGACCCAAGTAGTTACCACTGAGGTGCAATGGAGAGGAAGCGGTAATTGCAGGGCTCCGATTCCCCCAGATGCAAGACTACCCATCAGCCCTGCTGGGGGAGGGGGGCTGATGGGATAAAAAGCCCCCTGAGGTGAAGTTCGTGTTCTGCTCTTCCATAGAACAGCAGGGAGGGATGGCAGAAAAGGCACAAAGGAGGATGTTAATAATGCCAAGAGACCTAGAATCGGGTAATTGTTTTCTATAAATGGATTCATTTCTTTGATTTATAGGGCCACCTAACTGAAGGAACTCAAAGCAGGATACGAGGGGTTAAAAGCAGCATGGAAAACCCGGCTAGAAATACAGGAACAAACTACTGCCTATATATATAGGGTGGTTGCTTCAAAAAGCCACTTTTAAAGCTTTCCTGAAGGTCAACAGAGTGGGAAACAGCTCAGCCCCAGGGAGGGAGCTATTCTTTGGGGCAGGAGCAGCAGCACAGAGAAGCCGCCCAAAATGCTGTTGTTCTGTAGATGGGACCCAACCACACCCACCCTGCCCACTCTGATAGGACAGGCAGACAAGTAGAGAGCCCCAGAAAGTGTCCAGATCCAAGGCAGGGCTTTGCAAATGAGGAGTCCAGAGATCGAGAAGAGTACCCTTGCAATCCGTCCCTGTGCAGCTGCCTTCCGGATCAATTGGGAGCACCAAGCAGTCTTCCTCTAGAGCAACTTCAGAACAGGCAGACCTGTTTAACCACTATTTGCTCAGCAACCATTTGAAATTATGATGCCACCGAATGAAGGGATTTATGAGCCTGAAGTTACGGTCCTGTGACTGCGGTGATTCTGGGCACTTGGCAACCTCTTCTTTCTCACTTTGGTTTGCCAAGTGCCTTTTGGTTGTGTGATTGCCAGTTCCACTCTTCACAACTGGCTTTCCCAGATATTCACTGTGGAAGCCAAGAGGGAAGATTGCAAGCTGATGCCAGTTTGCTGGTTCCCCAGGGGAGGGGAGGGGGGGGGCTGCCTGAAGCAGGATTTTGGCATAGAGCATCTGCAGCAGGGAATGCCAGAGGGAGCCCACTTGTCTCTGGGATCTGTCTGCAAATGCCCCGTGAGGCCAAGACTTCTTCAGCCAGCCTCCCGAGAGCAAAAGGGCTGCTTGGCAGAGGAACCTAGCCCTCCAGAGCCCCTGCGACAGGCAGCTCCTTTGCTTCTTCCACCTAACGTCCCGGGGAATCGTTTTACATTGTGCTTGTTGACTGAAGCAGTCCAGGGGTGGGTTTCAGGCGGTACGACCTGGTATGGGTGTACCGGAGCCTGCCCGGAGCACCGGATACCGTTCTGGTATGGTGCTCTGGAGGGCCTACCCGCCTGAGCTCCTTACCGATCTTTTAAGTCTTTGGCACTTCTGCACATTCACACGGCACGTACAGTGCCTGCACGACACTCCGCCGAGCAGCTGGAGCGTCACGGAGGCACTAAGACGCGCGCGCATACTGTGCACGTGTCCATGTGGATGCTGCTGGGCCCGTTCCAACCATACTGGTTGGAACAGGATCTGGAACCCACCACTGAAGCAGTCAGATGATATCTCATTAATGACTTCATCTCTCAATACCAAAGATTCTGGTCTCGATTGTGGTCCAAATAGGAGGTGACTTATGTTATGAATGACAACAATAAGATGGATCTGGGCAAAATCTGGCTACAGCTGCCACTGCTCTTCTTTCAAGTCCAAGAGGAACCCCCAAACCCCAATTTTGCGTCATTTGTGCGCTGGGGAAGCACCGCCCCCTTGAGAACAAAATCTGACACTTTCTCAGACACACCTGATCTTCCAACTCAAAGCCCATCACAGCCTCCAGCCCCTGCGACTCTGCCCCTGGGCGGCCAGGAGGTCAGGGGGGATAACTGGGATTCATCAGCGTAGTTTGGACACTCAACCTTTGCCTTTAGATGATCTTTCCCAGCAATCCCATGCAGATCTTAAATAAGAGAGGGGAGGACACCGATCTCTGAGGCGGCTTAAGCTTTGCTCTCTCGCTTCTACAGCTTCCAAGCACCGACCTAGGAGACAGAAGAAAAGCCACTGCAGAACAGGGCCCCTCCCAAGCTCCGAAGTCGGTCCAGAAAGCCGTCACAATCAAGGCTGCTCAGACGTCCGGAAGAGTCGCACTGCCTCTCCCCTGGCTCTGCCGGAGATCTTCCACACTTGCAGTCAATGCTGAAAAGATTCCAGGCAATCTTCTTCTTCCAGGATTCTCTGGAACTTCAGCTCAACCATCTTCTCCACACACTCTCCTCAAAAGAGGAAGTGGGAGAGTAGGTGGAAATTGTCCACCATCTCTGTATCCACTGATGACTTCTTAAGCGGGGGGGGGGGGACACCCTACCCCTTCCCTCAAGGAAGAAGCCTCTACAGCAACCCATTTCTTTCTGATGGCCTTGCCAGGCAAGAGGGACATGGATCTGTCACACAGGCAACTGCCCTAACAACTCTGGGAAACTCTTCCTCAAGGCTCAAGGAACAAAACTCTTCCCAGATAAAGGGCCCGTCCAAAAGAACCTGCCTGGCTGGAGTCCAGTTTGGAGCAGATCTGAGGAATTTTACCCTTCAGCTGCCTATCAGGATGCTCACAGTGGCCCACAAGGAATGGCTCCGACATCCTCCTCCCAGAGAAAGTTCAGCTCTCTCTCAGCCAGGCTGCTAAACAGCACTCGGCGGACACAAGAGGAGCAGGGGAAAAAATCAAGTTCTCCTACTCCTATTGCCACAATGGAGCCAGTCTGGTTTGGTCCTCGTCTCTCCTCAGCAACAGCCTCGGTGTCCTGCTGCTGCTCATTTTCTGGGCCTCTTCAGAAAGCCAAGGGAGCCCTAAGACAGGCATATAAGAGGATGCAATCCTGTCTTTTGTTAACTTCATTTCAAGTGAGGAATCAGGCTGTGGTCGAAGTGCCCCTCAGAAAACTCCCCCCACACAGTCAAGGTATAAACTGGATGCATCCGGCACCTGACAATTCAAAAACCTTCCAGACAACCACAACCACCACCAAGAGCAGACATTGCATTGGCTTCCTTCAGCAGATCAAGTTGCAACTCCCACAAGACAAAAAAAGAAAGGAAGATGCAGGGTGTGTCCACCATGGTGTGCCGGGTGCTTCGTGATCCGAGTTCCATTCATGGTTATCACACTAGCCGTGAATTCCTGGGGCACTTCAGATTCTGCACTGAGTGGAGGCAAATCACTCGGTCTCCAAGGTTCAGGAGTCTCCAGCAGCAGCCCAGCCTTGTGCAGGGAAGGTGCAGAGTAGTAGGCAGCCAAGACCAGAGCAACAATCCTGACTGATAGGAAGGTCTCATATTGGATTTTGGGGGGGGTCACAATTCCTCTGGAATCCATCCACATACTCCACCCCTGCCCCAGCCTTGGCATGAGGCTGCTGCTAACCCAAAGCCTCTTCTGTGCTCCTCCAGGCCTTGGTGAAACATTCAAAGCAACACAATAATAGACGACAGAGGCCCAGCACAGGCTGATCTGGCATTCAGCAGCAGCAGCTGGAGACCAAGTCACCTGAAGGTCGGATGATCTGGGACTTGGGATGACTGCAGATGGGGGAAGAGTGAAACTGAAGGCGAGAGCTAACTGCCAAGAATGATTGTTGCAAAGAAGCAGAAAAGACCCAACTAGCTTTACTTAAACATTTTAAAGTTGTTAATGTCCTGGCTTGTTGAGGGACCAAGCCATCCCTGATATAAAGAGCTGCTGCCTCCATGCATAAACTCTGCTGGAGCCCCTAAAGCAGACTGCCTTTCCCCATGGGAAAGCATTGATTCTCAGCCGAAACCACTTACCATCATATGATAATCTTCATGCCCTTCAATGGGTTCGCTCACCACGTTCTTGATGGAGCCCATGGGTAACTTTCTGTTCTTTCTACATGGAAAATAGGAAACGTTTGGATAACTGATGCTCCATATATCCCCATATTCTCCACTCCCAGCCACCAAGCTTATCTTCAAAGGACAAAGTAAAATACCATCATTAAATCTTTTCCTCCCTCTTGTCTTACTGGACACGTGGCCTATGGCTGGATAAGGATCAACTCCAATAGTAACTAGTATCTACGTCAAGCTTTACATATTCTGGTCTTAGTAATTTTCCCCAACATTTATCACCAGGTTAGGTAACATCTTCAGCGCATGGAAGGTCGGTGTTTACCAATTGGCCTTGCTCAGTGATTTCTTCCTTGACAGCAGAACATCCCCAACTAAGATTGTCAAGATAAGATACTAGAGGTAGCCCTCAGTTAACAAATCCCACAGGTTGTTAGGCACACCCTGATCCAAGCCATTACTGGTTTGGTCTCTTCTCAGCTTTGAGCCTTGGTATGACAAGGGACTGCCTCCTCTTGAGCTACCCCACCATGGTGGTGCACTGGCTAGAACGTAGATAGCAGGTAAACTCTGATCTCAGTCTGGGGTTCAATCCTGACCAGCTCAAAGTTGACTCAAACTTCCATCCTTCCAAGATTGGTAAAATGAGGACCCAGATTGCTGGGTGCAATGTGCTGGCATTGTAAACCACTCAGAGTGTGCTGCAAAGCACTATAGAGTGGCATATAAGTTTAAGTGCTATTGCTATCTCTGCCCTTTTGGCCACCTGCCTTCTCATTGCCACCAGCTGCCCAGCCCTACATGCCACCTCGCCTGGCTATACTGCACACCACTATGTACCGATTGGCTCCTTCTTTTGTACTGGTGCAGCCGGGGCTTCTCTCACACCCTGCCTGGGCAGGACCTCCGTTGGCACCCTGCTCAGAGCTGTCTTTTGGAAAAAGAAGCCTGGCAGGTAAAAGGAGGCCCAGCCATGCTGGTGCTAAAGAAGCCTGGTGAAAAGAGGCCTTGGCGGGCACAGAAGAGATGCCGTGTGTGGTGTGGTGGGGCAGCTGATGACACCAGTTAAAGAAGGCTGGGCCAAACGTGTGGTCCTAGGTGAGCTGGAGTTTGTTCACATGACCATCACAGCATACTGCAATGTCCAGAACTTCAGGGATGAGTCACTGAACAAAGGAATGTTAAGCATGAAATACTCTTCAAATAATCCACCCGCAATCTTCACTCTCCCTTGTACTGAGGATGTTATCTACATTGGTTAACAGAAATGGATGTAGGAACAACCAGGCTCAGAATTCAGCAAGAACCCAAATTAGCAACTGTTTAGCTCTAGTCAGCAACCCATGGCTCTGGAGCCGCATGTGGCTCTTTCATCCCTCTGTTGTGGCTCCCTGTCGCTGGTCGCTAAAAGGATGCAGCGCTAGGAGACGACTCTATAGTGGGGGAAGTGGACTTCGGGAGGGGATCTTTCCCCCCACTCTTAAGACGGCGGTGGTGAGACCTCTTCTGAAGAAGCCATCTTTGGATCCAGCCGTCCTAAACAACTATCGTCCAGTCTCCAACCTCCCCTTCGTGGGGAAGGTTGTTGAGAAGGTGGTAGCCTTTCAGCTCCAGCGGTCATTGGAGGAAACCGATTATCTGGATCCCTTCCAGTCGGGATTTAGGCCTGGCTACAGCAAGGAAACCGCTTTGGTCGCATTGATCGATGATCTCTGGAGAGCCAGGGATGGAGGTCATGCCTCCGTCCTAGTGCTCCTTGACCTCTCAGCGGCTTTCGATACCATCGACCATGGTATCCTTCTGCGGCGACTGCGGGAGGTGGGAGGCACTGTTCTACGGTGGTTCTCCTCTTACCTCTCGGACAGGTCGCAGTCGGTGTTGGTCGGAGGGCAGAGATCGACCCCTAGGCCCCTGACGTGTGGGGTTCCGCAGGGTTCGGTCCTGTCCCCCCTCCTATTTAATATCTACATGAAACCGCTGGGTGAGATCATTCGACGGCACGGGATAAAATACCACCAGTATGCGGACGATACGCAGCTGTATCTGTCCGCCCCGTGCCAACTCAATGAAGCGATTGACGTGATGTGCCAGGGCCTCAAGGCTGTTAGGGACTGGATGGGGGTTAACAAGCTTGTACTCAATCCAGATAAGACCGAGTGGCTGCTGTGCTTCCCTCCTACTAATTGGCCAAGTGTTCCATCTCTCAGGCTGGGGGGTCAAACAGTACGCCCCTCAGACAGGGTTCACAATTTGGGAGTCCTCCTGGACCCACAGCTGACTTTTGAACACCACTTGTCAGCTGTGACCAGGGGGGCATTTGCCCAGGTTCGCCTGGTGCACCAGTTGCGTCCCTACCTGAACCGGGAGGCTCTCACAACAGTCACTCGCGCCCTTGTGACCTCCAGACTGGATTACTGCAACGTGCTCTACATGGGGCAGCCCTTGAAGAGTATTCGGCGACTTCAGCTTGTCCAGAATGCAGCCGCGCGAGCAATTGTGGGTGCACCTCGGTTCACCCACGTAACACCTATCCTCCGCGAGCTGCACTGGCTGCCTATTGGTCTCCGGATACGCTTCAAGGCGCTAGTCGTTACTTATAAAGCCCTTCATGGTATTGGACCTGGGTACTTGAGAGACCGCCTGCTGCCAATTACCTCCACCAGACCGATTAGATCGCACAGAGCAGGCCTCCTCCGAATTCCATCCGCCGGCCAGTGTCGACTGGCGACTACCCAGAGGAGAGCCTTCTCTGTGGCTGCTCCGACCCTCTGGAACGAACTCCCCGTGGAGATTCGCACCCTCACCACCCTCCAGGCCTTCCGCATAGCCCTTAAAACCTGGCTGTTCCGACAGGCCTGGGGCTAAAGAATCGTTGCCCCTATCTCGAATGGTATGATTGTTGTGTTTTAATTATGTATTGTTTTTGTGTTGTTGTTAACTGTCTGTATCCCCCTTCCCTTGAGTCGTGAGCCGCCCTGAGTCTCTTCAGGGAAAAGGGCGGCATACAAATGAAAATAAAACTCAAAACTTCTGGTCAGCAGACAAAAAAGGATGTGGCGCTAAGTGGAAACTCTATGGTGGAGGAACCAAACTTCCAGTCAGCTCCAGAATTGAACAGGGGGCTTCCGGTTAGGACCTTTGTGGCTCTTTAAGTGTTTAAGGTTGCTGCTCTAGTCTAAACAAACAATAGATAACAAAGTTATCAAATTGTGCATTTATTGGAGCAAAGCATTCTCCACTTATTTAAAGCAAAGAGATAGCCTCAAAAGGAGTGTCAGTAAGCACACAAAATTACTGAATTATGCTCAATGTAACATTAACAAAAAAAACCCAAAACTATACCACACAAAAAAGATTTGAGTTGCTTTTGTAATATGAAAAAAGTACAAATATTTTGTACTTAGTGGAGCAAAGCATTCTGTGCCCATTGATCCCATTATGAGACACTTATTTATTTGCTACAATTTAAATTCAACTCAATTCAAGAAGGCGCTGCTAACAGATTCTTAAATATATAAAGTCCTCAAATTACAACAATTCATTTAGGGAAAATGGTTGCAGTGTGCTGAGGTCATGTGATCCCCTTTTGCCAAGCAAAGTCAATGGGGAAGCCAGATTCATTTAACCACCAAGTTACTAACTTAAACTACTGCAGTGATTCACTTAGCAACTGTGGCAAGAAAGGTTGTAAAATGGTGAAAAATTCACTTAACAACTGTCTCACTTAATATAAATTTTGGGCTCAATTGTGGTCTTATATATATATTTATTATTTTTACATTTAAAACAATGCAGTACCACAAAGTCGAAGTGACCATACATTCACGTTATATACTAGTCTCAACTATTAACTATTAGCCTACTTAGTGCATCGTCTATCCTTCTGTCCAATCACAATATATACAGTTTGTTCCAGTCTTGTCACCTTGTCTTATACCAATCATAAAATCTGTTCCAGACTTCAAAATATTCTGATTCTCCTTTATTTTTAAGTTCAAGAGTGAGCCTATCTGCTTCCGCACAGGCCAATACTTTTCTGATTACATCTAGCTCTGATGGTGTATTTTCTTTTTTCCAATACTGCGCATAAGTTATGCATACTGCAGTTAGTACATGTATAATTAGATAAAGTGTATCTTTCTTAAACCCCTCAGGTATTATGCCTAGGAGAAAAATTTGTGGTTTAAACAAAATTTAGTCTCCCACCATTCGTTCTAACCATGATTGAATCATTTTCCAGTTTTTTTTTTGCCTCACTGCACATCCACCACATATGATAAAAAGTGCCTGGTGTTTTTTTACATTTCCAACAATTTGGGGCCAGATTTTTAAACATTTTGGAGAGCCGTGCTGGAGGGAGATGCCATCTGTAGAACATCTTATAAAGATTTTCTTTATATGCCGTAGCCAATGTTAGTTTCCGATTAAGTATCCAAAGTTTTTCCCACTCAGCCAATTCCACATTATAACCGAAACTTTTCGCCCAGGCGACCATAGATTCTTTGACATGTTCCTCCTCTAATTTGTGTTCCAACAAAAATCTAGACACTTTGATCAACTTGTTTTCTGTCTCTATCAAAAGTTTATCTAATATTGTGTAATCTTTAGCAATACCTTCCTTCTTCCTATGCTGTGCAAACCTTGATTGTATCTGTAAATAGGACCACCATTCTACTTGTACCCTTTGTGATGCCAATTCTAATCTAGTTTTAATCTCCCCCTGTCTGTTCAATAACTCTTTATATGTAACTATATTTTCCATATTAATTAAATTTGGGTGTATGTATGCTTCCATTGTAGATAGCCAAATGGGTGCTTTGGTATAGTGGTCGTGTTTAATTTTGTTCCATATTAACAGGGACTGTCTGATGTAGTGTCTTATTGAAATATTTGTGAGCAGATCCTTTTTCATACCAAAGGAAGGCATGCCATCCTGCTTGGAGGTCATGACCTTCCAATTTGAGCAATCTTTTATTTCTCAACATTATCCATTCTTTTAACAATGTTAGGGTGGCCACAGTATAATAAAGTTCCCAATCTGGTATGCCAAATCCTCCTTTTTCCTTAGTGTTTTGCATAGTTTTGAGTTTTTCTTCCCTGCCAAACAAATTTCGAAACCAATTGATTCAAATCCTTAAAAAAACCTTTTTCTAATTTAATTGTGGTCTTGTTGAGGACTACCTGTATTGTAGAATATATGCTACCAAACCAGAATTAAGCTTGCATAATTATTTCAGAAGCATTTAAAATTAACAGTATTTGCTCTTAAAAAACGATCAGCAAGAGCAGTAATGCTTAACAGCACCAAAAAGTTTAAAAAATATAAGTAAAACAATACTTCTGGACTCTTCTGTATGTTGTTTACAGTGAAATATCAAGAGTGAAAAACTGCCCCATAAATTCCATATTTTGTGGAAGAAGCTTCACAATTACATCTTGTTTAGCTTGCCAAGCCTTTCCCTTGCATTTCAACCGACTGATGCTACGGGTTCAAGTGGCACACAGCAGGGTCAGAGAGCTCCATCCTGTCTTAAGGCTGCTCTCCTGTTTTTCAGAACTGGAAACTTTTGCCCTAAAAACATCCAGTTGAAGGGCAGCTAAAGATCCTCCTGTCATAAATGTTTTGGCTCTTTAACCTTCAGGCATTGCTCACAAATCAAAATGGAGCAACTTATATTGGCTTAATTCACAGGTGAATAGGATTTAGTTAATCTCACCAGCTCAGACACAATAACCCAGAAATCACAAAGTACTGTTATCACACAAAGCTAAACTTTCAGATTTGAACAATCACACAACTTGGGCACGCACCTTTAGTGCCAATCCAGAGCTGATCTTGTTCAAGTTTAAAGGTTAGCCGTACTTTTCCACCTGACTTGTTGTACATTCCCGATAAAGGAACAGTTGGCAGACGCTCCTAGAGAGGTTGAGACACAAGTTGTCTATGAACAAAGCAACTTACAGTACAAGGAAAAACACAATATTTTCTTTACAGCGTCTATCAATAAGAACAATTTCTGGACCTTCAACTCTTGTTTCTTACCTGGACGCCCTTGACAGAAGGCATGACATCTTCAGGCTTCCCTTTATCCAAGACTTTCCTATGTTGCTGTAAAGCAGAAATATAAATTAACCAAAGAACGACAGAAGTCTTGCCAGATTTCCGCTTTGCTTACTTGCCAGCATATTAATGAGAAATCTAAAAAGTCTTGAGATGCACAACCTTCACTCAGAAAATAGCACCCTACAAATAATAAGCTGCAAACAGATGCTAATTAAAAGACACCAAAGTGTTCTTATTGTATCAGCATTTCTTCTTTAGGGAGCAGAATTCACATTTTCCCAACAAACAATCTGGCTGAAGTTACACAAAAAATCTAGATGGGACAGGTAACTTTTAAAATTGAAGGATGAGTGGAAGGAATGAGTTCTTACTTTAGCCAATGCATACCTCACTATGTGCTCACAGAGCTGGAGACTGCAAGCCAAGCTGTAACCTCCATTCTCAAAATTTTGTAACTTGTTGCACTGCACAACAATCTTGATGCAGGTGCTCGCAGAATCTCTGAATGGAGATCAAAACATCTGGAACATCCGTCTAAATGCACTCTGGTTTACTGCAGCTACAGAGTTCTATCATTGTAGGATCAAGGTGGTTGGATTTGCCGAAAGAAACTAAAACCAGCCATTGAATGGTGGCGGTAAGAACGGCTAAACTCAGTGACAAGAACAGCAAGTGGGAAGGTGGTAATACCAAGAGGTGATAAATCATGGGAAATATTAGCAGTGTCAGCACTGACAAAAATCCAAGGCAATAACAGGAGCCAACAAAAGTAAGTAGAGCAGCTATAAATAACTTCTGGTGAACCAACCAAAGGCTTTGAAAAGTTTAAAATAATCTGCCTGCGTGTGCTCAATTGCTTAATAGTTAAAAAATGAAACCTTGTATATCACCTGTAAACAAGTCAGTGAGATGGCAAAAAATAACAGCAAGGGGGAAAAGATAGGATTACAAGAAAATGCTTTATCTGGGAAACAGGCTGTTTTGCTCATCGCTGGCAACATTAACTGGCAGAATTTCAGAAAAGACTTGTTGCCCTACCCTTTTGGAATATGGTGGACGAATCACCCAGCACCATCTACCTATAAAGGATGAGGCATAAAAGCATGAGCTATCCCCCTCAAAATATCCCCAGTTCAGAGTCTACTAAATGTCAGAACTACTGACTGAAAACATCTCATGCCAACTGGGCAATTAAATAAGAAGCAGCACATTTGGTGACCAAAAAGCATTACTGAATTAGATTTGCCAATCTGGGGATTCTTTACAAGTTAAAGTTAGAGTGCCGTGTCCAGGAAAATGCTGGCAGGAAATGAATTGGCTGTTAGGATTGCTTCCACCCATCTTAAAATTGGAGCGTTAATGAAAAACAACATCAAAGCACAAAGCTTTATTGTAACAAAATATAAAGCGTTCTTCTTCCAACAGACCCAAGGTTCAAAAGAGTTTACCTTTTCTGGGAAGTTAAAAGCCGGTTCAAACCCAGCTGCTGGCTCCGACTGACCTTTTGTCTGCAGAGGGACTCCTTCTTGGCTTCTTCGGACTTCACTTCCTGCTGAGCTGCATCTTTTGGTGTGTTGACTGCCAAGACGTCATTGATGGTCGAGCCCACCACCATGATTTTGGCTCCACTGATGACTTTAATTTCTCGCAAGGTTTTTTCCTCTGGGAGCAGTCCTTTAAACATGACCTTTTGCATGGCGGGTGGGAGGCCTACCAGAGGGGAAACCAAGAGGGAGGCTTAACCCCAGGTCTCAGGCCGAGCTACTTCTCCAGGGGACAAGAGGCCGCATCTCACCTGTCAGCGAGTGGATCTTCAGCTTCAGGTCTGCTCCTGTGCTGTCCAGGGGGAACTTGAGGTCGTACTTGTTCTTGTTCCAGATAATCTTCAGCTCCACGAGCTCCTTTTCCATCTCGGCTTCGCCCCCGTTGCTCACCGAAGCCTCCAGGTCGGGGGTCTCGCTGTCGGGCTCGTCGGCCTCCGAGGCCTTCGCGGCAGCCAGCGAGCCGTTCTCCTCTTCGCCTCGGCAGCCCACGGGCGGGTTCCGCACTTCCGCGTCCATGCAGGCTTCCTCCGAGTCTGCGAAAAGGCAAGACAAACGGCGATAGAACCGCGAGCCAGGCGGCACCTGCGATCCCCGGCCTCGCCCGCGCCCCAAGGGCTCCTCCCGGGGCTTCCTGCGCGGCCCACCCCCCCCCCCCGCAGCCGGGCAAGGCGCTGCACGGCCGGGACTCGCACAAAGCCCCTGCAGGCCGGAGGTTCCCCTCGACGGCGCCGCCGGGCACGGGGACGGGCGGCCTCCGCCGAGGCGCCATGACCGCAGCCCCCATCCGCCCTGGACCCCCGCCTCGCGCGCCGCCGGGACAAAGCAGCGGCTCTCCTTGTCTTTCTCTCCCCCCCCCCCTCTCTCTCTCACGCGCACCGGGGGAGGCGGAGGTGGCGGCCATGATGATTGTGTACAGCCCGGCCGCGGGGCGAGTCGGGAAGGGCGCCGCGATTGGCCCTCGGCGGCCACCGTGGACGCGCCTTCCGGCCGAGGGGCGGGCCCCGGCGGAGGATCCCGCCCACCGGCTGCGGGGGCGGAGTCTCAAGCTGCCAGCCGCCTGGGCAGCAGGGGCACGCAAGACTTTCGAGGCGTCCCGCGTCTTGGTCCGCCGCGCCGCCCTGGCCGGAGTCCGCCTCGGGGAATTCCCGCTCCTGCGCTTGGGGAGGCCGCGAGTTCCACTGACTGGGCGCGGGGGAGGGGAGAGCGGAAGCGTGGAGGAAGCAACCCGGGGCAGTTTGCCCTTCCTTCGTCGCCGATAGGCTAGGGCCCGCTTGGGGGCGGGGCTTCCACTGATGGCGGCGGGCGGGGCGGCGCGTGCCGTCCGGGTGAGGTTTGCGCCCAGCCCCACCGGTGAGTCTCCCGGGAGGAGGAGGGGGCTCTGGGCATGGCCTGCGGTGGGCCCTTCCTTGGGGGGCGGTCTCAGGCTGCACGCAGGGAGGGCCTCCCTGGGAGAAGGGGTCGTGTGTGTTTTGCAGGAGGGCTCCGTTGCCCCGGAGGCCCCGTTTTCTCCCGAGTTCTCCGTCCTGGCCTCCCCCCTCAAAGAGCAGCTCGCTTATCGCCTCCCTGGACTCCGCTCCCCCCGCCGGGGCTCTTTCCCCTGGAGCTCCCACACCCGGCGGAGGCAGCCCCCCCCCCCCGGTCTCCCAAGGCTGTCACTCACTGTTGAGCGTCCCCCTCTTCCCCAGGCCTCCTCCTGCAACTCCTGTCGTCCCCACCAGCTTCCTCCGGAAGCCCCGCTTTTGTAGGGCAGGAACCCTTCCGTTTTACTTTCGGCCCCTTCAGGATCTTTCAGGTGCACAAGTGAACCCACCCACTGCTGCTTCTCCTCTGCCGCCGCCAGCTTTTATAGCCCCTGGGCTGGCTGAGGCGCTCTTAAAGGGACAGAGCAGCCCAGGCCGCTGGACCTCTCCCACCTGCCCTTTATAATTGGAGGCTGTGCACCTGGGCCAGTTATTCTCTTCCCACCTTTTCCCAAAAGCTCCCAAGAGAGCCTCATTTCCTCCCTTTAAAAAACCTTCCCCAGCCCCCAGGATGCATAATCCGTGCATAAGGGTGGAGGGGCTTGGCCTCCCTCAGTGCAGGTTCCTTTCAGACCCCAGGGCCAAGGTGGCTTCCCCTGGGATTTCAGAAAGAGGGTGCTTTCCTTGGAATCTGAGCTGTGCTTTCTCTCACCCACACTCTGCCTGCTCAGCTTCCCCTCACAGGGGTCATTGTGCTGATCTGCCCATTTCCTCTGAGCTCTCTGTCTACTATGAACAGGGTTTCTACATTTGGGGGGGCTCCGGACTGCTCTGTACAACTATATTTTTGCCCGAAAACACCGAGGCAGTTTTATCCTTCGACTGGAAGACACTGATCAAAGCCGTGTGGTATCAGCAGCCTCTCAAAGCATAGAAGATGCATTGGAGTGGGCAGGTAAGGGCCAGAGCCTGTTGAAAGGGATCAGGTGTGCCTGGGGTGGGGATTTATTTATTTTGATCGAGTGGCTTCTGATGTTCCCTCCCAAAGATTGTCCAACTGTTCCATCTCTCAGGCTGGGGGGTGAAATTATACGCCCCTCAGAGAGGGTTCGCAATTTGGGAGTCCTCCTGGACCCACAGCTGACTCTAGAACACCATCTGTCGGCTGTGACCAGGGGGACCTTTGCCCAGGTTCGCCTGGTGCACCAATTGCGACCCTACCTGGATCGGGAGGCCCTTCAGACAGTCAGTCACGCCCTTGTGACCTCAAGACTGGATTATTGTAATGCGCTCTACATGGGGCTGCCCTTGAAGAGTGTTCGAAGACTCCAATTAGTCCAGAATGCAGCCGTGCGAGCGATTGTGGGTGCACCAAGGTACACCCACGTTACACCTATCCTCCGCGAGCTGCACTGGCTACCTATCAGTCTCCGAATCTGCTTCAAGGTGCTGGTCGCTACCTATAAAGCCCTACATGGCATCGGACCTGGGTACCTGAGAGACTGCCTCCTGCCGATTACCTCTCTCAGACCAATTAGATCGCACAGGTTGGGTCTCCTCCGGATTCCATCTGCCAGCCAATGTCAGCTGGCAACTCCCCGGGGGAGGGCCTTCTCTGTTGCAGCTCCGGCCCTCTGGAATGAGCTCCCTGTTGAGATCCGGATCCTTACTACCCTCCCGGCCTTCCGCAAAGCCACCAAGTCCTGGCTGTTCCAGCAGGCTGGAGGGAGCTGAGAAGCATCTACCTCCACAGAAATTGTGAATGTTGGTTTTGTTTTTAATATGTTGTCTTTGTCTCATTCCCCCCTTTCCCTTGTCTTTTGTGAGCCGCCCGGAGTCCTCCGGGAGTGGGCGGCATACAAGACAAATAAATAAATAAATAAATTTATTTATTTTGGTCCCTTTTAAAAGCCTTGTCTTTCGCTATCATTTTGGCAATATTTTTCTGCCAGTGTGTTGCCCGCCTTCATCTCTAGGGGCTTGAGAAATGTTGGGGGGAAGGGGTTACACGTGGCTGCAAAGGGACTGTCCCTGATCCAGATCTACTTTGCAGATATTAGAGGTAGAGGTTCTGCCAGTGTAGAGAATGTGGATTCTGTTCTTGGCTCAGTAACCTCCCTGCAGTAATGGTCCCTCCAGCCCCTGTTTCTAGTCCTATTGGAGGTTTAACCCCCATATCAGCAATAGGAACTCTGCAGCTTCCTAAAGCCTGTTGGTGCATATTTGAACACTATGCAGTGATCTCTGGAGTACAGAGAGCTGTCCTTCCTGCTCCTGATCAGCCTGTGTTGGGAAAATTCCTGCGGGATGCTTGTAGCCTTCCTTGAAGTCTTACTTGTGGCTGCTTCTTCCAGGGTCTCTGTAATTCTTTGCGTAGAGACCTTAGGCGTGTGATCAACCTTTAGCCCCTCAGCCTCCTGAGAATGAAATGTGGGAACTTTTAGCATACCAGTGGCTGTGCCTCCAACTGCAGCACTTCTGTAGCTTACATTGAGGGTGAAGAGGCACATGGATTGAGCTGGATTGTGGTTTCGGTCGTCACTTTGTCTTGGTCATAGTTGTTGCCTGCCTGCAGGCCTGCCACCGGATGAGAGCCCTCGCCGGGGAGGCCCTACTGCCCCTTACCAACAATCCCTACGATGTGACCTATATAAGAAATACACAGACCTGCTTCTTGAGAAAGGGGCTGCCTACTGCTGTTTCTGCACTCCCCAGCGCCTGGAATTATTAAAGAAAGAAGCACTGCGCAGTCAGCAAACTCCACGGTGAGAACAGTTGATGTAGTGAGTCTAAACTTCAGCATCAAATTCTTAAATTCTTGCTTTCTCCTGTGGTTGGTGAAACAGAGATGAACACTGTCCCCTAAAGTCGGCAATGACTAGCGGAGTAAAATCTGCAGGGACCCCCTTTTTACCTGTGGTTGGAAGAGGAGGCTAACTTAAACAAACAGGAGTAACTTTAGTTTTGCAGAGTTGATACCCTCTAGTTTTTCCCCCTCTATAGGTATGACAACAGGTGTCGTCACCTAAACCCCAAGGAGGTTGCTGAGAAGATATCTCAAGGTGTTGACTATGTGGTGCGTTTTCGCCTGGAAGAGCAGACGGACCCTTTTTGCGATCTAATCCATGGGTGGAGCAGGCATGAAGTAGCCAGTGTGGAAGGTGATCCAGTGATTCTGAAGAGCGATGGCTTTCCAACCTATCACCTGGCCAATGTGGTGGACGATCACCTAATGGAGATCAGCCACGTTCTGCGTGGAGTTGAATGGCTCACCTCCACTTCCAAACACCTCCTCCTCTACAGGGCCTTTGGCTGGGAGCCGCCTCATTTTGGGCACCTTCCACTGCTCCTGAACGAAGATGGCAGCAAACTCTCCAAGAGACAAGGGCATGTTTTTGTGGAGGAGTTTGCGCAAGATGGCTATTTGCCAGCCACCCTCCTGGATCTCATGACACATTCTGGCTCAGGGTTTGCAGGTAATGTAGTCGCCTCATACAGGGGAAGGAAGGTGAACGTCTGTATTTTCAGAACCATTTGTGTCTTCCTTTTTAACTGTGGCACGGACTGTCACAAGAGCTGGTATATTATCCCATTCACTCTGCAAGCACTTTGCATCTCCCTTCCTTGCCTGCCCTTGGCCCCTTCTCAGCTACTGCCGCTCCTCATAAGTAGTTACCTGGCTCCATCTGGGAGTCTACCTGCTGACCATCAGTCCCACAAAGGCCACAAGGGGGGATTATAGAAATCAGATATGTATGAGGAGAAGCCAGCAGCTTCTTGATTGTGTTGCAGAAAATAGAATAGGACGAACACTAAAGGAGCTTGATTGATGAGTTTGATCTGAGCAGGATCGAAAGGCACTCGCCCTCCTGGATTTGAAGAAACTGCCAGAATTCAACAGGTAGAGGAAAATGAAGGGGCAGGCAGGCATCGTTGCCCTCTAGCTCCTCTTCAGTATTTTCTGCTCCCCTTGTGATTTGTTTCCCCTCCTGCGTGAATTGACTAAGGTAATGGTGGAATCACAGTTTCGTTCCCCCAAACCTTCCCAAGATGTCAGCATATCCAGAAAATGACTGGGCCAAATTGGGCAGTTTGAGGGGCAGCTTACAAAAAGAGGGGATCTCCCTAATCTCCAAAGTACCCGAAGGCAGGACAAGAACCGATGGATGGGCTCTGCATTACAAGAGGGCTGTGCTGGGGTGGATGTTTGGAGTGGTGGGCCATGTTGGTGGCATGTGTTCATGTGAATGGTTGTTGTCGCTTCATTCCGTGAAGAGGCCCGTGATGCCTGTTGCCTGCATTCAGTACGTTCTTTTGCTTAGGGTCACCTGCCCAGCAGATTGGAGACGAGGAGGGCTACGGCAGAAGCTTGTGCGGAGAGGTCCGGGCCGCTGTGGAGGAAGTCTATGGCCAGCAGCTTCCAGAGAGGGAGGTCCTTGAAAAGGGCTACATTGAGCAGGTGCTCTGCTGAGAAGGGTAAGTCCGGAAGCAGTTTGTTCTCAGAGGAGTCTCTGGGTGCCTGCAGTGGCCCCATAGATGTGAAGTCTGGGGTGGAGGGAGGGAGGCTGCATGCTGATCCTGTACGTAGCTAAGGGCTGTTTGGATAAAATGGCTGTTTTAATCCTTCCTGAATAGCAAGTCGGGCCCGGCTGTGATGCCTGTTGTGCTGTCAGGATTAGCTTTCTGTGGCAAGTTGAGCTGAGCACCAGCTGAAGGACACTGCCCAGGGAACAGGCATATGGCCGGGGGAGAAGGTGGTGGCAGGGGCTCTCCCCCCCCTCCTGGGCTCTGCTTCTCAGAACTCCTCCTATCCTTAGGGCCACATTAGCCGCCTGAAGGACTTGGTGTCCCCCAGCTATGCTTTCTTGTGGATCCGCCCTCGTGTCTTCGGAGAGCTGCAGACCTCTCTCCACTGGGGCAGACCAATAGGAAGGGGGGTCCTCAGGTAAAACTGGCTAGCTTGTCTTGGTGGGGCAATCTTGCTCTGTTTGGGGGGAGAAATTCCTACTTGCCTTTTTCATAAACATCCCCACGTGAAAATGAGCATTTCCCTGCGGGGTAAATTTTATTGGTTGCTCCCATTTGAATACCACAACCATGTGAAAGAAATCAGACTGTTGTGATGACATCTCTCTGGTGATTATTGTCATGGATGAAAGTTTCACTAACTGCCAGAAAGTGGCAGATAAGCAAGCAGCTTGAGTTTGTGCCAGTGCAAATGGTCTCCAGAGTGCTGCAGATGCCAGATTCAGATTTAGGTCATTCAAAGCGTCAGATGGGATCCATCAGCAAGCATTTCTGCTATTGATCCAAGGCTTTCTGAAAAGAGCCCCATGGAGGTCCTCTCCATTGAAAGGTCAGGTTCTCAGGAATGTGGTTGACCAGCTGGGCCAGCTTCTCTTCTGGTTCAGTCCTCAGCCTGCTCTGGTTTGACTGTGTCGTCTCCTCCTCCTCCTCTTCCTCCTGAAGGCTGCTAGAAGGGCCAGTGACTCAGAGACCTGAAGAACTTGGCCAGCAACTGAGGCAGCTGCACAAGCAGATAAGTGGCACCAAGTACAGCAGCATGATGAAGCTCCTCCGCTTCTCCCTTAGTGGCCTGCAGGCAAGTCTCCCCTGTTCTGAGTTTGGCTGAGGAGAACTGCCTTGCCCTGCCCTGCCCTATGTGTTAACCGCCACTTCCATTTCAGGACGGGCCCAGCGTTGCTGAGATGATGATCCTGTTGGGGCCCAAGGAGACCAGCGTTCGCATCCAGGGGGTTCTATGCAGCCAACCTGCTCCATGAGGGAAAGGGGCAAAGGAAGGACTTCGAGCATGGTGGAGCTTGGGAAAATACCTCCATGCTTGGGGGCAACACACAGAGACATTCTCTGGTTTTATAGCAGCATAGTCTGATGTTGATGAATGCTGGGTTCAAATTTAATAGAAAAGGGAAAAAATATTAGCTGATCTAAAGGACCTGTTGAAATTAGATATGAGTGAGTCCTAACATCCGATGCGGCATTCCTCCATTTTGTAGCTCTGGGGAAACGGATCAAGATCTGAAAAATGATATGGGAGTTAGGAAATTAGAATCACCCTCTTACTTTAGTTAAGCTAAATTTTCCTAATCCAGATGAAAATCCAAACTCAGCACTTTAGGCTTGCCTTTGCCAAGAACATTTGACTTACCAGACTGGATCCTTCCTTCTCCCTGATCTCTGTGTTTTCTAGGGGCAGGGAGCTTCCAGCTGGTGAGGTCCTTGCCACCAAAAATTTCTTTCTGCAACTGAACTGCACTGAAGTGTTTCCTCCTTCCTTCCTCACCTGTGCAAGGTGAGATTGGGTCCCGAACTCTTGACTTTAATCAATAAAAGACTTTCACATTGTGACTGTGTGGCATGACTCTGCTTGCTGCAGGAAGTGTGTGGGGCTTGGCTAACCTGCCACCCAGGGCCACAACTGGAGTTTTTTGGCGGCTCAGCAAATGCAGAGCTGCTTCTGCTATATACAGGTATTCCTCACTTTATGACTGGATTACAGTTATAAGTTATGGTGCTTGTTAAGGTCACCACATGATCATGCCCAATTTTATGACTTTTTTTTTTAGTAATGGTCATTAAGCAGATGCAGTGGACAAGTGAATCTATTATACCCAAGTGTTTGTTTTGCCAGAAACCAGAAGTAAATTAGTTAAAAACATGAAATGGGAGTTGCAATGCTGCAAACAGCTGTAAATATGAGCCATTGATTATATAGGGATTGTAGCCATTGGAACTTAGAAATGGGTTATAAGTATCTCTGGGGAGTTCTGTCATAGGTTTTGGTCCACTAAGCAAGGACTATGTCTTCTAAAAATAAAATAGAGCTTGCTGGAATACTCAGGCTAAAGTTCTCTCTTGTAAAGCAATTTGGAAGCTTTTTTGGGGCAGGCAGGGCCGTTTAAAGATCCAGCACGTTCCAGGCTGTCCTGGATTCTGAAGAGACTGGCTCACACAATATTTGCAGACGTTTAACAAGTGAAAGGCGAGTGGTGCAAGCAAGAGGCCTATTTCTAGCAGGTGCCTAAGGTGCATTCAAACCTTGGGGGCTGGCTGGAGGGGCAGCCGGTGTTCTTCTGCCTGGATCTTTCCCTGGAATAGGTAAAAGAGTGATCAGAGACAGTAAGGGGTCCGCCCGATCCTGGGCAGCATGTCGTCTCTTCCTGGCAACTTGGGCTGGGTGCTGCTGGAGCCTCTGACCCAAAAGGACTCCAGCCACCCTCCTCTGCTGGGACCGGCTCCTTCGCCCTGGGACTGAAGCAGCATTCCGGAATAAACATTTAGGGAAGTCCCAGCCGGGCTACTCTGGTTTGTGCACCCTCCTCTGTGGCCTGGCAGCTCTTGCACAGCCCCCTTCTCCCCCTCGCCTCCCTGCGCTTGGAGACAAGGCAATGCGGGATTCCCAGTGCGCGCCTTTCTCATTCGAAAGTGCCCGGACAGGGCGAGGCGCTGCAGTGGCCCAGGAGCAAGTGGGCGTTGAGCGGCGGAGGGGAAACGGGCAACTGCCTGGAGGGATTCGCCTGGGCCTGCAGGCACAGCGCGGGAAGCGACTGCCCCGGCTGCATTTGCGACTGCTGCGCCTTCTCCAAGACAAGCGGGGCAAGGAGGAGAGTGCCCGCCTCCTCGCCGGTGCGGAGGAGTTGGCGGACCGCCTGCCCAGTTCTGGGGTGCGAATGTCAGTCGCCAGCCAATCAGCGAAGGGAGTGGACTTCCCGGAAATCCTGGAGGCGTGAAGCCGCAGGCCCGTCACTAAGATGGTGGCCGAACGCCTTGGACCCGTGGGGGCGCGGACGTCCAGCGCGCAGGCGCGCAGGTGAGTTGGGGCGTCCCGCCGAGGGGGCCAGCAGGTGAGGGGCGCGCCCCCCCGCCCGACTGCTCCTGAACTCCCCGCCCCGCGATGGGGCCGAGCCCGAGCCTCGTTCCCGGGCTTGGCTGGTTTCCTTGCCTAAATCTCCTTATGGCGGCGGGCGTCCCTCTTGCTTCGGGGGCCTCGCTTGTCTCCCCCGCAGTCAATTCTGCAGGGACGCCCGCATGCGGCTCCTCGTAAGGCCCGGACGCAGGCAGCGGCCCGGCGGGCTGAGTTTTCTCGCTCCTTTTCTGAGCGTGGCAGGTGGGGGAGGGGGGGCTTCAGCGCTGGGGAATTCTGGGAATTGAAGTCCGACCCTCTTCCACTCGTCCCGTGGAGACCCCTTGCTCTTCTCTGCGGTCTCTAAACTCGGCCACTTTAAGACTTGTGGACTTCAATTCCCAGAATTCCGTGCTATCAGCGCTGCAAAAAAATCAGTTGTCTAAATGGGTGCCTTCAAGTCAGTTTTGGCTTGGATCAGTCCCTGCAGGTCACTTGGGCAAGGTTTTAGGGGGAGTGATTTGCCGTTGCCCACTTCTTGGAGCTGAGGGGAAGTGACTGGCCCAAGGCCACCCAGCCAGCTTCCCGTCAGGACTATAAGGCATTCCATCTCCCAGTTTCTGGCCACATGCTTTGACCATGACACCAAACGAGTGCATCCTATAAACCTTAGGTCGCATTAAACCAAGTTCTTTCTGGTCTGCCATTGTAATCTGTATCCTCCCCATAATCTCTGAAATGTGGACTGTGTTTGTTTTGGTGCCATTGCATCAGCCTTGGTCCTGGTGGCTGCCTGGACTGGTCCTTACGGTTTTCTTTGTGATGCTTTTTTGGAAGCGCTTTGTCTGCCTCCTTGTGAGTCACTGGCCAGGACCACCCAGCTGGCTTTGTCTCTAGGATGGGACTAGAACTCAGGGTCTCCTGATTTCTAGCCTGGTTGGCACTTTTAACCATTACTCCGAAGTGGCTTTCTCACTTAAGAGAGATTCAGATTTCTTCATTAAAATAAAATAAAAATATTTCATTGCCTCATTTGTACACATTCCAGAATGTTGTATCTAGTTTCACTTTAGTGAATACTCCCAGTTTCAAATCCTGTAAGTAATCCTTTGAGGCATAACATCTAGAGCAGTGTTTCTCAACCTTGGCCACTTGAAGATGTCTGGATTTCACTCCCAGAATTCCCCAGCCAGCGAATGCCCCATTCAGTTTACATAACAGTCCATGTAATATAGTTTGAAACAACCAGCATCTGGGGACAATAGGCTGCCTGCCTTTTATCATGGGGGGCTTGGTTCTAGTCCAGCCGTAGGCATGAAAGTGCTGGGTGATTTGGGACCACTCACTCTGTCTCAGCTCAACCCATTATGGAAATAGGAGGAAACTGTGTTGGATATAGTTTGCCACTTTGAGTTACTTATAAAAGTAATAAAAGGATAAATACATAAACAGGGAGCAAACTTCACATTCATCAGTACTGATGATGTTGCCTAGTTGGGTAATGAGACTGCCACAAGAGAACAGCCAAGCTCTGAGAATACCAAGGACTTCACAGATGATCGTTGCTTGCCAAATTCATAGAATCCTAGGATTCTGATTTTTGAATGTGTCTCCTAATTCAATCCTCTATCCAGGGCAGAGGTCCTCAGACAAATGGCATGCACAGTAATGCTACCCTCTTATATTCCTTTTTTTAAATTTAAGATGTTCCGCAGACAGCATTTGCTGACCTATGACTTCTGCCTCCTGTCTGTTTCCTGTGTATCATCAGGTACCACAGTTGCTGATCAGCCCCAGGCGAGGGTGAAGGTGTAGCAGCCACCATGGATTTCTCCAAGTTCCTGGCCGATGACTTTGAGGTCAAGGCCTGGGTGAATGGGGCCTTTCGGGCTGTGCAGCAGGAGGCCCCTGGCAAAGTAGATGCCCACGCAGCTACCCTGGTGATGAAGTTGCAGCTTTTTATCCAGGAGGTCAACAATGCGGTGGAAGGTGATGCTGCTGTCGTTGAGGGGAATTTGCTTTGGAAGTTTCAAGGACCACCCTGGTCTGTGCAGTAGAAGCAGCTGCTTTGGGCAGCTGTATACAGCTCAGTTTATTTTTGCCCTGCAGATGTTTCTATCTGCAATGATATGAAGCTGTTTGCTAATGTTGCCCTACCAACATTACACAGTTTAATCAAGGCATATTATGTGGTACAGCAGTTAATATAGATATTATAAATTATAGATATCATGCATTTAAAATTTTATATTAATATATAAATATTTGTGAGGCTGCCTTTAAAAAAAGACAGCCCAAGCTTATTTTTCCTCTTTTGGCAGGATTTTCCCACTTCTAATTTTTAAGATGGTTTTCTCCGCTCTTTTACAAGAAATGTTGAGATATCTGAAATGAGGAACACAAATTTGAAATGTAAAAGCAATATTTCTATTCTCATTTTTGACACATAGTGAAAGTGAGAAGAGAGTTATAACTGTGGCCAGAATTGTATTGGCACAAAATTAGAAAGCTGAAGAAATCCCTACAGATGAAAACGTGATTAAGAAAATATTAGAATGTGCAGAAATGAGTAGTTTAACACTAGCAATTAAAGGAAAGGAAGAATCTTATAATATATGGGGGTTATTTTATATTGGTTAGAAAATGAATATGGACAAAAAATGTAAAATTAAATAATTTAGGAAGAGAAATGTTATAACAGGAGATATGTTGCGCTTGTAATGTTAAAATAAGAATAGAGATATATAAATAATTTGGTGGTAACTATTATGACACAAAAAATTGTACTCAGATGACACACTGATTAATGAATGATGAAACGTTTGTATTAAAGGAAAAACATTTACAAAAAAGTGAGAAGAGAGTGAAATTTTAATAATTATGAATATTTTTATAATCTGTAATAATGATTTTATTGCTAGTTTGAATGCAGAGATGCAGCCTCTGTCTCTTGTCTTCTGGGAGAGTTGATCTCCTGCTTGTCAGTTCCTGCAGAGACGAGCCACCAAGCTCTCCAGAGCATGCCCAGAGTTTCTGCGGGAAGTGAATCCTTGAAGCAGGAGGCAGCATTTCTGAAGGAGCAGATGGTCCTAGTGAAAGAAGATATTAAGAAGCTGGAGGAGACACCGCACAGTCCTGCAGGTACTTCTCCATGCTGATGGGTTGTCTTCCTGGACATCTGTGGCGGAATGGGATAAAAATTAGTCATTCCTGAAAAAATGATACAACCGATAAAAATTGATATTTAAGTCAAGCAGCACTATGAATGTTTTACAATGATACTGAAATAATTAATTGACAATGAATTTAACTCTTACATTGGTACACTGCAAGTTATCCTAGCAGTTAACTGTTAAGCCTAGTTATTTATTTCTGTTTTTCATTTGAAAGGAAATAGCTGGTTTAAGCTACATAAAATCCTGCACCAGGAAGGGGCCTTGGAAATCTTCTAGTATTGGGCTCATTGTAGGACTTGCTAAAGCATTTCTGGCAAATGACTTTTCTGGCTTGTCCAAAGCCTCCAGTGAGGCAGAACACAGCACTTCTAAAGCAGCTCATTTCATGTCTAAGCTGAATCTGCATTCCCTTGATTTTGGTCCTGTCTCTAGAGAAGACTCCATTACCCTTTAACTGTCTGAAGACCGTTATTCTCTCCTGCAGGCTAAATATTCCCACTTCCTCTTGACCCCACTCGGAGGATTTTGTTTTTAGTCCCTCCACCAGTGTTTCTCAACCTTGGCAGCATGAAGATGGGTGGACTTCAACTCCCGGAATCCTCCAGACAGCTATGGGGATTCTAGGAGTTGAAGTCCACGTAGCTTAAAGGTTGCCAAGATTGAGAATCACTGTCGTTGCACCATCCAGGTAGCCGGTCTCTGAGTTTCAGTTTTGTTGATGTCATTTTAGGCTGTGATGACCAAAATTTTTACAGTCTTTCAAAGTGGGCTTTTCTACCTGTCCAAAGCAGAGGAGCCTGGAAATCAGTTCCTGTAATATGGACGCTATGTTTTCAGATCTTAGAAACAGGGAGCAAAACCCACACTCCTGGCACCTGTGATGTTAGGTAACTGGCAACTAGTCAGGTAATGAAACATCTGCCAGTGAACAACCCAGCTCAGAGAGCAACAAGGATTCCTCAGGTCAACCCTGAGCTACAGAGATTCTCTTCTCCTGGTTTCAGGTCTTAGTCAAACTCGATCATGTGAAATCCCGAATGCAGCTGGCTGTTGATTCACTCCAGGAAGCAGACAAGTGGAGCACTCTCAGTGCAGACATTGAAGAGACGTTTAAAACACAGGTATTTCAATGTCACAACAATATCCTGTAAACAGATTGAATGGCTGAAGACCTGCTGAGAGATCAGGCAAACCAGCTAATTTGTGATAATTTGATAGAAACCTAGTGTTGTAAGGGATCTTAGAGTTATCTAATTCAACCATTTGTTTAGTCTGGCATCCACTAGCGTATCTCTGACAGCTGATCATCTCATTTCTGTTCAAAACCTCCAACAAAAGAGAGTGCACTAGGTCTTGTCCACGGGCTGCAGAAACTCAGAAAGTTCCTTCTGTGGTCTAGCCTGAATCCTCTTCCCTGTTGTTTTATTTCTGCCTTGGGAAATAACGCATTTATTCCATCATATGAAGCTGGAACTATTATTAACTGTGATGGGTTCAGAAATCAGAAATAGAATATAAAAGTGGTCCCCAGCCTTTGCGGCTTAAAGGCCTGGCTGGGGGAGAGAGGGGAACCGGCCACACAAGCAGCGGGCCGCGCATGGCCAGGTTCCCCAACATGCCATGGCCTGGAGTGGGTTTGCAGCCTGGGAGTTTGGCCCCATGCAATATAAGGTACTCCTTGACTAATGACCATTCTTTTGCAGTCATTTGAAGTTATGACAGTGCTGAATGATGTGGTTAAAACTGGTCCTTGATTGCAGCCATCCTAGCACCTCTGTGGGTCATGTGGGCGCAGGTTGTGTGCTTGTCAACAAGTTGCAGCATCCACAGTACACACGTTGCCATTTGCAACCTCCTGCCACCTCCGCAGAAAGTCAATGGGGAGCTGGCAAGAAAAGTTGCAGGTGGATGGGTAGATCTCTCCCCCCCCCTCCCGATGACCTTCCTCTTGCCCTCTGTACTCCCATAGGCATCAGCCACTCTATTATTTATTTATCTCACCGTGGGGCTTCTCTTGGTGGATGACAATACAAAAAGGAGAAAGTGAAAGGAGTCACTCCCCACTCCCCCCCCCCCCTGATGATCAGAGGTCCTGGCCTTTCTCCGGCTTCCCCAGGAGCAATAGAGGCCGGTCCACCTCTGAGGGTGTTGGCCTCTTTGGGGACTTGTTTCTCTGCCTAGCCAGGTGGGCTGACTAAGGGTTAGGGGAGTTCCTACAGTATTGTCCAAAATGCAGCCGGGAAGGCAGTTCCCCAAAAGTAGCTGGGGAATTGCTGCTTCTGCCTTTTGGAAAGTGCCCCCAAATGAACAAGAAGCTGGAAGGGACGGACTTGTGCTTTGATCATTGGCTATTGCAATACACATACACACACATACACACGGCCTGCTCCGAGCCCCGTCTTGGTTTCCTCCGCAATCTGTGGCCTTTTGGAATTCTTCACTGGTGGTGCTTGGGAAGGGGTTCGCTTGCTTGAATTGAGGCCTGTCTCCTACATTGTATGTGACTCTAGGAGGCGCAAACAGTTAAAAGAACAACAAGAACAACAAATCAATCAATCAAAACAGCCAAAAAACAAGACCTCTAAAGAGAATAAAGGTAACAAAAAACAGGGAGAGGTTTAGGACCTGCATTGATTCTTTATGTTTTGGCCTTTTTCTTAACATGAAAATATATTGATTTCTTTTTTTTCTTTGATTTCTAAATTAAAGTCTTCCTCTCACCATGGAGTTTTCTGCTTTACTTTTTAAAATTGTTTTTATTGAACATTTTAAGAAAACATGAAGCAGAAATAGGAAAGTTGTTTTTCCTCCTCCGTCAAATGTTCCATGTCACCATTAGAGTTTTATTTTGATGGATTCAAAATAAACTTAAAATAAAACTAATACTGTATATATTCCATTCCTCGACTTACAACAGTTCATTTAGTGACCGTTCAAAGTTACAATGACCTTGAAAAAAATGACTTTTGACTGTTTTCTCACAACTTCTGCAGCACCCCCATGGTCACATTATCAAATTCAGACCCTTGGTAACTGACTCATATTTATGATAATTGCAGTGTCTCGGGGTCAAACCTTCTAAAAAGCAAAGTCAATGGGGAAGATAGATTCATTTAACAACTGCAGTGATTCACTTAACTATAGCAAGAAAGGTCATAGTATGGAGCAAAATTCACAACCATTGTCTCACTTAGCAATAGAAATTTTGGGTCATGTCAATTGTGGTCATATGTCAAGGACTACCTATACTAAAGGGTCATCTTATTTGGCTGGGAATTGTGACTACAAGATGGTTGGCACATTATTTCAATTTATGTCCTCAGAGTTTCTAACTTAACTTCTGAGTTGTTACTTTTAAATGATTGTATTTTTATTTATTTATTCTTTGGCTGCCCCTGATTCTGAGGCCCATAAAACAACAGAGAAGGGGAAAGAGGAGGAAAGAGATCCCGGCATGGTTGGGGAAGGGAGGAGGAAGGGTCTCGCTCCAAGTCTAACCAGCTGGCCTCCCACACTCTCTGTGCCAGGATGTGTCTCTCATCTCTAACAAGCTGGCCAGCATGCAGAGCAGCCTGGCTGTCTTGGTGGACACGCCGGACTACTCAGAGAAGTGCGTGCACCTGGAGGCACTCAAGAACCGCCTGGAAGCCTTGGCTAGCCCCCAGATCGTCTCTGCCTTCAGCACCCAGTCCGTTGGTAAGAGGGCCGGTTGGGATGTCATACGAGGGTCAGGGGATGGAGGGGGCTAGAAAGCAGAGAGGCCTTGTGGCCTTTCCCTGCAGATCCAGCCCACAACTGCACAGAAGGTGCTTGCCAGGCCACAGGATTGTTGCTCAGGTGTAGAGGAGAGTTCAGATGAGGTTCAAATGTGTCATCACAAAATAATGTGGACTCTGGGCTGAACCCAAATCACTGGGACTCCAAGGCTTAAGCCAGCCTAGCTGAAAGGGCCCCATGGAGAGCAAGTTGCGGGTTTAGCAAGCCTTTGTCCAAAGGAAGGGGGCTCCTGTGTGTAAGGTTTCTGGAGAAAGCTGCACCCGAGCCAGGCCTCGACGGGCATGTCTGAACATTGGCAGTCAAGGGTGTCTTCTTGCACTCAATGAGGTGGACAGAACAGTTCAACCTCTAACCCCTCTAATAACATGGTGAGGAATTTGGTCTCATGATGCAGACTGTTGACTCAAGGCAACATCGCTCACCAGGTCAAGGAAATAAGAGGGGAGATTTTGCTCTCTTACCTGGAGAATTGGGCAGTACAGGTGGGCCTTGACCTTTGACCAGTTGCTTAGCAACCATTTGAAGTTACAAGGGACCCCCAAATCTGGGCTCTGTTTTTCTCCTGTCACCCGAGGGGATTTGGTCATAGCTTTCAGTTGCTGAAGAGGCCAGTGAAGCTCCCCCATGGGCACTGCCTGTGGTGGAGGGTGGCCCTTTTAGGGCATGGGATGTTGACCTGGTCTTTAGAGCCTCTGAAGGAGAAACGGAACGAGAACCACCAGCAGAGTTGGACGGTTGGAGGCTGGAGAGAGGCCTTTGGGGAGATCTTACACATCTTCAAGGGGTTCTGTATCTTTTGAAGGTCTGTTTCTTATAAGTATTTCCAGGCCTGCTGTGGGGTATGGATGTGTCCTTTCTTGTGTTTCTTGCGGGGCAAGGGCTGAAGCTCCGTCCTTTCTGGGAATTGTGCCACTGGGTTACCAGGAGGGGGCAGCCTTGTGCCAAGCACTGGTTGTGGCTGCCCCTGCATGGCGCCTGGCGCTCTCTCCTCGCCCTCCATTAGGGGTTTGCCAGGATTGCAAATGGCAGGCCACACAGCGTCTCTCATGCGCTTGGACCACGTCCCAACGTGGAGCCCTATTTGTGGGACCCATTCATTCATTTAGTTGCATTTTATTATTCTCCCCACCAAACAGAAGAGCATCTCCTGGCAGACCTCTGACTCCCAGGGGCTGTGGGCAGAAGAAATGAGGTTGGAGGGGGAACGTAAAGGTGGCAGGTAGAGCAGCGCTTGCTTTCCCCTCCCCCTCAGCAAGCTCTCCTTTGTTCAGATGCCCCCCACAAAATGCCCTCCCTCCCTATGAACATCCAGGGCTAAATCCCCATCCTGGGGGAGGGGTGCTTCTGGGGACAGGGAAGTGGGTAGAATGGCCTCCGCACTTGGGCGGGTGGAGGCAAACAGAGGCTGAGCCTCCTTTGGGCCAAGCCAGGCTAATGGAGGACATCTATCCTTTTAGATCAGGCCCAGCTCTTTGTGAAAGTTTTCATGGAAATTGACCGGATGCCCCAGCTGCTGGCTTACTACTACAAGTGCCACAAGGTATTGGGGGTCCTCACGGCGCTGAAGCAGGTTGCCTGTTTTTATTCAGCCCCCCCTCCCCCCCATGGGAGAGAAACGTGGGCACAGTTTCTGAAACTGCCCCTGGCTGGTTACGATCGTGACACCTTCAAGGGGAAAGGGTTGGTCTCGTCCACCACTTCCCACCACACAGGAGAACGGGGTGCTGGGGTCCTTTGTGCCAGCGAATGTGGGTGCAGGTAGGTGTTTTTTTCCATGTGTCCCCACCCCACCCCAAAGATGAGCAGCATTCAGTGCAGTTTGAAAGGCCTGCTCAGGAAGTCTGCCCTTGAGACAGACCCCCCCAAGCCCAGCTCTCTGGCTCTCCTGCTCAGTTCTGCTGAGAGCCACCAGGGGTCCTTCCAGGCCAGTGTGGGAGTGGCTGGTGCAAATGGGAAGGGAGTCAATTGAGCACCTCTTCCTTTTAAGCCCTAAAACTGTGGAGGTTTGGAAAGAAGCAGATTGAGAAACCTCCCTTCTTCCTCCTCCTCCTCCTCTCCCCCTCCTTCCTTTTCAGGCACTTTGGGCCTTTGCCCGTTTTTATAATTTAAGCAAGACTCCTGGCCAGGTGAGAGGCGTGTTCCGGGCAGAACGCTGGTCCCCTGCGGCCCAACCCAGCCCGGCCCTCTTCACTCTTCCTCATTGGCCGTGGAGGGGGGGGAGCCTGCATGAGAAGTCCCAGGAGCTGCTCCATGCAGCTGTTGGCTTCAGGAATCCATGGGTGCCCAAGAGCTGTTGTGATGTGTTCACAGATGGCTCTGAGGATGCTCCTTAATCTCCAGGGGTTTGTGTGTCAGTCACGAGGACAGAGGTTGTAACGTAGATGTTGTTGTTGGACGTGGTTTATCAGCCCCTCCTCTCTTCCATTCCTTATGGCAGCCCTGTGACTTGGCCCCCCAGGGAGTTAAATGAGTTAAATGACAGGTCTGGAGCCCATCAGACGGTGGGGTCAGTTTCTGCCAGTCCTGTCCCCCCCCCCCCATCGTTTTCTATTCTTCTTGGCAAGAACCAACATCCTCTCACTGCTGCCCTCAATGGCTTTACCCTGGCCATGATCCTGACCCTCTTCCTTGCTCCCAGGTGCAGCTAATGGCAGCGTGGCAGGATCTGTGCCAGTCCGACCTCCTCCTGGATCGGCAGTTGGCAGAGCTCTACGAAGTGCTGCTGGGGACATGGCACTCGCAGCTGCAATGGGCCACACAGGTACGGCTGTGCTGGGGAGGGGAGAGGTCTGGGGGGGTCTGGAGCCTCCTATGCTGGTGCTCAGGAGGAGTCCAGCCTCTTCCCTGCTCAGGCAAAGGAGGCCAGTGGGTGCTGCTTCCCTCCTCCGGCATCCCTGCAGCGCTATCTCTTCCTCCATCTCCTTGAAATGTGGCCAGATTGCTCAGTCAACCTGACCAGGACCATCAAAGCTCCAGATTCTGGCCTCACCTGATGTTGTGCCCCTAGCAGCCCGAGGGCTTCCTTAACAACCATTGTAGCTCAACTGGATTTAGTGCCTCGGGAACTTTCCTTGGAAGATTAAACCGTTTACGTCTCTTTACATAAAAAGGGCTGCACCTAAACTAATTATTGGCAAACCGCTTGCCTTATGCTCCCCGTTCCCCAAATAGATGCCACCGATCTGTGGTTGCATGAACTTGTAGTGCGATACAGAATTAGATCTCCACCTAATCATCACCTGGTATGTAGTTGTAGGCAGGTTTCTGCCCAGAGCTGAAGTCTCATTAAATTAATAGATTATTATTGGCAGTGTTTGATCTGTAAAAACTTCCGCTGTAAGAACTCCGCTGTTCTTTGAGATGCCAAAGATTCTGCCTCCTCAGGGCCTTGAACTAGGACAGTTGTGAGGTCCCGTCATGATTTCTTGTCCAAGATCGCAGGTGGGAATCCCTCTGGATCCCTGAATGACTTGGAAAGGCTCAGTTGAACCTTTGGCAACTTACTGCCAATGGCCCGATGCCTTGCTTTAATCTTGCTTGAGTCCCGTGTTGGAGTGGAGCGTTCCTGTGTCTCTGCCCTTCACTCTGGTGCCTTTTCTGCAGTGTTTGTGTGTGCGTCTGACCAGAACTGGTGGGCAGACACCAGATCTAACCCTAGTGGCAGAGGAGCTGTGTGTCCCTGGCCTGTCCCAGACGGGATCGGTTGCCTCCCCCACCCCCAGCAGCAGAAAGGAACTGGGCTCCCTGCTAGCAAACTGGTTTGCTGGAGTTTGGGGAAGCAGCCGGCAGTTTGGTTGATTAGGTCCTGAGGCTTTCACCCGTGAAGGGGAGAACTGATGCTTATCTCTGGGGAGGCCTGGAAGGAGCTTGCCTGCCATCTTGGGCTGATCTTGCTCCCTTGACAGACTGAGCTGCCCCTGGGCTCTTCCCCAAGAACCCTTCTTGGCCTCCTTGTGGCCAACAAGGCAGCCTCAACTGTGAATAAAGCCACGAATGGGCAGCTCCTCCCAACAAGGAAAGAGAAATTCTTTAGTGCAGGATTTAAATGAAGCTCACCCCTCATTAAGAGGCCTGGGATCCCTCGAACAGAGCCCCCCTGCTGGTTTGAGATCTGGCCATCTTCAGGTCTTTCCTCTGCCAGAGCTCCTCTCCCCCCCCCAGCCACCCCACATCAAAAGGATCCCCCAAAGGAGGGTTGTTTTCTGAGAGGCAGACTGCTGCTCATCTGAATCTTCTGCAGGAAGTGCTTCTGTATGTGGGGAAACTCATCGGTGATCACCCACTTCTCTCTCTTACCACCTCTGCTTCTCTAACACTGACAGCTCATTCTGTCTGTGGAGATTCTCAGTCAACCAGGTCATGGTGGTCCCAAAGGTGCTTTTTCAAGAGGCAACTGGGCTTCCTTCTTTTTCTTTGAGGACATTTTGCTTCTCATTCAAGAAATTTCTTCAGCTCTGACTGGATGATGAGGAAGGGAAGGATTTATATTCCTTCTAGACAGCTGGCCGTTTGCATCCTTTTAGAGGGTCATTGAGGCCACTTGGAGGTTTATGCGTCCTCAGGGAACTGCTCTTGGAACTGCTGTAAGGACTATGTTGCAGACTGGAGATAGAAAGAGGGGTCAAAGAGATCATCTCTGTCCAAAGTTAACAGCTCTCCCTCAACAGAGAGGGCGGGATATGTCCAGTCTACAACACAGTCATTTAGCAGTTCCAAGAAGGCTCCTCACCCATTTGCACCATCAAGTGGCCCCGAGGACACTGATAGACCTCCAAGTGGTCTCAAGGACTCTCTAAAGAGAATACAAACGACAGACTGTCTACAAGGAATATAAATCCTTCCATTCCCTACCACCCATTCAGAGCTGAAGAAGCTTCTTGGGTGAGAAGTGAAATGCCTTCAAAGAAAAACAAGAAAGTCCAGTTGCCTGATGAAAAAGCACCTTTGAGACAACTCATTCTGGTTTTTTCCTAATATAATCTAAACCCATATTTAGAGACCATTAACCAAGTTCAGCCCTACGGGGTGAAATTGGCTGCAACTGCTCTGCCTCTAGTAGCATTCTTCATCAATCATGGGAAAGACGGAAGCACTGTAAAAATGCTAGATGGGACATAATGATTGTTCAGATTTCTTATCGGGGATTTGCACAGGAATATGGCTAAATAGAAATGCCAGGGGAGTTTGATGTGGTGCTGAAGGGAGCCTTGCAGAAGGCACCCCAAAACCATTAGGGCGTTAAAAGTAAAGGTTCCCCTTGTACATCTGTGCTAGTCGTTCCCAACTCTAGGGGGTGGTGTTCATCTCTGTTTCAAAGCTGGAGAGCCAGCACTATCCAAAGGCATTTCCATGGTCATGTGGCTAAACGCCAAAGGCACACGGAGTGCTGTTCCCACCAAAGGTGGTCCCTATTTTTCTATTTGCATTTTTATGTGCTTTCGAAATGCTAGGTTGGCAGAAGGTTCCTCTTAACCTCAGCAACTTGGAGATGTGTGGACTTCCATTCCCAGAATCCCCAGCCATGGAAGTCCACACATCTTAAAGGTTGCAGGTGCAGAAGAAGCTGCATTGAGCTAAGGAGGGATCTGAGGAAGAGGCTCAGGCTGGCTCCCCCCCTCCCCCACAGGCTCAATGGGGGCATAAGGCAGAGAGGAGGCTTGCAAGATTCTGTTACCCCAAAAAGGATAGCTCTAGTTGTTCTGTAGCGTCAGTTTCCTGTCCATCTATCCTGTAGGGCTCACAAGTTCATTACGTACTTTAAAGATTAATGATGAAAGAAACATTGACATTAAAAATGGAATTTTTGAAATTGGGTAAGGCTCTGAGTAGTCTGTTGGTTTCTTGACACACCTACTGCATTTTCTCCTTTTGCCTCCTCCTTTTCTTTTCTGCCCTGAAGCTTCATTTCAAAATTTGCTCATTTCAAAAAAGGAATTAGTAGCTTCAGAATGAGGATATTCTGGGATCAGTGTGGAAACGTACAGAGGGCTTATCAATTTTTATTATCTTTCTTGCTGACAAGTCGCCCTGAAGCATGGGCTTAACGAGCTTTTTATGGTAAAATCAGCTTGCCTAGTTCATGGAATTTTACAAGGTCCAAAGTCTGCAATAAACACCTTAAATTTCTGTGATTCAGATGCACCTTTGCAGTCAATCAGGAAAAGTCCCAGAATTGCAAAAGCGTTTTTCATTACTGTTTTCAGTGCTGCACAGGTGGGATCAAGAGGCAATTGCTTTTAAGCCTCCCTCACTAGATCCCTCCTTGAAATGATCTGATGTAAAATCTTCCCTAAAATGTCCCCGGGTCTCTCTCTTCCTGCAACCAAAACAATTGAGGCACCAGCAGCCCCACGCCTGGCTTTCTCCCCATACAGAGCCCAAATGCCCATGTGCCTGTTTTGTTTTCTTTTAACCTTAATTAGAGCAATGTTAGAATCAGAATCAAAATGCAACAAATAATCCAAGCTCTATTAAAGCAATTCCTGTTATCTCAGATTGGGTGTCCATCTTTATAGTTTTGAAGATTACTGTCTGAAATACACATCAACAAACAGAGAGGACCTCATGATAAGGATGACACTGATTGCTTCCCTCTATTGTGGAATTTGGTTTGCTGTCTGCAAGCCCCATCTTTTACCCCTATCTTTGTGAACTAGGGCAGGGGTCTCAACCTTGGAAACTTTAAGGCTTTTGGACTTAAACCAAGTTGGCTGAGGAATTCTGGGACAACTTTAAGTCCACAAGTCTTAAAGTTGCCAAGGTTGAAGACCCCTGAACTAGAGACTTGGGCCCTGGCCTATTAGCTGCAGTGGAGTCATCATTCAGAGAAGGAGCAGAAAAGACTTGGGCCAGGGTTCTTTAAGGGGATCCCCTTTTGGCAGGAAGTGAGTTGCGAGAAGGTAGGCAGGAGCCTTCCCGTAGTTCCAAGAGAGGTTTCAGGATTTGATTTGATTTCATTTTCCAACAGTGTAATTAAGGAATTAGTTGTGCCTGAAAATGCACAAGAGGAAAAGGGGTGCAGCCCCAGTGGCTCCTCCTCCTTCTCTACCTGGCAGGTCCTCTGAGTAGATTTTAATTGAAGGCTGCTATAGGAGCCAATCTTGACTGACCAGGAGAATACATGAGGGATGCTAGAGGCTCTTTTTGGTATAATTTGGTGTTGCTGACTAATCCATTTAGTTTCCTTTGAGAGAAGCTCCTTCCTCCTTGCCTTGCAAGGCTTCCTGAGCCATCCCTCTGCCCTGCGTGGAGCCCATGGCCTGGAGGACCCTCCTTGCTCACTCCTCAAGTGGAGGAGAGGGGCAGAAAAATCATGCTGGTGGGCTTAATGGCTTGGCCTGGGGTTTGCTGGCTCTCTAAGGGCCGGAGAGCAAGCCCGTCCAGCAGTGCTGTCATCCCCTGCAACCCTCTTCCTATCAGCGCCTGGGGCAGAGCGATGGGCCTCTTCCTCTGCCAGACCTGAGGTGGGATTCACCTCAGCCTGTGGCAGCTCAGAGAGCCAGCATCGCTTCTGGTGTGGCTGGGAGCCGGCCTGCAGGAGAAGATGCTGGCAGTTTTTCCAGCCAAGGGTCAGCTGAATAAATAGGCAGACTAGAAGCTGTGTGAACTTATATGAAGTTATTTTATATATTCAGATCATATCCCAAAGCCGCATAAAAGTAAAAAAAAGAGACTGGCGCCCAGTTCTAGAAGCCCCTCGCGAGTTTGCTGGCCGCAGTTGGTGGCTCGGACAGTGCCCACCTTTTCCCAGCCTTTCACTCTCGCTGTGGCCTGAGTTCTGGGGCTCAGCCAAGCCTCCTGCCTGGTCCTCCCTCCCTCCCTTCCTCCCACAGGTTTTCCAGAACCCCCACCAGGTGGTGACCGTCCTGCTGCTCCAGGTGCTGGGTGCGCTGACGCCCTCCCTGCCCGCCTGCCTCATGGCTGCCATGGACCGCTGCAGTCCCGAGAGCAAGATGAGCCAACTCCTGGGGCTTTATGGCACCACCGTCTACTTCGCCCACGGGCTGGAGGCCGTGATGCTGCCCAGCCTGGGTAAGTCTTTGGCGCTCAGATACCCTGCCCAGATGGTTGCGTGGTTTTGCTTTTGTCCTTTTTCCAGGACAGGGGAGTTTTATAGGAACACAATTTGTTAGTATTGCGTTGACGGTCTTTATTGCAGTTGTTACATAATACTTGTACCAAACTTTGTTTGAGTTGAGTGAGCAGTATTGACACAGTGTTTAATGTGTTTGCCAAAGCAGAACAATTTGCATTCTATTGTGAGTAAATACTCCCTAGCACTTTTGATTTCTGTAAAGGTGCGGAGGCTCTCCTTCCCACCCAGCCATCCAGGAGGCCTCGGGCGATTCCTCTGCGCTGCCCCTCTTCTCACGGCCACAGAGGGCAGGTGGGAAATGCCCCACTTGGTTGAGAGCCGCTCCCTTGGCTATGAGATGGAATGAAGCCCCCCCCCATCAGATATGTGAGCCTCCCAGGCTGCCTGCAGGCCTTTCCTGGAGGAGACAGAGTCACTGTATAGGGAGGGAGGGGTAATGTCTCAAGTTCTCTCCATCTCTGCTACTTAAATAAAAAGCAACACAGCAGTAAATTTACAGAGGGGTGGAAGGATTTAACTCTAAAATACACTTTTTCCAGAGTAAACACTTAAAGCACTTTCTTTGTGTCCTTTAGTAAGTGCCCTTTATTTTAAAAAAGGAGACACTTAGCGGCCCCTGCCCTGCTTTGCCCTTCCTTCCTTCCTTCCTTCCTTCCTTCCTTCCTTCCTTCCTTCCTTCCTTCCTTCCTTCCTTCCTTCCTTCCGAGTCTGGGGAAGGATCCTCAGAGAGTTTGGGGAGCAGAGAGGCACCTTCTGGGTTTGCAGGAGAGTTTGCCTGCACCGTTGTCAGTGTGGAGAATTTTATGGCTCTTTTAACTTCTTGCCTCTTGCCCCTGATTTAATTTCAGTATAAAAATAACCGGGGAGATCCGGGCCATGTGGGGACACCCCCCCCCCGGTGGTCCTCCTGCTGTGAGGCTGCTCTTGTGCTTCCAGGGGAGTGCAACCTGGTGAAGGTGGCAGAACTGGTGGAGGCCTCCTTCAGCCCTTACAAGCCCTTCCAGCTGCAGTACCGGGCCCTGGAGGAAGAGAACCTCCTCATCCAGATGAGTGCTGTCCCTCTGGTGAGACCCTTTCTCTGCTGCCCCAAGGAATCCTGCAGTCACGCACAGTTGTTGATCGACAATCCGGTTTTGTGACACCCGACGTGATGGCTAGAAGTCAGAATCCCTCTGAAAGGGCAGATTCCGCAGCAGAGCAGCCTCTCCCTGAGCCTTGCTGGATGGGGGAGCCTCTTCCCAGGGGGCTGCTGCGCTCGGTTCCCCTTTAGCTTTTTTTTTCCAGGCTTGTGAAAACCGTCATTCATTGGCTTAATTGTTGGTTCCACAGGATGGGAACTCTTTTTCTGCAGGTGGGCTTGAAGGAGAACGAGCACTGACAGCGAGGGGCCTTTGCAGGTTAAAATACACGGCAAAGGAAAGAAAGTCTGGCTGAGGCAGGACTGTCCCCCAGGCTGGAGGGGTTTGTTCCTGGCAAAAGCCCCCGAGCTGAGCTGGGCCTGGGGGGTTTCCTGGGATGCCCTGAGAGGGAAGGGGAGGCCTGTCTCTTTCTGGAGGGTGGGCCTGGAACCGGCTCAGAAACTTGGGGGCATGGAGAGGGAAACTTTTCTTCTATTTCTAAAGAAAATTTAAATTTAGGGAGTCCAAAGAAAATCTGCCTCCTCCCCCACCCCAGCTTCAGACAGCTGGCTGGGTGCTGCCCTTGTTCTGAGAGGAAGGTGATTGACAAGCTGGACGGAGTTCCCCATGTGGGGGGCATCAGGATTTCTTATTTCGTCCTCTCGGGGGTATCTCTTTTTAACCCTCTGAAAGGCATTTGCTTTAGGAAGGGTTTTTCCATCTCAAAAACTCACTTCTGGCATTGACACCTAGTGCTCTCAGCAACAGGAGCTGCAAAAGAGTCTCGGGGGTCTTGAAACCCCAGATCTCCCCATAGAAATTGGGCCTGTTTAGCAGAATGCCCCCACCCCCTGTGAAACCTCGGAACAGTCCGGGCTTTGAAAGCATCCTCAGTGCTCCAGCCAGGCGGGAGGTGCTCTGACCACCAGCGGGCAGTTAGAGGGGGCCTTTCAGAGGCCTTTGCTGGTGGCCCCAAGCTCCCGAAGGGCCCACTCCAAGTGGAAATGGCTGCCTTGCTCCCAATCCCACCCCATTCATACTGGCTGCCCTGCTGCACCAGAGTGGAGACTGTGAGCTGTGATCTTGTGTCCTGGCAGGAACATGGGGAAGTGATGGACTGTGTCCAGGAGTTGAGCCATTCGGTGAACAAGCTCTTTGGCTTGGCCTTGGCGGCAGTGGACAACTGCCTCACACTGACCGACGGGCTGGGCGTGAGTGGACTCCTTGGGGCCCTGCAAGCCCTTTTCAGCAAGTAAGTCTTGGGCCATGAAGAAGACTCTCAGCCCCCCCACCCGGGAGGATTGCGAGCGGAGGATTTTGCTCCAGAAAGAAGAGGCTGGGAGAGGGGTGGGGCTCTGGTGCCCCATGGAGCTCCTTTTGCTCCCTGTGGCCCCAGGAGGAAATGACCAGCACTGTCTGCTTCCCCTTCCCCACCCTCCCAGGTCCTCAGGGGTCTACTAATGCAGAAGGGAGGTGGGAAGGAATGGCTCTGTCCCCTTGGATCTTCCCTTCCCAACTGGGCAGCCGAGGGCTGGCACGGCAGCATCCAGCCACAGGGGCCCAGCCGGCTCTGATCTCTGACCCTTCCTTAGGTACGCCTCAGACTTCAGTAACGCCCTGCAGTCAATCAGGAAGAAATGCCGGCTGGATGACCTCCCTTCGGATTCCCACTTCCAGGAAGACTGGACGGCTTTCCAGAATGCAGTTCGGTGAGAGAAAGACCTCCTGCAAAGGGCAAAGGGGGAGGGAGGGAGGCCTTTCTGGAGAGGGCTCAGCACAAACAATCATGGATCCCTCAAGAAAGTGAGCAGACAAAGGCCCAGGCTTTCCTCTATGTACAGGGAGTCCTTGAATTATGACTACAATTAGGATTTGACTTTCAGTCGTTGAGCCAAGTGGTCGTTAAATGAGATACCCAAATGGCTGCTTGTCTCAATGACCACAGTCCTGGCACTCCCAGGTGTGGTCATTTAGTGGTCTCGTGGGTCATTAAAGCAATGGAGACCCAGGTAAGGAGAGTGGAATGTCTCAGGGCCCCAGGTACACCTTAGGCGTGTTCCCTGTGCCAGACCTCTCAGCCCCCCCCCCTTCGCTTCCCCCTCGAGACACCCCGTGCACCTCCTGCTCAGGGATGGGTTCCAGATCCTGTGGCAACCGGTGGGGTTGCAATGGGGCCCGGCATCCACCACATGAACATGTGCAGTGCATGCGCATGCACATGCGTCCTTATCTCTTCCGACGAGTCCGTGAGCCTCCGCGATGCTCCAGGTGCTTGGCGGAGCGTCACACAGGCGCCATGTGCTCCACATGTTTGCGCGGAAGTGCTGAAGAGCTCAACTACAGATAAGGAGCTCGGGCGTGCGGGTGGGCCCTCCGGAGCACCATACCGGAATGATACCCAATGCTCCGGGCAGGCACCACCTGCAACCCACCACTGGTCCAGCTGCTTGGAGTTTGGCTTCCTCTCAACTCCTGGCTGGCCGAAAGTGCTGCTTGCAGGAGGCGATGGGTTCTGCTCCTCCCGGTAGGGAGGGGAGCTGCATTCCTCACCTCTCATTTCTCATGGAGTGGTGTGTGTGTGTGTGTGTGTGTGTGTGGCAGCGCAGAGTTTTGCAATGGCCTGAAGTGTTTGGAGGTTGTAGAGCAGCCTTTCATAATTCTGACCTGTCATTAAATGAACAGCTGTATGTTGAGGACTGCCTGAATTGGAGGAATCCTGAGATTCTCCCTAGAGGGTAGTCCCTCCTGGGCCCTTTCCATCCCAGCCTGTGGCTTCTCACTGCAGGAGAGCCCCCCCCTGCCTATGCTGCCCCAGTGCTGTCGCGCAGGAGGGGGCCTTTGGGGCAGCAGTTCCACCAGCATCACTTTCCCTGCAGGATAATCGCCACCTGTGGGGAACTCCTGCGACAGTGTGGAGACCTGGAGCAGCAACTGGCCAACAGGTGGGCTCGCTGGGCTGCTCTTCAGGGAGGGGGGGGCAGGGCCCATTCCCCCACCAGCACCTGGCCCTCCTTCCCAGTTCCTCCCCCACCCCGCCCCTGAAGCCTTGAGGGTGGGGGCTCCGGGGCGCCCTCGGTGCTCAGAGCCTTTTGTCTGCCGCCCGTGCCGGTTGCAGGATCCTCTCCAGGGCAGGGAAGTTCCTCTCGGAGTCCTACCATCCCTGCAGCCTGAGCGGCTTCCAAGAACGCAGCCCGGAGAAGCAGAGCCACATCAAGAACCCCTGGCAGGAGTACTGCTACCTGCAGCAGGAGAGCCCGGCAGAGTACGCTGCCCTGCTGGAGACCCTCTACACGCTCAAGGTGGGCGTGGAGCAGTTGGCAGCGGAGCAACCTTGGGCTGAGCCCTCTGCTGACCCCCACCCCACCCCAAAACCAGCTTTCTGAGTGTGCCTCTGGCAGGGGCCTCGGGTGACGACAGTCCCTCCCTGCGAGTGTTTGCTTTCCCTGGGCCCTTCAATCTTCCTGCCACTTTGCTTGCTTTTCCCAGCAAAGGAGGCGGGGAGGGGGCGCTTCTCTTCCCAGACAGACTCCTCAGCCTCTGCCAGTTTGGTTTGTCACGCAGCCTTGGAGGAGGTGGGTGGGTGGGGAGAATTGCATCAGGGCATGGTGAGTTGGAAGTAATTGCACCCTGGTTACAGGGACACCCCCCCTCTTCCTCCTCCTCCTCCTCCTCCTCCTCTGGCTGCTGTCAGCAAGAGGCTCTCAACCCTCTGAGCATTTGCCAGGGAGACAGATCCATGCCACCCTTGCTCAGCTGGCAGCTAGTGCCTCAGATGGGCGTGGAGCTGGAAGTGGCAGGATGGAAGCTTCCCGCTTTCCCACAGTGGGCACTGCCTTTCGCAGGGACCCTGGCAGACCCTCCCTGCCTCTTTTTCTAAACACAGGCTGGGCACCATAAGGGTGGTAGAAGTAGTGGGCAGGCTTGCAAAATGGACGGCTCAGGAATTCCAAATGCAGGCATCGGGCTTCGGGAGAGTGGTGCCACAGCCAAATTCTGGGTCCTCCTGCTGAGGATGCCCTCTCTTCCCCTGCTGAGCCCACCACACGGCTGAAGCCTCAGGAGAACCATGTGCCTGGCCGCCTTCTCCAACATGTGGTATCCCGAGGCAGTTTGCAGGCAGCATCTCAGGCAAAGGCTCCTGCCCAGAGACCCAGCTGAGCCTCTGAAGAGGAGGCCTGATCCTGCGGGAGAACGGTGGCTTCCTCCAGAAGAGGCCCAAGCTTTATTCCCCTCCTCCAGGCTCCCAGTTAGGTTCCTGTGGAAATGAAAAGGCTTGATGGCTCTCCAGTTGGCTCCTCCTGGGGTCCCTTCAGGGGAGAAGCAGCCCAGGACCATGGGCAAGCCAGGAGCATGGCAGTGAGAGCCGTTGCCTGAGGATACACCAATCGCCCTGGCCTCTCTCTCATTCTCAGGGCTGCTGGGGATACTTCAAGCCCCTCCCCCCGGCCATTAGGAGGGAAGGCCCCTTGTTGATGTGGTGTGTGTGTGTGGGGGTTCGCAGCTGCTGTGGAGGGGGAGGACTCATTGGGGTATTGCAGGGGAGCCAGAGGAGCCTGGCCTGACTGCCCTCTCCTTCCCCACCGCAGGAGAAGGGGACAAGCCACAATCTGCTCTCAGCCTCACGTTCTGCCTTCACCCGCCTTAACCAGCTTGCCCACCAGCTGGCCTTCGACTCGGTTTTCCTTCGCATCAAGCAGCAGCTCCTCTTGGTGGCCAAGATGGAGGTGAGGAGCCAGGGGGGCCTCCACAGAGTCTTTGAGCGAGGACTGGGGAGAAGGAAGAGGGAAGATCGCTCTGTGTGACAAGTCGAGCTCTTCCTTTCTGCTCGTCCTTCACCTAGAGCTGGAGCGCAAGCAGTGCGGGCGAGATCCTGACCGATGACCTGCCCAACTTCAGCTTGACGCCTCTGGAGTACATCAGCAACGTAGGTGGAGGGCTCCCCCAGGAAAGGCAGGGGCTGCTGGGTCTCCAGCTATCCTCAGATGAGGCTGTTCTCCGTCCGGCAGTTGTTCCTCGGCACTGAGAAAAGGGCGATTGCAGAACTGGGCAGCCTGGAAGGGGTGGGGACTTCCTTGGTTCCTGAGATGTGGCCCCTCAGGGGTTCGGTCTGAGTCCCTTGTGAGTGCAGATGGATTCCTTTGGGGAAGCAGAGCAGAGAAGCCTTCGAGGGCTGGCCTCCATGGATGGAGGCTCCTGAGGGCCATTCTGGGAGGTTGGAGTCCCCCAGGGGAGCGGGGAGATCTCGGGGACCTGTGGTGACCCAGAGACCGCAGCAGGGCTCGGCCCCTCCCCCCCCGAGAGGAATGCGCTGGTCCCACCTGGAGAAGTGGAATCAGCAGGTGTTCAGAGCCGGGAAAGGCTGGGGCTGCCTGACCCATTGCTCTTCTCCCTCCCTTCCTCTTAGATCGGCCAATACATCATGTCCCTCCCGCTTCACCTGGAGCCCTTTGTGACCCAGGAAGACGCAGCGCTGGAACTCGCCCTGCACGCTGGGAAGCTGCCCTTCCCTCCAGAGCCAGGTGGGAAAGGGCCCTGGGGCCAGGAAGAGGCCTTGGCCCAGAGAGGCAGCCGCAGGAGGGCCCCTGTGGGCAGCGCCCCAATTCCTCTCTCAGAAGGAAGAAGCTGCTTCATTTGTACTCCTCTTTCTCCCAGGTGACGAGGTCCCCGAGCTGGACAACATGGCGGACTATTGGCTGGGCTCTCTTGCCAGAGCCACCATGCAGACGTACTGCGAGGTCGTCCTGCAGATCCCTGAGCTCACCCCACACTCTGCCAAGCAGCTGGCCACGGATATTGGTGAGGAAGGAGGATGTTTGGGGGGAGATACCCAGGTTAGGTCCTGCTTGTGGGCGGGGCACTGAGGGCCACCTTGCTCAGAATCCAGATCCCAGCATCCTTGCCGTTAGGCCAAGACTCTCCAGTGGAGAGGCAGCTGACGGGCTCACGGGCCCCAGGGTCAGGGGCCTCTTTCCATCCAGTCTGCCTCCCTGGATCTCAAATCCAAGAGGTCGATTTTATAAAGGGGGCACAGGCTTCCCTTCGACTGCTTAAGAGCCTTATTGTAAGCCCACCCCCCCTGCCCTTTCAAGGTAAGGACTGCCAGCACCTTCTGCCTCTTCCCCTGGGGCTTCCCATACAGTCCCTCGGTCATCTGCCGGAGGGGGTGGGGCTCTGGCCATTGTCCTGGGAACGCCCCCTCTCTTGGTCATTTGGGAGCCAAAATGCTGCTCGTCTCTCTTGCAGATTACTTAACCAACGTGATGGACGCTTTGGGCCTCCAGCCTTCCAAGGCCTTGCAGAGCACAGGAAACCTCCTGAAGACCAAGCCTGAAGATTACAAGCAGGTGGCCAGAAATTTCCCCCGCCGCCTGGCTAGCAAAATTGCCGCCATGAGGGCCCTGGATTATTGAGCTGTTGAGGGGCCCTCGTTGCCACACCTGACCAAGGACACTCCAAGGGCCCCGGGGTGTGCCTGGCGCTCCTCCTGCCCCCCCCCCCCATGGTGGAGTTCTCCCTTGGGAGAGAGGAAGGAGGCCAGAGAAAACTCAATAAATCTCTTTTGAAAAGGTGTCTCTTCCTGATAGCTGGTCAACAAGGGCGTTTGCAGCCAGCCTGGCCCTCCTTCTGCAATCAGCTCTGAGGACGGGAGGGAGGATTTTGACTGGGGCAGCTTCAGAATTGGGCTTCAGCCAGGGCCCCACAGAAGTTGTCCGGGCTGGCTAAGAAGGGTGGCACTAAGAAGAATGGTGGTGGGGAAGGGTGGACCGTTGCTCCTCTGCTGCTCCTTTTCCCTGGGGGCTGGCTGGCCTCAGAGCACAGGGTCTCCAGGGGCCCAGAGAAGGGCCCCTTGCTCAAGGGTGGAGAGCCTGCGTGGCCTCCAGGTGCTTCCAGGAACTGGTCGGGAGGCTGAGTGAACTCTGTACAGCCAAGCTGTTGTGCACCTTCCTTCCTTCCTCCTTTCCTCCGGAGCAATCCAGCTTTGCCGGGGGTGCAGCTCTGGGTTCTCCAAAGCCCTAATTACCTCTTGCCTTGGCTGAATCCGGGACACACTGGAAAGTCGGCCTCTGCCTTCCTGGCTGCTCATCTGCAAGGGGGTGAAGGCAGCGGCCAGCCCAGGCCTAGCCACAAACTGAGGAAGGGTCACCTGGGAGCCTCCCCCCCCCCCCCCCGTGGCCAGAAGAGGCCATTTGGGGGAAAGGACTGAGCCTGACCTGAGGCAGCTTTGGGAAGGGGGGAGCTTCTGGGCTCAGAGCCAAGAAAAGAACGGATGTTTCCTCCCCAAGTCCCCCTGGGGCTCCTCCTTCACTCCTTCAAGGCTGAGCCTGGCATTGTTCATGGGGTCCCCCAAGCAGCCATGGGAAGGGCTGCTGCTCTCCTAGGGGAGGGAGCTGACCCAGGCTGCAGACCCTGCATTGTTCCCCAAAGGGCAGCTTGTGAGCCAAAGCCTCTTGCTCCGGAAGGAGGGGCCCCAGCACTGCAGGAGAAGCTGCCTGAGCTGGATATGACTGCCCAGAACAGCTTCACTTGCTTTACAAGCTTCCTCACAGCTCAGGCGGGGCAGTTTGCGGTTGTCCAAGATGCCCCCTCCCCTTGCAGAGCCTCATCCCTGCAGCCTCTCCTGGCTTCTCTATCCTTTCACCCAGGAAGGGAAGCTCCAGGCCAGCCAGGCTTCCACACGAGCTGCCAGTGGCCCTGGGGGCGGATGCTGGGGGTGGGATGGAAACTGCTCCCCCCACCCCCAACCTCTGTGACTTCTCTGCATCGGCCAGTCCAAGACCCTCTGGCTTCCCAAAGCAGTTTCTCTGCAAGCCCCCCCCCCCCCTTTTGTAGACGATGCCCCTTAGTCTTCTCCTTACGTTTCTCACTTCAGGAATCTTACTTCTTTACTACAGGTAACTTTACTCCCTTACATTTCCTCAGGAGCTCAAGGCAATGCACAGAAGCCCCCTCCCCCCATCTTCCCCGGGGAAACCTCTGTGGGGCAGACGTGACAGAGAGGAGGAGCTCTGGGCCACAGGTGCCTGGGGTGATTCTTGTGACTCTTCTGTCTGGGGGGGGGAGGGGGGTGTTTGACTGGGCCTTCCTGTTCCCACTTGTCCTGTCCTCATCAGGTAGGACATCTGGCATCAGAAGGTGACAGCACAGCTGCAGGCAAGATGGCTCTTTCAAAGCCTTGGCACTCGGGGCAGAGCAGCTGCCAAGCCTCTCCCTGGGCCACCCCTGGGACTGGAGGGCAAGGGCAAAGGGCTGCCCCTTCTCGCCCAGCAAGAGGAAATGCAGGATCCACTCTGGACCAGAGGTTTCGTCTTCCAAGCTTCCAGTTGTGCTGGAGCCCATCCTGGGGGAAGGTCTTTGGGCTGTTCTGTGTGAGGTATTGTGTATGGCTTTAGTTGTTGGTTGGGGTGTTGGTGGCTGGCAGGCAGTGCCCTCATCTGCACACTGCATTAACCACTGTTCCAGCCTTTACCAAACTCCGTGCCAAGTGCCAGTCTGCTAAGAGGGTGGGCATCCCCTCATTTCACTTCCCCAGTCAAACCAGGCCTTTCCCTCCACTTCCTCCGAAGCGTTCTTGGTAGTTCTGTGCCAATGTGCTTTTGGAAAGGTGAAAGCCAGGTGATTTTGCCTTCCACACAGCAGAAGAGTCCTGCTTTCCACAAAATGTAAGAGCAACATGGCAGATTTCTGGCCCCACAGCAACACTTGGTCTCTAGGACCTACCGATGGGGCAGCCGCCTGTGCAAGCCACGCGGTGCCCCTCAGCCCAGAACGTGGTGAGCAGCAGCGGTGCAGCATCCCAAGGGTTGTGCTGTGGGCATGTGCACACTGCTTCAAACGTGTGTGCCTGAGTGTGCCTGAGCTGCAAGGACTGGAAAGGCAGCATTTTTGCCTGCACACTCACTCAGGAGGAGAACACAAATGTGCAGCATTTCAAGAGGCAATTTCTCTCCCCCGCCCACACACCATCATCAAACAGCATTGTTCTGAAAATTGCAGTGGCCAGAGATCAAAATGAACAGAATAGAGCTAGAAGGGACCTTGGAGGTCTTCTAGTCCACCCTGCTCAAGCAGGAGACCCTATTCCATTTCAGGTGGCTGTCCAGTCTCTTCTTGGAAGCCTCCAGTGATGGAGCCCCCACAACCTCTGAAGGCCAGCCTCTCCACTGTGTGACCGTTCTCACTTTTAGGAAGATTCCCCTTCTGAGGGACCAGGAAGCTGCCGCCCTTCCCCCCACCTGGAAGTTGCTGAGCTCAGGGCCCCCTTCTACAGCAAACAGCAAACCCAACTTCAACCGTGCAGCGTGTTTCCCACCTGCTCCTGGAGGCGACCGGGGGGGGACGGGGACCCTGTAGGACCCTAATCCTTTGGTGGGGGGAGAGCAAGCCCTGCCCAAGGCTCTGCTCCTTTCCCTGCTCTGGCTCTGCACCCCCAACTAGGGACGCTTCTCCCCCTCTGTGCGCTGCCTGGGGGTGGATCCCTTGACTACCTTTTTTGCACATTGTCCACTCTGGGACGTCTCGGTTGGGTAACTTCTTCTGCCATGTGCCTCTGCCTTGCCTGTTGGCAAGGGTGAAGAGGCTGGCATTCCCTTTGAGGGCACTTGGGGTGGTTTCTGGCAGGAATTCGGCCTAGGCTGATGGGCACCAAGCTGGCCAGCGACAACCACACACCCCAGCTTCCCACCACGACTCCTGCCCACAAGCATCAAACTGACTCTCTAAAAAACAGCCGACCCCTTTCTCCCCACCCCCTGCCAGGAGAAGAGTTTGGCGGGCCCCAAATGAGGAAAGTGGGGGCAAGGAGAGGCAGAAGGGTGACAAAGGGAGCGTGGTTTTCACCCAACTGGATTTATTCTGTGACGAAGCTGTGTAACTTTTATAACAGCCCATTTCTTGGCAGTGGCTCCCTTCCTCTCCCAGATCAGCCTCCTCCCCCCCCCCCCAGGATTTTTATTTTTTATTGCAAAGTTTTACATATTTTATGATTGTCCGGCTTCTTTCGCATCCTCTCATATACGTACATAATCCATTTTACATCCTATCTCTGTTTCCAGTTTTAGCCGTATTATTTATTCCCTTTCCATATTTTTCATCTTAAACTTATTTTCTTCTTGGTACAGATCAGCCTTTTGATCAGCTCCAATGAAGATCCTGATGGGACGTTGGCCCCTCCGGGGAGCTGCCCGCCTGCCAGGCACCTCTGCCCTGAATCATCAGCAGCAGCAGAGCCGGCTCAGGCAGGGCCAAGGAGGGCTCTGTTCTTATAGAAGGCCTTGCCCCGGCTGCTCGCCCCTCCCCAGGCGCCCTGTCCATGTTAAGATCTACCACCACTATCAAGCACTTCCCATGATTGGCTGCAAGCCCCCCCCCTCCTTCAGAGTGTTTACACCAACCTCTTGACCTGCCAGATTTATGCCCAGAAAGAAATGCATTGAGCATCTGATGAGGGCAATCCAGCTGCACCCCAAGTTTCTGTGATGTTGAGAGGATGGCTGTGCTGCCCAAGAGGGAGGGGAAGGATGCCCTGCAGGTGCTTGGGGGAGCAGGGAGGAACTTGCCTTCCTGGCCTCACTTGCTCTTCGTGTCCACTCCAGGAGCGTCTTCCTCGTCGCTCTCTGGCTCCAGCAGATCCAAAGGGAGCACACGGAGCGAATCATACTTGGGGGGTGGAGTGCCCGGCTCAGAGCCAGCCCCTGGAGCATCTGGGGGCCCATCTCCCGGGTCCTCAGCCGCTGCTGCCTCCTTCTCCTCCTCCCCGCAGAAGCCCAGGTTGGTGTAGGCCTCCACTTTCTGGCAGACGGACGGGAGGGCATCTGGGGGCCTGGGGGCCGGCTTCCATTTCAGCCCCTTGCCCCAGGAGATCAGTTTCAGGACGCTGATCCAGACGAAGTCAATCAGGATCTCCCCGAACTCGATGAGGCACAAGACGGAGCCACCCATCCAGAAGCCGAACTGCCCACCCAGGCTGGAGAGGAGCCAGACAATCTGCCGTGGGGAGAGAGGCTGAGGTGAGGGCAGGCGGGCTCAGGCGTCCCTGGAGCAGAGATGCAGGGATCGACCTTGCGGCTTGGCCAAACTCTCCTGGCCAGAGGGGGGGCTGGAGCTTTCATGGTCCCACATGAGGCCAACATGGAGGTGAGGATCACTCACCAATCCAGCTCCTGAAGCCAAAGCCAGACTTCAGGTACTGAAAATGGACTCTTTCTCCTTGGTTGCAAGCAGCTTTGAGCCTGGAGTTTCCTTGTGGCTTGCCAAGCAAGCCAGTCGCCCCAGTGCCTCCAGTTGGCCTCTCCCAGTTTTCCCAGATGGTGATATTGTTCCTGCCACATGCAAAGCAGGGCTTGCTGCTAAGCATGAGCAGAGCGCACACCCTCCTCCCACACGACATTCCACATCTGAGGAAGCACTTTCCCTTGTGTTGCCTACCCCTGCTTATCCATGAACTCGGCCTCCTCTGGGGGGACAAGCCTTCTCAGGGACCTCTGGGGAAGGAGGAAGTGGACCGAGGACCAGGCCTCTTGCCATCTCCAAGGGGCCACTTACCGTTGTTGCTGCAGACTCTGAGATGGTGCGGTAGTTGTACTCCTGGAAGTAGATGCTGAGCTTGATGATTCCATTCCTGTGACGGACAAAAGGAACATTCAGGATCCTCCAAGTGTGAGACAAGACCTCCTTCTTCTTTCTCCACACAACATTTGGAAGGTATCTCAAAGGACCTGAGCGCAAGGTCTGCTCCAGCATCCCAGACAGAGGACCATCCGATCTCTAGCTGGCCCTTCAGCAAGGAACTGGCTACTTCGTGCATGGACCTGCTCCATTGGCTGAGAGCTCATACAATCAGGATCCTTCTGACATCCTAGCCTTAGCCTCCTTCCCATGTGGCTCTGGTTCCATCACGCAAGGCAATGGAGAGGAGGTCCACTCCCTCCTGCCTTGGGTTTCTGAAGAGCAGTGTCCTATCTTGCCCTCAGGATGCCACACCCACAGAGCCTGATCAAGACACACAGAGTGAGCCCATGGCTTCCCATGATCTAGACTCTGCTATCCTGGTGATGCAAACAGTATTTGCCTTTCTAGCACCTTTAACCAGGATGGTGGGAGAATGACAACCTGAGGCTTTCATGTGGCTTACCGGCTCTCTCCCATCCGATATTCGCCTTTCCTTTTTTCCTAAACAGTTGCAGAACTTTACATGATGTCCCATCCAGTCAGTCTTGACCATAGAGATCAGGGCCCCCCAACCCTGTTGGAAACTGGGCCATGCAAGCGAGGGGCAAGCGCTCATGTGCGAAGTTCCATTCACATGAGTGGAGGTGCTAAAGTGGAGGCACTTGTGCTCCTGCGCAAAGCTCCATTTATACGCCCCACCCTCAGTGCCGGGCTAGGCCACCAAGGTGGGAAGATTGGGGATCGCTGACATAGATACTAGGCTGATCCATCCCTGACCTTCAGCCCCTTTTGGTCTTTCAATTTCTGAGTCTTCTCCTTCAAAGTTGACCACCTCTCTCAGCTTGTCTTCTGCACATTTTTAAAGTATCTCCTCCACTCCCTTCGTCCCTTGATCCCTTGATCAAAGCACTGAATGGCAAAGAACCCTGTGGCCTTCCAAACGTCTGTCCAGATCAGAGGACTCTTGGGATGTGACAATTCAGCCCAATGTGAGTAGGTCACACAGCATTGTCGTCTAGTCTCCACTTCATCCCTTTTTGGAGGAGACCATCCTCAGATACTCTACTGAAGCGCCCCCCCCCGAGGTCCAGGCCTATGTCTGCGCCTGGTCTCCTCCTCTCACTGCAGGGGGGCCAGTCATATCCAGCCGGCAGGTTGAAAGGTCAGGCTGGGCTGCTGAAGTCTCAGAAGCCAAGTGGGGAGGCTCTGGTGGGCTTTCCGCTGCCCCTGCCGGGCACCCCACCCTCAAAGCTCAGAGGGGACAGGCACAGCCAGGGCAACAAGCTGGAACAAACAGGCGGAACTTCACAGGGACAGGTGCAATGTTCTGAACCAGAAGGCGAGAGCTGTGACAAAATGGGTTTTAGGAAAGTTTGGGGGAAGAGGGAGGGTCGGACAAAGACATGCACAGAGTGTTTTTGACAAAAGGGGAAAGGCGTTTGGTTACTGCTGCAGGACTGGGGCTCCTGCGCAGAGGCACAAAGATGTGGACAGTTGTGATGGGCAAGGAAGCAGAACCGGCTAGGCCCACTCTCCTGGCTGACCCAGGACAGAAGCCCCTCTCGGCCTTCCAAGGGACCTTTCCCTTCCCTTCCTACACTCAGGGCAGGCCGAGCGATGGTGGTGATTCAAGGCTATTTGGTCAACTTCTTTCCCCCCCGCCCCTCCTGTGGGGAGGCTGCCCCTCCCGGCCTTTCTCTCTGCCCAGGAGCTGCGACCGAGGCTTCCTGCCGCATTGGCCTCAAGGAGGGAAACCTGCAGATACGCACCTGTCCAGAGTGACTTTGGTTGACGTGTCTCTTTCGTAAGATAAAATATGGAAAATCCAGTCCTAGCAAGAGGGAAGCAAAGGTCACAAGCAGGTCACGGCAGGTGGGAGATGCTCTCACAGGGACCCAGGAGTGGGACTTTTCTGCTTAAATACCCTTTTTACTTCCACGGGGCTTTTAGAATTTAAACGATTGAACAGGGTCCCCGAAGGTGTTGCTGAGCCCACCCCCAACTCAGAGAAGTGTCAAATGGCTGCCCAGCCTCCTTGTCCGCCCTTGGAGAGGCAGGTGAGGAGCTGGCTGCAGGTAGGACTTACCTCTGAGGCTTCGGAGGGCCAGTCTGCCATGGAGATGGTCATCTTGTACTGGGTGTTGCTGGGGGAAGAGACGAGAGGTCAGGCTTTTCCCTTGGCTCCTCTCACCCCCCCTGGCTCTCCTTGACCACTCATACACCCTTACTTGCAGGTCTCCTTGCAAGATTGGATGCACATCTGCCGATGCTCCTGGCTCATGCGCAGGATGGAGTAGCAGTAGGCTGTGGGGAGGGAAAGAGCCATCTTGGCACAAGGCTGTTAATCTGAGCTTCCATGTTACCTTTAATTCTGAAGGAGAAATGCCTCGAACCCAAGTTTCATCTAAGGATTAAGGGGCACTTGTCTCCTTCTGTTGGGAGCAGCACACCTGGGCGTCTAGGAAGGGGCTTCAGCTGGCATTAGCTGCGCTTTCAGATCCCCCTTTCCCTCCCCAAGCCAGGCTGGGAACCTCTGAAGGGCTCCGTTGTCTTGTGGGGTTTCTACAGCTGGGGGGCAGCTCCGGAGTCACCCCTGTTGGGCCGTTCCCTCCATTTCCTCACCCCAGTCGGGATAATCCTCGTTGTTGCAGTAATGGGCTCCTTTGGGCAGTGGGTAGGAATAGTGGGCACACTGGCAGATTTTCATCATCTTGGCTTGGAAGCAGGAGCGCAGGCAGGCCTGGAAGAGGACAGGGTCTCACTGGCTGTGTGCTCCCCAAGAGCAGACCTCAGCTCCAGCCACTGGGCGCTACCACCTCCCCCTTGCTGGTTCTTAGCCAAATTCCACCAAGAGGCCCCCACAGAGGCAGCTCTTGGAAAAGTGACCATCTCAGCCCCCCCCCTCCGACTGGCACCCAGGGGGGGGCTCATTGCTTGGGGGAGGGGCAGCAGCTTTGCTCACCTGGATGGAGTACATAGTTTTGTACTGGCTTTGGAAGGGGGCCATCTTGCTGCCAGGGTGGGTGCAGTTGGCACAGGCCCCCATCTCCTTGGCCTACCAAGAGGAAACAGCAGAGAACCCATCTTAGCGGCTCTCCCTAGACCTTTTGAACTGGGCTCCCCCCCAACCCTCCCCAGGGCTCTTCGCATGGGGCAGGGCAGAGGAGGGGAGCCCGGAGACAAAAGACCCTCTCTTCCCCCAAAAGCCTTTGCCCTCCTTGCTGAGGAAGTGGACAAGGCCATGGGAGCTGTGAGTGCCTCCACCTGTCTACTGGACCCGTGTCCCTCCTGGCTGGTTTCGACCAGCAGGGAGGTTACATGAGGCTGGCTCCAGAGGATTGTTAATACCTCTCTTCAGGAGGGATCTTTCCCGCTGCCCCTAAAGGACGCGGTGGTAAGACCCCTCCTTAAGAAGCCTTCTCTGGATCCAGCTATTCTTAAAAATTATCGTCCAGTCTCCAACCTCCCTTTTGTTGGGAAGATTGTTGAGAATGTGGTGGCCTTTCAGCTGCGAATGGACCTTGCATGAAGCAGATTATCTGGTTCCCTTTCAGTCGGGTTTCAGGCCTGGTTACTCCACCGAAACTGCTTTGGTCGCGCTGACTGATGATCTCTGGCGAGCCAGGGATAGAGGTCATCCCTCTATCCTGGTGCTTCTTGACCTCTCAGCGGCCTTTGATACCATCGACCATGGTATCCTTCTGTGACGACTGGGAGAGGTGGGAATGGGAGGCACCGTTCTACGGTGATTCTCCTCTTACCTCTCAGATAGGTCGCAGTCGGTGTTGGTTGGAGGGCAGAGGTCGACCCCTAGGCCCCTAAAGTATGGGGTGCCTCAGGGCTCGGTCCTGTCCCCCCTCTTATTTAACCTCTACATGAAGCCACTGGCTGAGATCATTTGTCGGCACGGGATCAAATACCACCAATATACGGACGATACCCAGCTGTATCTGTCCGCTCCGTGCCAACTCAGCGAAGCGGTAGAAGTGATGTGCCAGTGCCTGGAGGCGTCAGGGTCTGAATGGGAGTAAACAAGCTGGCACCCAATCCCGACAAGACCGAGTGGCTATTGATGTTGCCCCCCAAGAATGGACCAGATATTCCATCGCTTAGCCTGGAGGGAGAAACTCTTCACCCCTCAGAGAGGGTCCACAACTTGAGTGTCCACCTGGATTCTCAGCTGACATTAGAATACTACCTGTCGGCTGTGACCAGGGGGGCTTTTGCCCAGGTTCACCTGGTGCACCAGTTGCGGCCCTACCTGGACCGGGAGGCACTTCAAATGGTCACTCATGCTCTCGTCACCTCTAGGCTTAATTACTGCAATGCGCTTTACTTGGGGCTGCCCCTGAAGAGTGTTTGGAGACTACAGTTGGTCCAGAATGTGGCCGCGCGAGCGATATCGGGTGTACCTAGGTACACCCATGTTACACCTATCCTCTGCAAGCTGCACTGGCTTCCCATCGGTCTCCGAACATGCTTCAGGGGGCTGGTCGTTACCTTTAAAGCCCTACATGGCTTGGGACCTGGATATCTGTGGGACCGCCTCCTGCCACATACCTCCCAACGACCCATAAGATCCCACAGGCTGGGCCTCCTCCGGGTACCGTCGACCGGGCAATGCCAGTTGGCGACTACTCGGGGGAGGTCTTTCTCTGTAGCTGCCCTGGCCCTGTGGAATGATCTACCCGTAGAGATCCGGACCCTTCCCACTCTCTCGGCCTTCCACAAAGCCATTAAAACCTGGCTGTTCCGGCAGGCCTGGGGCTGTTGACCCCAAATACGGTCCAGCCCCTTTCAGAATGGAGTGCATGATGTGTTGTATTTTATATCTATCTCTCTTTCTTGTATCTTACTTTTTTTTCTTTTTTGATTATTTTAGTACTGTTAGCCGCCCGGAGTCCTACGGGATTGGATGGCATATAAATGTTATTAAACTATAAACTAAACTAACTAACTGTGCCCCAGCTGCAAAGGGTGGCTCCTTCCAGAGGTCTGAGCTGGCCTCTTGCAGGAATCAGGCCAAGGGCCGCTGCACGTGGCCAGCCGGTTCCCCCCCCTCTCCATTTTCAAGAGGCTAGAAAAGGGCCCCACCCACGGAGGAGGGAGGATGCCAGTGCAAAGTGTTCCCGCATGGCAGCTCTTTCTAAGAGAAGCACAAAGGATTCTAAAGCGAAGGTGTTTGTGCAATGAGAGGCTTATCTGGGCCACCCAGAGACCAGGAAGCACCCTCCTTCCCTCTCAAGGACAAGGCGGCCCTGAGGACTTTGGAAACCTCCTCGGCAGATTCTGAAACCGGAGGCCCTTTTTCCCCCTTCTTCCCCATTTTGGGTGGGGCTCCCCCCCTCCAGAACCAGGGCAGCTCCGTTCCTTCTGAGCAGCCCCCAGCCTCCCTGGGCTCCCCTGTCTTGCCCAGAAGACTCAGGAGGGCTCAGCTTTCAAGAGGCTGCAGCTGCTCTGCACCTGGCCGGGGTGGGTGAAGGGCTCGCTCAGAAAGCTCACCCGGCCCTTCTGCCCACGGAGCAGGACGATGGGTCTGGGGCAAAGCGAGCAGAGCAGGGAGGGAAGCCTTGGCCCTCTAAGGGGAGCCAAAGCTCCCCCCAACAGAATCACACCCAGAGGCACCCCGGATTCCCCACGCCTTGCTTGGCCTGGCAGAGGCCTCGTCCAGCACCTCTCCCTCCAGCTCAGCTCCTGAGCATCCGTCTCCAGGTGGCTCACCTCCTCCTCACCACACAGGGCTTGCAGGAATTGGGGAGCACATGGGGCGAGCCACGTCTCCATGCCCCCCCCTCTGCAGCATCTGAAAGCCCAGGACCCATCAGGAGGAGCCAGGACAGGTCCTCCCAAAGACCATGTGCCCAAGCAGCGGCCAGGGGACGAAGCTGCTTCTCAGGGCTGGGGATGCCGCTGTGCCATGTCCAGCAGATGGACCCCGTGAGTCCCACCCATTGCTGCATTTTCCAAGGAGGCTTCAGAAGCAGTTGAGGCAGCAGAGACCACACCCAGAACTCAGCTTCACAGATGGGGAAGCTGCTCAGGTTTCCAGGTTCAGAGGGGAGCGAGTCTCCTGCCCCTTCAGGACCCCCAGCTCAAGTCCTACCAGACAGAGGGCCGGTCATTGAAGGCAGCCAGTCCAGGAGGAGAGCCCCTCCCCCAGCTGCCCCTTCTCTCGATGGGAAAAGGGCATTAATGGCCCAGGTGCCCACCCTTGCAAGGCCACAGGACTCTGGCCACAAAGACCAGGCAAGGGGGCTGTCAGCCAGGGACCCTCCCTTCGTACCCCAAGCCAGATCAATATGCCCCAGTGCTCCTGCTCTGGCCATACTGCCGAGTCCCCCAGTGACATGAAAGGGGGCCCCTTCCAGAAAACCAGGGAAGAACCCATCACCTGGGAAGCAGTGTAGTCCTCGTAGAGGTTCCTCACGGGAACGTCGGATCCGTTGACGGTGCAGTCACTGTAGGGAGAGCCCATCCGCTCCAGTTCATCCTGGGAAGAAAGGGGAGTGGAAGGCACGCAGGGGTCGCAGTCCTCTTGGGAACCCCCGGCAAAAGGGGAAAGCAACCCCCCGATGCAGGAGACCCCCGGATTCCCTTCCCACTCCTGGCTGGGTCCCAGTTCTCTCCAGGGGGTCAGCTCAGAGGGGCCCACCTACCACCAGGACGCCGATGGAGGTCTCGGTCCCTGACATGGCGTAGATGCCCTGGTCCTTCAGGAAAGGGAAGCTGCGCTGCTCGTGCAGCATCAGCCGGGCGCCAGCCGTGGTAGTGAGGAAGGGGATGTAGTCCTTCTGGCTGATATCCAGGATCAGCTTCAGCCCTGCAGAGATGAAGCCCCACAGGCATCAGCCAGAGGCCGGGGGTCCCGGGAAGGAAAGGGGCCCAGCCTGTCTTCACTCTCTTTGTTGGGGGTGTCATCTTGGCAGCCAGGTGCCTCTGCCCCAAAGGGCTGAGCGTCTTATCACTCGGCCACACCCTGGAGAAGGGCAGGCCACAAGCTTGGCTGAAGGGCCTGGCCGGGGCCTCTGAGCTCACAACAGAGTCCTTCTGTGGGTCTCCCTACTCCAGTTTGCTTTGGGCTAGCCGTGCCCAGCCTTGGTAAGGGGGCTTGGCATTGACACCCACACAAATTCAGCCTGGAACAGCAATGCCAGCCTAAGGATGGTTTCCCCCTGTCTCTAGACCCACAAACGGTACTGATGAAACACCACAGCTGCAGTGCAGGACCCCAAAGCCCTTTCTCCCTTTCTTGGCACCAAATCTACTTTGAAGTGGGGGGAGAGGCATGGAGTCCCCACCAGCTCTACAGAGCCCTCCCCCACTTCCAGCTGGAGTCCAGCCAGGCCTTGAGACCCCCTCCCATGTGTACCCACCAAACTCTGCCCCCGGATTGGAGGAGACGAGGGGCTGCTTCTCCACCCCCCAGTTGAAGACGTAGCAGTTGCCGTGATCCGGGTGGTAGAGGTGGGTAAAGTTTCTGCGGAAGCCAAGCAGCAAAGAGATTATTCTTATGGGGAGGGTTGGGGGAGGGTTCCTCAAACTGGCTGGACTGGCCCTTGCCAAACTTGAGGGGGGGCAGTAAATCCTCTCCCTGGCGCTGCCCTTGGGGTCTTCCAGGGAAACCCTCCCCCAAGCCCTGAGCTGCCCTGAGAAGTCAGAAAATTCAGATCAAGCCAAGTGTCTCCTCCTGATTTGATTTCCCAGGGAAGGTTATTCATGCACTGGCCAGGTTCACACAACCCAAGAGGCCTAAAGTACGAACATGAAGGGGCTCCTGGCTTCACCCAAAAGCAGCCAGCCAGCAAATCTCTTGAAAGAAGCTGCCAACCCCCTGAGAGTCCCAGGCCTCCAGCCTTCGGAGGAGGCCCTGAGCCATGAAAGACCCCGGAGGAGCCAGACATTAACTGACCCTTGCAAGTGGTCCCTGTGAGGCCTCTGGGCTCATTGACCAGGGCCTGGGTTTGACACCCAGAAGAAAGGGGGCATCCGGAGCACCCCTCTTACACGTCCTCTTTCCCTGCAACTGCCCGGCCTACCTCACAGGGTTGGTGCTATGATGAGAAGGGGAAGGAGGATATAACTCCAATGAATTCCCTGATAAAATGAATATACTCTCCTATTGCCCAAGGCTTGTTTTCAGAAACAATTGGGGCCAGCCGGGTCTAAGCCAAAGAGCCTTTTGGGCCAGAAACCTTCAAGCAGCTGACGAGGCTCCTGGCATTTCCGGGAGGCAAAGAAGGCAACGCTGCCCTGGGTCCTGGGGTGACCTATGGGGATATGTAGTCCAGGATGGCAGCTGTTGGGGATCAGCAAACTATGGACGGAGGACAAAGCAAAACAAGGGGCTTGTGGCCAACGGCTGCCTGGTGAGACGTGGAGGGAATTTGGCTTGCTGCCTCTTTTTGAACAGGAGTTAAAATGATTGATGGATCCATTGATTGATTGATTGATCACTCCTGGCAAGGCCATGGCCAAAAGGACAGGCAGCTGCCCTCTGAGCCGAGTCGGGGGACAAGAGGGCCACAGAGTTGCAGACAAGACCCAGAGAGGTTCTGCAGCGGACGGCCAGGAGGCGGCCAGGGAAGGGGCAGCGGGACCCCCAGCAGCCTTCGCACCAGAGAAGCCCGTCCGGCTCAGCCTCGCTGGGGCTTCCTCAGGCCCACCTCAGCCAAACCTTCACAGGGAACCTGCCAAGGGATGGATGTCTGCTCACCCCAAAGATTTCTGGCTACCCAAAGCACAAGCCTCTTGGCCGGGACCATCCATGGGGGTGAGCACCCAAAGCCTTGTCTGCCCTGGGGGAGCCCCCCGCCCCCTTCTCTGCCTCGTTGGTTTTGGCTTTAAGCTTCTCCAGATCTGGGACTGAAGCTTTTGCAAAGTCTTATTTCAGTACCCCGGATCTTCTTTCTCCGAGGAAAATCCACCCTCCGAGACCGGACTGGGCTGGAAAGGGAATTAAGGCAGCAGGAAGTGGAGGAAGAGCAGGCAAGGCGCTCTTAGCCCAAAGGCCAAGAAGGCAGCACCCTCATCCCTCCTTGGACATCCCCCCCCCACCCAGACTGGGAGCACAGCTTGCGTCACCAAAGGGAGCGTCTCTGCAGACCACACACACACACACACACACACACACACACACACTGTGGCTTGTGGTTGTCACCACATATGGTAGCCAAGTGCCCTCACTTCCTGCTGCATCTTTCACTCAACCCTCAGTTCAGAGTCTGCAAATAGGCAGCTACAAATTCGCTTGTGGAGTCCTTTATGGGAAGCTCGGGCAGTAGATCTCTGCCTTTTCCTTGGTTTACCCAAGGCTGACTTTTATATCCTGGTTTGTTCTGCAGGCCGCAGCAGGTGGATTCACACAGAGCATGAAGAGCCGTAGAAGGCTCTGCACTTAAAGAAGGAACTAGGTCAAATGCTCAGTGAATTCCCCTGCGCACGTACCTGTGGTTGCAAGGCTCAGCTCCATACAGACAGGCCAAGATCATGTCCTCTGCCTGGTAGCCCATCTCGATCCTTTTGCTCAATGGCACTTTGGACAGGATGCTGGTAGACTGCAGGACGTACCACTCGGCCATCGCCTGGGCTGCGCTGGTGAACTTCCGGTAGAAGCAGTGGGGGGTGAGGTGTGTGCACTGAGGAGGCAACCGGGAGGGAAGGGAGAATGTGTTTGGAAGGGAAGGCGAGCCGCTCTGAGGAGACCTTGGCCTTTTCAGGTACATAACACCTTGCTGGTGGGCTGGCCCAGAAATAAAGAGCTCTTTCCAGCTGAGCAAGTGATCTGATGGACCCACCATTTGGCCCAGTTACCAGCAGAACTGCCAGAGAAATGTCTAGTTGGGTGGAGTGGGACAATTCACCGTGCCCACCTCACCATGGCCATTTCAACACAGCCAATTTGCCATGGGACAGCTCAACATGTATAACTCAAGGAAATAATCTGCCACTGTTACCCGCCACTGTTTCTTTGATATAATTTCCATTTTTGAGTTATGCCACATGGAATTTTCTGAGTTGAGCTGTCCCACAGCAAGTTGTCCACAGTGAGACGGCCATGGTAAGTTGGCCATTGCAAGATGGCCATTGAGAAATGTTGAGTTGGTTGTGGTGAATTGTCCAAGAGTCCTAGTCAGAAGCTCAGAGGTGCTGCACCATCTGCCGGGGAGACATTGGCATGCCTAGGAGCAGGGGATGAGTTCCTCATCTGGGGTTGGGGCATCCTCCTCTTCCCCTGCTTACCAGTTTCAGAGCCAGCTTGTACCTCCTGGCTTCCGGGTTGCCAAAAGAGGAGTAGTTGTGGTGCCCTCCAAGAGCAAGAGAGCCGTTCCCAAGGATGTCATGGATGACTGGATGAGCTGCGTCACTCTCATCAATCAAGACCAGGGGCATCTGGTTCCAGAGCTGCAAGTTGAGCTTCTCGCTTAGATTTGCTGCAGGGGTGGCTGATGCATTTTCCTGAAGAGGCTGCAGGATCCTTTCAAGGGCTGCCTCAATGAGCTCATCCAAATCCTTCAGGAAGGGCTTCACCTTAGAATACCTGAGAGATGAGCCAAAGAAAGTTCCCACCAGGTTTAGTCATCACAAGTGGAAAAGGCAGACAGGATCCTGTGCAACCAATCAATAACTCGGCACTGGGCCAGGTAGGAAGCCAAAGCAAGGGCTGTGTCGAAATCCTAAGATGTCATCTTTCTTGCTTCCTCACTTCCCCAGCATCTGCAAGCTAACCTGTCAGCATCTCCTGCCCAATACCTTCTCTGCTGGGTCAAGGTCAATCAAGAGCCTGGTTCTTACCATGGGTACCAACTGCCCTGCAATTTGGGTTCTTTGGGCCGAACCAGGTTTTTACAGAAGGAAATGGGGAGAGTGGGCTGTGAGTGTTCATGTCCTCAAGTCAAAATCCCTGGCTTAACCTTACAGGCAGCCTGGGTGGAATCCCATAAAATTTTAACAGGAATATCAGGTACAGTTGATAAATGCCAGGTTGTACACACACACACACACAGACACACACACACAGACACACCGATACCAGTCTGGATCCCCGCAGAGGGAACCCACCGGAAAGGACTTGCATTGCAGATGGTAACAGCGGGGAAGGTCATGGTCTTGAAGCCAATGGCCAGAGAAGCTGTAACGTTGTAGGACAGATAGGTTTTGATGAGGATGCCCCACTGCCAGAACACCAGTGAAGCGAACAGCAGAGTCAGGAAGAACCAGATCAGCTTCTTCTTCGGGCCCTCACAAATGATGCGCTTGGGCCCATGGGTGTTGGTGTTGTCGCAGTACCAGACCAGCAGCTCCTGGTAGGTGTATCCAGGGCCCTTCTGGAGGCGATGGAGAGCCTTCACGAAGTACTTCTTCAGGGTCATTGCAGAAGCTTCTGCAAAGCAATAGAAAAAGTCTGTGACATAAATGGAATAAGGAAAAATGCCCAATCTCTCATTGGTTGGAATAAGCGGCAGCTCAAGAATAAGAAGCCCAGAGGAGCCAGAGGCAGGTAGGCGGGTGGCAGTGGTGGCAGCGGCAGTGGTTGTGTCTCTCACAATCTTAGATGTTACTAGATCAGAGCCCTGAATAGGGGAGCAGACAGGGAGAACCTGGAACATTAACCCTGGAGGAAAAATATGGCATCATGGGCATCACCGGAACTTGACGGCACACTTGGCAGAGTTAGGTTCCCAACATATATTGAGATGGATGAACTCCCTCTCCCCCCACCCATAATTACTTGTGCCTCTTTGAAAGTCTGGTCATTTGACATGGGACAGGAGTGAAGGAATACAATAAAATTATGAGAAACCCACTTCTTCCTGTGCACACTGATCTTCTTCATCTATCAATTGGCAGGCTTAAATCCAGGAAGTCCCCCCTGGCACTCGTTCAATAGCTGCCCAACAATTTTGAAGTCAACACACAGTGGAAAGCCAAATGGGCTGCTGGATGCTGAGACACAGGCAGTGACATAGATGACCCCACACAGAATGTGCCAGGTTTTGATCTTCCTTGCCAGCTTTGTCAACTCTGAACAGGATCCGCATCCAGTGTGGTGTCTGCCAGGACTCATTGTTTAAGTGGGGTCTTGTCTCTACCCCTCAGTGTGTGTGGTGCTCCTCAACAAAATATCCACCACCTTGTGTCCAAATGTCCATCAAGAGCTTAGGCCGGCCCAATGTCTGATTACACCACCCTGTCCTTGAATGGTTGGGTGGACTGGACATTAACATTTGAACCACTAGAAGTGCATGTATTTGCCACATGTTAAATAAATGACATGGAGCAGCCTCGCCCAAATGCTCTACCTGGCCAGGTAGTTTACAATAAGGTCCTACAACAATGTCAAGTACACTTCTCCTTCCTTTTGTTGTTACACACAACCGTCATCATGCTCTGATTTGTGAATTTCTGTACAAGTGTATCTTCTCCTTTACATACACTACAACGTTTCCCCTCGTTTCTCTCCTCCTGAGTAAGCTGTAGCCTTCCAGGGCTTCTTGCCAATGGATTCCTAACCTCTTTTGATGACAGCTCCATTTGTCAGAAGGCGGAAGAAGGAACAGAGGGTTCTGCTGCGTCTAATCTTTAGCAACAGGGAAGAACTGGGAAAAGGAAAGAAGGTGACTGATACTTTGGGAGAAAGGTATTCTGGAGTTCATGATATGAAGAGGAGGAGGAGAGCCAGGCTTGTATGCAGATTGCATAAAAGGAAATTAGGATGCCAAGCAGGTCAGTTCCAGTGACTTGAGATGGTTGAGGAGAAAAGGCTGGGAGATCCTGCCAAGGAGTCTTCTTAGAATCCCTCAATCGCAAACAACTCCAGCAGAAAGTACATGGAAGACATCAAAAGATTCCAGCAAAGATCAGCAGAAGCTGCCTCAATGCTGAAAAGCTGTGTGGAGATTAAGAAAGGCTGGAGAAATGCACATTTGAAGAGACCCAGCCATGCCAGGGTTGCATCCCAGCCACCCAAAAGAACTGGTGAAGAACAATGAGCATTTTGAGAATTTCAGGCCCCCCAAGAACCAGAGGCCCCTCAGATGGATCTCTGGGTTGGCTGTGGTCCTCAAAGGCCCTTTGAGCAGCTTATTGCTCTCGCCTGCCTCAGAGCAGATGCCCTCCTGGCCACGAGAGCAGGGCACAGGCTCGTTTGTGGCAGCTTCTGGGAGAAGCCAGGATGCATCTCTGCAGAAGCGTATGGGAGGTGTAGTCCAGGAGGTTCCCAGGCAGCTCCTTCACCATGACCCCCTCCCCAGGTTTAACACTGACCTAAAGCAGCAACGCCCTGCAAGGGCCGGACTCAGGGAATGTCTGGAAGAAGCAAGTCAGAGGGAGAAAAGGGAGATCATTTCTGGGGCCGAAGGATGAGGGTCCAGCAGGATTGGATGCAGGTGCTTTTCTACTTCTTTGGTCTTCAAAATACCTTTCGTTCTGTTGAGCGAAGTTAAGGTGGAGCCTAAAGGCCGGCCTTGCTCATCTCCAGGTCAGAAAGGCCAGGACAGGTGTGTCCGAGTCCCTCAGTCCTGCGGGGAGATTCCCCACTGAGAAGCAGGAGGACTCTGCCCCAAAGAGGATGCCTTGGAGGAAAGAAGGAAGCCCACCGTGGCCAGAGGCAGACAGGCTAGAAGAGGCTCCCTGGTGGCCGTTTGTTGGGGATGTGGATTCTTCAAAGGCGGAAAGGGCAGGCCTGGAACCCGAGATCTGCACTCAAACCTCCCTAGTAGGACCAACCAGGCTGAGTCCCAGAGACTGTTTTGCATCCTGAGGAAAAGATTTTAAATCCACAGCCTATGCAGGAGGTCATGTCATGTGAGCTGTAAAATTAAGGGCTTCCACATAAAGCCCCAGAGGTTGAAGGGAACCCCACCAGCTGCCTGTCCCGCTGAAAGTTTCCCCTCCCCACCACCTCCAATATACGCTACATAAACATGACAAAATAAATAAATAAAAAATTATGCATATACCCACATATATTATGTGACACAGAGAAACAACATTGCCTAGTCCAGACAGATACATGTACATGGCGAGAGAAACGAGAGGGATGGCAGAGGGAACAAAGCCCTTCCAGAATCTGTTTCTCCTGCTAGAGATACCTCGAAGTCGCCTCCCAGAGGGGAGTGACAGAAGCAGACCGTGGAGCCGTGTGGGGTCTCTGTAAGTCAAGGACTTCATTTATTCTCAGAAATGATAGAGAAAGATTCGGCTGGGCTTTCAGGAATGCAAGGGGACAACTCACCACCGGACAATTCAACTAATACAAAAGTTACATTAATTTTGACAGAATGGTGGCCAATGATAATAAAATAAAGTCAATCCAGAAATACAAGATTTATAATAATTTTGATGAAAATGTAGTCACCAATTATAAAAGTAACTGAAGGAAATTATTAATACAGTGTTGAATTGTCCCCCAACAATTTGTTCCACGGCAAGTTGGGGGTGGTGAGTTGTCCCAGACCCAGGAACGAAGTGGAGGCAGCAGTATAGGAGTTCCAGCCTGTGCTTAGTTACCTGCTAACCCTTTTGTCACCTTCCAGGAAAAGCTGGTGTATTCATTTCTTTGTTGCCTTAAAATGTTTGTTAATCTCTTCTGCAGCCACATTGACTAGTATTCTTCCTTGTTTTCTCTTTGGAATTATTTGCGATTGTGCTATTAATACATTCTGGTGGAGAAACTCTCCTTCTGCTTGGCTCCTTTTGTTGTCCGTGTTTGCTCACTGCTCAGAGTTTGTTCAGATCAGCCTGGGTGAAGCCCAAGAAAGATTGTAGATTGTAGATTGTAGATTGTAGAAGTTTATTTATATGCCGCCCTTTTCCCTGGGGGGACTCAGGGCGGCTCACAACCCAAGGGGGAGGGGGAGACAAACTTTTAACATATAAGACAATACATAATTAAAAACACAACATTCATACCATTCGGGCGGGTTACAGTCTTAGCCCCAGGCCTGACGGGATAGCCAGATTCTGAGGGCTGTGCGGAAGGTCTGGAGAGTGGTGAGGGTACGAATCTCCACGGGGAGATCGTTCCATAGGGTCGGAGCTGCCACCGAGAAGGCTCTCCTCCGCGTAGTTGCCAGTCGGCATTGACCGGCAGATGGAACTCGGAGGAGGCCTAATCGATGAGATCTAATAGGTCGCGTGGAGGTAATTGGCAGTAGGCGGTCTCTCAAGTACCCAGATCCACTACCATGTAGGGCTTTATGAGTGACAAGTAGCACCTTGAAGCGCACCCGGAGATCGACAGGTAGCCAGTGCAGCTCGCGGAGGATAGGTGTTATGTGGGTGAAGCGAGGTGCACCCACAATCGCTTGCGCGGCCGCATTCTGGACTAGCTGAAGTCGCCGAATACTCTTCAAGGGCAGCCCCATGTAGAGCACATTGCAGTACTCCAGCCTAGAGGTCACAAGGGCACGAGTGACTGTTGTGAGAGCCTCCCGGGTCAGGTAGGGGCGCAACTGGTGCACCAGGCGAACCTGGGCAAATGCCCCCCTGGTCACAGCTGACAAATGGTGTTCGAAAGTCAGCTGTGGGTCCAGGAGGACTCCCAAGTTGTGGACCCTGTCTGAGGGTTATAATGTTTGACCCCCCAGCCTGAGAGGTGGAATACTTGCCGGATTGGTGGGAGGGAAACACAACAGCCACTCGGTCTTATCTGGGTTGAGCACGAGTTTGTTAGCCCTCATCCAGTCCCTAACAGCTTCAAGTCCCTGGTTCATCACATCCACCGCTTCATTGAGTTGGCACGGGGCGGACAGATACAACTGAGTCCAGCGGTTTCATGTAGATGTTGAAAAGTAGGGGGGACAAGACCGAACCCTGCGGCACCCCATATGTTAGGGGCCTAGGGGTCGATCTCTGCCCTCCAACTAACACCGACTGCGACCTGTCCGAGAGGTAAGAGGAGAACCACTGCAAAACAGTGCCTCCCACCCCCACCTCCCGCAGTCGTCGCAGAAGGATACCATGGTCGATGGTATCGAAAGCCGCTGAGAGGTCAAGGAGAACCAGGATGGAGGCGAAGCCTCCGTCCCTGGCTCTCCAGAGGTCATCGGTCAATGCGACCAAAGCGGTTTCTGTGCTGTAGCCAGGCCTGAAGCCGGACTGGAATGGGTCAAGATAGAGGTTCAGTTTTGCTTCAGATCAGGACTATTACAGGAAGTGACCTTTTCCTCCAGGGTTCCTGCTACTCCTTTTTCCCCAAGTATCTTCTATCTTCTCTTTGTTGCCTAATCAGGTCCAAGATTGAGGATTCCCTCACATTTTCTGTCTTCTGAAGGAGAAAATTTCCACAAGAAAAGCCTGGAATTTCCTAGAGGGAAATGTGTCTCCTAATAAATATTGGGATCATGGAAATCTGTCTTTCTCTTGGAAAAACCAGCTCTGTAGATGTCCTTCAAGGTGTGGGCCTTTCTCTGCTTTTCCAGTTTTGAGATCATGACTCTTCCTAATAGACTCTGTTGATATGTCTCCTTTCTTGGAAGAAAGTGGCTTTAAAATGGAGAATCTGCTGCTAAAAGCTTTGTGTGAGATTGTTCTAACTGGTTCTACTTGAGAGTGTTTGTGTCTAGTCCAGAAGCCTCAGTCGGTCGGCCTGTGCAGAAACCACATTGGCCCCTCAAACTGTTTCAGACAAGAGACAAAGGGCTGGTGATGCTTTTGAGAGCTCCAGAGGGCTTGGAGGAGGAGGACCCCTTCCCGTCCTGGTCCTCCTGAACTTTGCCTGGACTTCCTGCAGGTGACTCAGGCTGAGTTTTCTGCCCCACTTCGGAATGTGCCCCTGTGCAGTTGACCTTCAGAGCTTATCTTTTTCAACAGGAATTTCGCTATGAGAGATTGCAATTGTTCTAGCATAATGGCTTCTTATGCTTTTATTATAAATTACCAGGAGGTTTTGGTAGACAGTGGAATAATCTAATAAATTTAAAAATGTGTATGTAATTTTAAACCACATCAATAAAAGTGTAGCTTACAAATCACTGATGAAAGGAGCCATTTAGGTTGCTGCTGCTGCAAGTGAGCACATCCCAGACAGGTGTCTGTCTGGCTTCTGCCCCGGGTGAGGAGATGCCCACCATCTCCCTGGAGAGGGTTCATCTAAATTTATTTAACAGTATCAGAGCTGGAAATGACCTTGGAGGTCATCTAGTCCACCCCCCCGGCCTTGCAGGAGACCCTAGACCATTTCAGACAAGTGGCTATCCAGTCTCTTCTTGAAAGCCTCCAGTGATGGAGTCCCACAACGTCCGAAGGCAAGCGGTTCAACTGGCTAATTGTTCTCACTGTTGGGAAGTTTCTCCTTATTTCTAGGTTGCTTCTCTCCTTGGTTAGATTCCACATTTCCTGTCCTGCCTTCAGATGCTTTGGTAAATAAATTGCCCCCCTCTTCCTCGTGGCAGCCTTTCAAGAATTGGAAGGCTGTTATCGTGTCACCCCTCATCCTTCTTTTCACTAGATTATACCTACACCCAGTTTCTGCAATTCTTCTTTGTATGATTTAGCTTCTAAGCTCCTATTCATTTTTTGTTGCTCTTCTCTGAAGTCTTTATTTATGACCCATTCAAAGGAATTTGGCTTCATGTAACTTCAATTCATTATTCCTTGCACTTTCCCATGTAATGACTCCCTTCCAGGTAAATGAAGGTAGCTCCCTGTTCAGTCTCCTCTTCACCAAGATGCCTGGCATCTTCTGCATTAGTCAGCCCCACCGTGGAATCCAGGCCTGGGTCCCCCAACCCACAAAGGAGAAGAAAGGAGAAAGTGGGGCTGGTCCAGAGGAGGATCATGAGAGGAATCAGAGGAGTAGAATGGGACTTTGGGGAGAGCCTGGGCGGAGGGCTTTAATGCCAAAGGCCCTTTTAGCCTGGTGACCCTTGGAGAGCTTTGTGCAATGAAATTTCACTTTCATGTATGCTGATTAGTGTACATTCAAAGTTATTCTACTATTTCTCCTATCCATCCATCCATCCATCCATCCATCCATCCATCTACAATCATTCATTTAGTGACAGTTTGAAGTTAAAGTTGCACAGAAAAAAAGCGCCTTATGCTGGTTTTTCACCCTTACGACCATTGCAGCCTCGCTCGGGTCACCTATCAAAACTCAGACACTGGGCAACCGGCATGTGTGGAGGAAGCTTGCAGGGCGCTGGGGCCAGGCGTTTCCCTTTTGCCACCTTCTAGCAAACAAAGTCCATGGAGAAGACAGATTCATTTAACAACTGTGTAACTAACATAACAACTGCAGTGATTCACTTAACAAATGTGGCAAGAAAGGTCGTAAAACACAGCAAAGCTCACTTAACAGCTGTTTTGCTTAAAAACAGAAATTTGAACCTCAATTGTGGTCGTAAGTCGAGGACTATCTGTATCAGGGTTGCAAAGGCTGCCCTATCTTCAAAAAGGGAGGAAAGAAAGACCTGGGTTTTTTGTGGGGGGGAATACAGACAGGCAGTCAGAGGGCCCCCAAAGAAGAAGAGAATTAAGTTTATCTATTTTTTTGAATGTAAAGTTATTTTCATAGGAAATGCATCAAAGGCACAGATATGGAATGGGGACTATTAAAAATTGAGGGCTACAGAAATGGCAGTAACAAATGAACAAATTCAGTATTTGTCAATGCAGATAAGAAACAAGTGGAATTATGTGGTGGACTTGCATTGAAGCTAAAAGATACTGGACTAAAATCCACATGTGGTTGGAGAAAATGACACACAAACAAATAGACTTTAAACCAGAGGTCTTTTTATTGGGGATCATACCAGAAATTTATAACAAAGACTTAAAATATCTGATTGTAAATGTGTTAACAGCAGCCAGAATCGTATTTGCAAAAAAATGGAAAAATGAAACAATACCAAAACAGGAAGAAGTTATTCGAAAAATAATGGACTGTGCTGAAATGAGTAAATTGACACTTGAAATTAGAGAACAAGAGGACGAGCAATTTTATAAGATATGGGACTTGTTTTATCAGTGGCTGGGGGAAAAACCTGGAAATGAAAAATGTTTTACTCATGCTTTAACTGAAGGAGTTAAATGATAACACAATCATGCTGTGAAATAAATTAACAACGATACAATGAAAAACATATCTATGAATTGAATACTCTAGAATTTTTTGCTTTAAAAAGGATAAGGATAATAATGATTTATGTATACTTGATAGAGGATTGGTGATATAATGTATAATGTTAAGAACATTTTACAATGATATCTTGTTGATAAATAATTTTAATAAGGAAATAATTGAAAATTGATATATATATGTAGTGACTATTTAGAATATTTTGTTGAAAAATGAAGGAATAAGATTTCTGTTTGAATGTATGATGTACAAGGATAATAATGAACATAAGCATACCTGATAGTTGATTGGTGGAATTATGCATAATTGAAAATAGTGATATACAAATATAAATGGTTGGTAAAAAAAATTTTTTTTCTATCACATGAGGATTATATAAAGGTATACTGTTATCAAATAGACAATCAAGAATGTAAGGGAATTATGATTTACTGGAAAAAAATAATACTAATTGTAATTGAACATATATTGTACAATGAAAGTGAGGTATTTAGTTATACTAGATGAAAAATCTGAGATGGTAAATGTTATTCGAGAATATGGAGACTTCCTGGGAGGAGCCTACTGGTGAAGGCAGCAAAAAATCAGCTGCCTCCGAATTCCTGGCTACGTACCTGTTTAGAGGATCTTCCATCTGACGTCTTATCAGGTTTTCTTATCCTTCAGGCAAGAGGGAAAGAAGAAACTGTTTTGCTGGCAAATGCTCTTCGATTTTTGCAGCTTTTGTGCTTGCAAGGAAAGGGGGGCTAGCCCATGGCAGAACGGCTGTCCGTGCTGGGAATTTCAAACTGCCTTGTGCAGGACAAAGTAGGTCTCTCCCACTCTGCTCTAAGTTTTGTTTGATTTAATCTTATCACGAGCAGAATCCGTTTACTGCGAGGACAATAATTGCTTATCAACATTTTAGCTTCTTCTCTTTTTCTCCTCCGAAAAATTATTTACTCAGAGGCTTTTAAAATGGCGCCGAGCAGGCTGGTTTCTCCGGTAATAACGAACACTTTTTGCTAATTCTCACAAGACTTCAAAAGAATTGAAAAGAATTCTTGAAAAGAATTCAAAACAAAAGAGATAGCTTATCACATGTTTTGGTTTCACAATAGAAGAATTTTACTCCTTCATTAACTTTGCTTATTTGGAAGTTAAATGGTGATGAATCTGTTGAACGGTCTTGTTACAATGTTTACTCACTGAAATTTTTGCCAAGCCTTAAACTTCAAAATAAAAGCCTCCTTACTTAAAGCTGCATATTTGGCAATAGAGTTTTATTAACTGCAGGCAGACAAATTTTGAAATGGCCTCAAAACCAAATATTAACTTGAAGTCGTCACCCTCTACTTCCAGGGGCACATCCTCAGTGCCTGGCACAAAGCTGCAGCCTCCGCCTCCTACGCCCCCTGCTGGGGATGTGTTAACGAAAGAATTTTTTCTGAGTAATCTAAGCGAGGCTCTTAATGCACAGACAATTAAAATGGAAGATAAATTTAGAGATAATAGAGAGGAGAGAAAAGAGGAAATAAAAGAAATGAAAGAAGAAATTAAAAGTGAAATTAAAAGTGAAATAAAAGGACTTAAACAGGAGTTGTATGAGAAATTTGAGGCTAAGGTTGATAAAATTAGAGATGACATGCTGAGTCTTGTAACTGTATTAACAGAACATATTTCTGGAGTGGAAGATACTCTAGAGGTTCTTAATGATGCCAATGCTAACTTGACATTGAAAACAGAGGTGGTGGAACAAAAAGTGGAAAATGCTGAAAAAGAAATTATTATGATACAGTACCGACAAATGGAGTTCGCATTAAGAGTAAGGGGGCTGCGTGAGGAGAAACAGGAGAACCTGAAACAGATCCTATCGGAAGCTTTTGACCGCCTGATGGGAAGACCAGGGACCAACCAAGGCTGGCAAATTGACAAAGCTTACCGCGTTAACTCCTGGCTGGCAAAGCAGAAGCAGCTTCCTCGAGACATCGTTATATATTTTACTACAAGAGAGTTCAGAAATATGGTACTGCAAGCGTCTTATAACACTAAGCTTCAAATTGGCGGTAAAGACCTGGCTGTTTTGAAAGAGATACCACCTCAAATGTTAAGAGCCAGAAGAGATTACGCTTTTTTGGTCGAAGAACTCAGAAATCGTCAGATACAGTATAGATGGGATGCACCATTCGGCATCATATTTACATTTGATAAGCAAAGGTACCGCCTCAACTCTGTATGGAAAGCCCGAGATTTTTATTATAATATATTGAAGGCCGGACACCCTGCACCATCTGGACCTAGAGAAAGACCACAAGAAGGACAGGATAGACAGCAAACTATACAACCACCAGACAAGATGGAGCATCTCTCTTCTCTAGAAGTGCAAGGTGCTATGGAACCAAGACCTAGCCGCATGACTACTAGACGTATGGAGAAACAAGCTAAGAAGCAACAGCGTCAACAATCACCGGCCATCGATCAAGGAACTACAACAACAAATCTGGAAGCAGTGGGAGGAGCTAGACCTAAGGTCAAACAGGCCATGCAGGAAGCTCTAAAAATGCTTCAACCAACCAAAGATGACAACTAAGATCTTAACATGGAATGTCAACGGACTGAACTCTCCACAGAAGAGGAAGAAAATATTTCATTATCTTAAACAGTTTAAGAACGATGTAATTTGTTTGCAAGAAACTCATATTAAGTCAACTGATCAAAAATATCTGATCAACTCAAAACTTGGTCAACATTTTGCAGCTTCTGCTATGGAAAAGAAGAATGGTATAGTTGTATACTTAAGAAAAGATATGAAAGCTGAATTAATAGAAGCAGATCCCTTCGGAAGATATATTGCTTTAGACTTAATCTTAGAAGGGAAAAAGACATTACTTTTGGGAATTTATGCTCCCAATCAACAGCAAGATAGATTCTATAGAAATCTTCATGCTAAATTAGTACAGTGGGACTATAGTTCCTGTATACTATTGGGTGACTGGAATGGAGTGATAGACACTAAGAGAGATAAGAAGATTTCTCGCTTAAATACCAAGATGCGAGCAAAGTTACCCAAATCTTTCTTTGACATTATGGATGATTTTGAATTGAGAGATATCTGGCGAGAAAGAAATGCAGAGGAATATGACTTCACTTTCTTCTCGGACAGGCATCAATCCCTTTCAAGGATTGATTTTATTCTAATCACTAATGATTTGCTTTCTAGGGTCAAGAAAACAAAGATTGCAGCTAGAGTCCTTTCGGACCATAACCCAGTTTGGATGGAGTTGGGAAGGGTAGTGCAGGCAAGAAGGTTTTGGAGACTGAATGAAAATTTATTTAGATATGAAAACTATATTAATGATTGTAAAAAATTACTATCTGAATATTTTGTTTTGAATATGAATAAGGGTACATCTATGGAATTTGTATGGGATGCAAGCAAAGCGTATATGAGAGGAGTTTTGATGAATATAAATAAAACACATAGAAATAAGCAAGGGTTAAAACGAACAGAACTGGAAGAGGAAATTAAGAGAAAAGAGCTGGAGTTAACAAGGAAACCAGACGATACAAAGGTTAAGGAAGCTATTAACATATTAAAATCTCAATTTGACATGTTGATCTCTGACCAGGTAGCTACTAATTTATTATATGCAAAACACAATACTTTTTGTAATGCAAACAAACCTGGCAGATGGTTAGCTTATCAGATTAGGAAAAAAAGGAAAACTCGAAATATATCTAAACTGATTTACAGAGGGAAGGAGGTGTTCCAACAGGAAGAGATTCAAAAGGCTTTCTGGGAATTTTTTACAGAACTGTATAAAGGGGATAAAATTAATGGTTTAGACATAGACAAATATTTAGACAAGGAGAAAATACCTTCAGTTAGAGAAGAACACAGGCAAAAATTGAATCAACCAATAACCTCGGGGGAAATCCTGCAGGTAATTAAGCAATTAAAGCCAGGGAAAGCACCAGGTACAGATGGCTTGACAGCGGTTTACTACAAAAACTTACAGTTAGAAATGGTAGAACCTCTTAGAGAATTATTTAATATGATTCAAACGGAAGGTAAAGTCCCTCCATCTTGGAAGACAGCGTTTATATCTTTGATACCCAAAGAAGATCAAGATACTACTCAACCCAAAAATTATAGACCCATTTCATTACTGAATGTAGATTATAAAATTTTTACTAAAATATTAGCAAATAGGTTAATGTTGGTCATTCAACAATTGATACATACGGACCAAACAGGTTTTATACAAGGGAGACAGATGAAAAGTAATGTTAGATTAATTATTAATGCATTAGAATATTTGGGAAAGAACAACCAGATCCCTGCTGCGTTTATATTTTTGGATGCTGAGAAGGCCTTTGATCGAGTTAATTGGCAATTTCTGTTGAAGATACTGCAAAAAATGCAGATAGGAGATAATTTTTTACAGTCAATTAAAGCAATATACCAACAGCAAACAGCACAAATCATAGTCAATGGAAGTCTAACAGACTCTTTTCAAATTGGAAAAGGTACAAGACAGGGCTGTCCTTTGTCCCCATTATTGTTTATTATAACTTTGGAAGTATTGTTGAATAAAATACGGGGCTTGGATGGTTTAAAAGGGATCAAGATTAGGCAGCAAGAATATAGAGTCCGCGCTTTTGCGGATGATTTGGTCATAATATTGGAACAACCGCAGGAATCCAGTATGGTTTTAATGAATATGATTAATCAATATGGTCAAGTGTCGGGCTTTAAAATAAACTTAGGAAAAACCAAAATATTAGCTATAAATATGAATATTAAACAAAAGGAAGAATTAGGAGTGATGCTAGGATGTGAGGTAGTTAAAAAAGTCAAATATCTTGGAGTTAACATTTTAACTTCAAATGGGAAATTATATAAGCATAATTATGAACCACTTTGGCATAGCATACAGACAGAGATGAAAAAATGGGAGAAATTGCACTTATCTTTGCTGGGTAGGATAGCGGCAGTGAAAATGAACATTTTACCAAAATTTTTATTTCTCTTCCAAATGTTACCTATACTTAAAAAAGATGCGAACCTTTTAGAATGGCAGAAGGGTATCAACAAATTTGTGTGGGCAGGAAAGAAGCCGAGGGTAAAGATGAAAATAATGCAAGATGTACGTGAGAGAGGAGGATTGAAACTACCTAATTTAAAACTATATTATGATGCAGTGGCATTATCTGCAATTAGTGATTGGATTCATTTAACCAATGATAGAATATTGAACATTGAGGGACACGATCTGGTATTTGGTTGGCATGCTTACCTGTTATTCAACAAAAAATTGGATAAGACCTTTAAAAGTCATATTTTAAGAAATGCTTTATTGCGGGTCTGGAAGAAATATCAATATAAATTAAATGACAAGATACCCATGTGGGCAATTCCTAGACACGCAATTGAAAATATGAATACAGCACAAAGACAGGACAGAATTACTTACAGACAGCTTCTTACCTCGGAAAGGGGGGTATTACAATTAAAATGTTTAGAGGTATTAAAAGAGGAGAAGGTAGTTCAAACATGGTTCCAGTATGGGCAATTACAGGCTAGGTGGAAAATAGATCAAAAAATTGGTTTTATTCAAGTTGAGGATAATCTGTTTAAACAAATAAGAGATCAAAGCTTAATGCATATAAAGAGGATATATAATGTATTAATACAGATGGATTCGGAAACAGAATTAGTTAAAGATTGTATGATAAAATGGGCTCAAAATATTGAGGAACCAATAATGTTGGATACATGGGAAAGAATCTGGGTAAGAAATGTGAAATTTACACAAGCTCAAAATCTGAGAGAAAATTTTTACAAGATGTTCTATAGATGGCATTTAGATCCTAAAAAGTTGGCTTCTATGTATCCGAATGTACAGCCTAAATGTTGGAGGTGTGGTTCTCTCGATGCTACATATTATCATATATGGTGGACCTGCCAAAAGGTTAAGGCATTTTGGATAAAAATATGGTGGGTCATGCAAAATGTTTTTAAAAGAAGGATAAAGTTTAGTCCTCAGTTATTTTTACTAGGTATATGTACTGATTTTACAGTGGTAGAGACCAACTTGACTCTGCACCTGATAACTGCAGCAAGACTGTTGGTGGCGCAATATTGGAAGAAGGAAGACTTGCCTACAATCCAAGAATGGACATTGAAAGTAACAAACTTAGCTGAAATGGCTAAAATATCGGCATATCTCAAAGATCATTCAAATGAGAGATATAAACGAGACTGGAAAAAATGGATTGACTATATACAAAATAAATACGGGACTAAGAAATTCCAGTTAGCCTATGCTTAAGATCAGAAATGATTTAAACTGTTAAAAGTCAGTTCAGTAAGAAGAAGCTAAGGTCAATCTAGAATGTCATTAATTTCTTTATTTCTTTTTTCTCAATAGATTTTAGACTGTGTTAGTTAAAAATCCATACCGTGTACGGGTTCTGGGAAGTCGGGGGGGGGGGAAGGAGGAGGGGGGGTGGGGGGGTGGAGGGAGGGAGGGATACACACAACAAAAAAAAATTGTACTTTAATGTCTTAATGATTGACAAATGATGACATATTTGTGTTTTTTTTTTTTTTTAAAGAAAAATAAAAATAAAAAAAAAGTTGAAATGCCAAAAAAAAAAAAAGAAAACCAAAAAAAAAAAAAAAAAAAAAAAAAGAGAATATGGATGTTAAAACACCTGTAACCAAACGACATGCTGTATGTGATTATGTTTTTTTTGTTTTCTTTGTTTTGTTCTGTTTTTTTATTGTTATGTGTATGTGTTGTCTATGTAATAAAAATAAAAATTTATATTAAAAAAAAAGAAACAAGTGGAATTACCATCTCAGCCCCCTGTTGAAATTTTTGACGCCTCCCCAGGGACTCCTCCCTCTGCCTTCAGGGATTGGGAGAGGGGGCAATCTCGAACATCAGTGAAAAATTGCTCCTTGTCCCACCCTCTGCATGCCAAACTGTATTCAGCCCTTCCTGCATTGCCATGCCTAGGAGCTGTGGCCTTTCATCCTCCCATCTATGCACAGGACATTCTTCTACATTCTTTACAGAAACTCTTCCTGAATGTTGCTAGGCAGGGTTGATGGACCGGAAGGGAAATAAGCCTGCAGAATAAGTGCTCCCTTTCTATCATTTCTACTAAGATAAGTATTGAGCGGTGGCGGGATGGTGGTGGATTAGAAGACCTTCCAGGCCCCTTCCAACTCTGTTATCCTGCAATTTATCAACAAATTTCTATTGAGCAATTTGTCCTTAGGCACAATTTCTTTACCGATTAATCTGCTTTAGCCATTTTTATGAATCCTGTTATCCTTTTGGCAAATCATACTTTCTTTCCTGGTTAGAAAACATAGGGATATTAATACAGAAAGACTGAGAATAAGATCAGCTAGGAATTCTACAATTCAACAATAGAATTTTTATCTGGAAAAAAGAAAAGTGTGGCCTCTGTGCATTTTCACAACTTTGGAAGAGTAAACAGCACTGGATGTGAGTGAACAGCGGGTGGATGGTGCAAGTGAAATATGTAGAAATTTAAATACCGTATATACTCGAGTATAGGCCGACCCGAATATAAGCCGAGGCACCTAATTTTACCACAAAAAACTGGAAAAGTTATTGACTCGAGTATAAGCCTAGGGTGGGAAATGCAGCAGCTACCGGTAAATTTCAAAAATAAAAATAGATACCAATAATGTTTTTGAATATTTATTTCAAAGAAAAACAGTAAACTAGCGGTGTATTCAATGAAATACTTCACTCACCTCATGATGCTGATGTCCCGCTGTGATGATGATGTCCCGTGCAGCCGCGGGAGCGATGTCCCGCCTCCTATGACACACGGCACAGTGATTCCTATCATTGGATCACTGTACCAGAGGAGGTGGGACATCGCTATGTGGCTGCTTGCCATAACAAGGAGGAGGTGGGACATCGTTGCAGAGCGGCAGGAGGGGGAGGAAGGGGAATCGTAAGACAGCCCTGCATTACATTAGAACGTGAGGAGGGGGGATGGTGCGGTGCGCGCTGCGCGGCAAACTGACACAGAGGGAGGGGAAACTCACAGGGGCACTGGGCCATTCACGAGTGTCACCCAGCGGCATGGCCCCGCCCCCTTTTCTCCTCCATTTCGGGCAAATTTTTCACTGACTCGAGTATAAGCCGAGGCGGCTTTTTTCAGCCCAAAAAGTGGGCTGAAAAACTAGGCTTATACTCGAGTATATACAGTAGATCCTGTTGGGATCTAGTTAAGGTTTCTCTGCATTGCGCACAGAAGATATTGCAGTTTTTTGCAACTTAGAAAAAACTGGAAAACAAAACCTAAAGTCAAAGAAGATGCACATCTGGTCACATCCATATTGGGTCCGTATTTGGTCTGCAATCTATGCACACCAGGGAATAATCCCCATTTGGATATGTGGCAAACTGGTAGTTGCAATGGATTAACACTGGACACATATTTGAAAAAGAGCTGTCAAATACAGCCAGAGTTTTTTTGAGTTGGTAGGTTGTACAATTCTGGCCCTTTTGCTTAGATCAAGATTCAGCCCAGAAAAGAACCCTGGCTGGGAAATTAATTCAAACATGTGAATTAGCTCCAAATATTTTATGGATGCAAAGTGCTTTATTGACTTCCCATTGGCTGCACTAAAGATGCTTCTTCTTTTATGGCAGTCAGACTTAAAGGACAGAGATTCTAATGGTTGCAAAAGCAGATTTCCAAATTTGACATCAGGCTTGGCTATAAATGCTCTGTTAAAATAATAATACATGCCTAAACTAAGCCTAGCAAAGCACACATTTCTCTCTGATAATTTAATGCTGTGAACATGGAAGACGGATTCTCGTCTCCGAACCATAAAGAAAGATAGAAGACAGAAACATTTTGCAAATCCAGAACTAAATGGATAAGAACATTTTAGATTTTGAATGTTGGAATTTTCAAATATTTATCATCAAGCATCTTTGAAAATGTTTCTTTTACTATTACTCTAGGTTAGAATGAAGAACTGATACAACTTGCACAAAATGTGATCCAATTCTGGAACACATAGAAACACTGGAACACATAGAAAGTTGTCCAAATATAAATTTGCAAGAAAAATAAGAAAAGAAGGGCTATGATGATGTTTAAAAGATATACTGGAAGCAAAAGTGCAACTTTTGGAAATGAACAAAGGAATTGGATTTATTTTTTTTTAGCAAATGTGATGGTTTACTTGTCTGGCCCCGAAACTGCCCAACAGGTTTAAAAAACTGCCCAACTGGATTAAAAACAGGCACATCCAAGAGATACCTGTAGATCTGACATTGGAATGGAAGTGCTTGGTGTCTGATTCTGTCATTTGAGCAGAAAAAGTGGATACAAGCAAAGAAAAGGTTTGAATTTAAAAAATCAAAGAAATGGTAGTTAGTAATAGAGAAAGTTCCTCAGCCTTGGTCCATGTTGTCTGCATCAAATGAGGCTCTGCAGAGTTGCCACAAAGGCTCTGCTGGCACAAAGCCCCTGCCCACAGGAGTCTCTTGGCTGGCTGTACCTGGGCACCAAAGCAAGCCTCCCTCCCGGCCACCCAGCAGCCCCCCAAGTGTCCTTCCATTTCCTGTGCCGGGAGGTATGGAAAAAGAAGCACCTTCCTGGATCTCTAGAAGTCAGGAAAATCCAGGGGGAGATGAGGGGAGAAGAAGGGGGCTCCACATTGGAAAGTTTTGCTGACATACCTTCCTTCTTATGCCAGCCCCCCTTCACCGAGCAGGGTTCCAAGTGCTGGGAATGGCCCCAGGACTGCTCATTTGTGGCTTTTCACAAGGAACTGGTACAAAGTCAGGGAACTCCCTTAAATATTTTTTAGACTGCCCTTCCTTTCCCTGGCAGGCTCTGAAGTTCTCCTGAAATCACCTGAGAGGCTCCCTGGACACCATAGATGCCACAAAGGCATAAGCAGCACCACAAAGAGGGAGACACCCTTGGCACAGGAAAACAAACCTGGGGTCTAGGAAAATTCACCAACAGGGGCATGGGGTCCATGAGTAAATAAAAGTGCAGCTCTCCCTTTCGTTATGGGCCCTGAACACCTCTGTACACTAGAAGGAGGGAGAGGGAGGGAGGGAGGGAGGGAGGGAGGGAGGGGAAGGACCGCCAAGGACGTCAGTAGAAGGGAGGAGATGGTTTCACTGGGTGGCAAACAGATTTGTTTGAATCAGGAACTGGGTGAGGGAATCCAGTCCCCTTGGCACACTTGAGCACAAGATCCTGTCTCTCTTGCACAATTGGGCTGGCTGGCAGCCGGCCTGGTGGCGCAATGCCCAAAATCCACAATTTGGAAAGAGCAAATAGTTTGAGCCACTTGAGATTTCTGCTGAGCTTCTTGAAGTTTGACTCCTGCTGTAAAAACTGGTCTAACTGCCGTTGAAAAGGGCCAAGTGCTTGCCAGAGATCCACGATAGGCTGTTCCGGTGGGTGCTCCTGGCCCCTGGCTGGGGGCTTCTCAGAGTGAAGGCAGGGAAGGTCACCAGGAACGTCCATCCATCCATCAGTCCTTTTTTTCAGCTGATAAACATCAGTCACACTCTGCTTAAATTAATCCCCAGTACAGACAGACTTAAAAAACAGGGTGATTCCCTCCATCCCTCAGAGGGTCCTTTGGAGCAAAGGTTCGCTGAGAGAGAGAGAGAGAGAGGAGAGAGAGAGAGAAGAGAGAGAGAGAGAGAGAGAGAGAGAGAGAGAGAGAGAGAAGCTGGTTGCCCACTTGTGGTCATTTGGGCAACAAGCACAACACACAAAGTGTAGATGAGTGAAGTTCTACCACCGGATCTGAGCAGGATCCACTCTGGAGCTCTTCTGGGCCACACGCAACAAAGGGCAGCAGTTTTAAAAACCACAAATCCTTCTCGACAGCCAGGTGTGGTATATGCTGGTTTTCTGTGGGAGCGGTGGCACAAACCTCAGGGAAGAAGGAAGTGCTGGCGAGGTCTGGTGTTACGGGTGAGTAAGAAGAGCACAAAGGCTCAGCCAATGCTGTGTGGTAGGTTTTTCTATCTGCAAACGTGAAAAAACACAATTCTCTCAAATATGAAACTGCTCCTGGCTACAAATGCCTGGGAGGAAGCACAGAGAGAGACAGTCTGTGTCTTTTTTCTTGCTGTTTTGCTTTTCCTGTAAGTTTCACCAACTTCAGTCAGTTTAACGACGCCAAAGGAAGCCGTTTTCCTGACCTGCTCCATCTGGAGATCCAGGATAGTTGTGGTGCAGAGAGCCCCTCTTTGCCCCAAGGACCGTCAGGTGACACGGATCTCTCAGGAAAGGGTCACTGAAGAGTCTGGAACTTTTCTTAGGTAGTCCATCAACTGATTCCTGTGTCACCCCCTAAGTCACCCCCTAAGAGCACAAAGGGTTGTGTGGAGCCAGAGCTGAAGCCCTTCTGCTGCCAGAGGAGCCACCAAATGCCAGAGGAAGTCAAAAGAGCAACAGGCACACAACTTCACCTTCCTGCTGGCATGTTCTCACCTGCAATTCTCAAGGGTTCAGGTAGAAGGTGAGGAGAAATGGATGACCTTCTCACTCCAGAATTGCTTGCCCACCAGGTGTTAATTTTCAGGTGGGCAGTAAAATGAGCTCTCTGCAAGGTCAGAAGAATCGTACTTAGGCAGTATTGGGGGGGGGGCAGCTGTTTGACATTTTCATATGTTAGGTTTTTAAGGCACCTGGAATCTACAGAGTAGGTGGTACATACATATTTGTAGAAATAAATACTTGATTAGTTTTATACTTCCTGTAATGGGCCCTGAGAACAACCTTGGGAGACAGGAAGAAGGCGCTGCAACTGGGGTAGCAGTCAGCAAGAGATAATCTCAACCCAGAAAGAAGCAATAGTGGAATATTGTAAAAAAAATGTAAATACATTTTTGAAAATAACATAGCTAAAGGCACTGATTTAAAAACAGTTTAGGATATGAGCAAACTTTTATTGGACATTATTTTATGCAATATAATAGTGAACTTAAAAAGAAGAGTCAAGAGAAAACGCAAACTATTTTGAATAAAATAGAGGAAAGAAGAGAAATTTCCCAAGAAGATAAGGGTGGATCAATAAACTAAGCTTAATGCAATGGCAACTATTTATGTTAATAATAGAATTGGAAATAATACTGAATTATGTAAAGGCAAAAATGAGTTTGTAAATAGCAATAGCAGTTAGACTTATATACCGCTTCATAGGGCTTTCAGCCCTCTCTAAGCGGTTTACAGAGTCAGCATATTGCCCCCAACAACAATCCGGGTCCTCATTTTACTCACCTCGGAAGGATGGAAGGCTGAGTCAACCCTGAGCCGGTGAGATTTGAACAGCTGAACTGCAGAACTGCAGTCAGCTGAAGTAGCCTGCAGTGCTGCATTTAACCACTACGCCACCTCGGCTCCATAATGAACTGGGTATGTGGGAATAAAGATTAAGAAAGAGACTGCTTTTGCTAATGACTTGGTGCTGTCTGTAGAATATCTTTTAAAGGGAATTGAAATATTAATGGGCAAAGAACTTGGTCATAAACAGGTGTCAAGATTAATAAACAGATCATGAAAATATTAGCAAACATATTAAAGTAAGAACTCAAGCAGAATTGATGAATAAAATGAGTTGATTGAGAAGATCTGGGTATCGCTACAAAAAATACTAATTGCATGTTATTCCAAAATACTGTAACTGTTAAGACAAGAATGAATGAAGTTAAAAAAGATATGTTAAGATGGGAGAAACCACAATTGTCATTGCTGGGGAGAATTTCTGTGATAAAATGAACGTCCTGCCTAGAATTATTACTTTTGTTTGTTTCAGGCAATAACTCTTTTGACAGCTGATGTACCATTTAAACCAGTGGCAGGAGGACACATCTAAATTTGTGTGGCAGCGGGAAAACCACGAGTGAAATCTAAGGGGTTACAAGATGCAAAGGAAAGAGCAGAACAAGGTTTACCTGACTGGAAATGGTATTTGCAACTTGCTCTTTGGCGTCTATGAAAGAGTGAATATTGCTGAGAAACAAAAGCCACTCGGAGTTAGAAGAGCAGGATCTGAGATTTAGGTGGCAGGGATGTTTGTGGTATGATACAATCAAGGTCATCACAAGAAGCATTTTTAAATGAGAAATAACAGATAGAACACAAGTAGCTAACATATTGCGAGATACTAGAATTTATCAAGGAAAATGTAAAATAAAATCAAAAGAGGAACTGGTAGCAGAGGGATATAATTTTCAGTGGGTCTCTTATTTCCAATTATTAGAAACATTTAAAGAAGACAACAGAATTTATGGTTTTAAATATTGTAAGACCGAATTTGAAATAGAATTACTTATAAATGATGAGCGTGTAATTGTTAAAATATATACAACTTTATTGAACTTTGAAAGAAGAACAAGTGAAGGAATATATGATAAAGTGTCTTAAATTTTTAATTATAATATAGAGATGGAACAGTGGGAAAATTGAGGTTTAAAGGATTAAAATGTACATTATTTTAAGATAAAATGTTCATAAAAGGATATACAATTGGTATATGTCATTAGAGAAATTGTTTAGAATATATAAAGGCACTTCAAACATGTTGGAAATGTGAAAAGGAACATTTTACCATGTTTGGTGTAAGTGTAAAAAGCTAGAAAATTCTGGATTCAAATATTTAGACAGATTCTGAGGATCTTAAAGATTAACCTACAATTAAGATCAGAGGTTTTTCTTGTCGGATTGATGGAGAGATTAATTCTATCTATCTATCTATCTATCTATCTATCTATCTATCTATCATCTATCTATCTAATCTATCTATTCCGTCAAGCATGTATTAGATAACATATATAAGTATAAACATGATTTTGAATACCTGAAATGGATACGAATAAAAAAACAATTAGGATAGGGACGGTAGGCATGTGGGTGCGCTTATGCAGGCCCCTTGCAGACCTCTTAGGAATGGGGTGAGGTCGACAGTAGACAGTCTAAGGTTAAAGTTTTGGGGGTTTGGGGAAGAAACCACAGAGTCAGGTGGAGCATTCCAGGCATTGTCCACTCTGTTGCTGAAGTCATATTTTCTGCAATCGAGTTTGGAGTGATTTACTTTAAGTTTGTATCTATTGTGTGCTTCTGTATTGTTGTGGTTGAAGCTGAAGTAGCTGACATTAATCTTGCACATCTGAAATCCCTTCTCCCCTCCCTTGCCTTTCCTTGCCCCAGAAGTAGGAGATCTCTCTTGCCTGACCCTGCAACACTTTCTCCAGTCTCCCAACCTTATTCTCACTGCCCATTACAGTTCCCTGTGTCCAAAGGAGTCTTTCTGGTGGACTGCACATATCCTGTGGCCAAGGGTGTGCTTCATATGAGCAAGGATCCGAGTGGATGATCACTTAAAACAGAGGTCTCCAAACTTGGCAACTTTAAGACTTGTGGACTTCAACTCCCAGAATTCTCCAGTCAGCTGGCTGGAGAATTCTGGGAGTTGAAGTCCACAAGTCTTAAAGTTGCCAAGTTTGGAGACCTCTGACTTAAAACATGAGCCAGCACCATCATAGGCTGCATTAATATAGGGATAGATTCAAGATCATGTGAAGTGTTAATGCTACTTTATAATGTCTTGGTAAGATCTCACTTGGAATCCTGCATCCAGTTTTGATCCCCATGATGCAAAAAAGATCACTCTAGAAAGAGTGCAGAGAAGAGCAACAAAGATGAATAGGGGACTGGAGGCTAAAACATGTAAAGAACAGTTGCTGGAATTGAATATGTCTAATTTAATGAAAAGAAGGACTAGGCTAGGGGGTGACATGATAACAGTGTTTCAATATCTAAGGGGCTGCCACAAAGAAGACAGGGTCAACCTATTTTCTAAAGCACCTGACAAGAAGCAATGGAGGGAAACTAATCAAGGAGAGAAGCCACCTAGAACTAAGGAGGATTTTCCTGACAGAACAATTAATCAGTGGAATGACTTGCCTCCAGAAGTTGTGGGTGCTCCAATATTTGAAGTTTTTAACAGATTGGACAACTGTTTGTCTGTAATGCTAAAGGGCTTCCTGCCTGAGCAGGGGGTTGGACTAGAAGACCTCCAAGGTTCTTTCCAACTCTTTTATTCTGTTAAGGAGAGGCTATTTTAGACACTCTAGAAGGTACGTAAGACATCCAATTTCCAGTAAAATGAAGTCACTGAAGTAAACAGGTATCTGAAAACACAGCAGAGTGGGTGAGTTTAAATAGAATTTTCCAAACTAATTTTCTTTTTGGCACATATATTCTATTGCAAGTGGATAGGGTAGATATACTTTCTTAACCCATGAGGCTGAGGAGAAAGTAAGAGAAAGCAAAGGTGTTCCACTTGTAATTATAATGTAGGGCCACAACGAGTAGAATGTAGCCCAGTGGGACACAGCAATTAGGAACTGGCCTTAAAATAGCATTGTGTGCGCATGCAGCCAGTGCATGTTTATAATGGTGCTTGAACAAAGGTAAAACAATAGCAACTGTATTTGTTGATGCTTGAATGCTTCCAAAGATAAAAAGTTACTGGATAGAGATCAGGTGGTACCACAGCAGAGGTCAGCTCAAACAAAATTGACAAGAATATGAGATAGAGGAAAAGCCTCCAGGAAACTCATAGGGTTGACACAATCAGAAAGTTGAAATATGCTGGAGCAGGAGAGATGGCACCTTTATCTATGGGGAAATATGTGGGCACATATGATGATGGCATTAAACCACTTGTGGTTTAAGCCATTTGTGACCCAGATAATGTGCTCACCCCTTCTCCCAGGCAACCGAGAAGGACCAGCTATGGAAGTAACATCAGAGTTTGGGTTAGAGGATACTTTTAGGGGTGAAAGAAAGGAAGTGAACTTAAGCTGGAACCTGCTTCTTGTGAGACTGTGAGATAAGAAGTTAGAGTAAAATTTTCAAATTGATATGTGAAAGGAGCAAATGACAGAATAATTATACCAGGCTATCCTGCAAAAAACCTAGCATCATCCCATCAAGCCCCAATACCGTATTATGGTTACCATATCATCATGAAAAAATCAGAACCACCATTAGATGGCAGTCATTGTGATTTTTGCTGCCATCTAGTAGTGGTTCCAATTTTTGTATGCTAATATGGTATCCATAATATTGGGGCTTGATTTAATGACCCCCTAATTTGAATATAACAGATTTATTCCAAAAGAAAAGATGCAGTTGAGAGAGGGAGGAGGAATTGTACTGTATGCTAAGTCCACCCTTTGTCCTGCTGTTGAGAGTCCTTGATTAAAGTAAGAGGAACAATTAACCGAAGCACTTCTATTCCTTTCAGTCCACATTTTCTCCTGGGATGAAACCTTTCCAAAGGAAATAGATGATCCTTCAAGTAGATATGAAATAGTCCCAGTATAGGACTTTGATTGTCCCAACCTCTGTTGGGAGACAAACTCTGCTACCTGCAATCCCTCCAGGAAACCTCCAACTTCTCCCTCTTGAAAACTCTCTCATCAATGTACAAGACTGAGTGGAAGAAGTGCAAGTAGCAGACACGGCACATTGGGATTGTAGGAGCTACAGTAAGTCCCCCCAAGTTTGCTCCTTGGACTTGAAAAAAATAACCATTTAAATAAATTCGGAGAAACAATGTTGCTGAGAGATCAATAATAAAGGAGAAAGGGATCAACTCGGGAATTGGGTGTGTGGGTGTTCTTTAAAGGCCTGTACTAAAAACTCAACTGCAAACCATCCCAATAACAAAACGGGGACAAGGAAGACGCAGAGAATTACAGTTCAGTTTGACAACGGATCACAGTCTAAACTCTCCACAAGAACCTTCAAATGGCAGCAATCAGGAGACATCAGCACGGATTTCTCAAAAACAAGACTTGTCACATTAATCTGGGATCATCTCAGAGTCCTGGGTGGGAAACGGGGTAATTTGGCTGGAGCCAAAGTCAGAAGGCGCCGGCAGCAGCATCTGCTCAGAACGCAGAGGCTTCGGGGAACTGCGGCTCGTTTGGCCAGGCGCAGGGAGGGGCTGGGCTCGCCCCAAACGGCTCCCGGAGGGCTGCAACTGAGGGGCCGAGAGGGGAGACCCATCCCCCCCGAGGCCAGGAGAACCCTCGAGGCTGGGAGATCCTGAGCCCATTGACCGGGTTTCGGGGGAGACCGCTTCAAGGGCCTTTTGGCCTCCGCCTCTCCGCTTCAAAGCGGCGCCCCGAGAAGCTGCCCCGGGGAGGCCGAGCCCAGCAAGCGGGGCCGAAGCTGCTGGGAAACGGGCGCCGACGGCAAAGAGGCTGCCAGTCAAGGGCAGGTGGCGGCTGCTCGGCCTCACTCCGGCCGCCAAAGACCCCCGGGCTTTCAGTTCCAGAAAGGCCGCTTGGACGTCAGGAAAAGGGGGAAATTGGCCGCTCCCGAGAGCCCCGCAGCAGAGCCCGAGCGAGCGCCGCCTCAGCGGACACCTGCTCGGGAGCCCCGCAAAGCCGCCCAGCTCCGCATGCCGCCCGGCTGAGGACCTTCCTCCCTCTCTCGCCCGTCGGACTCGGGCCGCGCTCGCAGGGCAGAGGCGGAGGAGGAGCGCGGCTGGGGCGCCCACCGGGGACGAGGAGGAGGAGGAGGAGGAGGAGGAGGAGAGACGCCTCTCTCACCTGTCGGCGCCGCGCGCTTCTCTCCCGAGACGCCTCGCTTTCCTCGATGGGGCGGGCGGCGGCGGCGGCGGCTTTCCTAGTCCGGGAAAGCGGGCGGCGGCGGCCCTTCTCTGCTGCTGCCTCTGCCGGTCGCTGCGCCGCTCTCGGCCGGGCGCTTGTGTCGTCCCGGGAATTGGCCAGCGCGGCCGGCGGAGGAGGCGCGCCAGCCACCTTCGTCGGGAGGGCGCGGCTGTCCGGGCGCTCCCGCCCCTGCCCGGCCTCCTTTGCCCGGCCCTGCAGGGGCTCCCGGCCCGCTGGCCCGGGGCCGCCTGGTTTTCGCGCCGTCTCAGCGGACCGGAGGCGGGGGACCTTCCTGCCCCGGAGCCTTCCGAGGGCTCCGCCGCGCTCCCGGCCGACCCATGCAGGGCGGCCGGCAGCTGCGGGCGCTTCTCCCGGGTTGGGCTGCGCCCTCTCAGAGGGAGGAGATCGGGGCGGCGGGGCTCCGGGCAGCCTACCCAACGGCCCTTCCACGCATGGCATGGCATGTCTGAGCCCCCCACATATCCCCCCTTCTGCCAGTTCATGACAAATTGACAGGCTTCCACCTGCTGTTAAGACGATGCCGTTTCTGTGATTCTCCCTTCCATCCTTCCTGCTATTTGATGGTGGCACCTGGGGAAGCCAAAGGCCCCTTCAGCTTTTGGGGTCAATCTGGGGCAGTAGTTGAGCTTCCCTGCCTGATGTTCTCCTTACAGGCAACGGGGCAAGATGAGCTTTGAGGCTCTCTCTGAACTGGCAGCAGCTCAGGAGCCTTGGCTGGCTGGCTGGAGGAGTGCAGCCTGGATCAGCCGTGTGGTGTCTGGCAAAGGGCTGGCACTGCCACTGACCTTTCCCCACGTCTCAGCACCTTTGATCCATTTCAGCTTTGGATGTCACCAAGGGAGGCCGCAGAGGAAACCCCACCTTTGCCTGTGGCTTCAGCTGAGCTTCACTTCCTTTTTGGCCAATTGCTGCACCTCCCTTCCTGGGACTGCCTGTGTCTCAGGTTGAGCAGGTTTAGAGGAGAGGTGGGGCTGTTTCTTCAGAAGGGAAGGAGGCTCTTGGGGAGCTTCCCAGCCCATCAGCTTTTAGGTTAATTTGGGGAGTCCAATCACTGCTTGGTTCTTCTTAGCATCTGTTCTCTGCTAAGCTGCCTTCCTTAGTCATAGGCTTTGTATCCTGCGCCTTCTTCCTTCTCCAAAACTAGGCTGGGGAATGTGTAACTCTGACGGCTTTTTTTCAAAGGAAACCATTCTGGATCCCCCTTTTTCCCCTAGAAAAATATTTGTCCAATTATGGCAGCACTACAATTACAGTGTAGGTAATTGGATTTGGGGAGGGGGCTTTGAGCCCTCAGCTCTTCTGGAGACATGCTGATCCTTGCAGGGATAGGCAGGGGGTACCACAGGGACAATGTGGTGTAGGGGGAAGCTCCCCCTTGACGGGACTGGAAGAGACAGGAGAGACTCTAAGAGGCAGCATTGCCACCTGATATCCAGCGCTTGAACCTTTGAGTCAAGCATGCCCTCCTCACTGAGCAGCCTCTTGGCCAGGTGTCCAGCTCATGTGACGCCTGAGATTTGGGCCTCTCCCATCCAGCAGCCTGGTTTCAGCGCTGCCCGCTTCTGGTTTCTTGAGATCGTCCCTCAGAAAGGTCATGCACCTTATCTTGGAGGAATAGCAGCCATGGAAACCACTGCAGGCATTTCATGGGGTCAGTATTTTCCAAAGAAGCAGGAATCAGCCGGGCTTTCCTGCCCGTGAGGAGTGGGATCAGCTGCAGAATCCGTCTCCCATCGTTGTTATGCACTCAGGCAAGCCTCTTTTTAAGACACAGGCCTCTTCGCTTCCTGGTTCCTGAGAAGAACAAACACTCAGGCGGCCAGGAGCATCATCAAGGAAGCTCCAGGCTCTTCTCGACATTGTTGAAAAGTTTTGTCTCTGGTTCTTTCAGCTGTTCCAGGAGCACAGCTTGTGCTTGTAGCTGATACAGTTGAGGAGGAAACATGGCCCATCCTTTTCAAGTCATCTGAGAACCCGTCTCTGCATTACTCAAGTGTACAAGTCAGCAATTAAAATGTCCCTCCCGTTGACCTCCCTTGCCTGGCTCAGATCTGCCGGCCTTGCTAGTTCAGGGAGCTTGCTGACTTCCTCAGATGTCCTCTCAGCCAGGTCACCAGCTCACTCAGCTGAGCCATCAGCACTGCCTTAGCAATCGGTCATCAGATTCTCCCCCGCTTTCATTCACCTCCTCTGCCTCCTCCCTCAGTGAAATCATTGGCCTGCTCAGTAATTCTTCCTTTGTTCACTGGCAAGCACATCTGCTACACCAATTAGTTGAGGGGTCTCCAACCTTAGCAACTTTAAGACTTGTGGACTTAAACTCCCAGTCAAGCTGGCTAAGGAATTATGGGAGTTGACGTCCACTACTATTGAAGTTGCCAAGTTTGGAGACCTCTGAACTAGATGACACCAAGTCATTCTTTGGATAGCCATTTGAATCCTTCACTGCATCATTCATCACTTCTAGTGCACAAAATGAAGCCACCCTCGGCTCCATTGCACCCTTCCCTTTCTCTTAGTCTCAGAGGCACATGACAATGTTTCTCCTTTCCTTCCATCGGTCAATTTACATGCTTTATAACTGTCTCCCTCCACATTCACACACCATAATTGCCATCAGGTGAACCCACAGATGCTGGCCACCACCCGTTTTTGGACTTGGCCATTCAAGGTTTCAGATAATTGTTTAGAGATACGGTCACAATGCAGACCGCACTACGCCATGCAGTGTGTAGCATCCCCATGAATGGCAAGAACTGCAGGGTTAATCCTTGCCCAGTTGGATGCCAGGATGCAAAGTCCAGCATTTCCCCAGGCTTGCTCAGGCTCTTCTGTGCAAAGTGGCAGCCCTGATCGAGAGACCAACTTTCAAGCCAACCCCATTGCTCATCTCCTGCCAGCTGGGAAACTCAGGGGATGCACTGGCAAGCATTCAGGACACACACACACACACACACACACACACTCACACTCAAGCAAGACAAAGGAACAACAATGAATAAACCCAGAGGGGAATGGGAAGGAAGAAAGGGGCATCTGTCATCTTCTCCAAAGGCCCGACTGAAGAGTCCTTATTTAACAAAAATATCCACATGATGGGGCAGGGGGGGCATTCAAATTTTCCAGGGGGGACCTCATTTCAGAGGGCAGATGCTATGGCAGAGAAGGGGCACTTCTAGGGTCCTGATAGGTAGCATTTTTTCACTGATGAAACCTGGAATGTGCCAACCTTGCCAGACTGAACAGGTTAGTGCACCCTTAATGGCCCCCTCTGCATGGCCTGGGGTCCCAGTATCCAAGCAACACCCTTCGATGCATGTGGCCCCCAACCCCACCTGATTCCATGTTATTTACTTATCTCTGCAATGTATCTAATATTAATCCTCAGGCTCCACAGTGGGGTCAAATTCACTGCTACTTTCAGAATTGCTTTTATTTCCACCCTGAGACAATATGGGGGAACGCTGCAGTTTGTTTGGAGGTATATCTGATTGCTCCCTTCTTCCCCCCCCACAAGGGGTCAAAATTTTGTATTGTATTTTAGAATTACTCGTGTGAACTGCTTTTAAATGATATCAGTAAATCTGATCAACAATGTCTGAATAAACCAAGAGCGATATAGGAATGTTTCCATAACACAAGTTTTAATTGCATCAAATACAATGGTGGAGTGACAGGCAGCTGTGTTTACAGCTCAGGCTGAACTGTTTGGAGGCAGTGCATGACAAGCTTCCTCCTCCTCCTCCTTCATTTTCCCAGCTCATTGCGGACTCTCCAGGACAGGGAGGCTGATGCACACCTTCCACAAAGCCAGCCCAAGCTAAGGGAGTTGCACAAACATTTCAAAACTAACTTTGAAAAGGACTCACAAAGCGAGTGGAGTCACCAGCAGGAAGTGTAGTCAGCGTGGCTCCCCTTTCCTTCTTCCCACTCTCTCTCTCCCTCCCTCCCTCCCTCCCTCTCTCTCTCTCTCTCTCTTTTTCTCTCCTCTCTGGAGGCAACAAACATTGGTGTCCCTATTTGGGGAGGCAAGGCTGATGGCAGCGGCCACGCCTGTAACTCCACTCTTTCAGCCTTGTGACAAATCATGGAGGGAGCAGTTTATCAACTACTGGCTGAGTGTCGCCATTTAGGGAGGTGGCTGCCTAGATGGTTGAGGGCTGGAAGAGGCTCCTCATCAGTTGGGCATGATCCAGAAGGGCCTCTCTGACTGACTGGCTGCTGCTTGGCCAAGTCTGCCACCTCTGCAAAGGGTGATGGAGAGCAGAAGAGCTGCTCTGCCCTTGGAGCTACTCTTGGCTCCCCCTCTCTTAGGCTGCCAAAGAGGGGAAGGCAATGCCATGCGAACATGGCAGAAAAAAGGGTGCCAGGACAGGTTTTCACCATGACTGGGGGAAAGTGGGGGAAAGCTCAGCAAAACTTCAGAGCAGCCTAGAGGAGCAGCCTCTGCTTCCAAGCACAGCTTGATGCCCTTCCACTGTGGGGCTGAGGGAAGTAGGGCTAGGCTGCTTGGGAAGCTGAAGGAGGGATGTGGCATCACCCTTGAACTGCCCTGAGTGAACTGATGGGAAACAGCCTTGCTGATATGGATGGCAGACATCAGAGGTGGTGGAAGTGGTGCCTCTTTCGTTTGGGTGAATGCATAAAATCTATGGGAAAGAAGCATCAAACAGAAGAATAGAATAGAGTTGGAAGGGACCTTGGAGGTGTTCTAGTCCTAGTTGAAGCAGGATACTCTAGTCTATACCATTTTTTACAGTTGTCCAGTCCCTTCTTAAAAGCCCCCAGTGTTGGCACACCCACAATTTTGAAGGCACTCTATTCCATTGGTTGATTCTACTCATTGTCAGGAATTTTCTCCTTAGTTCTAGCTTGCTTCTTTCTTTGTTCACTTTCTACTCGTTGCTTCTTGTCTTGCCTTCTGGTGCTTTGGAAAATAGGTTGAACCCCCCCCCCCTCTTCTTTGTGGCAGTCCCTCAAATATTGGAAGGTTCCCTCAAAGTCCCTCAAATATTGGAACACTGTTATCATGTCACACCAGTCCTTCTTTTCACTAGACTAGACATACCCAATGAAAAGAAGAGGGCCCGGAAAGCATTTCTTGTCCCCTGTCTCCTGTCCCATGAAGATGTGCTACAAGTGGTTGACTTTGCAAAGCCAGAGGTTGCACCAATGATTTATGCTTAACACTCGAAATGACCTGTAAGACCAGTCCAAGGTCAGGATGGTTCATTTGCCTGTCCCATCCAAATTCCTGCTGCAGCCATGCTAGTGGCTTGGAGAAACATCTTAGAACTTCTCCCAACTGATCCAGCCAGGGTCAACTCCTAATGTCACCTGCAGTAGGTAGTCAGATGGTGTATCTCGGCTCTTGGGGGTGGGGGGGCTGGAGAGAAGGAATCCAGCTATCCAGCAAATGTGGGTCACTGGAAGCTGCATCTCCCAGGAGGGCACAGCTGGCTTCCTTTCCCGAGAGTCCTTCAGGACCAACTGAATGGACTCAGAAGGTCCGTCTCTGCCTCCAGGGTCTGGCTTTGTCAATGGGCCTAACTCTTTGGTTGGGATATTTGGGTCCCTGGAAGAGGAGGGTGCACTGTCCTTTCTCTGGCCCAAGTGGGCCTTGTGGGCAAGAGTGGCCATCACCTATCCCAGGAACTGCCTCCTGGTCTCTGTCTGGCAAACCCCCTCAGATTGTCTTGTGTGATTTTGCTGCCAGGCCTGGGGTGAGCTAGGATGGCCTCATCCTGTCACATGCAAAAGTGCCCTTGCTTCTCTCCTCCTGCCTCCAGTTCATTCTCTGGGCTGCTTTCAGCACCCTCTACCCTCCCCAAGGCCAGAGCCTTCCTTCTCAGGCCCACCACTCGGGTTCCTTTCTCAGCCTTGGAAGGCAACCCCTGCAGAGAAGACCAGCACACTCAGGACTGAGTCACGTCCTGTGGATTTCTCAAGGTGGCCCCTGCAGAGATGGGCAATCAGGTCACCTTGGCTGCAGGTTGCGCCTAGGAGGAAGAGTCTGTGGCACATTCCCGTCCTGGGCGGAGTGGGCCTTTTGTCTCTCAGGAACTCCCGGGGGCCGCCATGGCAGCCAGGCCCAGGTCATGCCTTTGTCCAGGAGGAAACCGCCCTGAAATCAGGTCCTGGCGGGGGAAGCGAAGGCCACTCCAGGAGCTTTCTGTCCTCTGGCTGGAAATGGGGATGTGCTGCTACTGGGGATAGAAAGAGGGATCTTTGGTGGTCTCAGAGCTTGGCTGTTTTCTTGCAGATGTTTCATCACTCAATTAGATAACATCATCAGTGCTAGTGCAGAAAAGCTTGATCAGTTTCTTCTTTCTTCTACCCCACGCATTCAGGCCTCACCTCCCCCTCATCTTTGGGTGCAGAGCTCTGCCCTTCAACCCCTGGGGAGGGGGGGTGGTGGAAATTAAGAAGACAAAATAGCCAGAAACACCAAGAAACCCAAGAAGGACAAAACAAACGTGGCCACCTGAAATACTATTTACTGGAAGGCCCCCCAACCCTCACCTGGTGCTGCCAGCTCTCTCTCCCAAAAGGATGTCCCATGGGCTGGCTGGTGCCTTGCCCAGCCCATCAGCACCTGGACGTGGCACCTGGGGGGGGTGTCTGTTCTGTGGGTGCCTCCTTTTGGTTTGCAGAAGAGACTTGATTAAGGGGGGGCAGCAATGGAGGGATCAGTGAGTGCGAAGGGCTGCCTTTCTCGAAGTAGAGATGTGGTGGGTAAATGTGGCGAGATGGAAGCTCCATGGTGTTTGGGCTTTTCTTCACAGGCAGGGCTTCCTCTCTGCAGTGGGGAAGAGTCTCTCCATGTTTGGCTGGCAGCAAAGAGGGGAGCCCCTTTCCTGGGTGGGGGAGCCCACGAGGCTGCTCCCCATGGGATTTTGCCACAAGTGGCTGCTGGCAGCTGGGGAGTGGCCAGACCCACCAGGCCCTCCTCGTCCGTCTCAGCCCTTGGCAAGGGGACCCTGGCCTTGGAAGAGGAAGCCACTCTTCCTGGCTTGGGCACAACCTTCACTGGTGAATTACCTCCTTCAAGCTGGGCAGCCATGGCTTTTGGTGCTCATTCAAGAGGCCACCTCCCCCGTCCATGACCAATGCCATCAAGTGGGCCACAACACCCAACTTTGTTGCCATCAAAGTTTGGCTCCTTTCTGCTTCGGACACCTTAGCAGCTCCCTTGGCTGTGCGATGCTCTGGTGCATTGAGCAGACCATGATCAACCCAGAGACCCCGGAGGAAGGACCTCACACCTGGCCAACTTGATCCAGAGGGCATTGAGCTGGATTCTGAATCCACTGGATTTATGTGGAACCTGACCCTTGAAGAGGATACCGGTGGGTGGATCTTTCAGAGCGGGAGGGGCATCTGCACGGTCTGTCTGTCTGTCTGTCTGTCTGTCTGTGTGTGTGTGTGAGAGAGAGAGAGAGAGAGAAAGAGAGGGAGGGGGGGGGAGAGAGAGAGATGGTGCAATGGCCATGACCTCTGAACTTACATCATATGTCCTGATGTAAATGCATCATTGTGGTTTCTGTGGAATTACAATGTTATGCAAGTGTTGTCCTTCCGGGTTTTTGTGGTTTGCCAAGGGGGCTGCTGTGGGTCTGCGTGGGAGAAGCGATTCCTCATGTGAGGTTCAGCCCTTTTGACAGGAAGGGAAGCACCTGCCTTTGATGCGTGGGGGAGGGGCAGGCAGAAAAGGCTGGTCCACATGAGGGGCTCCTGTGGTCCAGTAAAGCAGCTGACCAGGGAACTGCTGTGGCCAGGGGGCAGTCCTTCCCTCTTGCCTGGCCCCTCCCCTCCTAGCCTGGGCATTGTTGCTTGTCTCCATGGCCATAAAGGGGACCCAAAGAAACACCCCCCCCATTGCTCTGCGGAAGGAGAGGGCCTTTGGAGTGAGGTGCTCATTTCCCTCCCCCCCCCCTTTGGGAAGGCTGAACTCTACAGCAGCTCTGACAGAAGGGAAGGCCCTGCTGGATCAGGAGGGGCTGGTGAAATCCTCCCGCCCTCCCTCCAATTCCCTGTAGGAAGATCAGAGAGCCACACCCACTGCTCCGTCAAGGACAATTTTATTAGCCTGCAGCCTTAGCTGCCCACCCCTGCAGGGGCTGCTGTTGAGGCACTTGAGGGGTGTCAGCTGCACAGGGACCGGCCCCTCACACCCCTCTGGCTTGCGCTCCACATCTTTCCGACAGTCGCAGGGCTTGGGGGCTGCTTGGGGGCTGCTGCGGGGGGGGGGGGGCAGGAGAGTCTCCTTCTGACTGCACCCGGTCAGGGCAGATTTCCAGGACCAGTCAAAATATAGCCAGTCAGGCAGAGGCCTTAAGATCAGCAACTGGCCTCCCCCCTCCCCACAGCCTATGGGCCAGCCTTAGATACTCACACCTTGGCTGCTCCCCAGGGCTCTCCTGGAACACCCCCCCCCCTCCCAGGATGGGGCAGTGTGGCCACCAGTGGGGCTGCCCAACTGAGAGAGAAGGCAGCTCCTGTCCAGAGTTCAAGGCCACGGAATGGGTGCCACTTTGCCTGAGTGTCCTGTCTGCCATCCTCATACGTGGTAACAGCAGCCCCTCCCCCCAGGGCAAAGATGAAGGGGGAGGATGCACATGATCGAGCCTCATGCACAGGGAATTGCTGTGTTGCTGGCGTGTGGCTTCAAGCCTCCAGTGGCACCCCAAGTCCCGGGACTTTCCATGGAGACCGCTGGCCTCACTGGGCCCTGACCTCCAGGGTGTCCTCCAGCTGCTCCGAAAAGGGGCTGATGTGCTGCAGAGTGTTGTAGTTGGGTGGGGGCGTTGGGGTGGGGAGAGCCGCATGGCCGTGTTGAAGGTGGGGGGGTCATCGTCATCCTGGCTGCAGGCGGCGTTGTGATACCCTTCCTCTGGGCCGGTTGGGGGCCCCCCATCGGCTCTTCTTGGTCCTGCGTGCTTGAGTGGCCCCTCCACCACCGCTTGGCCTTCTGCCACTGGTGGCGCAGGGACAATGCAGAAGGCGTCCAGGAAGAAGACCTCCACAATCTCAATGACACAGACCACCGAGCAGCTCATCCACAGCCCAGCTGGCCCCCAAAGTTGGACAGGAGCAGGACAATCTGAGGGAGGGAGGCGAGGGTGACTCCTGTGCTCACAAGAGGCTGAGCGCCAAGATCCTGGCTGAGAAGGGCGGACAGACGTTCCCCTCAGCCAGGTGATGCCGGTGGTCCCAGGGCCGCAGCCGGGAGACGCCTGTTGCTTGGAGGGCAGGGAGAGCAGATGGATGGGATGCCCTGCCCTGCCTCTCTCAAGAAGGGCCAGCCGGGAGGGGGGGGTTCTGGCCAGCCAGCCAGCAAGGGACCCAGATTCTGGGGGGAATCGGGTCACACAAAGCCCCTAAGTCAAAAGGGGAAACTCACGTTGTTGGCTGGGTTTTCGGTGATGACCTCTCATCAGATCTTTGTAGAACACCACTAGATTCGCCAGGTCTGTCCTGGGAGGGAGGAGGGAGGGAAGAAGTGAGGGCTGGGGAGCAGGAAGAGGGACAGGAATGAGGGCCAACGGGTTCTGACCGTTAGAGAGGCAGCAGGAAACTTACTTGTTTAACATCTTGGGGACCATTTAGGCCTTTGTCCCAAGAGAGAACGCGGAGGATCCATTCCTTCCAAGGAGGAGGAAGAGAGAGAGAAGGAAGGTTAGTGGGGGGAGGGGTGTGTTTGCAATGGTTCTCCAACCCCCAAACTTGGCTGCTCTCAAGACCCCCTCAACCCTCCCAGCCAGAGGCGGTGCTGGGTTGGCCTCCTCAGAATGGCCACTCCCAGCCTGGGTGGGCAATGGAGCGGAATGTCCAGCGGCCCCAACCCGATTCCTACTGGTTGCTTCCCCTCTGAAGAAGGAAGCCAGAGGCTGGCATGATGGTGCCCTCTGTGCTTCTGGCACAAACTCCTCTTCCCCGCACCCACTTGGCCTGGTTAGAAGCCAACTGGGCTGGGGGTGCCAAATGCCTCTTGAGCTGCCGCTGAGTGTGGAAGGGTGGTGCCCGGTGGGCATCCCTTGGCCAAGCAGAACTTGCCTCGGACACGCTGGATGGCCACTGGGCCAGACTGTTGGTGAGAGTCCACTCTTTCAATCTGCGGAGAGAGGAAGCGGCTGAGGAGCTGGGAGTGAGGGGGCTCCAGATGCAGGGCAATGCGTCCCAGCCCCCTCCCCAGTTTTTACACACTCCCTGCTGAGCTCATCCACCCAGTTCAGTGCTTAAAGCCCAGGGGTTTAAGGGTTCCGAGCAGTGCTAGAAGTGACAGGATGGGGAACTTTAGTGCTGGAACAGGCCCTGGGTGGACATAACCCTGGGGGCTCCCCTGGACCTGAATGGGGGGCTTCCAGCAAGGACTTACTTGCAAGCTTCTCTGCAGATTTGCTGGCAGCCCAGCTGCTCTTTCACAAACTGTTCATGTAGCTTATAGTAACAGTACACTGTAAGGGAAAAGGAAGGAGCGGGATGGAGGGGGGAGAGAGGGAGGGAGCCAAAGTTTCTACTAGGCCCTGGAGGAGAAGGCCTCTTGGGGTGAGCCTGAGAAAAGGCAGGAAGAGACTCGCCTCAGAGAGGGCGGGGATATCTCAGAGCCTTCTTTTCAAAGCTTGGGCAGGGAAGGAGAAGCGGAGGTGGGCAGGCCAGAGGCAGCCGCAGGAAATGGGAAGAGCCTGGCTGCCATTTTCAAGGGACCTTAAAGGAGACCCTAAAGCAGACTTTGGCCCCTCAGCTGCTTTAAGAAACGGGGGCTTCAGCTGAGGAATTCCGGAAGTTGAAGTCCAGGTGCCTTAAAGTGGCCGAGGTTGAGAACTCTGCTCAAGAGCAGATGCCCACAGTCCGCCTCTAACCTCCTGGGGAGACTTACTCCAATTGGGGTATTTTTTATAGTTGCAGAATTCGGCTCCAGCAGGCAGGGGCTGAGCGTACTGAGCACATCCACAGGTTTTCACCATCGAATTCTGGAAGCAGGAATGCAGGCAGATCTGCATGAGGGCGGGGGTGGGAGGGTGGGAGAGGAGAAATCAAGCACTGGTGAAATCTGGGGAGATGTGCACCATGGTCTTCTTCCTCATAATCCCTAGCAGCTGGGGGAGGGAGGGAGGGAGGGCCCACAGGGGCTCAAGGCACAGCCTGCTCTGCTGTGTGGATGCTCAATGGGCCTTGGAGCCGCTGAAGCGGCTCACAGTTGTGGCTGGGCTGATGCCCAAGGAAGGCAGCCTCAATTTGCTGAACAGCTGGGAAGGGATGGTCCAGGCCCTTGCTGGATGGGGCTAGCTCTGAAGGGTCCCATTCCAAGGGCAGCTGCAGGGAAGGCCACGGCCAGAGGCCATCAAGAGGGACTCACCTGCAGTGAGTAGCTTTTGTTGTAGAGGTTTTGCACAGGAACATCCGCTCCGTCCTCCGTGCAGTTGCTGTATGGCCGGCTGAGACGGTGGGATGTGGTTCTGCAGCAGGACAAAGGGGAGCTCTGTTGGGAAGATGCCTGGGGGAACCTGAGGGGGATCTTGGGACCACCAGGGGACCACCCTTCTGCCAAGTGCTCCACTGCTGCAAGGGAGCCTCTTTCTGCCCTGCCCAGGAGACGCAGCTTTGAGCAGAGCAGGGCAGGGCAAGGAAGGGGCAAAAGCCCTGTTTCCCAAAGAGCCTCCCAACTGGGGGAGCATATCTTGCTTCCTGGGCCAGAGACCCCGAGTCGGTGTCACTCACAAAGTGCATCCCGATGGAGGTGGCCGTGGCCGTCTCTATCTCGGTGCCGATGTCCTCAATGAAGGGGTATTCGTCCTGGTCATGGATCACAATCTTGGCTCCCGTGGAGGTCACCAGGAAGGGGTTGTAGTCGGCTTCTTCTATGTACAGGATCACCTGCAGCCCTGGGCAGAGAAGCAGGAGCAACCTGAGGCCCTGCAGGTAGAATGAGCAGGACCAAAGGGGGAAGGCAGGTTGGGAACAGGCTTCGAGGCAATATCAGTCTTCTGGGTAAATGTGTGCTGGGAGTCCCCCCACCGCTTTCTGTTCAATCTGATTCTCAGGGGCTGCCTGACAAGTCCCTGCAGTTTTCTGGCCAGTTTTTCAGAAATGATTTCCTCCTACTTGGGGCTGGCCCAAGTGACCCAGATGCAGAAAGGCAGGGGAAGAATTCCTGACTCCCAGTTTCTAGCCTGGTGCCTTTCTATGCAGCTTTCGCACCAAACTGGCTCTTGTGCTGCAAATAGCTCCTCTAGAAGGGGTGGGGTGGGTAGCAACAAACCTTTTCCAGAGAAAGGGACACTGGCTTTATCTCAAAACAAGACAAGGCCACAATGTGTGTCTCCTGATCGGAAACAATATTCTGCCACATGCTGAGAGGAATTCTCTGGGTTGAGTTCCAGGATGTTGAGTTCCAGGATGTAGACCATCTCTGGTTGAGTTCCAGGATGTTGCCTCCGGGGATGTGGACAAGGCTATGCGAGCTGTGAGTTCCTCCACCTGCATACTGGACCCGTGTCCCTCTTGGCTGACTGCCAACAGCAGAGAGGTGACACGAGGCTGGATCCAGGCGGTTGTTACCGCCTCTCTTCGGGAGGGACACCTCCCCACCGCGCTTAAGGCGGCGGTGGTGAGGCCCCTCCTGAAGAAACCGTCTTTGGATCCAGCAGTTCTTAATAACTATCGTCCAGTCTCCAACCTCCCCTTTGCGGGGAAGGTTTGTGAGAAGGTGGTGGCCTTACAGCTTCAGCGTACCTTGGAGGAAGCTAACTATCTTGACCCCTTCCAGTCTGGCTTCAGGCCCGTTACAGCACTGAAACCGCTTTGGTCGCATTGACCGATGATCTCTGGAGAGCCAGAGATGGAGGCCACACGTCCATCCTGGTTCTCCTTGACCTCTCAGCGGCTTTCGATACCATCGACCATGGGTATCCTTCTGCGACGACTGCGGGAGGTGGGGGTGGGCGGCACTGTGTTTACAGTGGTTCTCCTCCTACCTCTCGGACAGGTCGCAGTCGGTGTTGGTGGGAGGGAGAGATCGTCCCCGAGGCCCCTAACCTATGGGGTGCCGCAGGGCTCGGTTCTGTCCCCCCTGCTATTTAACATATACATGAAACCGCTGGGCGAGATCATTCGGAGGCACGGGATTAAGTACCACCAATATGCGGATGATACGCAGTTGTATCTGTCCGCCCCGTGCCAACTCAATGAAGCGGTGGACGTGATGAACCGAGGCCTTGAGGCTGTTAAAGACTGGATGAGAGCTAACAAACTGGTGCTCAACCCGGAAAAGACCGAGTGGCTGTTGTGTTTTCCTCCCAAAATTCGGCTAGCGTTCCACCAATCAGGCTGGGGGGACAAAATTTATACCCCTCAGACAGGGTCCGCAACTTGGGAGTCCTCCTGGACCCACAGCTGAGTTTCGACCATCACTTGTCAGCTGTGACCAGGGGGGCATTTGCCCAGGTTCGCCTGGTGCGCCAGTTGCGGCCCTACCTGAACCGGGAGGCTCTCACAACAGGTCACCTCGAGCCCTTGTGATCTCTGGCTGGAATACTGCAATGTGGCTCTACATGGGGCTGCCCTTGAAGAGCATCCGACGACTTCAGCTAGTTCAGAACGTGGCCGCGCGAGTGATCATGGGCGCACCACGGTTCGCCCATATAACACCGATCCTCCGTGAGCTGCGCTGGCTACCTGTCGATCGTCGGTGCACTTCAAGGTTTTACTTACCACCTATAAAGCGCTCCATGGTAGTGGATCTGGCTATCTGAGAGACCGCCTCCTGCCAATTACCTCCCTGCGTCCCATCAGATCGCACAGAGTAGGCCTCCTCCGAATTCCATCTGCCAGTCAGTGCCGACTGGCGACTACGCGGAGGAGAGCCTTCTCAGTTGCAGCTCCGACACTATGGAACAACCTCCCGTGGAGATCCGTACCCTCACCACCGTCCAGGCCTTCCGCACAGCCCTCAAGAACTGGCTATCCCGTCAGGCCTGGGGATAGGATTACTCTCACCCCGCCGAATGTTGAGTGAATGGTGTGTTTTTATGGTTAATTTCTTTTATTCACGTTTCTTTTCTTTTTAAGTCTTGTCTTGCACTCCCTTCCCTCCATTGTTGTAAGCCGCCCTGGGTCCCCTCAGGGAAAAGGGCGGCATATAAATGTTTAATAAAATCCTAAAAAAAATCCTAAAAAAAATTCCTAAGCGAGAGCCCAGGAAAGGATCAGTTCCGCCTTGATACTCAATGACTGTTTTCCCCCTCCAAGTATCCACAAGCTTTTCCTCCCACCAATAGTTTCAGTTGGGCTTCCCTGAACAAGCCCTTCCACTGACAGGAGATCAGTGGAAGAACTTCTGCTCCGCCATTCTGCGTAAAGAATTGGATCGCAGGTTGAAAAGGAGGCTTTTGTTTCCAACAACAAAAAGGAGTAGGAGGTCACAGAAACATGGCTAACGCATAGCAAAGATGTTGGTGTTTATTTTAATTCACATATTTACATGGGATCTACTAATCAGGGATTGGCAACCTTAAATACTCAAAAAGCCATTTGGATCCATTTCCCACAGAAAAAAAGCCACCGGGAGCCACAAAACCTACCAGGGTTGAAAAACTCCATAAATCATGTGCCAGTGGGTGTTGCATCTTGGAAGTTGCGACACATATTTTGAGTGACAGGGAGCCGCAGCAGAGGGATGAAAGAGCCACATGCAGCTCCAGAGCTGTGGGTTGCCAACCCCTGTAGTAAATCAACTCTGAAATCTTAAGACATCATTCAAGGTTTTGTACTTCCAGTCCCACTTATTGATTTGGGGGCCAGGCTAGTGAACCCATTGATTGATTGATTGAATTTATATTGCCGCCTATTAGCTCATGGCAACGCAAGGCAGTTTACAGAACTCTGCAGAAGACCCTGGACTTTGTTTGCCAATGCTAAAAGGAAGAGATGAGGAGTGGGAGGAGGAGTCGAAGGACTTAAGACTGGAAACCTGAATGTCAGTTCCTGAAGAAAAAGACCAACGGAAGAAGCAGAAAGAGCTCCTGGCACAAAAGCCCATCAGAACTGCTGGATGCTGGGCACCCGGGCATCCGAGACTGGAGAGGCGCCTGGAAGTTTCATAAACTAAATGGAGCATCTGCACAGGGCCTCAGATGGCTCAGAGTTGGAACTGGATGCAGCTTAGAATGAAAGACGCCAGATGAAAAATAGGCCAGGTAACTGCAGGAGGCGGCAGCAGAGCAGGATGTGGGCGTAAAGGACCAGAAATCCCAAGAAGCCTCAAGGGCCACTCCGAGACAGCAACCGAGGTGATCCTGGACACAAGCCTCTCTTTCTCAGCATCCCTCTTCAGAAGAAGGGCTGTTAAAGGGGCTTGTACGCACAACAAGTTCTAGGCATCAAGAATCAGGGATTAGTTAGCTGTGGTTGTGATAATGGTGAGGAGAGAGACATGATTAACATGGCTAAGAACCAGGCTGCCAAGATGGTCATCAGCCAGGCAGACGAGGGTCCCCAGGAGGCCTTGAGTGGATGCGGCCTTGGCCAGCTGGGCAACCCATTCGAGGAGATGACAGCTGGATGTGGAAAGGATAGCCAAACAAGAGCAGTCCCAGTCCTGATGTTCAAAAGCCTCTGGAGGAGGAGGAGAGATTGGGTCTTCTGCTAGGATGGCTGGTGTCCAGCAATAAATAGGCCACAGTTGCTCTAAAGGCTAAACTTTGCTTGGCGAAACATCAGGGGTGGGTAGAGTGTCAACCAGTGATGGCTCCAAGAGGGACCCAAGTGGTCCTGTTACCAGAGGGGCTACCCAACCTCCTGCTTCCGAGAAGCTGATCATCCCTTCTCCTGGGGAAGTTCCTCTCTGCTTATTCTGAGCAAATTCAGCTCTCCGTTGCCCCAGGGAGGCTGGGGGGGGGGGGGGGTTGGAGCCTTCCACTTGCGGTGTCTTCTTTGGCAGGAGGCTGGGAAGCAGGAACCCAATGGTTTCCTGGACCTGTCCTGCCAGAGAGGTTGGCTTTACAGGGCAGGGGAGGCCCATTGCAAAGCAGAGCCTCAACTGCTCCTGAAAAGGCCAGGTGAAAAGAAACAGTAGGCGGAGCCTTGGAGTTCCCAGAAGGCCACTCCAGGCTGAAAGTCGGAGGGGCCACCAGAAGGACAGAAGCCAGCAGGACACAAGCCACACCGAAATGAAACCACAGATAAGCAAGTCAGAAAAGAGGCCGGTGGCTGGCAAAGAGCCCAGCTTCCTCTCTTCTCCTTTGCCCCAGCACCAACTTCTCCGCAGCCCCTGCAACTCTCACCGTTCTCGCTGCCTCCTGTGGACGTGGTCAGGATCTTCCCCTCTTTCCCACTGTTGAAGGTGTAGCAATTCCCGTGGAGAGGATGGTGGAAGGAAGTGAAGTTCCTGAGAGGTGCCGTATAGGAAACATTTTATTAAGAGTATTATGCACACAAAAGTTCCCCAAACAGGTGTGAGAAACGTCGTGTTTCTACTGCCTGCTGAAGGGAGAAGAACAGGAATTCAGCTTTATGACTGGTTGCTCTTCTTCTTCCTTATTTTCCAAATGGAAAATAAGGCTGAGGCTGAAAGGCAGAGACCTTAATGGAGTCAGGGACAAACAGGGGCCAAATCTGGCAGGAGTTTTTCTGCCACTTAGTTGATGGACTGAATCTGGTGCCTGCTCAGTGCAGATCCTGAAACCGAGTTCAGTCTGCAGGCTAAGCTGGAAGTGCCAATGTAGCCCTCGTGTGAGTTGGCTCTTCCCTCTGAGCTGGTCAGAGACCGGCATGCCCTCCCCCTCTCTCTTGGGTGCACCAGGAACTGCCCCGGTGCTTGCTCTTGCCTTCCCTTTGCCCAGAGCCGACCTGGCATCACAGGAGTCCCCGTCAAACAAGCAGCTCAGCATCAGCTCCTCTGCTGAGTAGCTCATCCTCTCCTTCTCCTCCGCATCAATCTGAGCCATGATGTTCATGTAGTGCAGCTTGTACCACTCCTGGATGGCATTGACACCTGAGCTGAAGGTATACACGGTGCAGTCGCTCTTGTTGCTGGTGTCACACTGCAAGAAATGCAACAGGCTGGGGAAGGAAGGAAGGCTGGATCGCCCCACTTGGGAAAACTTTTCAAAGCTGAGCTGTGGGCATCATCACTTTGGCATGGGAGGCCCCCTCCCTCTCTCTCTCGGCCCTCTGTGGGAGCATGGCTCATGCCAGAACCAAGAGGTGGGCCTCCCCCTTGCCACAAGCCACGCCACTAATTCCAATCCCAGAAAGGTAGCCCTGGAAAGACCCCAGCTTTCCCAGAATAAGCACCCACCAGCTGGAAGCCCACAACATCCCGGGGGCTCCTAACGTTGACTATGCTGGAGCTGCCTGAGATGATTCTGGCATTCATCCGCCGCTTGTATCCAGCGGAGACATTGACGGTGGGCTTGGCGTCAAGGCTGCCCAATTTCATCAGGGGAAGAAAACTCCCTGAGAAACTTGCTGCTCTTGGAGTGCTGCCTGCCCGCCTCACGGCGTTCCCGGGGCTTGCTTCCTGCTCCCGAGAAGTTATACAAGGACTCCAGGACCGACATGGTCTCCTTGTCCAGTTCTGCGAGGTGCTCTTTATGGCACTGTACCTGCACAAAAGAAGGAGCGGAGGAAAGGTTCGCTGGCAGGCAGGAGCCTCCCCCTGGCCCCCTCCCGTCCCCCTCCCCTCCCCTGCCATCTTCTCTGTCCCCTGCTGCATATCCCTGCCAACTGTCAGCACCTACTTGTAAGGGTTGATGTTGCAGATGGTCACGGCTGGGAAGCGCAGCTTCTGGAACTGCACGGTGACAGAGACAGAGGCTGTGTAGTAGTTGATGACCAACTGGGCGCAGTACCACAGGATCAGCCCCCACTGCCGACAAGGTCAGGATGATCCAGAGGACGCGGCGTAGACGTCCCCGGGAGACCACGATGCGCCGGCAGCCATGGGTGTTGGTGTTCATGCAGTACCAGTGCATCAGTTCCTTCAGGGTGGGGGCCTGGGGGCCCGTCACGGGCAATGTTTTCTTGATCTTGGCCTTGATCTTCTCTGTAGGAGCCATGGTACCTGGGGGGTCTCTGTCCTGTGGGGGAGAAAGGGAGGGAAGATTATCTGAGGAGACTCTCCCTCTGATCGGTCTGTGGGTCCGGCTTCCGTCCCTCGCGGGTCCTCTTCGGAACTTCCCCAGCGGCTTCAGGAGAGGGGAGGTCCAGGGACAGGGAGATCCCTCCTGTTGCTACTTGGAGGCTCAGCCCCACCTGCCCCAAAGACTCAGCGCAGGCTTGGGGGGGGGGGGGAAGGAACGGGCGGGGGGGAGGAAGGGCCGGGAGAGATTCGGCCTTCGGACGCAGTCCTCGGAGCCAGGCGGGGGCTCCATCGCGCTGCTCTCCCGGCCTGCCGTCAAGGATCGGCCAGCTAAGGGAGCGGGGCGCCGAGCCAGAGCGACGCTGGGCGGGCGTCTCCTCCGGCGAGCGGCCGCGCTCTGGCCCGGAAAAAGGTTGCGGTCCCGCCGCCCAGGACTACGCAGCCGAAGGCGCCCCGAGGGAGCCAGTTGCCGGCTTCTTCCGACGGGGCAGCTGGGGCCGCAGACCAGGCAGGAGAAGCGGCGGCGGCAACGGAGGATTTGCCGAAGCCCCAGCTCAGCCCGCCACGTTGCCCCAAGTAGGAGGGGGCGGGCGGCAGTGGCCGTTCCCTGTCCCTCGGCCGAGCCCGCTCTGAGGCGGCAGTGTCGGAGCCCCGGCGGGCCGTCGAGGAAGGAGCCCAAGGCGAACGGCCGGGACGAGCCTCTCCCCCCACCCGGCATGACCCCCGCGTGTCGAGGGCGACTGGGGGGGGGGGGGGAGACGGCGGCCCCGTGTCTCACCTGCCAGACGCCGTGCCCGAAACCGCCGGAGCTCTCCGCGCTGTGCCGCCGCCGCGCCCCGCCTCTCCCGACTCCAGCGGCACCCCCGCCCTGCCAAGCGACTGCCCCACCGGCCAGGCTGCCTGCCGGGCACCGGCGGTCCTGAGGCGGCCCCTGTTGGCGCGGGTGGCGCGGCAAGGCCGGTCCCTCTCGCCCTGCGCTGGCCCGCGCCCGAACTGTGCCCGGCGAGGCTTGGGGCGCCGGGAGAGGCGTATTGGATTGGAGTTGTGTCCCTGCCGAACCCGGAGACGAAGGGACGGCAGGACAGCTTGGGGAGACTAGGCTGAGAAGCCCAAGATGACCTCCAGGTGAAGGGGACTTCGGAAGCCCCGCGAGGGACTCTGGCAAGCCCAGTTGAGTGGAGCTCCAGGAAGCTGCCAGGAAAGCTGGCTGGGATGGACAGAAGAGAGTGGGATTTCCGTCTGAAGAAGGAACTTGGACCTGGGGAGAAATCATCTCGGTGTCCAGGTGCACAAGGGGAAGCTAGCCAAGAGCCCCTTTCCAGGCCATAATAATGCACATAAATTGCAGCGGCCTAACTTTCATCTAAACATAAAAGTTCTTGAAGGTGAGGTCTGGATGACAATGGGAGATTATGGGTTCTCCATCCCTAGAGGATTTAAGATGCCGGGCAGCTGCCTTTCCTGGATGGCTTTCCTGCCCATGACAGAGGCTTGGACTGAAAGACCCATAGGCTCCCTTACCGACACCACAATTCGGTGCTTCTGCAAAACCAGCCCAGGGTGGTCTTTTGGCACTCCTCTTAAACAGACAAGGCTTTCGGGGAATACAGTATGGTGGACTTAATTGCCATCCTTCAGTCTGCAGGTGTCCAAGAACCAAATCAGTTTTCCTGCTATCAAAGGAGCCCAATTTATGCACCAAACCAAGCAAACCTCTGCCTTTGGGCCTGTTCCAGTTTATTCAGAGACTCCTAACAGCAGAGGGTGCCACTTAGAAATGAGGGCTCTGTGCTTGCTTCCTTCCAGCCAATCTCCTGCCTGGTGTTGGAGGTTGAAATGTGTATTTTGTGGAGATCAAGAGTGCCAAGGAAAGGAAGGATGTTTCTCCAGGATTGCCCTAGGGTGAAGCTCTGTCCTTTTTTCCACAATGATGTCCTGTGCCAGACCACAGACCACGTGGTCAAGAGATCTGACTACTCAACCCCCTACAGTACAACCAACACAAGCTATGAAAAGGATAATACTGCCGTACATCAAAAATATCTCAACCATCCCAGCACAACATCACACAGTGTCACTGTAGCATACAAGCCAACTGAAGCCCTTCAAAACTCTTAAATAAACCAAACGACACCATGAAGAAGAAACAGTAGTCATCTACAACATGCAGTGTAAGGACTGTAACAGCCACTATTAGCAGAAGAGTAGCAGAGCACATCTATGAACATTACGTTGCAGTCAGGACACTGAATTTCATCACACATGGGCAGATTAAACTCTAGTTTTTACAGGGAAACTGTGAGCATTCTAGATTAAGCTCAGTCCAAAATGCTAGGGAATTCCTGGAAGGTTCATACTCAGATAAGTCAGCCATTAAAAGGCACCCAGATATAACATATTTACAGACCATTCAAGAGGCAATAAAAAAAAACCTGAAAAAGGAATTAAAAGACCAGAATATATCCTCTCCAGCAGCTAACACCCAGATAAGCAGGGATTAACACCAGAGAAACAATTTGAACAATAAACAACAGCCTAATCAAGGAATTACAAAGGAGAAAGCCACACCCCACCAACACTGGCAAGCTAAACAGAAACAACCCGCACTCCTTTCTAGTACTGAAGATGTTACCTAATCAGGTAATGAAATGTCTGCAAGAAAACATCCCTGCTCAGGGACCACCAAAGACTCCACAAGAAGCCTTCCTTCCTTAGAGGGAACACTGTTCAAAAGTTAAATCAAGCTTGAAACACCGTTAAGGGTGTTTCTCACAGCCCAGGGAAAAACGCTTTGTTTTGCATTGGCATGTATGAATGAATGAATGAATTAAAATGTATATGGATGCCTAACTCACTCTCAGTGACTTTGGGCAGCTTACAAGATATAAAAAGCAATAAAAATTGATAACCCCCCTCCCCCGTAACAACAACCAGTCACAGAAGCCCCTGGATGGGCTCCATCCCACTCTCGGTTCCCAGGCTTGTTGGCAAAACCAGTTTTCAAGGCCTGTCATTTCCTTAATAAGCATTGCACCACTTAATACAGAGTGAATTATACTGTAGTATCTTGATATTCAAACATTCTTGTTAGACACTAGTACTGTAATGCATTGTGTGCGACTCATGTTATGCACAAGTGATGAAATCCTTCAAACTCTAGACAGGGATGTTCTGTCCCAATCACCCATTGTGCACTTCAGGGGTCTTCCCTGCTACTAACATGGATTACCCCATTATAACAACGGTGGCCTTCCTCCCTACATCCACTGAAACCTTAAATCCTTGTGTGCTCAGCCAAGGCAAGGGCCGCCTGATCCATGGGACTCAAGAGTTCTCTGCGGGGACCGGCCATCCCAGCAGATACAATGGTTGGGCATCAGCAGTGTGTGGGGAGAGTCCTGAGAATGAAGCTGCTTCTGCCCTTCCCTGCCTGATGTTCTCCCCCTTCTTCTCCCCTCCCTTCCTGGCATTCTCTTCAGTGAGTCTTTTCTTGCCATCAGCACCTGGTGGGCTTACATGCCAGCTGCCCTGTGACCCAGGAGCCTCGCAGGTTGTTCTTGGGAGGAAACAATCAACTTGTTGGGGGCTGTAGGAAACCTTGAAGGGCAAAGTTAAGCTGCTGATTCAGTGGGACACAGCAAAGAAAAATAGACAGTTCTCTAAAGATACAGTAGAAAGTAATAGAAAAAGCAGAGTTATTTATAAATAGTCTATTATTCTTGTTTTATTTACTAAAATTTTGGACCATCATAGAGCAATCAGAATGCTTCAAGGAGACAGCTTATTCAAGGAGAAAATCTATGGTATACACCTGATGTAAAAAATTGAATGGGGAAATTTCTACAACTGAAAAATAATGTATGTACTTGTTTGTTTGTTTATCATGTTTCTAAACTGCCCATCTCCTTCAAGGACGGACTCTGAGCAGCGATGGTCATGTTAAACATTTTGAAAAGGAGGAAAAGTGAATAAAAGGCCAGATATGGCTTGTACTGTGAGCAAGAGGGCTGAAGGTCAGAAGGAGCCTCAGGACATGAGATGGCAGCTCCAGAAAGACCTCGTGGCTAGAAGGTGTCCTGAAAAAGGTCCACAGTAGCCGGAAGAGAAAGTGCCAGGCATGGAGGAAGGAAGACCACACGGAGAAGCCCAGAGGTGGCTGGAGAATGCAAATGGCGAAAGGCTTCAAGCAGAAGAGAAAACAAGAACAACATGAGGGGAAGGGCAGGTGTGACTCATAAATCCAGAAAATGGGAGAGCAACGCTGGAGACGGGAGGAGCTCAAGATAGAAGGTGCAAGAAACGCATCTGTTTGGCAGAGGGAGACGCCATATGACTATCTGAGGACTGATCTGATTGCTGAGACAGATTCAAAGAGGTTGTTTTCAAGTGGGGATCGAATTTCTTCAGAGAAAGATTTAAAACAAATTAAAGAAAGTCAATATTTGGTACCCGGTTACTTCAGCCTCCATGGAAGTGGGCAGAGCACGACAAATTTAACTGGATCTTGTCCAGAAGAGTCCTAGAGAGTCACTTATATGAAATGGTATAGGTTCTCCTGCTTGAACAGGAGAACCTATACCATTCTCCTGCTGGACTAGAAGACCTCCAAGGTCCCTTTCAGATTCTATTCTATTCACTTTAGAATCATAAAAAACATAGAATTGGGAATGAGAGAGATCAATAAGCTTCACCTGAGGTATCGATAAAAAAAATTCCTTCTCTGAATTTGAAATGCTTTGGCAGTTCCTAGGCTGTATGCAACATCTGCATTTAAAAGAGGGATAAAAAAGGATTTCTCTTTGGCAAACATCAGAGAACTTATAACAGGAAGAAAGTCTGAGGCAAGTAGAAATCTCAAGAGAACTTCCCTGGAAAAATTATACATTAATGTATAATTAATTAATACATTAAATACATTAAAATTATACTTAATTAACTAATGAACACCCAAAACAAAAAGTATCAGTGAAAGTATGAATCATATTTAATAAACATTGAAAAATATACAGCTTGTTGTGTAAATTAAATAATACATTATATAGTATTGGACATTAAGGCAAAAGCATATAAGGCAAATATTTGTCCAATAATTTTTAAGGTGTCATGGGTGTTTGCAAGTTTTGGCAAAAGATTTTTGTCTGTTTTCATGTGTGACATGAAAACTTGCAGATGCCTCTGTGTAAGATTCGAAGAGTTATTGCCAAAGATGCCAAGATTTTGCCAAGTGAACAAAATGAAAAAGCACTACAGATAATCTTCAATCTAACAACAGTTCATGTGGTGATCATTCAAATTTACAAGGGAACTGAAAAGTGACATGACTGTTTTCCACTTACGACCACTGCAACATCCCTGTAGTCACATGATCAAAATTGGGACACTTGGCAACTGATTCATACTTATGACCATTGCAGCATCCTGGGCTCATGTGATCCCCTTTTGTGAAGTTCTGACAAGTAAAGACAATGGGAAAGTCAGATTCACTTAACAACTGCACTGTCACTAACAACTGCAGTGCTTCACTTAATAACTGTGGCAAGAAAGGTCGTAAAATGGGACAAAATTCATTTAACAAATATCTCGCTTAGCAACAGAAATTCTGGACTCAGTTGTGGCTGTAACTTGAGGACCACCTGTACCATTAAAACAACCTTTCCAAATAAGCAGACTGGACTGAACCTTTTTGAAAAATAACCAGAAAAAGAGGAAAATGTTTTCTATTCCAGCAGTGATTGATTGCACAACTAGAGATGCACAACCAATGGCACAGACTCCTCTGCAATCTAAGAGGCAACACAGTGTATTTTTTTGCCTTTGTGTTTTCCTCATAATGGGCCGTGGTGGTACAGTGGTTAGAATGCAGTATTGCAGGTTGCTTCTGTTGCCTGCCGGCTGCCTGCAATTTGGCAGTTCGAATCTCACCAGCTCAGGGTTGACTCAGGCTTCCAACCTTCAAGGGGGGTAAAATGAGAACCCAGATTGTTGGGGGGAAAATACTGACTCCGTAAACGCTTAGGCAGGGCTGGAAAGCACTGTAAAGCAGTAAGTGCTATTGCTATTGCTATAACCTAGATGGAAGAAGGTATGCAAAGTTTAGGGAAACACTGTGGCTTCTCCAGGTGATTCATCCAGAAGGCTGCAGGCTACCATGATAGAAACATAAAGTGGATTGTTGAGAATCCCAAGAACCGGAATGGAGAAGGGCAGCGAGGCTGGCATGCCCACTTGAGACACACCCAAACTGTTCCCATTTCAGTCGCCTCTGTAGTGGAAGAAAATAATGCAACCAGTTTCTTCAGTAAAAGAGTCTTGAGGAGCAAATATCTGAGAAAAAAGTAAGTATAATACAGAATGCATAAAACTAAAAGAAAAGTAAAATTAGTTGAATAAATTCTGGACTGCCTTCAGGAATATAACCCTAACCCTAACCCCAACAACTCAGGAATGATAGTTTTGAACTGAAGTTCATGTCATGGCAATTCTTTAAATGGCTGAATACTGCATTCATGTATGCGTTGACTTGCAAGCTGCCTTTAAACCCACAAAAAAAAATCTAATGGGAAAAGTGAAATGTGTTCTTTGTTGAAGACTGAATAGTGGTTATTTTAATATTAGTTTAATTTGGAGTAGGTTTTGAAGTTCTGAATGGAGGATGTCAACAAAAGGAAAAGGAGGAATTAATCAGCTCCGACAGGCAAAGACACGTTTCAACAAGGGATGATTTCTGGATACTTTAGCAACAAGGGAGGGAGAGTTGATTTGTTCAGGGGCATAATTAATACAAGAAAGGATGCGTTCCTCAGATCTCAGCCAGATAAGGCCAGTGGCAAAACAATGGCTTATAAGAGAGGGAGTGAAAGATATAACAAAAGTGGCAAGGCCTTTACTCCTACCATAGTTTTGGTGAATAAGCTAGACCAAAATATTCATTTCCTTGTAGATAGCAGATGATCAATCCTGCTGACTGTTTCATGTGCCTATCTAAGGCCTTCAGTAGATGCGCCTGTTAGCTTCCAGGGAGGTGCAAAAGTTATTTCCATCTTTGCAAAAGGTCTTGGCAGATGGAAATCAATATAGGATCAATTGAAAAGACAATGTGAGAATAACTTTTTATACTGATCGCAATGACAATAACCAAAACAGAGAGCAGAGGCAGACTGCCCTTTCTTCAAAAAGATGCCACGTTCCAGCCTGCTGCAGACAAATTGCCCTAAATTGTGTGCATAGGGATGTGTATGTATCATTTGAAAGTAGGGTATTCCCTGGTGTTCTTCCTTCTAAGAAATGATATTAAATCAGAGCTCTCTCCTTTGCAAACTGAGTGCGAGTCAGCCATCTTTGCCTTATAGAATGAGATGGGTGGCATATACATTTAAATAAGTAAGTAACTGTGCAGAAGAGGCCAAAGGAATTTTAAGGCCATAGCAGAAGTTTAATGTCCAGAGCAGGGAAGGTAACAGCTGCCCTGCTGGCCAGGCTCTGGGCACCAGAGGGATGCATTTCAGATCATCTGAAGAGTTCCAGGAAAGGGCCAAGAAGAAAACCAGAGATTAGAAACTCTGATGACAGGAGATGGAGGGAACCTTCAATGTTCATCCTTGAGAAGTGAAGCCCTCTTCAAGGAGCCCATTGACCCCCGAGGCCGCTTGTCCTCCACCACTCTGTGTGTGTGTGTGTGTGTGTGTGTGTGTGTGAACAAACTCCCCCTCCCAGCAATGAACCTATTTCCAGCAGCCCAGCGGTGCCTGAGTTGCTCTGCCTCCCAGGGGTCCACACAGGCCGCCTGGCGCCCCACCTTTCCCAACTCCAGGCAGGCGGGCAGCGGCGGAGCAGCTCCAGGCGGATCCAAGGCTGCCGGAGGGGAGGGGGGATTCAAATCGGGGTTCCCCCAAGGAGGCTCCCCGGGTTCCCGGCCTTCCTTCCTTCCTGCTGGCTGCGGCAGACTGAGGGTCTCAGGCTGGCGGGGGCCCCAAAGCCCCTCGCGCCCTCCCCCCGCCCCCACAGCCGCACGCGGGCCCCCACCAGGACGACGGGGAGGAGCCAGGCTCGGCCATAGGATGGGGAGGGGGGAGAGAACCGAGTGCCGCGCGGGCCCTTTAAGGTCTGCCCGACTCCAAGATGGCGGCGCACACCCCGGCAGAAGAGCGCGGCGCCCGGCCCCGAGATGGCGCGGCCGGCATCGTGCGTGACGCCCCGCCGTGCGCGCCCCGCCCCGCCCCTGCCGCCGCCGGAGCCCTCCGCCGCCTGACCCGCCGGCCCGGTTGCGGCGCTGCCCCCCTCCCCCTCCGCCCGCCGGGAGAGGCGCCATGGCGGGCCGGGTTAGCGGCGCGCCGGCCCCGGGCTGCCGGCGTCCGGGCGGCGGGCGCGGGCCGGCGGCGGGCAAGGAGAAAGAGAAGCGCTCGCTGTGGAAGCGGCTACTCTACTCTTCCGCGGGCGCGGCGCGGGGGGCTCCTCGCTGGGCGGGCTGGTGAGCCGCGTGCTGCGGACGCTCTCCACGCTCTCGCACCTGGGCGGAGAGCACGGGAACCCCTCCGCCGCCCCCGCCCCGCCGGTCCCCGAGCAGCCGCCGCCGCACCCCCGGCGCGGCGAGAGGAGGAGCAGCCAGATCAGGCGGGCCCCCGGCGGCGGGCCCCGACGGCCCCTGCTGCCCCCCGGCCGGCGCGGCGCTGGTGCCCGGCGTGTCGGGGCTGCGCAACCACGGGAACACGTGCTTCATGAACGCCGTGCTGCAGTGCCTGAGTAACACGGAGCCGCTGGCCGAGTTTCCTGGCGCTGGAGCAGTTCCGCGGGCCCCCCGCGCCGCTGGCCCGAGCCCGAGCCCCGCTCCGGGGAGGTGACGGAGCAACTGGCGCAGCTGGTGCGCGCCCTCTGGACTCTCCAGTACACGCCGCAGCACAGCCGCGAGTTCAAGGTGAGCCCCGCCGAGGCCCGCAGTGCGGAGAGCGGCTCCCGTCCTCCCAGGCTCCGCCGCCGCCTCCCTGCGGCTCCAGGCCCGCCTCGCTGCCGCGGAGGGAAAGTCCGCCTCTGATTGCGGCTGCCTAGAAGCGCCCGGGCGCTTTGCTGGAGACGCCCCGTTGCCGGACTAGGAGTCGTTCTCGTTGCGGGGAATGCGGACTTTGCTGCCCGTTTACGTGTAGCCTTTTGCCCAGTCGGGCTTCTTCTTAGTAGATCCTTCATTGGGTTGTTGTCTTTTGCTTGATGGTTTGTCTGGGGTTAATCCCTGCTTCTCTGGTGTTGATAGCTGGCAAGGAGGAGTCCTGGTCTTTGTGTTGCCTTTTTAACTTTTGTATTGTCTCTACTGAATAGCATCCAAGTGTTGTTTATCTCGTGTGCCCGTTGATGGCTGAATTCGCATCGCCTAGGCCTGGGCCTTCCTCCCATCCGCTTCCCTTTTGATGGGATTTTTTTGCACTTCTTGTGTTTGATGAATGACTCCACCATTGGCTGAAAGGGCCCCCATTTGGTTCTGGTGCTCTGACTTTTTCTAAGGCTGTCCTGCAAAGATATGCCAGGTAGCTGGGCCACAGCAGGAGAAGATAGATGTGCTACCGCAGACTCTTCTGGGTGCCCTTTAATAAAATCCTAGTTTCAAGAGGGGCTGCCTGGGTCCCTGGGTTTGACCCCTTGGGTCAAAGGAGGTGGGAATCCCAAGCAAACAATCCATAATGGAAGCCCAAATAGAGGGAGTCACCCACCTTTCTGTTTTTGAGTGCAGGATACAGAAAATGGGGTTCAGGCTGCAGATTCTGAGAAAACTTTAAGAAAAAGCTTCCTGACAGCTCCTGCATAAGTACATTTTTGAGAGATTTCAGCCAATTTCCGCCATCTTCATTTCTTCAATTTTTATCAGGTTTTGGGCTTTCCCCCTGAGATTTCTATATGCATTCTGAAATCTCACAAGGTTTGGCAGTCTTTTGTGTACTGAACTGACAAAAGTGGTGCCGTGATATTGTGATACAAATTCTGCCCCTTTGGAGCATGGTGTGTCACTGGTGAGATGTCACAATACATGTAGAAAAGGATTAGGCTCTGTTTATTGTGATGCTGCTGGTATCAGTCAGGCTCCCAAGGGACCCCGATGGTCCTGTGAGGGTTGAAGTTTGGGAAAGGCATGGCATTGCAGGTGTCTCCCTGGCTGGCAACTGGCAGCCAGCAGCCAGCAGCCAGCAGCCAGTGAAAAACAAGCACATAAGACACATCTGGCTGTTGTACAAACAGAGGAGAGTGGAAACAGGCCAGCTTGCTGGACAGAGCGGTGTAACCATGTCTGAACACTGTAATAAGCAGAACTTTCTGACCGTGATACAATCAACCCATGAACAGAAGTTGCCTTCGGAAGTTGTGGAGCTTCATCATTGGAGGCTTTCAAGAAGAGACTGGACTGCCATCTGTCAGAAATGGTGTAGGTCCTCCTGCTTGGTGTGGGTTGGATTAGATGACCTACAAGGTCCCTTCTGACTCTATTAACCTGTTAAGCTGTTCTGGGCTCCCTAGTCCACTTGTCATTTAGTTCCTGGATTACTTGTGGCTCTATTGAGTGGTTCTAGTTGTGTTGGGTGAAGGCTGGCTCTTTGGGAGATCATTGAGTGAGCCACGCTGTGCATTGAGGGAGGATTATGGGCTGGGCAGATGGAATGAACATGAATGCAGGTCTCTAGACCTCCATATAATGGGCTTCACACAATAGGTCACACAATGGGTTCTTATGCCAATGAGAGGAGCAGGGACAGACCTGATGTTGGGGTCTGCATAAAGCTAAGGGCCGTGATGGGGAGAGGCTGCCTTCCAGTGCTTGGGGTGCCTTATGCAATTGGCCTATATTAGAGGTCTGGACAGGATGGAGAGAGTTCTGTGAGGTCATGCAGCCTCTGACACCTCCCAGTGCCACTCTGAATTGGGTTTGGGTAAAATAGTGATCTACCATAATGGGTCTCCCTGTGAGTCGTGATTTTTCTTGGTCCCATTGCAGCTTCTGCCTGATCTTCAAAAATAATCCCAAAGAGAAACTCTTGCTGTGGGATGACACCAGAGCTTCTCCTGTGTGAGGGTGTAAGGATAGCTACCCTCTCTGTCTCCTGGAGCCATCTGTCCGCATGGTTGGCATAGCCCTCCTTCCCTTAAGCCCATGGAAGAGAGCAAGGTAGTGGGATGCTGTGCATTCAGCTGGAGGCCTTTCATATCAAAAGGGGGAATTGCTAACATCTTGGAAGATAGGCCCAAGTCCCAGAAGGATCTTGGCAGACGTGAACACTGGGCTCTGTACAACAAATTAAAATCAGTGGTGAGAAAAGGTTACATTTAGGTGAGGAAAGCCAAATGCACCAGGATATACAATAGGTGAGACCTGACTCAACAATAGCATCTCTGAGAGGGATCTAGGAGTCCCAGTGGACAATTGATTACGTGTCAGCCAGTAGTGGGCTACACAGTTCATGCACAGTTCATATTGTGTTCAGTTAGTGTTGATCACTTCTTTTGTTTCATTGGCTGTGAATGAGTGGGCTATGTTTTTTTAGGGTGTTGTGAGAGTCTGTGGGTAGACTAGGTGGCAATGAATTTGGGGATCCTTCAGATTGAGTGATTTTGGATGGTTTTGGTTGGTATCCCTTACTGGGCCTTCGGGAGACCTGGGCAGAAGTGTTTTGAATGTGGCACCGACGTCCCAAGACAGGCAGGGGTGCAGCTGTGCTTGGGGGACATTTGGAGGCACTGCATTGTGGGTGAGTGGTTGTGAGAAACTATTATAGGCTGGGTGTTAGGAGTGAACAATCCCAATTGATTTTATAGTCCCAGCCTCAATGCTGTGTAACAACCTCCCAGGTTGACTCCTGGATTGGCTTGGTGGGCACTGGAGTTTCCCAGGCTTATGGTCTTCAACCCCAACCTGCCTTCGACCTGTGGGTGCTGGGCAGGGCCATCCAAAGACACGGGGTGAGCTGTCAACAACTTCCTGATGATTCCCAACTTTCTGTCGCTGTCTGTCTGAGGGACGCCATGGAGGTTCTGTCTGAGTGTCTGGAGTCTGTGGGGCCTGGAGGGGGAAGAGTCTGCTGAAACCCCTGCCAAGAATGAGCCGGTTTGGGTTGAGGGCTTGCTGGTCCCATCCCTTGCTCTGGATGTGGTTGCACAGTAGCCACTGTGACCAGCAGAACCTTTGCAGAACGTCATATTGTGTCCCCATTGTGCCCTTCCCTGGACCAAGAGGCTCTGCTGATGGTCACCCACACCATAGTCACCTTCCAGGTGGACTACTGTAATGGGTTCTACATAGGGCTGGATTTGAAGAGCATCCTGGAGCTGCAGCTGGTACAATATGCAATGACATGGGTGGTTGTGGCTGTTTCTCAAGCTCCCCTTGTGACACATTTGCTTTGGGAGCTGCATTGTTTGCCAGTGCGCTTCCTGGTTAAATGCAAGATGCTGATGGACCTCTATGAAGAGTCTCCTATTTCAGAGGTGTCAAAGTCACGGCAACACATTGTCATCATGTGACGTATCGCAACTTTTGTCCCCTTTGCTAAACCGGAGGTGGGCGTGGCCAGCATGTGATGCATCCACCCTGCAGGCCGTGAGTTTGACACCTCCGACCTATTTGCTATGGGCAGCCCTAGACATCCATTGAGAGAAATAATACAATTCTGAAGCTGGTGACTAGGAAGCAGTTTCACTCTACGTCCAGTCTTTCTCCCCGTAGAGGTGGTCCTCGATTTAAAACAGTTCATTTAGTGAACCTTTGAAGTTATAATGGCACTGAAAAAAGTGACTTACGACCAGTGGTGGGATTCAAATAATTTAACAACCGGTTTTCTGCCCTCATGATTTCTTCCAACAACCAGTTCACCAAACGGCTTAGACAGTTAACAACCAGTTATCCCGAAGTGGCTGAATCCCACCACTGCTTACGATCATTTTTCCTACTATAACTCCTGAAACATCCCCATGGTCACATGATCAAAATTCAGATGCTTGGCAACTGTCTCATATGTATGACGGTTGCATCATCCTGGGGTCATGTGATCCCTTTTGCGACCTTTTGCCAAGCAAAATCAATGGGAAGCCAGATTTACTTAACCACCATGTTACTAAGTTAACAATTGCAGTGATTCACTTAACAACTTTGGCAAGAAAGCTTATAAAATAGGGCAAAACTCCATTTGCCTTGCTTAGTACAGAAATTCTGGGCTCAATTGTCAATGTAAGTGGAGGACAATATGCACTATAGACTAACTTTTTAATGCTTGCAGAAGTCTTAATGGACAGCTGATTTCTTTCATCCCAATGCAGATGCATTCTCCAGTTCTAGTTTACAGTTCTCTTTGTCACTAGTAAAGCAGGGTTGCAAAGTTAACCAATACCTTTCCATCAGTTGGCACCGGATTCTTCCGGTATTGCCAAAACCCAAAGAAAGGGTCTGGCTGGGTTTTGGATACCTCACCCTGTTTGTTGGCTGTTTCGGTGGCCTTGATCTTGCTAGACTTTTGGCTATGGAAGAGATCCGGTTCCTGCCCTTCAGGGATCCCTCCTCTCTCCCTGAAGAGGTTCTGCAGCTTCTTCAGGATGAAAAGACCTAGGAAACAGGATATGCTTCATTTTTAAAATTCTGTCCTGGTTTGTAACTTCCACAAGGTTCCTGGATGGAAAATCCTTGATACAGACCTGAATTGCCCAAGTGCCGAGTTTAATCTCTGTTACAAAAGATTTAATTTCTCTTAGATCGTATTTTCCTATACTCTTTGGATGGAGGTTTTGAGTCAGCAGTTGGGAACGCAAGAAATTTGTGTGGATTAGAATACGGAGGTTTTGGGCATTAAATGGGCTCACAACTTGGTGCCATTTGTACAGCACAGGGTCTCAGTTGCTGCCACTGTTTGTATTTATTGCTTGCTTCCATCCGTGAATAGAATCCCAATTTCCTTTTGGCAGACGTTGGGGAAATCAGCTCTCCACCCAGACAGGTGTCGTTCTTCCCTATTCCTCTTTTCTCACCCCAGCACACCAACCTTCCTTGATGTTTGAATGCAGCCTTCTTCCCGAGGTTTGCCCAGAATTCTAAGAACCGAAAAGAAGAATTACATGGAACAGTTGAGGAAAGTGGGATTCCCTGGTTTTATTGAGCTGTTCCGTTAAGCCCAAAACTCACTGAGAACAACAACAACTATTCATCTATGCAGGGTGGAATCTGCCATTGCCCCCTCCCGGAGAAACGTCACGCCTCCAGCAGAGAAACTGAGGCAGGCAGTTCCCATGAACAACTGATGTCCAACTGAACTTCACTCATTTCTGCCCTCTGTTAACTCTCCCCATTTCTCTCCATTCCATTTGTGGTAGCCAGAGATATTGTAATTTTCCTCTTCTCTTGGGGCTTCCTTTTCTTACTTCTTCTGCATGGATCCACTTGAACATCGTTCCTCTGTGGGGAGACGAGCAAAGCAAACAAGAGTTGAGCCACTCTTCCCTTTCTACACAAGCAGAGGCTTCCTCTCCTTCTCCTCCTCCTCCTCCTCCCCCTCCCTTTTAGAGCTTCCACATCTGAAGTGGTGATAGATATTCGTGTAGGCCTGAGCCAAATGAGGACTGTTGTACTGTAGCGCGGGTCTCCCCAACTTCATGTGGGGAAGGCTGAGGGTGACGGGAGGATTAGAGGGCAACAGACTGAGTGGAGGTTGAATAGGCTGAGGTGAGGGCAGAATCTTCAGATTCAGTGAGGCTTGTGGGGTTAGATAATTATCTAAGCACACAATCTTCCTCAGCCTGATGTCTCCTCAAGATATTGGATTATATTTGCAGTAGTTATAATAGAAGGAGTTGCAGCCATTATGGCAAAAACTGAGAAAACTGAGTAATGACCAATCAGAGGGTGGCAATACAGCAGTGTCGTGCGGTGAGCTTTATGGCTGGTGAGGCAAAGCCCTGGCATGGCTTTCCAAAAGCCCCACTGAAGCCCCGCCGCTATGTCCACCATACAGGCGGAATGCCCGTGCCTTCCCCACCGGCCAGAGGGCCCCCTCCTCCTCCTCCTCCAGGAGGCCACTGGGACCTTCTCCAGCCCAGGCCCAAGGGCCCCGCTGCCACCAGGAAACCGCCCACCCAGGAAGCCCCTTCGGCCAGCCGGGGGAAATGCTGTGGGCCTCCGGGGAGGGAGGAGCGGGGAGCTGACCTGCATGCTGGCGTCCAGGGCGGTGAAGAGCAGCCTGCAGGTGGGGCAGCTGAGGTTCATCCAGCTGAAGCGCGCTCCGGCCGTGGGCAGCAGGCTCTCCAGGGCCCGCCGGCTCTCCCGGGGCACAGCCAGCCCCGCCACCACCACCGCCAGTGCCCCGGCCAGCACCAGCCCCACCGCCATTGCCCAGCCTGACCCAGCGGCTCAGCTCGCAAGACGGGAGGCGCTCTGCCCGGGCTCCCCTCGCCTGCTCACTGCTGCCCGCCGCCCGCCCAGCAGGGAAGGCGCCGCGGAGGACGGGCAGGCGGGCGGAGCAAGGCCTGGAGCCTCCACCCCCCAAGATGGCCTTCGCCCGGCTGGCCTTGGAGTTGAGAGTCCCACGCTCTGTCTGCCCGCCCGCGGCGGAGCCTCTGCAGTCAGGAAGGGCTGCGTGGTCCCCGCAGGGGAAGAGCCGCCCGAGCCCTCCCTCCCCCCATGGCCCTTCCCGGCCCAAAGCCCCCGCCCGTCTCGGACCTCGCGGGGGAGACAGGCAAGCAGGAGGCCCGCAGTGACTTCCGCCCTGCAAGGCTGCCGCTATGGCGGACATAAACGCGAGACGCCTGTCATTCTGTAAATTTGCTTTTGCAGACAGGTTTGTTTGGGTTTTTTTAGTTGCATCGAGCCCTTTCAGGGTATACTTCACGGGGAAGTATTTAATCACTCCAGCTTGAAAATCAAACTCCCCCGGCGGCTTTTTCGGTTTCTTTCGCCCGTTCTTTTGCCCTTTTGAGCGTCTTCCCTGCCTCCGATCACTGTCAGGGGATCTGGAACCGTGTTTTGCCCCTTTTATTTCATAATAGAAATATAAATAAGCCGGGATTCGTTCGCAATAACATCGAAAACACGCTTGTCAACCCCATATATTTAAACCCAAATACCAAAGCAGCCAAAAAAGCGATCTTGCCGAAGCGAAAGAAAACCCGTTTCCAGGACAGAAAAGGGCAACGCTCCAGATTTATTGCTGACAAAAATCACATCCCCCCCTACCTCATTAACCCAAGAAGAACTGGTCCCAAAGGTCCTTTTTTTTCCAAAAGGCGAGTTGACTTTCTTGGGGTATTTGCCCCCCCCACCCTTGAACACGTTAAGCTTCTCATCCATGAAGCTTTCGGTTCTTCTATCCTCTTGCATGGGAAGAGAAACGTCTGAAAGGGGGGGTGGCAGAAAGTCCGCTCGCCTTTGGAAAAAGCGCAGATCTGAATGATTGAGAACCTCTCCGTAGAGATAATGGTAAAAGGTTGGAAAAACCAAAGAAACTTTACTTGCACACTGGAGAGTTGAACTTGCTCGGAGCATGAACTTTTCCAACACAGGCGCGTTTTACAAGCAAGGCTCCTGCTGCTAGATTGCACAGTCGCTCAAGTGCAAGGCATGATTCGCTGCTTCCAGATCAGGAGGCGGGAGAATCAGTGCCTCCTTTGCATATGAAATGTTTTGCTTTTTTAACTCTTCTAACTTTAAAAGGTGAAAAATTCCTTATGCAAAGGAGGCCCCGAGTTCTCTGGCCTCCTCCTATAATTAACACTGAGAGCAGACACCAAGCCACTGTGACTTGAAATCTGGTAGCAACTATCCTGGCTTTAATTATTTTTAAAAAATTCTTTAAAATCCTTTCCTTTCCCTCAGGAGACTGGTGAGGCCCCGCCTCCCCTGCCTCTAGTGACTGCACATCCCTGCAATACAGGTAGTCCATTTTACAACCTCTCTTGCCACAGTTGTTAAATGAGTCACAGTTGTTAAATTACCATAGTAACACGGTTGTTAAGTGAATCTGCCTTCCCCAGTGCTTTGCTTGTCAGAAGGTGGCAAAAGGTAATCCTATGACCCCGGGACACTGCAACCATCATAAATTGAGTCAATTGTCAAGCATCCAAATGTAAATCACGTGGCCATGGGGATGCAACAGTCATAAGTGTGAAAAATGATCATTTTTACAGTGCTGCTGTAACTTTAAACAGTCACTAAGAAAACTGTTGTAAGTTAAGGATCCTTCCTTCTAGGTCAGTGGGAAGAGGGATTTGGGGGCACAAATGGAAGGATGGGGCTGGGAATAACTGCCCTTATTGAGGAAATAGGCTTAGAATAATTTTAAGGGTGTTTAGTATTGGTGGAATATAGAGATTTATAGAAATAAATGAATCTTTTAAACAATATTTATTAGTTGTCATCATGCTCCTATGTCAACCAACTGTATGTGCTATCCTGTCTCCTCCCCATGTGTCATTACTTAGCGGTGGCTATAAAACAAAAGGATAATAAAGGAGAAAAACACTGAAAGGAGGAAGAGTCACAACGATACATTTACCAGGGCCGGTCAAAGCATCATTTTGAGCTGTCCATAACTATTCGAGCAGTAACTCCTCTCTGAAGGAGAGGGATGGTTTAGAAAGAGGGAATATAAATAAATTAAAGGTTAGGGTTAGGGTGCGTGTGGTTTGACCATACATGACTAACAATTTAAAGTGGTGCTAATAAAAAATATTGCCCAATTAAAGAAGTTATATACAACTTTACAACGTTTACAAGGTTCTGGGCGTTAAGAACTAGTGTTATCTCAGCTTCTGTGTCTAGGAGAAGCCACAAGAAAGAAGTCAACATTATCTGATGAAAAATGTTTCCTGGCACAGAGGTGGCTTTGCATGCATTGACCAAACTGGATCTGGAAGGATCCTCAACCGACAGGTCTCACGGAGAAACAGTCCTCTCTGCAACAGTCTGACTCCCATCACCTGAGACATTTGGCTGGCACAAATATTTTGCATTTAAGTCAGATGATGCTGTGGGAATGCTGAACTGTTGTATGGAACTGGCAATTGGCTGGGTGAAACATGATAGTGGGAAGATGAGGGTTTCTCCCAAGTTTGTTTTTCTGATAGTTGAGAACTGGGCCTCCCAATAGCTGTTGATATCAGACAGGCAGGGTAGGTATCTTTGTGAAATGACTGGAAGGGGAGTGGAACTTAGCTTTGGACAGTGGATCTGATCCTTCTTGGAAAAGTTGATTCCAGAAGATATTTCTGGGGTTATTTACACATCGTGCCCTAAATGGCACTAGAGTGGGTTGGTCTAGTGACCACCAATATCCTAGGAGAGACTCTGGGCATCCATCCAGCACCAGGGATGCATTTGACATGTCTCTGTGAGAGGACCTGTTTGGCGGGAACCCTACCAAGTTGAACATGCATGATGCCCATCGTTCTGGTTAATTTTATTTAGTTCATCTGCACTGCCTCTGTGGTATTGTGTGTAATTGTGCAGCCTTCGAGCTTACTGTAGAAAAGAGAAGAAGGGTTTTTTTAGAAAGTTGTTAAGTGTCCATCTGTGTGGCACCAATTACAGAGAAGATGAGGGAAGGCTGGCTCCACTAGATGGACACATCCAGAGAGCTGCACCTTCTCCATAGTCAGGGGGGAGGAGTATCCAGAATGGGTTGACCTTATCCTCTCGTGATTGGATTGAGTCAGATAAGCTCTTTGGGCAACGCCCCCTGGCACCAGGAATCCCCAGTTTTTCTGACTCAAATCGATCGTGAAAGGTTGCTCATTCTGGATCTCCAGCAATTTACTAGGATCTAAGGGAAATTCAGTTGGACCCATTGAGCTTTGCCTCCCTGCTCCGCGCACAGCCTCCTCCTGCAGGATTGGGACTGCCACTAGCCCCCTGGGGTGGCACGCTGCCCTGGCCACTGAGCACATCTGAAGACACTCAGTGAGGACCTTGGCCTGGCAGCAGGAGGACGGGCACAAGCCTCTAGGAGGCAGCCCTATCCGCTGAGGCTTGTAAGTCGCTGGAGCGCTCCATTGCTCCCCTCAGGGGTTGAGCGATGAACCGGGGCTTCCAAACGCCCTGGAGCGCCCGTGCTGCCTCCACGTGGCCAGAGGATCGTGAGGAAGCCGAAGAAGCCGTTCCTGGCCACAGCGGCATCGGAGAAGAGGCAGGAGGAAGAGAATCCGGCTGAGAGCGCGCGCGGCAAGCTCCCTGGAGCACAAGCCACTCTTCAGGCACTTTTAAATTTCGCGCCCCTTTGCAAGCCGGTCAGTGCCATTTTGAAGCCGGGAGGACCCACGTGGTCCAAGATGGCGGCGCCCAGCAGCTACCAGGAAGGAGAATCCCAGACAGCTGCAAGCATGGACTGCAGTCCCACTGCAGTCCATGCTTGCAGCTTGGACTGCAGAAGAGCAAGCATCCAGGTCAGTGGCTTCCCCAGAGACTGCCCGAGGAGGGGGGTGGGAGAGGAAAGGCTAAATGCAAAACCAAGCACCTTTCCCCCAGAGGAAAGGGGGGGGGTCACAAGCCCTCCAAGCCCTCTAAGTACGAGCGGAGGAGGCATAAGGCTTTAGAGAGGCTCTGCAAGAAGGCTGCCAGCCATCAGGCCACCCCAGGCAAAGGGGGAGAAAATCCAGGCACTTCCTTACCCAGTGGAGGCTCAGTGGAGAATCCAGTCCTGCCAGCAAGGATCCCTATAGATACCTCAGGACTTTGGGGCTCTACTCAGGGGTGGCAATCCCCTACCATTCCTACAGTGGGCGCAGCCTTGCCTACTGGACTTCCCCTCTTGGGCAGTCCCCCTGCTCAGGGGGGCATCAGCCCCAGCCAGACACCTCCCACAGGCCCCCCCAACTTCCAGGAGTTAATGATGCAGGCTTTTCAGCAATGCATGGCAGCAGCATTCCAACAGCCACAGCCTCAGGAGGCCTCCACCCCCCAGGGCTCCTGAATTCCCAGACGCCCAGGAGGAAGAAATTCAAGATCAAGCTGTCAGAGGATGAAGGCATGCCTCCTCCTAAACCTACATTCACTGGGTTATTCCAGCCCTCACTGTTTAAGTCCCTGCTCTTCAAGGCCAAAGCAACAGTCAAGCTAGGCAACAGAGCAGCGGAGGCCACACCTCAACGCCAGGGCTTCTCAGCAGAGAACATCTTCGATGAGCAGGCCATCGAGGCAGACACCGTTCCTACGCCCAAGACCTTCCTCGACCTGGTAAGGCGCCAATGGGCATCTCCTACAACTGGCCCCTCACCCTCCTCTTCAGACAGGGTGTTCTTCAATGTGGACCAAGAGCTGGCTAAGCTACTTGCACAGCCCACCATAGATGGTTTAGGTTTAGGTTTTATTTGGTTTGTATGCCGCCCTATTCCCGGAAGACTCAGAGCGGCTAACAATCAGAAGGAGAGGGGGTACAAAATAAAAATAAAAGACAAACAATTTAAAATACAGCAACAGTCGTAACCTCGGATGGGGCTGGAAAATTCAACAGCCCCAGGCCTGCCGGAACAGCCAGGTCTTAGTTGCTTTGCGGAAGGCCGGAAGGGTGGTAAGGGACCGGATCTCAACAGGGGGAATCATTCCAGAGGGCCGGAGCAGCCACAGAGAAGGCCCTCCCCCGGGGAGTTGCCAGCCGACATTGGCCGGCAGATGGAATTCGGAGGAGGCCTAGTCTGTGGGATCTAATAGGTCTTTGGGAGGTGATTGGCAGGAGGTGGTCTCTCAAGTAACCAGGTCCGATACCATGTAGGGCTTTAAAAGTAACGACTAGCACCTTGAAGCGTGTCTGGAGACCAATGGGCAGCCAGTGCAGCTCACGGAGGATAGGTGTAACATGGGTGTACCGAGGTGCAACCACAATCGCTCGCGCGGCTGCATTCTGGACAAGCTGAAGTCTTCGAACACTCTTCAAGGGCAGCCCCATGTAGAGCGCGTTACAGTAGTCCAGTCTTGAGGTGACGAGGGCGTGAGTGACTATCCGAAGGGCCTCCCGGTCCAGGTAGGGTCGCATTTGGTGCACCAGGCGAACCTGGGCAAAGGCCCCCCTGGTCACAGCTGACAAATGATGTTCCAGAGTCAGCTGCAGATCCAGGAGGACTCCCAAATTGCGAACCCTCTCTGAGGGGCGTATAATTTCACCCCCCAGGCTGAGAGATTGAATAGCTGGACCATCTTTGGGAGGGAGCATCAATAGCCACTCGGTCTTGTCGGGATTGAGCGCAAGCTTGTTCGTTCCCATCCAGACCCTAACAGCCTCCAGGCACTGGCACATCACTTTACCACTTCACTGAGTTGGCATGGGGCGGACAGATACAATTGTGTATCGTTCGCATATTGATGATATTTAATCCCGTGCCAGCGTATGATCTCTCCCAGCGGCTTCATGTAGATGTTAAATAGGAGGGGGGACAGGACCGAACCCTGCGGCATCCCATAATTGAGGGGCCTAGGGGTCGACCTCTGCCCTCTGACCAACACCGACTGCGACCTGTCCGAGAGGTAGGAGGAGAACCACCGAAGGACGGTGCCTCCCACTCCCACCTCCCACAACCGTCGCAGAAGGATACCATGGTCGATGGTATCGAAGGCAGCTGAGAGGTCAAGAAGCACAAGGATAGAGGAGTGACCCCTATCCCTGGCTCGCCAGAGATCATCGATCAGCGCGACCAAAGCAGTTTCCGTGCTGTAACCAGGCCTGAAACCGGACTGAAAGGAATCCAGATAATCGGTTTCATCCAAGGACCGTCGGAGTTGTAAGGCCACCACTTTCTCGACAACCTTTCCAACAAAGGGGAGGTTGGAGACTGGATGATAGTTACTCAAAATGGCTGGATCCAGAGAAGGTTTCTTCAGGAGGGGTCTCACCACCGCATCCTTTAGGAGGTGTGGGAAGGACCCCTCCCGGAGAGAGGTGTTAACTATCGTCTGGATCCAGCCACGTGTCACCTCCCTGCTGGTCGAAACAAGCCAGGAGGGACACGGGTCCAGTATACAGCTGGAGGCACTCACCGCTCCCATGGCCTTGTCCACTTTCTCAGGCGTAACAAGTTGAAACTCGCTCCATAAAATTCGCTCAACACCTTCCCCGGTACCTCGGCTGGTACCGTGCAATTGGAGTCCAGATCTGTCTGAATCTGAGCGACTTTATCCGTTAGAAACTGAACAAATTCCTCAGCTCTACCTTGTAAAGGGTCATCCGCATCCCTCCCTTTCAAGAGGGAATGGGCTATTCTAAACAAGGCGGCTTGGCGCGAGTCCGGATGCAATAAGAGCGGCAAAATGCGCACATTTCGCCGCCCGTATTGCCACGAGATAGGTCCTGATAAAGGCTCTCATCAGTGCTCGGTCTGACTCGGAGTTACTGGCCCTCCAGCGGCGCTCTAGGCGTCTCTTTTGGCGCTTCATCTCCTGGAGTTCCTCGGTGAACCAAGGAGCTCTTCTGGATCCACTACCTCGGAGAGGCCGTAAAGGCGCAATTGGGTTATGGGCCCCCGCCACCGCTGTATTCCAAGCAGCGACTAAGGACTCTACCGGATTGTGGACAAGAGTGTCAGGTATTTCTCCAAGCGCCGTCTGAAATCCCATAGGGTCCATCAGGCGCCTGGGGCGGTACCACCTAATCGGTTCCTTCTCCCTATAGTGGGGGATTGGTCTCCAAAAGTCAAGCCTCAGTAGGAAGTGATCAGACCATGACAAGGGCAAGATCTTAATGCCCCTCAAATCTAGATCACATCTCCGCTGCTCTGAGAGGAATACGAGGTCAAGCGTGTGCCCCGCTGAGTGAGTCGGACCCTGGATTACTTGGGTCAAGTCCATGGCTGTCATGGAAGCCATGAACTCCTGCGCCCCATCAGAGTGTCCACCAAGCGAAGGCAGGTTGAAATCCCCCAGCACCATAAGTCTGGGGAACTCTACCACCAGCTCGGCTACTGACTCGAGGAGCGAGGGGAGGGCTGTTGCAATGCTGTTGGGAGGAAGGTACGTTAGCAACAGACCCACTTGACCCTCAAGGTCCAACTTCACCAACAAGGACTCACACCCGACAAGCTCCGGAGCAGGGATCCTACGAGGAACTAATGACCCTCAGATGATGATAGCCACTCCCCCACCCCTTCTTTGGGGTCGCGGCTGATGAAGCATCTGAAACCCTTCTGGGCACATTTTAGTGAGGGGGACTCCTCCCTCCGGGCCCAGCCAGGTTTCAGTAATACATGCCAGGTCTGCCCCCTCGTCTAATATTAGGTTCCGGACGAGGGGAGCTTTGTGAACCACGGATCTGGCATTTAGCAACAACAGCCTGAGACCAGGGCCCTGACAACTCTTGCCATCTGGTTCTGGAGTGGAACTAGTAGGGCCGGAAGGAGGGATCGCTGTGACGTAGCGGACCCTCCTTCCCCGGTAATGGCTAGCCCTAAAGTTCCTGCCGTACCTGCCCCGCCCTGTCATGACCATAATGTACCGGCCCACCCCCGTGCCCGTAGACCCCATTCCCCCTCCTGTAGCCTCCGCTCTCTCCGGCAGGCCATTTATATCAAGCATTCTAGGACTGGAGGTAGGCCTGGGCCCCCTACCACTTCTGCAATAGCACTCAGTGGAGGAGGCACCAGGCTGTAATCCCAGTCCTTTCATACATACACATCCATTCACCCAAGCAGTCCCCACGTAGCAGTTAAAAAACACAAAGTACAATGATAATAAGGTTAATAAAAAGTGGGATCATTCACTCAGGCACATACATAACACATGCACTCCCCATACAAGTTAAAAATTGCGCAGCTGTGCAGAATTTGTACAAAGTTTGTATAAAAAGAATAAAAAATTGTACTAATATGAGAGAGGAAGTCTTAGTGTTCTTAATCTTCTCCTCTGCGGAGTCCAGCAAAAAGGGCAAGATCCAAAAGTTTGAAGTGGCTGGAGGGTTAATGTCAGTTGGAGGGAGGTGCGAGCAGGCTCCCTACCCACGTCCTCTTCGTCCCCAGTCGTGGCTCTTCATACATCCATCAACATGCCTGGGGAGCCAGAGGATGCCTTGAAGGCGGAGGACAAGAAGGCGAACCTCACCTTGCAGAGGGGTCATCAAGCAGCGGCCTGGGCTGTGAAAGCATCCACCACAGCCTCCTTCATCATCAGATCATCCTTGCTGTGGCTGCAGGAGCTACAGCAACGCACCCCCATAGCAGATGCCCGGTCACATCAGGACATCAACAAGCTGGCAGTGGCCATCCAGTTCTCATCGGATGCCACCTTGGCTGCAGCCAGATTTGCTTCCAGGGCGATCGCATTGTCGGTGGCATCACGCAGGCTGCTGTGGCTACGACAGTGGCAGGCAGAGGTTCGTCACAAGTGGCGCCTGGCTTCGGCCCCCTTCACAGGGGACTCCCTCTTTGGCTCGGTTCTGGACTGGTTCCTGATTGAAAACAAGGACAAGAGGAAGGTCCTGGCCACTGCCCAGAAGAAAGGCAGCTTCAGGACGACTCCATACCCCAGACGCTTCTACTCCCGGGGTCAGGACTCTGGTTCCTTCTTTCGGGGTCAGGATTCCTTTAGGGGGTCAGAGGCAGGGTTCTCTAGAAGCAGGCAGTACCAGGGGGGATTCCCTGCTAGACAAAGGTACCCAGACAGACAGCAGAGAGGCAGGCAGCAGAAGCGGCCCTTTCAAGGGGGCGGAGGAGGCGGAGGGGGGCGCTCCTTCTGCAAAAATTAAAGCTAGGCCCAGCGTTCTCCCCATTGGGGGGGTGCTTAGCGCACTTCGACGACCGCTGGGACCTCACCTCCTCTGACAGATGGGTGCAGAAGACCTTCAGGCATGGGCTTTCACTCGAATTTCTTTCCAGTCCCCTGAGCTTCTTCCGGATATGTCCGGTTTCTAAGAACCCGACCCAGAGGTTGCTGATGCAGGAAGCCATCCAACACCTGTTGGAGATCAGGGCGATCCAGCCGGTGCCTCCAGAGCAACAGAGTCAGGGGCACTATTCCATTCTGTTTGTCATCCCCAAGGCCTCTGGGGGCTGGAGAGCGATCCTTGACCTGAAACGCCTGAACCGTTCCATTCGTTATAGGAGGTTCAAGATGCACTCCCTGCACTCTATCTTGGAGGGGGTTAGAACCGTTCCATTCGTTATAGGAGGTTCAAGATGCACTCCCTGCACTCTATCTTGGAGGGGGTTAGACAGGGAGACTTTCTCACTTCCATAGACCTCACTGAGGCCTATCTGCACATTCCCATTGCCCAGGATCACCGCAGGTATCTCAGGTTCTGCTACATGGGACACCACTATCAGTACCGGGCCCTCCCCTTCGGGCTGTCTTCAGCCCCGAGGGTATTCACGAAGGTAATGGCAGCGCTGGCAGTGCATCTGAGACAGGTCCTGGTGCGCATCCAATGTTACCTGGATGACCTGCTTCTGCAGTCATCTTCCTTTAGGGGTGCCCTGCGAGACCTAGACGTCACCATGACAGTCCTGAGGGACCACGGGTTTACGGTGAACCTAGCCAAGAGTCACCTCCACCCCTCTACTAGTCTGATTCACCTAGGAGCCAGAATAGACACCCAGGTTCCTCTTGCCGTTCCAGCGAAGGTGCATGAGCTGTTCACAGACCAAGGTACTTCTCCCGGTAGAGGTCTCCCGCTCCCTGACTTGGTGGACGTCCCCAGCGATCACGAAGGGCGAAACCTTCTGGACACCAGACTGCTTGACGGTAACGACGGACGCCAGTCTGAGCGGGTGGGGTGCCCATCTGCTGGCTCAGATGGCGCAAGAACAGTGGACTCAGGCGGAAGGGACTCACAACATAAACTGGTTGGAGCTCAGGGCGGTCCGCCTGGCCCTGTTACGGTTCCAGAACTCGGTCAGGGGCCAGCACATATTAGCCCTCACAGACAATATCACCACCAAGGCCCACATAAACAGGCAGGGGGGGACCAGATCAAGGGCCCTCATGAAGGAGGCCAAACGTCTGGGTCAGTGGGCCGAAAGGAACCTCCGGTCTTTGAGGGCAGAACACATAGCGGGGGTGGACAACACCATGGCCGACTGGCTCAGCCGGGCTGAGGTGGACAACTCAGAGTGGAGGCTGCAGCCTGCGATATTCGAGGAGGTGGCCGAGCGCTTTGGGCACCCGGAGGTCGATCTGTTCGCCACTCCCCTCAACACTCAGCTCCCGAGGTTCTTCTCCAGGTACCGGACAGGGGGGGGGGCGGAAGGGACGGACGCTCTGCGGAGCTCATGGCCAGGGGTCTTTTGTATGCCTTTCCTCCCTTGCCCCTCATTCCCAGGGTCATACGGAACATCCTTCAGGAGGGGGCGGAAGTGGTTCTGTTGGCTCCTCATTGGCCCGGGAGGCCTTGGTTTGCAGATCTCCAGTCTCTGTCGGTGGAGAGGCTGTCCACCAGGGAGGATCTCTGTGTCTTCCACCAAGACAGGGTGGTGTTACGGCTGGACACCAAATCATATCACAGCCCACTCCACGCGGAGTGCAGCCACATCCAGGGCCTGGGCCACACAAGCATCCCTGGCCGAAATCTGCAGGGCAGCCACGTGGGCTTCCCCCTCTCCCTTTGTTAGGAACTATAAGTTGGACTCCTTTGCCTCGGCAGAAGCCTCATTCGGCCGCAGGGTGTCAACAGGCCTGAGCGGGGGACACGGGGCCTCAGGGGTCTCCCTCCCTAGGGACATGCATGCTTTGGTACGTCCCATTCTGGATACTCCTCCCCCCTCACTATGGAGAAAGGGCGTTGGTACTTACCTGATATGCCTCTTCTCATAGTGGGGGGAAGAGTATCCAGTCCCTCCCTGACTATGTACGACTAAGTGTTACGTTCATTGTTTATGTAGTTATATAAATATTGATGTTGAAGACAATAAAAGCTAAAAACTGAATCAAGAGTCTGGAGTGAATGATGCAACGAGTCGGATAGAGCTCTTCGTCATTAAAACTGGGGATTCCTGGTGCCAGGGGGCATTGCCCAAAGAGCTTATCTGACTCAATCCAATCACGAGAGGATAAGGTCAACCCATTCTGGATACTCCTCCCCCCACTATGAGAAGAGGCGTATCAGGTAAGTACCAACGCCCTTTCCACCATCGCCAAGATAGCCTACCAACTAGAAATCAATGCCCGTCGACCTCATGGGCATCCAAAATAGAGATGGCAAGATACCATCAACAAAGACATGGAAGTCTTGGGCCTGTGTCCTGGAGACACAGCTGACTGTGCAAAGTGGTGTTCAACGATCCGAAAAGCGGACCCTGCATCTGCGGGAATACGCTAGGAAGAAGAAGTTAAATGTCTCTCATAGAGTGCCTGATACTGATCTTCTAACCATGTCCTTGTTTGAGCAGATGCTCTAGGAAGGGGCTTTGTGTGATCCTTTGTTGGCTTTGGAAGAGGCCTTAAGCAGAAGGAGCTTCTCAAGGAAGTGTTTGAGAGAAGAACACAGTTGTTCTGTCCAGTCAAGCCAATTACACTAGCTAAATCGCCTCTACTTCAGAAATTTAATCCATCTTGAAGTTACCACGGGTGAAACAAAGTGGAGAAATGTACAATTGTTGCACACTTTGTCCATATTCTCAGTTGTTGTAAACTGAAAATTCATTGAAATGTAACACAACCTAGACCTTGGAGGCCTCCGGGGCCTTATCTGCCAGCTACGTTGACCCGCTTTCTTCCCGTCCTTGAGTGGGAAGGACTTTCTGTTAGTTTGCCACTCTTCAGCAGCAGGGCAGGGAGTCTGGGCTCCTGTCACAAGATGTAAACCAACACTCAGAAACTGTAAAAAAGAGAGTGGAGGAGGAGGAGGTGGTGTTAGGTATTTCAAGACATTTTCTTTTCTGAAGGTGTTTGGCAGCACAAGATTTAGCAGTAACTGTAAGTCTCTGGCTCTCCCCCATCCCCCATCCCACCTTGCAAATCCATGGCTGTGGTGTTGCATCTTAGTATGTAAGGAGGGATGGAGGGCTTGGCCTGGAGGCAACTTGGGTATGGTCTACAATACATAAGAAGCAAGCGTTTCCCTGAGCTGAGAGTTGGAAACGCATAGGGAATGAACCGGGTAAAATCTGCAAGGAAGCCTATCAGCATAAGAGTGGAAGAAGGAAAGTTGAGGATAATCTGTTTAAACAAATAAGAGATCAAAGCTTAATGCATATAAAGAGGATATATAATGTACTAATACAGATGGATTCGGAAACGGAATTGATTAAAGTCTGTATGATAAAGTGGGCTCAGAATATTGAAGAACCAATAATGCTGGACACGTGGGAAAGAATATGGGTAAGAAATGTGAAATTTACACAAGCACAAAATTTGAGAGAAAATTTTTATAAGATGTTTTATAGATGGCATTTAGATCCTAAAAAGCTGGCTTCTATGTATCCGAATGTACAGCCTAAATGTTGGAGATGTGGTTCTCTCGATGCTACATATTTTCATATATGGTGGACATGTCGAAAGGTTAAGGCATTTTGGATAAAAATGTGGTGGATCATGCAAAATATCTTCAAAAGAAGGATAAAATTCACTCCTCAGATATTTTTACTAGGTATATGTACTGACTTTACAGCGATAGAGACCAATCTGGTTCTGCACTTAATAACGGCAGCAAGACTGTTGGTGGCGCAATACTGGAAGAAGGAAGACGTGCCTACAACTCAAGAATGGACATTGAAAGTTACAAACTTAGCCGAGATGGCTAAAATATCAGCATATCTTAAAGACCACTCAAATGAGAGATATAAACGAGACTGGAAAAAATGGATTGACTATACACAAAACAAATATGGGACTAAGAAATTCCAGATAGCCTATGCTTAAGATTAGGAATAAGTTAAACTGCTTAAAGTTTGGGTAACAGCAAGAAGCTGAGTCCAACGTAGATTTGTTAAAAAGCTATACCGTGTACGGGCTCTGGGAAGTCGGGGGGGGGAGGTGGGGTCTTAGGGGGGAGGGGGGAAAATATAGTATGTGTTAGATTCTAAAGTAACATGATTGCACTTGTATACTGTGGCTCTTTAATTTTAGTGTAAAAATAGGACAAGCTGAATATATTGATAGACAGTAGAAATACACTGAAGGGAGGAGTAAAGGGAAAGAAGAAAGAGGGGTAGAGAGGGTGGGAGAGAGGATTGGAGGGAGGAGGAGAAGAAAGGGAGGGAATGTATTGGGAGAGAGGAGTGATAGAGGGGGAGGGGAAGTAGGGAAGTAGAGGGGAATGTTGGAAGGAAGAACGAAAGTTGGAGGGGGGCGAAAGAGGGTGTATGGTGGGTCAAGGTGGTATATTGGGTTTGTATTTGGGGGGGTATTGTTGACAAGAGGGAGGGCTGTGTTTATTGTTCAATGTTATATGCCCCGGTTATGCACAGTATACATGTGACTGTACAAAATGAAATGGAAATAAAACATATTTACACTAATATTTTAAGAGTGGAAGAAGGAAGTCAGGAAAGCTAAGATAGAAAATAAACTTGGCTTGAAAGAAAAGCAAAAGTAACAGGCCTTTTTGGCTATACTGGTGGATGGATGGATAGATGGAGGAAAGGAAGGAAGGAAGGAAGGAAAGGAAAGAAAGAAGGCTGTTCCAGTGCTCCATAGAAGAGCATCTGTCCTGGGTAATTGCAGACTAGCATCCCAGATGCCCATGTGGGTCAGAAGCCTGGAACAGATAATTAAGTCATCAGCTTTTCTCTGCCCCTGGGCCTTTTTTACTTTGCAGTTGTTCCTTTCATCAATGTTGTAATCTGGTTTTTAGCTTTGTTTTTAACTATAGCTTTTATGTCATTCTACTGTTCTGCCTGTAAAGTGCCCAGAGGTATGGAAGTGTGATGGGCAGTATAGAAATGTGGTAAATGAATAAATAAATAAATGTAGCTGTGCTAAATGCTAAAGGCATGGCTTGGCAGAATTAAGCCATGCCAAACTGACCTGATCTACATTTATGACAGGGGGATCAGTTTAGTTGACCAAGGAAAGTAGCATCAGCAAGGGACTTGTTTCCCCTGATATTCTGGTGGAGACAATGACCATGCCTGGGCTGCACTTAGCAAAGGTAGGTTGGTGGCTCCTCATCAGGTTGAAGAGAAATGTGAAGTATTGCAGGCTCCGTTCTGCATATATTGGAACTGACTTGGCTGAAGGGTTAGAAAATACAGCTTTTCGATCTGCAAATAATACAAAGATTGGGGAGGCTAAGAGGAACCTCTCAGAGGTCACGTTTCAGGGGGATCTTGACAAGCTGGAACAATGGGCAGAAAGCAGCAACAACATGAATTCCAAGAGAGACGGTATCTTTTGCCTTTGGGTAGGGGAGATCAAAGAAGAGTCTGGGGGAGGGGGGAGCCCAACGTGGGTGGCAGTAGATTCAGAAAGGAATTCAGACCGAGCATGAACCAAGGTAGTGAGGCAGCTGCAAAACAAACAAGCAAAAATCAACCAAAACCAAAAGAAAACAACCTCCCTACCCCAAACCCCAGGCCGCAACAACAGAAACATCTAATGCCAAAATCCAGAGAAGCCTTTGTTCCTCTCTGTCCTTCATTAATCAGAATTCACACAAATATTTCAGCTTTGGGCTGTGCAACCTGAGAAGGACTCTGACAAACTGGAGCAAACTGGGAAGAGGTCTGGAAGGAGAAACACCTCAGGAACAGTTGGGGAATGATTGGGTCTATTTAGTCAGAAGAAGATAATATTTTAGGGTGACACAATAGCTGTTTCCGAACAGATGTAGAGTTGTTCAGAGGCGCTTTAGTAGGTGGGGCATGAAATGGTGGGGCTAAATTGCAAGGAGGTGGATTTGGTTCGACATAAAACCAGAATCCAAATATATGTCCTGTTGCAGGGTGGCAATAGCAATAAGATGTATGTATCATTCTGCAGTGCTTTATAGCCCTCTCAGATTGGTTTACAGAGTCGGCATATCCCCCCCCCCCCAACAATCTGGGCCCTCAATTTACTGACCTGGGAAGGATGGAAGGCTTTAAGCTAGTCAGGATCGAACAGCTTGCAGTGAGCAGAGTCACCCTGCAATCTTGCATTCAAACCACTGCGCCACCAGGGCTGCCCAAGGAAGTGGTGGGCTCACTTGGCTTCCCATGTGTCTATCGTATAAAATGTGTGATTGGGGATTCTTGCAGTGGGCTGAAATGGATGATTCCTACAATCCCTCCCAACTTTTAGATTCTGTGATGCTCTGAACTAGTCAGGACAATCTGGCTCTGGTGGGACATCCCTTGGGTGCCTGAGAACATTTAAGTTCTGACAATACTGTTTGTGTGCCAAGTGCGAACACCCACATCTGAGGTTACTTATATAGCTGTTGAAGTGCAGGGGGGGGGGGCACTGTGATGTTGCTCTTCAAGGTAGTAGCAGCATATTGCTTTTTGCTTATTAAATCTGTGGCTTTGGGTAGTGGCAGAATGGCCCCCTCTCTTCTTAGCCTCCCCTTCTGTGCCTTGTTGGTTTTAAAGCCTTGTAGAATGCCCCTTCTGTGGCTTTGGGTCTGGGGTCTTCTAGCCATTCTTCCCACAGCGAGTCCATGACGGTCCCCTGGGAGCTCTTGGAAGAAGGTTCAGTTGGAAATGGGAAATCCACATGGGAGAAAGCGGGGAGAGTGGATGAGGTTGGGGGAGACCAGGCCTGCCATCCTCTTAATCTAGTGTTTCTCAACCTTGGTCACCTGAAGATGCCTGGACTGCAACTCCCAGAATTCTGGGAGTTGAAGTCCAGGCATCTTCAGGTAACCAAGGTTGAGAAACACTGCCTTCTTAATCCTTCATCTGCGCCCCCCCTCCTCTCCAGCTGAAAGGCCTCCCTGGGCCAAAGGCAGACATTATGGCCCTCATCAAGACTTGCTAAAGAAGAGCTCTTCAGCATTTGAGAAGAGCGTTTGTTTGCATAACCTAAGAGGAGCTTCTTCTGGGTATTTTAACAGTTTCTTGCCCTGTTTAGGCTGGCATGTCAACAGCTTTTTCCTTTGGAAATCAAGTGCTGCCTGGTTCACAAGGAGGCGGCTTCTATTTATCCCGATGCGACAGCTCAGGGCGGAAGGGAGGCTGCTGTGGGAGGGCAGGGCGGAGGGCTTCAGGAGCCTGGAGCAGACGCAGACTGACCTTCTTTTGCTCGTCTTCCTCGAGGGTGGGGGATTTTTCAGTCTTTGTGTCCCTAGAAAACCTTTTTGCATCCTGCAGGGTGGGCACTGCCTCTTCTCCAGCCACCACAGGGAGAGAAGGCCCGGACAGTCTCAGTCTAGTCAGGGCTCTCCAGCCTTGGCAACTTTAAGACTTGTGGACTTCAACTCCACCGGCTTCGCTGGCTCAGGAGCTCTGGTGTTGAAGTCCACAAGTCTTAAAGTTGGCAAGGTTGGAGAGCCCTGGTCTAGTTGACTTAAAGACGTGTCTCTTTCAGAAAGGAAGCATGCTGCCATGTTGGCAGCATGTGTTCATCCTTGCTCTATTATAGCCACCCTGATGGAGCCCAACTTGGTTGGGTCAGGGGAGCTTTCTTAGGCTTTCTGTGCTGGGCCTTAGGGGACCCCCCAAAGCCTTGCAGAAGCTGTGACTCCCAATGGTTTACCTTTTCCCCTCCAGTTCCTCTGTCTGTGACAGGGAAGCTGTACTACGGACGGTCTCCCCACATCCTTGAAAGGCTATTTCATTTCTATTTCTTCCCCCTCTGGTTTGCCCAAGGCCGTGAAGGGGCCTACAAGCCAAGTAAGAGGGGCATTTCGGACCACGTTATCCATCAGCTCATCCGTCAACTGATGGGCCTTGGCGACTTTTTCCCAACTCTGAGCTAGGATGGATCCCGGCAGATCCTGGAAAGATCCAGCGGTCATGAAGGCGTTACGGAGCTGGTCGACGTTCTGGCGGACGAGACCCAGTTTCTTTTGAAGTCCAGCCGGTAGACCTTGGAGGTTGGAGATCAGCGTTGTGGTAGCCGACTGCAACTGTTGGGTGAGGCTGCAGGACACCTCCAGAGCTTGAATTTTGATCTCCTGTGGCTTGGGGGCCTCCTTCTGAGCCCCACCTCAGGAGTCTGTTTCTGATGCCACTGCAGCCACATCTGGTGGAGCTTTTCCTGGCCACTTTGAATCTTCTGATCAACCCCCTGCTTGACACACACTCACACAGAGAGAGAGAGACACACAGAGAGACAGAGAGACAGTCAGAGACAGAGAGACAGTCCCACTGGACCAGTAGGGACAGATGCAACAGAAGGAAGGTTGCCCTGTTGTTCTTCCAAAGACTGAAAGCCAAGCAAGCAGTGGAGCTCTGGATCTGTTTGCAGCTCTTGGAGGAGGATTCAGAGTTTCGGTGGACTTTCTGGTTGCACGCAGTCGTGGCTTTGTTCTCCCAGCTTTCCTACCACGTGTGGATGGTGCCGGAGGGAGGGGTGTGTGATGAGAAGAGCCCGGGGTGCTGGGTGGCCTCGTTGGCAATGGTGAGCTTGGTGTTGGGTGCTGCGTGTGTCTCGCTCTTCTGCCACCGTTTCCTCAGGCAGATTGGCCAGAAGGGAGAGGTCACTCCAGAGTCTCTAGTAATGCTTTTCTGAATGGGGGAGTGGACGATGGGATGGGGCATCTTGCTGATGCTTGGGGTGGGCAGTGCTTCACGTCTCCACTTTGCTTCACTTCTCATCAGCGGCCCTCTGGTTCCATGGGAGGCCTGGCAGCAGGAAAGAGCCGCCTTTGGGGTCCGGGTGAGCAGCCCAGCCGTTCCTCCAGAAGTTCCTGGGGGCCTTGAGCAGAGGAGGCTGCGCTGGCTGAGGCGATGGGCAAGGTGTGGAGTGTTTTGGCAAGGAGGTTGCTGTGCACGAGAGACTCTCCGGCAGAGGAAATGGCTGATGCCAGGCAGTGGCCCCTGCCAGATGTTTCCATACCAAGTTGGCCTCAAGACCTTTGGTGGCAGCTTTGGTGGCTCCAGAGGAGTCTTCCTGCTGCTGGTGTCACCTGCTGGGGCTGCTTAAGGAAGGGGTGGCCGGGCCCTGCACTGGGTTGCCTGGTGTCACACTGGCAGATCTTGCTTGAACTTGGGAACCTTTGTTTAAAGCACCAGACATCTGTTCTCAGCAAGTACAAGATGCCCCTTTTGGCTTCTCCTCACTTGCATTTTCCTGCCTCTCAGTGCCGTCTTCTCATCCTGCTGCAGCCGTTGGAGCAAGAGGGGGAAATGCTATTTCCCTGGGGGGAAGGGCAGTAGTGAAAAGTTGGGGAGATGAAGGTGGGCAGCCCCCGTGTCCCCTTCCCCAATTACCTCCGGGAGTGGTCCCTTAGATGGCCACCGGCTGACATTTGATGGTGGGCAGAGTTCCCGTTAGATGAGCAGGTGGTTCCCTACCAAAGTAGGCAAAGAAAAGCCCCTTGCCCTCTTTCACTCTTCCGTTGATTTCTGGGGAGTCAAAGGGGACTCCCCAGAAATCAGTCAAAGGGGACTTCAGCCCCTCGCAAATCTGCCGCTTGGTTTGCGTGAAAAAGCTGCTGTGGGGTTCCTCTTTCACTACAGTTTGATCCAGCAGCCAGTTTGCCTGTCACGTTTGTGCTGATCACGCTAGCTTCCACGTTGCATGGATGTGCTCCTGGGCTGAGCTCACACACGGGGCGCACGTGTGCACGGCTTCACTTGGCGGCACTGAGCGTGTTCACCCAAGCGCAGAGCAGACAAGCCACCTTCTTCCATTGCTCCTTGGCTGTCAGGGGGTCCCTGCTCCTCCTGGCTGGGAGGCTGTGCCGGGCCTCTCTTGCCCTGCCTGCCAGCTGGCTAAGATTCCCCTCCTTCAGATGGCTTTTGTTTTCACCCAGAACAGCCTCACAAATGGTCTCAGCTCCTATTGTTTTCACACAACTTGTGTGCCTCTGTCTAAACGCGGAGACAGAGCTGAGAATCCGACTCCAGGTCCTTCTAGATCCAGCCTAGAACCAAGGAACAAGTTCCTGACAGGGAGATCAATTAACCAGACTCCATCACTGGAGGCTTTTAAGAAGAGACTGGACAGCCATTTGTTTGAAAATGGTACATGGTTTCCTGCCTGAGCAGGGAGGGGTTGGACTAGAAGACCTCCAAAGCCCCTTCCAACTCTGGTAGCCTATATTCTGTTTTTCAAAGGCTCCAGATCAGCCCTTCCGGCAGATTTAGAGGCAACGTCCAGGAGAGCTTAATCTAAAAGAGTCCTGTCTGTGGCCCCTCCTTTGGGAAGTGGGGGCTGTGTGCACCTCAGAGTGGTGCCTATGGGGACTGTTCCCCCAGGGGAGCTCATCTCTCCAAGGCCTCCTGTTGGATGCCAGCCCCCTTCTCTGCTTGCTCTGCAGGGTGCAAAGCAGGGGGCCTCCCCAGATGCCCCTGGCTTATTCCCTTTGCCTGCCTGTCATGGGAGGCGCAGTTTGTGTGTTGTGCGGCTCTTCCTGGGCTCCAAGCAGATCTTCCGCCTTCCTCATCAGCCACCTGTTTGCAGGCTCCTCCTTCCCTGCCCCGCCCCCGTCTTGGCTTTCTTTGCTGTTTTGTCTGATGAAAACTTCATCCTAAATTGCAATTCAAGCTTTGCTTCCTGGGGAGTTTTGTGTGTTTCTACTCTGTGACTTTCACAGCTGAAATGTGGGTCAACAGCAGATAAAGAGGGGTGAGCAGTCAAGGGATCCTCCGTGGTGGTCCGTGGGAGGAGGCAGCTGCCCCCCCCCCTCTTCCCACGGTTCAGTGCCCTGACATCCATCTTCTCTTGCCGGCTGATTACGGTGCTTGGATGAGGTACACGCAGCACCCCTAACTCAGCTGAGCCCCCACAGCTGATGGGCTGGCAGGCATGGAAAAGAGGAGGATGGCAGTGGGGGACTTTGGGCCTGGGGGCAGGCAGGCAGGCAGGCTTAAAGGCCCTGGTCCTTCAGGGACCCCAGCATCAGTTTGCATTGGGGAAATAAGAGCAAGGGAAGCAGCTTCACAAGATTTTACAGGTAGTCCTTAACTTACGACTGGTCACTTAGTGATTGTTCAAAGTTACCACCGACCTGGATAAATGAAATTTATGACCTGGATTTGAAATCCCGACAGTTGACAGACTGGACCTCAGGTGCTTGGCAACACAACCACATTTTTGTCGGTTTGCAGCATCTGGCAGTCAACATTTTACAATGGTTTTGTAAAAACAGGCCCTTGCGGTTTTCGGCGAAACCATGTCCATAATGAACCATTGGTGACTGCTCCCAAAGTATCATAAAATCATGTGACTGTCCTGTTTTATGACCATAATGGGCAGGTTGCATTACTGCCTTAAGTTGAGGACTACCCATACTTCAGTTAATAGATGTAATAATTTAGGGATATAAATTTTCCTCTGTTTCAGTTTCTCTCGCCTCCTTTTCGCTCCCTTTCCTGTGGCTGGTCCTGCATTTCATCATTTTCTTCCTCTTGGATCTGCCCCCTTATTTTCCATCTTGAAGCTGGCCGGAAATGTTGGCCATCCCAGTGGAGCAGGGACCTTTTCCTGGCCAGGCAGGAGCAGAGAGGAAACTTTCTCAGCTTTTGTCTTTTAAATTCACCCATCTGACTGAAATGCTGTAAATGCTTCATAGCGCTAGAAAGGATTCACGCCACAGATTCATAATTAATGACTATGCCATTCTCTCCGAGTGCAAACGCATTATAAATAAGTTATAATAGTAATGAAACAGACAATGAGGGGGGGGGGCATTTCTGCCCTGAGTGCCGTTCCCAGGGGGTGCCTGTTGAGGGGAAGGGAAGGGCTTAGTTGGCATTGGCATCAAGCTGGTACCGAAGCCCATCCCTGCCTTGCCCCACCTCTCCATTGGTTTGGTATGTTTGTGAATTTCCTCTTGTTTTGTCCATTGGCCCAGGTGAGCTGACAGGCTCAAAAGATCAGGACCACACATAAAGCTTCAGTTAAACTGATTTATTACTCAACATGCCTTTGTACAAGAATCTACTCAGCTAATGGTTAGCACTATCTTGGCGCAAGAGAATTCAGGAGGGGATGCTCCATTTGTGGCTACCTAGAGACTCTAGGCTGCATCCCCTTTTGACTCCACCCCTAGGCTCTGCCCTTCCTCTCCTCCTCCTCCTCCTCCTCCTCCTCCTCCTCCTCCGTGAGCTGGTCTTTGCTAAACCTGGGAACATGCTCAGCCTGGCAAGTTTTATAGAGCTTTATAGCATTCTCTGGGTGGTTTACAAATATCAGCATTGTCCCCAACAATCCCATTCCTCATTTTATCGACCTTGGAAGGGTGGAAGCCTGAGTCAACCTTGAGCTGGTCAGGATCAAACTCTTGGCTGTGGGAAGAGTCTGCCTTAGAGATGGTATCCAGCAGATTCTGAGCAGTTCTGGAGAACCATAGCAGAAATTTTGAGTATTTTGGAGAACTGGCAAATGCCACCTCTGGCTGCCCCTGCCCCCATCTATTCTCTGCCTCCCAAATCCCAACTGATCGGGAGGAAATGGGGATTTTGCAGTATCCTTCCCCTGCCCTGCCCACCAAGCCCTGCCCACCAAGCCACACCCACCAAGTCATGCCACGCCCACCAAGCCACACCCACAGAACCAGTATTAAAAAGTTTTGAATCCCAACACTGGGATTTTGCCTGCAATGCTGCATTCTAACCACTGCGCCACCACGGCCCTCTGCAGGCAGCCCAGTAGAAGAATGTGGACTTCCAGAGAGTCCCCCTACTGGTATGTTTTGGGGGATAAATTGGTAGCAACCTGGTGGGGGTCAGGGACCTGCGTTCTCTGCCTCTTCCCCTGCTAGGTAGTTGTGTGCCTGGAGGGCCCCGGCTTTGCCAGCCTGCTGCAGCTGTTGATCTCCCTGCTGTAAGTGAGATTTTAGTAGCCAGTCACCTGAGCTCCTTTGACTTTACCAACCCCCGCTCCCCAGCCCTTAAGCTGTTGATTTCATGTTCCTTGCCCCTTTCTAGGGGGTGGGGTGGGTGGGTGCTGTAGGTGGGAACTCCTCCTTTTCCATAATGGCTCAGTTGTGCCAGACCTTTCTACTAAAAGAGGCCTCCTCTGTAGGGGACCATTGCAGTGGTTTTGATGAAGACCTCCCAGTCTGGCCTCCTTGGCTGGCTGGAGTTGCTGTCCAGCGGTCCGGCCACTCGGGCTGATGCAGGAGGAAGCTCTGAAATCTGCAAGGGGAAACTTGGATTTGCGCTGCTTCTTTTAGCCCTGGGGAGGAGTCTGTACTCACCCCTGGTTTGGGTTAGGGTTACGGTCACTCTCCCACCCTGGAGCACATCTGCCTGTTGCTGTCCTTGGGGGCTTCCCTGCAAGGCATTTGGGGTCCAGCGGGGCAGTTTCTGCAGGAGGGCTGCCCGTTGGCTTGTGCGAATTGCAGGGGAAGGGGTGTTTGTTGTTGCCTTGTCCCTGACTTCACAAGGCCTTCTGGTCACTTACAATAATCCATAAAACAAATCGATGGGAATAGATTGTACAGTTGGGCCATCGTCACTCCCTCCTGGTGTTTCCAAGGGTAACCATGTCCTAGATATTGGGAGCTGTTCCATCAACACTGAAGGTCATCGGGGGTGGTGGTGGTGTGGTGGTGTCATTTGAACGTTTAGGGATCCATATGGGTGGATCAGGGCCCTCCCCAAAATCCATGCCTGTTCTCCCCCATCCCAGTCGGCCTCCGTTGTTTCCACTCAAGAAGAGGAACTGGGCTGGTGGGCAGAGGAGATTGTAGTGAATACCGCCTGATGGTTTCTGTGGTCTGGAGGTGGTCCAACTTTGCCTGTCAGATGGGAAGGGTCCTGAAAGCAGGGTGGGGGGGCTCTCTCAAACTCTGGGCTCTTTTTCCACAGAGCATTGTTTCCAAGAACGCCTTGCAGTTCCGCGGGAGCTCACAACACGATGCACAGGAGTTCCTGCTCTGGCTTCTGGACCGAGTCCATGAAGATCTCCACAATTTAGTGAAGAACAGTGATGGGAGAGCGGCTGTGAAGGTGAGGCCCTCTGCTTTGGAGCCATTTGCTCCTGGCTTGGCTGCAAAGGAGCCCCATGGAGAGAACGATGGGAGGCTAGAAGATGAATTGCACCACTGGGTTGAACTCACTGGGTTGTCTTGGGTAGTTGCCTGGTTTGTGTTCCTTGCTGGGTGTCCTGCTGGGATCACAAAAGGCCTGTAGGCAAAAACGGGCTTCCTGGGAGGCAGACCTTGGGGTGTTTTAATTTCTCCAGTGTTGCTCTGGTGGACTTCCGGAGAGTCTTGGCTTTCAGGTTGTCCTTGGGGTCAAATTACTGAGGACCAGACTGACTGGCCTTCCTGAATCCCTTTCATTTTAGCCACCGTTGGAAGAAGATTCCCTGATTGAGGGAAGCCTCTTGCCAGTCAACAGCACTTTTGTTCAGGAACTCTTCCAAGCTCAGTACAGGTAAGGGGCCCTCCTGCTTTCTGCTCCCCTGCCTTCACCCCGAAGAAAGGGAATCGGTGGAGCTCCTCAGAGCCAGCCAGTAGGGCTGCCCCTGGGCTGCCCCACCCAGCCTGGTCGGTCCTTGGTTCATCCTGCCCGCCCTGGACTTGAGCCCTGAGACAGAGCGTAGGTGGCCTTGGCTTCCAGAGCATCTCTAATTCCCACCACCGGAAGCCGAGGGCAGCTGTCCTGGCTCTGCCTATCATGTATCTGACAGGATGGGATGCCCCTGGGTAGCAAAGGGGGCTTCCGGGTGGAAATATCAGTACGAATGCCGTCTTCTCACCTGTGGGGCTCCCCTCCCCCCTCTGGCTTTACTGCATGGGGTGAAAAAGGGCCTTTCCTGTTCCAGGTCATCCTTGACTTGTCCTCATTGCCAGAAGCAGAGCAACACTTTCGACCCTTTCCTCTGCATTTCTCTGCCAATCCCGCTGCCTCACACGCGGTAGGTCTGCAGGGCCCAGATTGGGTCACCCCAACCGGCAGATAGGAAAAGAAGGGATGGGAAGCTCTGGGGGACTGAGGGGAGAGAGCTGGTCTCTCCCTCCCCCGTCTGGTGGTCTGAGGGAGGGGCCCCTTCTGGTGCAGGAGGGGCCTCCTCAGCAGCCTCTCTGGCTCTTTGCAGCCCACTCTATGTCACCGTGGTCTATCGGGGGAAGTGTTCCCACTGCATGCGCATTGGAGTGGCCGTGCCTTTGTCTGGAACAGTGGCCCAGCTGAGGGAAGCGGTGGCCAGAGAAACCAAAATACCTGCCAAGCAGGTAAGCCGGGGGGCTATTTGGGTGGTTCTCCCTCCCAACCAGACTGCTCTCTCCTGTCTGTTGAGCCTCCCAGGGTGAGCAGATGCTGAGGGCTGCCTCTGTTCCCTGCCGCCTGCTCAGGAGGGGGAAGCCAGCTGTTCCTGGTCTCCCTAGGAAAGGAATGGAAATTAGGTGGCCCTGTTCATGATGCCTTTAGGTCTGGAGCCATCCAAGATAGTCCATGACCACCAACAATGCTGGCTTAATTATGGTTTGAGACAACAGCAATAACAATACACTTGTATGCCACAGTGGGTGGTTTACAGTGAAGAAGCATTATTTGCATATTGCCATCCACCATTTGGGTCCTCATTTTACCGGCCTCAGAAGGATGGAAGGCTGAGTCAACCTGGAGCCACTCAGGATCGAACTGCTGGCAGTCAGCAGAGTCAGCCTGCAGGGTACTGCATTTTAATTACTGTGCCAAGAGACAAATTCTTAGAATAAGCACCACATCCATCTCCAAAACGGAGGGCGCAATAGTGCACGAGGTCGCGTGGCTTTTGGTCTTCCCTGAGCGGCTGGACTGACTGGGCATTTGGTCAGGCCGATCTAACCCAAGCGCTGAGTCTTGGCAGCTCTGCTTAGAGGAAGGGAGTGGCTGGGGGAGGCGTGGCTGAGCTGGGATGCTCGGCTGGGCCAGGTTGTGAGAGAGACAGGGCTGTCCTCTGGGCTCCTGCAGATTGTGCTCACGGAGATGTATTACGATGGCTTCCACCGCTCTTTCTCTGACTTGGACGACCTGGACACGGTGCAAGAGACCGACTGCATCTTTGCCTTTGAGACCCCCGAGACCTTCTGGCCAGAGGGGATCCTCAGCCAGAGAGGTAGGTTGACTTGTGGGAACATCTGTGGGTCTGGGCCCTCCGGGCAAGCCCTTCGCTGGGTGGGAGGTCTGGGTGGGCCCCCCTGCTTTGCCCTGTGGTTTGCCCTTGGATCTCCAGACTGTTCCAGAGAAGGTTGAGTCTTGGCCTCCCATCCCATCCCTTAAGCCTTTTCTGTACAGTCTGGATTTGGGGAACAGAGCCGGGCCTTCCGCTCTGGGCATCTTGGCTGAAACTCTCCTTGCTCTCTTCCAGGAATCCATGCCAACAGCAATCTGAACCACTTGAAACACAGCCTCGACCATGCCAGGTCTCCCACTTATGCCCAGGTGAGGCTGGAGAGCGGCAGTGCCCGGACAATGGCGGCAGCGGCTGCCCCGAGCAATAAGCTGGTCATCTTGGTGTGTAACAGAGCCTGCAGTGGGCAGCAGGGAAAGAGGTGAGCCTGGGGGCCTGGCTCTCACCTGGCACTTTCTTCTTTTCCTTGGCCTGAATCTGTTGAAGGTGGCACAGGGCCTCGTCGCTGACGGTCCCTGCCTGGCCAATCCTATCCAGCAGGATTGGCACATGCCGGAGCCCTTCGATTAACCAAGTGCCACCCATTGGGGCTCCGGAAATGCGGCTTCAAAAAATCGAGTTGTGTTAATAGAATATCAAAATGGATTGGGGTGAGGAGGAGTTGTACATTGGGTTCTGGGTGTTGTGGCCCACCAGTGGAGCTGGCAGCAGAATCGGACAGTGAGGAGGTTGGGGAGGAGCATGGGCCAGTCCTGGAGTCTGGGAAGGCTCTGACGAGGGCCCTGTGTTGGAGGCAGAGACAGGGACAAGGCCAAGGAGCTAGACAGCTGTGGGGCAGAGGAATTGTTGAAGCCTGTTTCCAGTGTGCACATGCGCAGAGCTGCCAGAAGGAAAGAACAACTCAGAAATCAGGGTCGACTTGGGAGTAAAGTCACAGGTAGAAGGTGAATGGCCCCTCCCATAGGAAATAAAAGAGGAGCGAAAGGGGAGGGGGCTTTTGCAGGAAACCATTTGTTCGTTAAATTCATTTCAGGAGTGTGAAGATCTGTCTGTGAATCTCAGAGACTCTGTACCCAGTCTTTCCTTGCACTTTCCTTGGCAGCTTTCCAAGATAGATAAGGTCTGTAGTCATAAATATTCCTTTGAAAGACTCTTTGCCAGGCCTTGCGGAATGTGAAGGAGAGGAATTCACCTTCGTTTAATAAAAGGGGTTTTGTCAGGCTTGGACTCTGCCTCCTGCTTTCTGGGGAAGCCGAGGTCAGAACGCTGGGTGACACTTTTAAAAGGTACATTGCCACACCAGCCCATATTCAGAGGAGTTGAACCAGGATGGACAGGTAGTCCTTGACTTACGACTGGTTTCTTAGCAACCATTCATAGTTATAATGGACCCCCACCTGGTGTCAGAGTTTTGATGCCTTCCTCCCTTCCTCGATCACATGGCTGCATTTTTGGCAACTGGCCCAAATTTATGGCCATCCCTCAAGCCATGTGACTGATTTACAACACTTTTTCCAAAAATTTGCATTTACTTCTGGCTTCTGGCAAAAAATACCCCATAGAGATCAACGGGTTTGCTTATCAACCACTGCAAAAGGTCATACAATCGTGTGTGGGGAGGTGGGGTGTGTGTCATGTGAAGACCCATTTTATGACTCATGATTTACAAGCAGCCTTTTGCTGCCAAAGGTTCTGGCAGGGAGTGGGGTGGGAGGGGGCAGGAGGCCCATTTCATCCTGGGAGGCTGAAGATCTGTGACCAGGGCCTTAGGATTTGCTTGGAGGTGGGGGGCAGGGGGACCACAACTTTCCACTGCTAAAGATGCTTTATAAAAATGTATTCATTCATTCATTCCCTTTGAATAGCCTTTCATCTCAACCAGTGACTCTGGGTTGTGAACAATCATAAAAACATTTAAATAGTTAAAACAACACACACAAAAAAGAAATTAAAAACAGAAACCAAGAGATATTACACGTAGTCCTTCGTTTGCTGACAATTCAAACTTACTCTGGCACTGAAAATGACTTCTGACTATTTTTAACACTTACAACCATTTCCGCATCTCCACGGTCCCTTGATCAAAATCCAGATGCCTGGCAACTGGTTCATATATACGACGGGTTGCAGTAATCCAGTCAGAAGCTCACAGGTCCATGAGTGACCAGAGCCTCCCAGGAATAGGTACAATTGGCGCGCAACCTGAAAGTGTGCAGAGGCCCTCCAGGCGATGGCTGCCACTGCTTCCCTGGCAGGAACCAGGAGGCTCCCCGGATTGCGCAGGGGGTCTCTATAACCAGCTCTTCGTTCTGCTCCTTTCTCAGGTTTGGCCAGCCCTTTGTGCTGCATTTGGAGAAGACCATCCCTTGGGACCTTCTGCAGAAGGAGATCTTGGAGAAGATGCAGTATTTCCTGCGCCCCTCAGCGTGCATTCAGGTATGGGGCATCCTCCCTTTGGCCCTTGTGCCTCGAGCAAGGAGGGAGAGCTGGTCTTGTGGTCATTGCTGAACACATGAGTGTTTGCAGTTTTAGTTGGCATTATTAAAATTCCTTCCTTCCTTCCTTCCTTCCTTCCTTCCTTCCTTCCTTCCTTCCTTCCTTCCTTCCTTCCTTCCTTCCTTCCTTCCTTCCTTACCTACCTACCTACCTACCTACCTCACTACCTCACTACCTCCCTCCCTCCTCGCTCATTCCCTCCCTCCTATTTTCTCACCAACAATCATGATAAGTTGTGCCAATCAAAATGCAAAAGAGCAAAATGTTTGGGGGAGATTATGTAAGACATTGTTAGAAACCACAATGGTGGGGAGGCTGAGATGTCTGTCCTTCTTGCTCACTGCTTACAAGTCACGTAGAGGCCCCTGAAGGAAAGAAGGTTGATCACACAGTGAAATTGCAAAACATTGGAAGGTGTGTGCAGGGGATCCTCAACTTGCCACTGCAATCAAGCCTGGCAATTTTTGCTGGGACCTGGAAGAAAATGGTGGTTTCTGGCAAAAGCATTGGGAGGGCTGGTCGTATGACTGCAGAAGGTTGCCATCGGCCATAAATTCAGGCCCAAAATACAGTCATGTGACTGTGATGTGTGTGTGTGTGTGTCCGTTCTCATTTGTTGGAACTCCGAAACCGGTTGTGAGTTGCTTTTTGGGGCTTCTGTGGTAACTTTAACCGGTGGTAAGTTGAGAACTGCCTGTATTTTGGGGAGGATTCTGGATTCAGTCTTCTGGCTGAACTTTGGGGCGTGTGCCCAGGGATGGTCACTGTGTCTCTGCCTGTCCTCTGAGCAGCCCGCCCTCTCCTCCCCTCCCACGCAGGTGTGTCCGTTCAGCTTGCGAGTGGTCAGTGCTGTGGGCATCACGTACCTCTTGCCTCAGGAAGAGCGGCCTCTCTGCCACCTGATGGTGGAACGGTGAGCGGGGCGGAGCTCTTGCCTAGGCCTAAGGAGCTGCTCCTCCACGTGGAGCCATGCAGAACGTGGCTCTCGTGGCTGCGGGGGGGGGGAGGGGGCTGCTGAGGGCTTCACCCATCCCCCATCTTTGGAGGAGCAGGGTCTCTGGGGCGCCAACAGCCTGGAGCCCAGGTGCTTCTCCAAAGGGCCCCTGACCTCTAGTCCCGTGAGGAGGGGCTGGTCCTGAGGGGCAGGGCGACTCTTCTCTTAGATTCTCTTCCCTTTGCAGAACCTTGAAGTCTTCTGGGACAGGCGGGACCCCCCACGTGAAGTTGGTGGTCGAATGGGACAAGGAGACGAAAGACTAGTAAGGAAGAGCCGGGCTCTTGGGAGGGGGCTTACTGCAGACTCCAATCAAGGGGCCCAGATCAGGACTGCTCTGCAGGGCTTCCCATGCTCCCCAGGGTGGCTGCTGGCAGAGGTAGCAAGGCGAGTGGCGTGTCTGGGAGGCATCAGCCAGCCTTCCAGAAGATGCTCAGAGGCATCCGTGAACCCAAGGGGCAGCCCCTTTCCTTTGGACCAATCTACACACACACACACACACCCACACACACACACGATGCCCTGTTGGCCCTGATCCTGCGGGCCTTGCAAAGGCAGCCGAGAGCCGTCTCATTCCCGGCCAGAGCTGCCCATTGGAGAGAATCCCATCCTGATGGATTCTTTCAGGCTGGCTGGCTGGCATGGGCCATTTTCCTTTCTCTCTGCTGCCCGGAGTGTCGCTCTTTTCAGCTGGGCGGCCACAGAAACACACAGGAGACCAAATGCCCCCTTCCCTCTGCGTGTTGCAGCTTGTTCATCAACACCGAGGAGGAGTACATCCCGGATGCCGAGAGCGTCCGCCAGCAGAGGGCGCTGCACCAGCAGCCTCAGTCCTGCACCTTAGCCCAGTGTTTCCAGCTCTACACCAAAGAAGAGCAGGTCAGTGGCCTCGGGGGTCATCTCCCCCTCATCCCCCCCCCCCGGCTGAAGGGAAGGACACAGCGCTCTCCGTTTGGAGTTAGGGGGCACAGAGCCTCCCTCAAGGCTTTCTCTTATTTGCTACGGGAAATAATCTGAGCTTTGCAGCCTGAAAAAAGGGGGGGGGAGGTGGGAGGAGAACCACCTATTTCTTACTGCACCCCCTCCCTCTTCTGAAGGGCTGGGAGAGAGAGGGCAGGGCTGGAGGGAGGGGCGGGGGCTGCTCTCTGCCTCCTAACTGGCCACAGCTGTGCTCCGCTCGCTCTGCCTTGCTTGGAGGAAGGGCCAGGGAAGGCCTCCTGCTGTGCCTCTGACCCCCTCCACCCACACTTCCAGCTGGCCCCCGATGATGCCTGGCGCTGCCCCCACTGCAAGCAGCTGCAGCAAGGAAGCATCAGCCTGAGCCTCTGGACGCTGCCTGACGTGCTGATCATTCACTTGAAGCGCTTCCGACAGGTGAGGGAGAGGGCTTCCTGGGGCCTCCTCTGTGGCCAGGGCCAGTTGGTGGGCTTCCCCCGGGTCTGCCTTGTGCGCAGCCGGCTGGTGATGTCTCCCCGCTTCTGCCTCTTCACCAGGAAGGAGACAGGCGGATGAAGCTGCAGAACATGGTCCGGTTCCCCCTGACTGGCCTTGACATGACCCCTCACGTGGTCAAGCGAAGCCAGAGCAGCTGGAGCCTGCCCTCCCACTGGTCCCCCTGGAGGCGCCCCTACGGTCTGGGTAGAGACCCCGAGGACTTCATCTACGACCTGTATGCAGTGTGCAACCACCATGGCACAATGCAGGGGGGGCATTACACAGGTGACTGAGCTGCTGCAGCCCTTCGGCATCATGGGTGGATCTTCCCCTGGGAGGCCTGCCCCCCCCCTCCCCCAGCTCGATCTGTGTTTGGATCCCTTGGATTCCCAGCAGAGCCTTCCAAGGGCCCTCCCACTGGGGGGAGCTCATCTCCTTTCCTCCCCCTTGGGTTGGTGGGCTGGGGCAGGCCGCCACCTTGCCTTTTGGAGTCCGGCTGTCCCTGACGCAGCCTCTCCTGCAGCCTACTGCAAGAACTCTGTGGACGGCCTCTGGTACTGCTTTGATGACAGTGAGGTCCAGCAGCTGGCCGAGAACGAGGTGTGCCAGCCCACGGCCTACATCCTCTTCTACCAGAGGCGGACGGCCATTCCCGCCTGGTCAGCCAACAGTTCCGTGGCAGGTAAGAGCTGCGGCCGCTCTTCCCAGTCTTCCTTGTGGGTCAGATGGTCAGAAGCCTTCCTTCTGGTTCTCCGCCAGGCCTCAGCCCTTGGCTCTCCCGCCTGACCCACCATTCCCAACCAACTGAGTGACCCCGCAAGAAGAGCTGCCCATCGGCTGCTTGAGTCAGTGGTCCCAGTAGGACCCTGTGCTGACTCCAGAGCAAGGTGCCGTCTCTTGAACTGTGGCCCCTCGAGCTGCCCCCTGCCTGACAGGTTGCCTTTCCTTCTGGCAGGTTCCACCAGCTCCTCCTTGTGTGAGCACTGGGTGAGTCGGCTACCGGGCAGCAAACCGCCCAGCGTGACCTCAGCGGCCTCCTCCAGGCGCACCTCCTTGGCTTCCCTCTCGGAGTCGGTGGAGCTGATGGGGGAGCGGAGTGAGGATGACGGTGCGTATGCGGGAGGGATGAGGGGGGTCTTGGGGACTGGCTTCCTTCCCAGCACTCGGGTGCGAGCCTCTTGCCCCTGCTGCTCCGCCCTCTGCGCGGGAACCGTGCCACCGCAGGGGTCCAGGAGGACGAGGAGGCGCCTGGCTCCCTGCGTGGGGGAGGCCAAAGTGACGTGGTGACTCCTGTCTTTGTGCCTCGCAGGAGGGTTTTCTACCCGGCCCTTCGTGAGGAGCGTCCAGCGCCAGAACCTGTCTTCCAGATCCTCCGTGACCAGCCCTTTGGCCACCAATGAAAACGGGATCCGCCCATCGTGGTCCCTCTCTGCCAAGTTGCAGATGCGCTCCAACTCGGCTTCTCCTGTCCACGGCTCCTCTTCCACCCTGGAGAGAATCGGAGAGTCGGCCGATGACCGCGTGGCCACCTCCTGCTTTGGTAGCCGGCGGAGTCTGTCCGGCAGCCCCCTGGAGCCCAGGGCAGGTGGAGGCAGCCACCGTGGACAGCAGGACTCTCTGACACTCGGCAGGGCCCCGCTGGCAGTCATGGAAGGGGTCTTCAGAGAAGATGCCCCAGCGTGGAAAGCCCCCGGCAAGGCAGATACGCAGGCGGACAGAAACGGCCCCCCTCTGGGCCCCTTTGACAACAACAACCAGATCGCCTTCGTGGACCAGAGCGACTCTGTGGAAAGCTCTCCGGTCAAGGACGCTCAGAACTTTGGCTGTCTGGCCAAGCCGGACTGTGGCAGCCCCCTTCAGGCCCCTCCCTCCCAAGACAGCCTTGGGCAAGGCAGTGGCTTGAAGTCCGAGCGGGCAGTCTTGTCCAGCCAGGATTCCCTGACGGTTCACCGGCTGGTCGCATCCCCCCCTCCCTCCAAAGCCTTGCCGAAGGCCTCCCGTTCCCGGAACAAGCTGGATTCGGGCAGGGCCAGTGGGCACCCTGCTTCCCCCGCAGCCAGGCCAGGCAAGAAAGATGCTGCCGTGAAGGGCCCCGAGGCCACCTCTGCCACCTCCTCCCAGCTGAAGCACCGGCCGGTTTCCTCGCCGTCCTCGGCAGCAGCCAGAAGGAGCTCCTCGGGGGGCTCTGTGCGGGGACACCCCCCCTCGGGCAAGAGCAGGACTTCGGAGCGCGGCCTCAGCAGGGAGGGCTCTAAGCTGAGCATGAGCTCGGAGAAGAGCGGGGCCGCTAGCCCACGCACAAACTCTCCCCGGCTGGGCCAGGCGCGTGGGGAGGGCAGGGTGCCCGAGAGCAAGCACGTGCGCAGCACTTCCCTGGCCAGCCTGCGCTCGCCCGGCCCCGGCCCCCGCTCCAGCCTGAAGAGGGACAGCAAGTCAGAGGAGAAAGGCTTGTCCTTCTTCAAGTCTGCCCTGCGCCAGAAGGAGACCCGCCGGTCAGCTGACCTGGGCAAGACCAGCCTGCTCGCCAAAAAGGTGGGGGGAGGCTCGTGCAAGGCTGCTGGGAAGACCCTCTCGGAGGAGAAGCCTCTGGAAAAGGCAGCACTCCCCAATGCCAGCGTGGCTGCCAAAGACCCCCTCATGCCCAGCAAACGCTCCCTGCTGACCGCTTGCAAATCCCAGTCTTCCCAGCCCGAGGGCAGCCCCAAGTCCCCCGGAGGGGGCAGGCCGGCCATCAACAAGGCTCTGCCCAGACTCCCCCCGGGGGTCTCCTCCTCCGCCCGCACATCTTCTGTGTTGCCGTGATCCGCCTCTACTCGGCTGCCTGGAGGGGTGGCCTCCTCCTTGTTTCCCGTGGATGGGCGAACCTCGTTGCTCAGGCCCCTCCCGGTTCTGCCCACTGTGCCAGTCACGGTGGGCACTTGCAGGGCTGTCCAGGGACCCCCCCCCAGCCCGTCCATGGAGCCCTCCTCCTGGCACAACTGCAAGCCGGGAGGTCTCGCCAGGCGTGCCGTCCTGGGGCCAGCCAGGGCAGGTGGTGGCCCAGCTCTGTGAGCTGAGAAGGCCCACAAGGGAACCCGGGGCACAAGTGGTCCCCTGGTCCGGCTGTGCTGCCCTCCCTCCTTGTCTCCCCCTGTTGCAAGCTTCCCCAAGGGCAATATCTCAGCGCTCACATTATTTCTCAGGTAAATGCTCAGCCAGAAGTAGGAGGAACCGAAGACTCTGAGAAAGGTGCCTTCTCTCTCTCTGTCTCTTTCTCTCCCTCTGTCTTCACATTCTTTTCATTCTGAAAGGTTTCTGTTGGGGGGAGGGGTGTTGCTGTTTTGATGGCCGGCTTCTGGCGAGAGGGGCGCTCTGCTTTGGGGACCCAACTGGACCAGGCTATTTGTGTTCTTGCTTCTTCTCTGGGTGGCATTTCAGCCCAAGACCCCCATCTTGCTCCAGCCCCCCCTCCCCCCCCCAGTGGAACCAGGACTGTGTCTCCCTCCCCACGTTTTTCCTCCTGTTTCCCAGGCAGTCCTGGGTGCTCTGGCCCTCTGACAGCCGCCTTTTCTTTCTTGCTCAGCTGCTCCCAAACATCCTCCATGTCCGCTGGCTGGGTACGGGCATACAGAAAAGAAGGATGCCTTAGATCCTCCTCTCGTCCTCTGGGTGGCAGGTGTGCCTCCTCCCTGGGCAGAGGTTTTCTTGCTGCCTCCAGATGAACTCAGCCCCTCCCTCTGTGGTTGACCCCCTAAGCTCCTCTTTGGCTGCTCTGCAGGGACTCGGTCTTCTTTGCCCTGGCAGCTCTAGGAGGAGGCTGTTGCCCCCTCCCCAGTCTTGGACTAGAGTGTTCAGGAGCCCCTGGAAAGCAAAAGGGAGCTCCCTTCCTTCACGGGAAGTTCACAAAGGAACTTCCAGGAAGCTTCTCCTACTCTGTAGGGCTTTACCCCTTTGGAACAAACTTCCTCCGCTAGCTCCATCCAAAACCATTGGGATCAAATTCCCAAAATTCCTCGCCCCCCCTGCTGTGGCCTTTTGGCAATCACAGTCTTGTCCCACTGGGGAAGCACCGGTTGGAGAAATTTGCTTCTGTTGGAAGGAGGATGAACTTCGATGCTTCGGTTTGGAGAAGAGCAGCTGGCTCTTGGGTGGGGGCAGAGAGTTGCAGGCTGCTCTCTTGTCTATGTGAGGCACAATAGGGGTGTACGTGTGTGTGTGTGTGTGTGCGCGTGCGTGCGTCTGTGAATTTGCTGTACCAGCAGTTCATGCAAGAAGGAGGAGGAGAGCTGGTGGGTGTCGGAGTCCACTTGACCCTTGAGGTCTCTCTCCTCTATTCAGACTGTCTTCTTTGTGGAGTAAGAGCCGCTTGCTGGGAGCAGCCCTTCTAAAGCTCTCTCTGGCCACTGTTTGGAGCCTCCTCTGGTGGGGGCTCCTCTTGGTTCTCCTTTGTCCCATGGACCTCCTTCCATTGAGAGGAGGAAGGCCCATTTGCTTCTGTTGCCAACGTTGCCATCTAGGGCTAATGCGGCATCTGAACAAGTTAGCCTAAGAATCGAGGTGTTGTGTTGATTGTGTGACGCCGCAATATCCTATCTAGGAAGCTTCTTGAGTTCTTGGGGTTGGGTTGGGTGGGGGTGGGGATTGGTAGTAACTAATTCTGGCATCCTTCAAAGAGGATGGGAATCACGTCCATCCTTGGCGGGCATATTTCTTCCTTGTGTGGTCATCCTTCCAGTACAGAAGAGTCCAATTCCTCATCCCAGAAAGCTTTCTTCTTCTTCCTTTTCTTTCTTTTCTTTTTTCTGATTAGGTTGGTGTTAATTTGTACCTTGCTCTGTTAGAAGAGGTACACCTTGAACACTTCACATTACTTGTCCTCAATACGCCACACGAAGCCTTTGCAATTAACTTTGCAGCCCGTGCTTTAAGTCCGTGTCTTTACACACAGATGAGGCTCAGATCAGCTCAGAGAAGGACAGGGAACCTCCACGCTCCAGGAGTGACTTAATTCTGTGCTTGGCAATCACATCTGGAATGCTGAGCATGGCCAGTTACTTTCCTCCTACTACTGAAGTCCAATTTGCATGGTGCCGCTCAGCTGTTCCCTATGCATGCCCGTATTAAGTATGCAAACAGCTCTTGCAAGCTACAGTAGAATACACTACCGGCAAGGATAGGCTCCCCGTTTCCCTCCTGGTGTTTCTAAGTTGCAGCACCTTCCCTCGCTGTGGGCCGTGTCACCTCGGGATGCTGGAGTGCCGTCTGGAGGCTGCAGCTCAGGCATCCTGGGTTGTGTTGCAGGAATTTGGGATGGGGGGGGGTCTTTGTCTGAGCTGCATGGGATGCGTCTGAGGAGCCCACAGCCTTTGTTCCTTGCTTTGGTAGACCCCCCAAAGCTTCCCTTCTGTGACCCTTGGTTGACGTCTGTGGATATAAAACTTAGCTGTGAAGTACTTCAAAGAAAGCAGGCAGTTTTTCTTATTGTCAGCTACATTTGTCCTTCTAAGCAAGAGAAGCTATGCAGCTTTTACCCCTCCCCACCCACGTTTCGGCGCTTGGCTTCATGAACATTGTCAGCCCCTGGCAGGTCCTGGGAATGCCAGCCACCTCCCCACGGCCCAGGAAGGCAGAACTTCGTCCTGGCCAGGGGGAGTTGGCTGTTGGGCTACGGCCTGCAGAGTCGCTTAGGGGGGCCCTAGAAAGGGCACCAGGCAGGACCCCTGGGCCCCCAGGACAGGCCTGGTCTGACTGGTTCAGTGCCTTCTGCTTAGCCATTCCGGAAACCCCTCGGAGGTGGGGGGGGTGAAGGCCTTTGCGCTTGGGAATTCCAGCTGGAATGACCTTTGTGGGGAAATCTTTCTTTGCTCGTTTCCTGGTTAATCTGCCGATGGGTCCAACATAACCGCACAAGCAACCAGGGTTTAGTTTTAATCTGGTGAGTTGACGTGAAGGTTTTTCTTCACTGGGGGGGAAAAACACGCTGACCCGAGAGCCAAAATTGAGAGACTTAAGAGGAGAAGAAGGGAGTTTGCCACACGTGGAAGTTGTGGAAATTCCTCAGGGCCCCAGAAGCATTTCTGAGCTCAGCCGGCCGGCCGCCTCAGATTCCACCGTCTCCGGAAGGGGCAGCCAGAGAATCCAGCGCCGTGGAGACCCAGCTCACCTTTGGCTAAAGCTAGATGCTCAACCCGACGAGTCAACCGTGGAGACCCGAGTTGCGCGTGAGGAGCCGCATGCTTCCCTCCCTTTGCCCGCTGCTGACTTTGATACGTGATCAGAGTTTCTGTCTTTTTTTTAAATCTCTACAATCTGCTGGGGGGGAGGCTGTGTCTCCTTCCCAGAAGGGGTTTTAACTTATTTCGGAGCAAGTGCATGAGAGTGTGTCAATGCCTTTTATTTATTTGTATGCACTTTTAATATGCAGAATTTATATTTTTATGTTTTGGAAATAATTTCCTTTCCTGAAGAAGAGTTTGGATACAAGGGATTGGATGATTAACAGTAAAAAATGTAATAATAGTTCAATAAATTTACAGTGTACAAGGACTCGCATGAGGGAAAGCGTTTTTCTTCAAACTTCAAACCTCTCTCCTCCTCCCCCCATTAAAAGGTCAGGGCAAAATCTCCCTCAAGTGGAGTTAGAACTTGGTCGTGTTTTTAGCAATCACATGAAAACGATTTACCCCCGTTTCCTCTGGATGCATTTTTGCAACTCCCCAGTTCAAAATCGCCAAACTGCAGAACATCCAGCTGGGAGGGACGGGGGGCCAGTTCAATCCACCTCCCCACCCAGTGCAGCCCTGGGACCTCCATGCCTGAGCCTTGATTCCCTCCAGGATCAAACCTGGTTTCTCCTGGGCTGCCCAAGTCCCTGAGACCCCCAGGATAAAAGTTGGTGATTTCTCTCCACCATAGCTCTTCTTCTCAAGCAAGATAGCGGACAATAATGAGCAAAATGCCAATTTTCCCAGAATCCCCCTGGAGAAATGGATTGAGGAGTCTTTAAAATGTTTTGCCATGTCTAAACAGATAAGATGTGGTCTCTCTCTCTCTCCCTCCCTCCCCCCCTCTCCCCCCCCCTCTTTCTTGTGTCCTCCTGCCTCTGCTCCCAGGAGATTGCTCAGGGCAGAGAACCTGTAACCAGCACACCATCAGAGTTAATGGAATAATAGAGCCAGAAGTGCCATCTTCTCAGCACTTTCCCCCCTTCCCTGCCCTCTCCAGCATCCCCCAAAGACCCCACTCAGCTCTCTATTCCCCCCACCTTTCAAACACTGCTGGTTTCTGCAGGGGGAACGTGGATGCCTTGGTTTGGGCACAGCAACTGCTCTGGGCACGCAGGAGCTTCTGCTTCTGCTGGAGTTTCTCCCAGAATCTTTGCAATCGTTGGCACTTTCTGCTGTGTAAGCAGGTTCCAGAATTCCGGGGAAGATCCTGTCTTCAAGCTCCGAGCCAAGATGATGCCTGTGAAAGCACTGTTTTCCTGTGATAATTTCCATGATTGTAAAACCACACACTTTCCTTTTAATCTCTTGGTATTAAAATAGATTCATGTGGCACACAGGATTTTCCTTTCTTTTATATTGCAACAAGTGTGTACAAAAGACAACAAAAATTTTCTCTCTGAATTTCTCAGGGTGCTTCCTGGAGTGAGCTTTCTTCCACATTTCATTGTCCGTCCCTCCTGGTCCATGAGGAAGGACCAAGGTTTGCTGACCATTTTAATAATGTATTGGATATTATACAGATAAAAGTAACACTATCTAGAGCAGGGGTGCCAAACTCAAGGCCTGCGGGGTGCAGGGTACTTAAATCTGCCCCTCAGGGACTGCCTGGAAATATCAAAGGACTGGCCTCTGGGGCCTCTGCCGGCCAAAATGGGCCACGGTGGGGGGAGAGGACTGTGTGCACTGCCCTGCAGCTCGCTTTTGGCCTCCATGGTCTCCAGCATGGCCACGTCCACTCAACCCTCTGAAGTCAAGCACAACCCTGATGTGGCCCTCAATGAAATCGAGTTTGACACCCCTGATCTAGAGAGTATAAAACACTTAAAAGAAAAATTGTTAAAAGAGAAAAACTCCCTTCCTCACCAGCAAGTATAATGAGTCTTAACAACTTATCCCTATCTCTGAAAGTTAAACCAAGCAACATTTCATCCCATTCTTCATTCCATTCTATTTAACCAATCTCTAAAACTTTAGCTGGCCATATTAATCAGTAAAAATCCATTAAGGGTTATAAAAAATAATATAAAGTACAAACTATATCTACTAAATCCAATTTGAATTCTCCCTTTTTATATTTATATCTCCCTTTCTATTTGAATGTACTCCCACAGTTCCTCTTCAAATAAAATCTTTAAAGCATTCAGTCCCAATCAACAAACCATTAAACATTTCCAGAAATGGCAATCCTTTTATTTTAATATTGATTGAATAAACTGATTTTATAGTCTTCTTCAGCAATCTTTAGATCTCTGAAACTTCTAACATCTAACATCTGCACTATTTGTCTCCTCTCTGAATCCTTGGGATCTTTCTCAAGTTCCTTGTATAATTTCCAATAGAAAAAAGTTACCTATGTCACTTAATATTTTTGCTGTCTCATCTCAAAAAAATGTGACCAAAGTAACAAGTCTCTCCTGTAAATCCAATGTAGAGAAATTATCCACATCATTCTTAATATTTGTATGTCTTTTTAAAGTACTAAATCATCCAGTTTCATTTGTAAATCCATTATTTCCATCTATTTCTTATAGGCATTCAAACCAGTTTCATTTTATTCAGTGGGGCTTCTTTTCAGTAACATCTAAGTTGTCAGTGTAGTAATAACTTTATAATTTTCATCCTATGATCACTCAAAGGTACATTTGATGCATTAATTGATGCATTTATTTCCTTCTAGTGCCCTCTAGTGTCCAACCTTCAAAGTCATTTTATCAGTTGCTTCCAAATATAAAGATAGACATTTTCCATGGAAAGGATTCTCTCAATTCACTTCAAAGTCTTAAACCAAGTCCAGCCAAGCCCTTAATCCATTTACATTTTTTAGAAGCCAACACCAATCATCCTAAAATGATAAGACCCTTGGTGGCACAGTAGTTAGAATGCAGCATTGCAGGCTAATTCAGCTGACTGACTGCTTTCCTTTAGACCTGTGTTACTAACGGAAGCAGCAGCCCATTGAGAAAATGCACTCCTCTCTGGCATTGCCCTCCCTAGCCACAGGAGAGAAGTAGCAGCAGATGCCAAAAGAACTAAGCAAGAGACTGATCCCCAACATCCTCTGAACAGACATGTGCCCCAAGCCCAAGTGGGATTCAGCCAGTTCGCACCTATTCAGGAGAACCGGTTGTTGGAAGAAATCTCCTTTTGTTTTTCTCCACTTTCCAGGGCTAATCCTGTAAGGAAGGCAGGAAGGAAACATTCTGGTGTTGTTTCTAGCCTCATCTTTTTTGCTCTGCTTACAGAAAATGCCTCTCCAGTTAACCCTTATTACATTGCAACAGCTATGGCGAAGAGCCCATTGACGTGAGTGACGTTGAGTTGGCCACGCTCACCCAGTCACATGACCACTGAGCCACACCCACGCAGCTGGTCATTAGGGCAGAGAACCGGTTGTTAAATTATTTGAATCCCACCACTGCCCAAGCCCACTGACTCAGAGCTAGGAATAACTTTGTGGTAAGAACAAACATTCTTGAGGATACATAAGAACAAAATCAAATTAAAAGATGGAAGGAAGGAGACCATCAAGCAAGGGGTAATATGAAAGATATGGCTGAAAGACTTGTCCTCCCTTATACTACTTGGATGACCCTGAATAGGTTGAGAGTTGGAGTCCCTAAATGTGAAACCAATATGCTCAAGAGGAGGAGAGAAGCAGAACCTGGCCCCTCTGCTGGTATGTTAACTACTTCCAGAAACATGTACTGATAAGGACTTATTTTTGGCCAACGATCAAGCCAGGCAGATGACTTCATTCTGGCAGTTTAAAGTTTGATCTAGATACGGAAGCAGCAGCAGCAGCAGCACCCATTAAGTCACCAGGGAAAGTGCCTGGCTGACTTATTGTTCACTTCTTTCCCGCATCTCAGCTTCAAGGGCAGGGTGGGGTAAGAGGCCTCTGCTTTGATCGCCCTTATTATTTCTGCATGGAAATAGTCACAACAGATGTGCTATTAAAGTGGGAGGTCATCACTCATCCATGGGCAATTGGATTACCACTCTATTAATCTTGCCTTAGGCTATGCCAGATTAGATAATGTGCATTGTTATTTGTCACAGGGGTCAATATTTCCCTAATTTTGGAACGCTTTTATGTCCACTTATTGGATTGGAAATCGCTGGTGGAATGAGAGGATCCCAAGGAGGCCCCTGTGGGCCTTTGAGTTGCATCCTGATCTGACAGATGTCGTTTCATGAACGGGGAGGTGGGATTGACAAGAACAAATAGGTCACGCGGAAGGCTGAGCATTGATTGCAATGGAACAGCTGTGCAGCTGCAACAGGAAAGCTTCTTGCAAATAGGACAGGGTGTCCCAACCTTGGTAACTTTAAGACTTGTGGACTTCATGGGTGGCCGGGGAATTCTGGGAATTGAAGTCCACATGTCTTAAAGTTGCCAAGATTGGGGAACCCTAAAATAGGTCCCAGCACTGCTTTTAGCAGGTGGCTGTCAGTTCCCTGCTGGGGAGGAGGATTGGCTTCTCTCCTCTGGAAGCAGCTGCTCTGGGTTTGCACCAGCGCCCCTCCCTTTTTTATATGTGTTCAGCCCCCTTTCATCCAGCCCCCATGTTCCTTCACCCTCTTCTTTTTCCACTGCACAATGAAGCTACCTGTTCACCTTCTGACTTTCTCTCTACTCATCCAGACTTCGCTTCCATAATATATTATATATTCCATTATATCCACATTTGGACATCTTGAAATGTTTCAATTCATTTTTTCCCCATCTTTAGTAAAGGTTTTACCAAGGTCTGCGTGTTGCATCAGCCTGCTGTGGTGCTTTGCCTCTTACATATAACTTGCAGCTGTCTTTTTCCTCTGTTCAACACAAATGCCTTACTCCCAAGACATTCATGTTTGGCTGTTTCTTGCGTTGTGCTGTCTCTTCTGCTGCAGCTGGGAAGCCACACAGCATTGTTAACATATAAAACCATGCACTTTTACTGTAATGTAAAGCATTTGTTGTGTGTTTAGCTACAATTGCATACCCTTGTCTTATTCCCTGCTAAGTGTTGCATTTGCTAAGCATTCATTTTCATCCATGTAACTTCATAGGCGCGTGGTGGCCCACGTAGTTAGGATGCCCAGTTGGAGGTTGGCAAGCTCACGTTTGAGACCCGAGTGCTGCAGTGGGGTAGGATGAGCTCTTGTCCTTTGCCCCTCACTCCTACCAGGAACATGAATGGAGCCCCCAGCTTTCTGTCCAGTGGTGACATCATTGGTTAATCTTTTCAACCTAGAAAGGCCTGGAGGCTTTTGACACGAATGCGATATAACTCCATCATATTGCACAAGGCTTTTATTGCATTCAGCAACTAGTTTTCAAGTACAGCCAACAACTTCAAAATGTTGGATTGGTCACATGTTTATCCTTTCCTCAATGACTTGCAGAAAAGGAAATAAATATCCAGTCTGACTGCCTTTTTTTTTTGACAGGCACAAAGCTGTACAGGATGTTAGTTTGCAACAAAATTTCAATAGTGTCAACTACTGCACCTATTGAGACAGCAAAAGAGACGCCTGGGACATCTGTTTACCAAGAGTATAACTTTACCGAAAACTCCATGTGGGTACAGAAGTGGAAAAGCCAATTCTAAAAATTCCATGTGCCAGTAGCATAAGAAACAGTCCCTCCCTGCCTCCTGCCATGGTCCATTTGTCAAGCCAATCAGTCACATTTATGTTGTTTTGGGAACAGTCTCTCCGCCTCGGACTTTCCCAGCTGATGACCTTGGGGTGCAAGGATTTGTCTCAGGCTTCAAGCCAGGAAACTGGCATTCCTTTACCCTCCCTGACACCCCCCCCCCTGCATTCCCATGCCTCCCCTCCCCCCTCCCATGGTGGATGTCTGGTTGCAAGTGGGGTTTGTGTGGAGAGCCAGGACTGTTTGTTACCTGTCCCATTTTTATTCCCACTCCCTCTGCAGGAGACTGCTTGGTGGCTTTTTCACTCAGTGCCAAAACAGTTTTCTTATTTTTTCCCCTCATCCATCCTATGCCTCCCTTTAACAGACCTCAACTGGTTACTGTTCCAAAGAGTGCCTAGTTTTCTTAGATCCACTTATGGTTGACCTTTGGGAGAGTAATCTGTATTTTCATACTTTTTCTTCCTGTAATTTTATGCCCTTGTACCTTTCAGTTGGGCTACTCTTCGTTCTTTGACATGAATGGACTGATGCTTTCAAACCACTTGCCAGTCCCCACTGCCATCCAATGTTGGGCATCTGGGGCTAATTTCTTCTGTACTCTGTCATTTTGTCCTCGCCCACTGATTCATGTCACCTAGCAGAACAATCTTCCCCTGGATTGCGTTAAGAGTCAGAACATTGAAAATTTCTTCCCCCTCAAAATTGATCTCCCAACAGTCACGAGAACATTCTGTGCTGCTCTACCAACCTCTGATTCCCACTTTCCTTCACACTCCTCATGATCTAGATGTCACTAAATGAAGCTTAGAAGAGCAGCTCTAATGGGAAAAGCTGTCCAGCTATGGACCAATAATGCAACCACAAGTAACTGGACCAAGTCGGGCACGTCTTGTAGACATTAAGAGGGACAACTTCAACAAGCTAAGAGAGAGACTTAGGAGGATTCCATGGATGGGCGTTCTAAAAGGAAAAAGAGTTCAAGTTGCTTGGGAACCCTGACAAATTAGATAATGAGGGTCCAAGGAAAATAATACCACAGAGGAAGAAAAACAGAAGACCAGCATGGTGGCACCAAGAGCTCTCCAACAAATTAAGGGATAAAAGAGAGCAATAGCACTTAGACATATATACTGCTTCATAGTGTTTTACAGCTCCCTCTAAACCTCTTGGGTCCTCATTTGACCTATCTCAGACAGATGGAAGGCTGAGTCAACCTTCAGCCAGTGAGACCCGAACTGTTATACTGCTGGCAGCTGATGGTCAGCAGAAGTAGCCTGTGGTACTGCATTCTGACCACTGTGCCACCGTGGATCAAATATAAAATCTGCAAGGAAAGAGTCAGGAAAACCAAGACCCAGAATGAACTAGGGCTGGCAACAAAGGCCAAAAAATAACGACAAAAAGCTTCTTTCAGTATGTAAGGAACAAGAAGAAAGTCAAGGAAATGATATGTCCACTAATGGGAGCAGATGGCAAGAAAAGGACAAGTAGCAAGTTTAAAGCAGAATTGTTTAAATCCTTCTTTGCATCTTTTTATGCAAAAGAAAGAAGGAAAAAACCCCAACCTGTGAAAAACAGTAGCAAGGAAGACAGTAGTGACGTGCGGTGAGCTTCATGGCTGGTGAGGCAAACGCGAAAGCCTCGCCGGGGCCCTGCTGCTGTTTTAAAGCCCTGCTGCCTGGGACAAGGCAAGGAAGACTTCCTCGGTCGGGCCCAAGAGGGACGTCGGGAAGAGCTACATGTGGTGGGTGGCCTCGGGGGTGCTTGCGCTCAGGGCAGGAGCCCCCTCTAGCCCTCCCCGAAACTCCTGGAGCGAAGCAGAAGCCGGCCCGCCTGGTTGAGTTCCCAGGGAGCCGCCTCGGGTGCCGCAACTCACCTGCAGCTGTCCGGCAAGAGGACCAGGCGAGCGATGGGCCCCGCGTCCAGCGCAAAGTGGTGCAGCGCTTCCCCGGTGAAGAGGTCCCACCAGACAATGCAGAAGTCCCGGCTCCCGGAGAGCAGCCAGCAAGGGCCAGGGCACTGCAGCCGCTGCCGTGCTCTGAGCATAACTTCTTCTCTGGCTTCCAAACTCCGGAGCTCAGCTTCCGATTCTTCCAGCAGCGGCCGCTCTAGGAGTGCGCTCTATGGTTGTGGGCCCTATGGCAGCCGACCCACAATCATAGATTGCACTCCTAGAGCCAGAGAAGAAGTTATGCTCAGAGTGTGGCGGTGGCAGCAGCGGCAGTGCCCTGGCCCTACAGGGAGAGCTGGGCCAGGGCATGGTGAGGCTGGGAGGCATGCAAGCTGGGGGCGGAACAGGCGCTCGTGCAACCACCCTCTCCAGCCTGGCAGAGCTCCATGCACTGATCTAGGGGGTATCTCAAATGTGCCAGCCTTGGGAGCTGGGGGGAGGGCAGAGCACCATGTGGTTTGGCACCTTAGGGATACCCCCTAGGTCAGTGAATGGTGCTGGAGAGGGGGTTTGCCGGGCAGCTGCTCGTGAGCGTGGTCACCTCATGGCTGCTTCACTCCTGAGGCTGTGCCCGACTCTTTGGGAGTCCGCTCGCAAGGGAGCAGCCACCCAGCAACCCCAAAACAACAAGCCCTCCCCTGATAATAAGGCCCAACCATATTTTGTGGGTCAAAAGAAAATAAGACCCTATCTAATTTTCGGGGAAACACAGTAAGCTAGAAAAATATGGGTTAGACAGCATCACCACCAGATGGATTCATAATTGGCTGACCAACTACACTCAATGTGCAGTGTAGTCCTCAATGGAACCATAAAATATGCACTGGGGTTCCCTCCCAAGGTTCTGTCTTGGACCCAATACTCTTCAGCGTCTTCATGGCTGATTTAAATGAGGGGATAGGAAGGGAACTCAAGGCATTTTCAGATAGCAACATCATTTAGACTTATATACTGCTTCACAGTGCTTTATAGCCCTCTCTAAGAGGTTTACAAGTTAGCATATTTCCCTCACAATGTGGGTCCTCATTTTACCGGCCTTGGAAGGGTGGAAGGCTGAGTCAATGTTGAGCCTGTCAGCAGTCAGCAAAAATAGTCTGCAGTACTGCATTCTAACCGCTGTGCCCCCATGGCTCTTGACACCAGACTGAAGGGAATTGCCAAGGGAATTTGAAAGATAGACTAGCAAGGTCTATGGAATGTTGCATCCAGTTCTGGTGCCCATGATAGAAAAAAGATGTTGGGACCTGAGAAAAAAATTCAGAGAAGAGCAACAAAGACCATCAGAATCTGGAAGCTGAATCATAGAATGAATGGCGAAGTGAACTAGTTATGTCTAGTCTAATGAAGACTAGGACTAGGGGTGACATGATGGCAGCCTTCCAATATTTGAGGGGCTGCCACAGAGAAGATGGGGTCAACTTATCCTCCAAAGCACCTGAGGGCAGGACAAGATACAACAGCTTGAATCTATTGTATTCAAGCTGTTGTCAGAGGGAGATTCAACTTGGAAATGAGGAATTTCCTGACAGTGAGAACGATTAATGAAAAAAAAGGCTTGCCTCCCGAAGTTCTGGTTGTTCCATAGCTGGAGGTTTTCAAAAAGGTTGGACAACCATTTGCCTGCGATGGTGTAAGGACTCCTGCCTTGGGAAGGAGTTGGACTAGATGACCTCCACGCTCCCTTGCACCCCTCTATGTTCTCTGTCCCATTTACCCACAAACACCCCCATTCACTTTGAAGTTGGTCGCAAACTCAACTCATCACGCGCGCCCTGGTCCCACCCAGGAGGCGAGATGTGGGGCGGGAGGGGGGAAGGGGGGTCTGTGGCTCCGTGTCTCTCCATCTTGTTCCCCGCTTCGGAGCTGCGCATCCGGCACAACCGGCCGCCCCGCGTCTCTCCGGGCCTCTGGCGGGCAGGCGGGGGCTGCGGGCGAAGGAGCGGCCGGTGCTCGGGCCAGCTGAGGTCGGCGGGACTTGGCTCCCCCGCGCCCCGACTCTGGGTGCCCAACCTTCGGCCCTACCCCCGCGGGCTTCGGGCACCAAAGGCGCCGGGCGAGGTTGTGCAGGCGCCCGCCACGCTGCCCGGTTCCCGTGACGGAGGGCGAGAGAGAAGCGGCGGCCGGAAGGAGGTCCAGCGAGGTCCCCGGCCCTTCGCCAGAGGATCCCGGGACAGGGACCCTCCTTCGGCCCCGCTGTTTCTGGGGGTCGCAGAACCCTGAGGGAGCCTGGCGGGGCCACACGGGGAGCCTGCGAGGTTCCGCCAAAGCCCCCACGGTGCCTCTCCGAAAGCGCCCCGGGCTGGGTCCCCAGAGGGGCCGCGGCGGTCTTTGGGGGTCCGACCGTCTTTTTGTAGTCGGAGATCCTTTGGGTCCGAGGGCGGAGCTTCCCTCGGCCCCGCCCCGCAAGGAGCTCCCCAGCCCCGAGCCCAACGCCCCTCGGAGGCGGCTGTGGAGGAAGCCCCGCAAAGACTGCACTTCTCGGCCCCGGAGTGGCGCCTGCTCTTCCGTCTCCGGCTGTCTGCCTTCTGTTGCCCTCCTCTGCCGCTCTTCCTTTCCCCTTTTCTGCCGCCCCCTTTTCTCACACTTCCACGCAGAGACGATGCTCGCAGGCAGCAGAAGGGCTGAGTGTGTGTGAGAGAGAGCGAGAGAGAGAAGGGGGGAGGGAGAGAGACGCTTTTGCGCTGCTGCTACATTGGAAAAGGTTCCCGTCTTCCCAAGGAGTCCCTGGGGGGTGGGGGATGCGGCGTCTAAGGTCCAGTCGCGGAGGCTGGGCGGAGGAGCTCCCACCCTGCGCCCTCCTGGCTGCTCCAAGCCTGCCTCAGCTCCTGCCCCAGAAATCCGCAGTAACCCCGGAGCGCTTGGCTTAAGCCCAGCCTGAAATCCGAAGGTGTCGGCTGGCAGGCAGGCAGGCAGCATTTCAGCCCTGGGAGCAGAACTCCTTCGGAGGGCAGAGCCAGCAGCTCTGCAGGTGCAGGTGCCCAGATTCAGTCTGGAGGGAAAGGGCCAAGATGGGATTGGAGAGAAGGGAAGGTGGGTCTGCAAAAGAAGCAGCAAGGGTCAGCTCTGTCTGGGGGTCCTACTGCCTTTTCTTTACTGCTCTCCCCTGCCACACCCCTGAATTTTAAACCACCTCAATAAAACCAAAGCCCCCCTTGCTGGAATATTAGCCGAACTGTCCTAGAGCCTCAGTCTGAGGGGCCTGAAGTAGGAGCCCCTCCAGAGAGTAAGAACCGTGGATGTGCCTTAGGGGCTTGGTGTCCAGACAAGGGGTGGGGAGGCCGGTGGGCATTCTGGTGGGTTTGGGCTTGCTTTGTGAGCTGCTCTGCTTGTGTGAATGTCTCTGTTGGCTTGCAGGAAAAGATTTGCCTCCCACTCCTGATTTTCAGGCTGCCCAGAGCAGCCTCTGTCACTGATGGAAAGATTTGAGTGCCCAAATATTCCTCAGCCTGTTTGTCGCCTGCACAACAAATGCAGCTGTCAAGGGCTCCATTTTCAAAACCTAATTCCTCCTGTGAGCAGTTGAGGGAGGCACAGGTGCGGCGGCTTCAAAGCAGCCCTCATCATTTTTTAATGCATTGCAGTCTTCTGGAATATTGATGCCACTCTCTTCTGGATCAAACACGCCAAGCGCCTTGGCAGGAGGCAGCTGGCTAAGACCTTCCCCAGGAGCAGCCAGGACCCTTCCCCTCCCCTGACCCCATCCTGGCTTTCCCCCCTGGCATGCTAGTGAAGATGTGTGTGGTGGCCTCGGCTGCTCCCAGAGCCAAGAAGGTCCAGTCTTGCTTCACGCAACTGGAGGGCCCTTTTCCCCAGAAGGACCCACAGCTGGAACTGACATTGAGGAGCCCACAGGGGGGGGGGCTTTGTTCTCCCTCTGGGTCTGGCAACTGCAGTTAGCAATGACGCTTAAACTTATATACTGCTCCACGGTGCTTTACACTGTCAGCCTCTTCCCGCCCAACAATCTGAGTCCTTATTTTACCAACCTTGGAAGGATGAAAGGCTGGGTCAACCTTGAGCCGGTCGGGATCGAACTCCAGGCTATGGGCAGGGTCAGCCTGCAACGCTGCATTCTAACCAATGTGCCACCAGGGCTCTTAAGTCCCAAGAGGTGATGCCTCCGTGCTGTAGCTGGCTTGCTTCCCTGGGACTCCAAAGGCCAAGAAGGCTCTTCCTTCTCAGGAGGAACTTGGTTATTTTGAAAACACGAGAATCCAAATGTTTCCCTTTTATTTCTTTATGTAGCAAATTTAGATGGCTGATGTCTTAATCAGAGAACTCTGGGTCGCTAACAAGACTTTGAAACAATACAGATGCCAGGCGAAATCAATCCATGGCCAGCAAAATGCACAACCTCGCACTTGCACCCTGGCCATAATGCCTGAGGGGAGGACCAAGGCTTTGGTGCCTTCTGCAAGGCCATCTGGACCTCAGGATGGGGTGTGGGGTGTGGGAGCTTCCACAGAGAAAACATACTTCATTAATTGCCTCGGTTGTTGCATAGATTTATTTTGGATGGTTTTTTAAATGTTTCTATATTTTTAAAACTGAACTTGTTGAAATGGGCACCTAGAGACATTGAATAAATAAACACACCCTCATCTCCTGGGCCCCATAAGTGACCCCATCCCACAGAAGGACCTGAAGCTGATGGGATGAGCCAACCCCACCAGGCAGGCCTTCCCAGGCTTCCCTAGAGCTTCTTGGCCCAGAGAATGGAAGTCCTCAGAGGGGCAGGAACTGGGCCAGGATAGACCCACTTCCTGCCTGTGAAGTCAGATTAATGCCTGTGGCCCTAAAATGCCCCCCTCCCCGGGGTCTGTGTGTGTATGCCAAGAGGCCTTTAGCTGCATGCTCAGCCTCTCCCTTCTGCTCACAGAGCCAAAGGCCGCCTGGCATCCATTTCTCAGAGCTCAGGAGCATTTTCCAGCGGTCTAATATTTACTTATTTATTTATTTACATATTGTGCTGGCTGGTGTCATTCCTTCCCCCTGGGAGCATTAAGAGCCTCTGTAATGTTAAAGCCACACATCATAAACTGAGAGGCATGTTAAAGGCTTTTGGCAAAGCGCCTGCTCACTGAAACCAGTTTTAAGCCTTGGAATATTTCCTCCCGAGGTTTCTCTTTGGTAATGAGCTGATGATAAACTCTTCTTGAAGCATATGGATTATCTGTTAATGGCAGTCCTGGGAGAAGCGTTCACAAAGGACTTCTTGCAAGACACAGATTTAATTATGCTTAATGGGAGAAGTTAGTGCCTCCAAAATGCTGGTAGAGCCATCCAGCTGGAGAGGACTTCAGTCAACAGGCACACTGGATGGTGGTGGGTTTCAGCTCAAGACCATCCCCAGGGCTGAAATAAGAAGGAGATGAGAGCCTGCCAGAAAGTTTACAAATTCTCTCTGCATTCTTCAGCCACTGGGCACTGTTCTTGGAGGGGGGGTGGTTTCCAGAGGTGCCTGCTTTGGGGGGTTTGAGAGCAGCACAACAGGAGGTGTTAACCAGAAGCTGGACTGCCCCTGCACACTGCCCCCCCTCCTCCTTGAGGAAAGCCATGAATAAAGGTACTTCCCCATCCTATGCTATATTAAAAGACCTGAAAGATTCTAGTTTATAACTTTTAGGTTTCATTTCATTTTTAAAAAGCAACTGTTTCAGTCTACTCCCTAACTAATTTTCAAATAAACTTGGAACTGAAATTATTTTTTGTTCATTTTAGTTTGGATTTGCCTAGACCAGAGGTGGATTTTACTTGTGCCACTGGGTGATCATCTCTTTTATTTTTAAAAAAGAGATTAACAGAAAATTTTGGTAACTGGATTTATCTCGAGATATGGATCTGCTTCCCTAGGGCTATCCCCTGGGATTTGCCTGTCCACAAGGTGGGTGGTGATATATCCACAACCAAGATGATCTGTCAGCCTTCTCAGAGTAAGGGGCAGACTCCTGTGTCTTCCTCCCCCCCATTTCAGAAGCCAGCAAGCTAACCAGGAGCTAAAGAGGAGCTAATCAGGAATTCTGCTTTACTTCTCCAGCACAGAGACCCGTTTAGCAATAGCAATAGCAATAGCAGTTAGACTTATATACCGCTTCATAGGGCTTTGAGCCCTCTCTAAGCGGTTTACAGAGTCAGCATATTGCCCCCACAGTCTGGGTCCTCATTTCACCCACCTCGGAAGGATGGAAGGCTGAGTCAACCTTGAGCCGGTGAGATTAGAACCGCTGAACTGCAGATAACGGTCAGCTGAAGTGGCCTGCAGTACTGCACCCTAACCACTACGCCACCTCGGCTCTCTGCGATGGGCCAATAGAAGCAGCTACGCAGCAGTGACTCTTCCGGGGTTTCCAGACTTGCAATAAAGGCCTCGGAGAGCGCAAATGGGTCACTGCCTGGAGCCATGAGAACCCCGGACAGAGGCTTCTACAGTCAAGGGCTCTGTCAACCCTGAAGCTGACCTAAAGCCATCTGGGAGCTTCAATGCTGCTACACTGGAGCCAAGGGCCAAAGAGGGGGGGAATTGAGATAGTTGGGACTCTGTAGCCAAAACAAAATACTTTCTATAGATATATAAACTTTATTGTCATTGTACATCTATACACAGTTTACACATACAACAAAATTCACATGACACCCAGAGACCAGGACCAACACACATGACAATCCCCAAACACACCCACCCACCCACCCACCAAAACATTCCCCACCCCTAAACCACCCAAGAATCCACACAACAGACCAAGTCTTGGGAATCAAGGACATTCTCACACCTGGTTGGAAGAAGGAGGGGAACATCACCGGGTGACCCGACGGAGCTGTGATTGTACCATGTGACTGCTGGTTTTGAGAAAGTGGGAAAACTTTTACTATTAATTAGATGAAAATCGCAGGAACCTTCAGCGTCGGTTTTCACCAGATCTGTGCCAATATGATACTTCCAATAAAGCTACCCTTTAAGGAATCCACCTGCCTCAGAGTTTTGCTTGCTATGGGTCCATTACTTGGAACCCTGACAGGCTCACCTTGGACTCTGCACTTCCTTGCTGTGGGAGATCAACAGCCGTTTCCCCAAAATCCACATGCAGCCCACAGGCCTGAGCCAGGGGGTGGGCAGGTTGGGCAAGCCACAGAGCATTGGTCCTTAGGAATATTGGTTGCCCTGGGAGGCTGCTTTGAGGTTGAGGGGTAGAACAGCCAAGGATGACATTTCTGGCCAGGGCAAATGGTGCAGACAAATGGCTGGATTTTTTTGCCAAATTGTTCTTTATCTTGGTCACTTGCCTGCCTGGAGGACGTGGATGAGCCACGGAAACAAACCAGAAAACAGAACAAGCATCTGGATAGGGATAACCCAAATCGCCACTAGATGAAGAGGAGGAAGAAGAACTGAACAGAGGGCAATAGGGGATTCCTGGGGTTTCCACCTAGAGGGGCTGCAGGGCCTTTTCATGACCTGCTGATCAATCAAGAATAAACCATAGTTTGACCAAGTGGAAGAGGTGAACCCCAAGGGGATGTATGGAATACTTCTTCTTTGGGGATCCAATGACTTGTAGGGTGCTGCTGCCCCTCTGGAAGACCCAGCGGTTGCTTCAAGGCTGGTGCCACCCACAAGCCCCTCTACTGCCAACCCTTGAAATGACTCATATCTGCACCATTTCTGTTTCGAAGGTGCTGGCAGGGGGGAACCTAGTTTCTGGTTCTATTCTTATTTTGGGGCTGCCCCACATGAAGAACAGACCTCCCAGGTTGCCTCCAAAGGGGAAGCCTCTTCATTCTGTTCACTGTCCAGAGTCACTCATTGAGGCAAATGGCCAAAGAATTAGGATAAATAAATAGACCCCTCTGGAGAAGCCACAAAGATGCCCTGGGCCGCAGAGGCTCACTCAGATGATCCTCACTTCCTGCCCCCCCGCCCCCCCCGCCCCTGGCAATGAAAGCTTTTGTGCCCCTCCTGAGCCCAACAGGAATTATCTGGGAGGGAGGCAGGAGATGGTGCAGGTGAAGCCACATTGATCTAACCAGCTTCCAAATGAAAACCAGCCCTTGGAGTTATTGCTTTCCAGCTAGAAATTTGATTACATTTTTCTGGGGCTGTAAATCTACCTCTTTTCCGGCAATGTTATTATTGAAGCCGCTGCTGAATTTATTTGACTATGGTGGTGCCAACGGGAGGGGGAGGAGTCATATGTAAAATTTCAATGCTGGCTCTGACATTCCAGGAAGTTAAAAAGCAATTACAGGCTGTGCTTTGCCTCGGGACAGAGTGACTCATGCTACGCAGCGGCTCCTCCACCAAAGAACAGAGGGCTGAAGCAGGTTGGGGGGGGGGGGGGAGCCAGCATTATGTTGAGAAGCAAAGGTCAATTTCATTGGAAGGGAATCTATTCTGTTTTTTAAATATTTTTGCTTACTTTGCCATCCTTTCTCAAGCAAGCAAAATAAACTTCCACTTCTATGTATTTGTGGCATAATAAACTGCCCCCCACAAATGCCGGCAGGATGAAACTTCCCCTCCTGCTGCCTACTTATCTACAGAATGAAGGCCGCCTCAGGATGCCATCTATGGGGCAGGATGCCCTTGCCACCTCAGTAGAAACTTGGGACTTCTGCCAGTCTTGCTCTAGACAAAATGGACCTCTTATGGGGGGGGGGGGAGATGGGGTTGCAGCCCTTGAGCCAACTGTCCCCAGGAAGAAGACATAAACTAAGGAGAGGGACTTCTCCTTACGCCTGGAAATGGTGCAGGGCCAGGCAAGGGGAGTAATGTCATTGGGGGCAGGGGTGAGGCTGGGGGTGAAGCTATTGCCAGTCCAACAGCTCTGCTCCAGCCCTGCCCTTCCTCTTCCTCATAAGGAAAGATGGAGGCACGAAGCTTGGGCCTGAAACCCTGGCATGCATGGGGGTGGAGAAGCTGTACATGGTGCTTAAAAGTGGGTGAAGGTTTTGGTTTTTCACTATTTCTGCATAAATATCACTTAAAGCACAATCTGTTCCCTCCACAAGTCCTAGAAGTAAATGAAGAAATCTCACTTGAACAGAGAAATAAAAAAGAATAGAGTTCCTTGATTTATTTATAGAGCCGAGGTGGCGCAGTGGTTAAATGCAGCACTGCAGGCTACTGCTAGATCAGCAGTTCAGCGGTTCAAATCTCACCGGCTCAGGGTTGACTCAGCCTTCCATCCTTCCGAGGTGGGTAAAATGAGGACCCGGATTGTTGGGGGCAATATGCTGACTCTCTGTAAACCGCTTAGAGAGGGCTGAAAGCCCTATGAAGCGGTATATAAGTCTACTGCTATTGCTATATTGCTATTATTGAGGAAAAGGATCCAAAGGTTCATATTTGTGTGTGCAAAAGAACGCCAGCCTTTGCAATAGCTGGTGTGCCCCCATCAGGCAGCAACAATGGCACAACTAAGCACTTTGGATAACCGCTGATCAGTCCTGCACATCTCCTGGGAGAAATTTTACCCCTTTCCTCCTGGCTGAACAGCTTCGATTCAGGGATGTTGTGATCCTTCCCCAACACTTCTATGGGATTACAGTCAGGACTTTGACTTGGCTATTCCAAAGCATTCATTTTCTTCTGCTTTATCCATCCTTTAGTCATAACTTGTGTGTTTTGGATCGTTGTCTTGCTGAATGACCCATTTTCTCTTGAGCTTCAGTTTACAAGCATACGGCCTGGCTTCACCTGTAGAATTTGGGAACATGATTCAGGATTCATAGTTCCATCAATGGTGGAAGTCATCCTAGTCAGCAAAGCAGAACCAAACCATGATCCTGCCATGTTTCACATAATGTGATAAGGTCCCCATGCTGGAATGCAGGGTTTGCCTTTCCCCAAAACGTGACAATTTTATTCTAGCCTAAAAGTTCTATTTTGGTCTCATCCATCCACAGGATCCTTTCAGGTGTTTTCTGGCTTACCTGGTCTCTCTCAATTTGTACAGAGCTAGCAGTCGCCTTCATGGGGAGGAGTGGTTTTCTCCTTGCAACCCGGCGATACACATCGTGTTCAGTGTTCTCCTGTGGTGATCCCACAAACACTGACATTTGCCAATGCAAGAGAAGGCTTTTAGTTCACTAGACAATATCCTGGGCTTCTTTGAGATGCCTTCTTCCTTGTGTGATCTTGGTTGATCAACCTCTCCTGGGAAAGGTAACAATAGCATTGAATTGTTCCCATTTGTATATGATAATATAAATATATTTATATGCATCACAGTGAACTGGTGGTCCAAACTCCTTGGGAATAATTTTATCACCTTTTCCAATCTGGTGAGCGTAGACAGCTGTTTTTCAAAAGTCCTCAGAAATCTCCTTTGTTTGAACTACTATATATTTCCACATAGTTTGTTTATGGTTATTTTATGTGTTATCATGTCTTTGTGAGCTGCCCAGGGTTGCCGCACACAAGATTGGTAGCAAAAGAGACCTGTGGGCTCAGTAGGTGTGCTCTCTTCCAGAATGATGCAACAAAAGAGTTTGCAAGGCCCTCCATTGGCTGACAATGATCCTTCCAGTTGATGCATCTGGGGACGTTTAACCCAGCAGAGAAGAGCTATAACTGCACTGTCCCAATTTAGAAACTCCTGGAAGGAAGCTGAATATCCTGGGGCTCGCGAAGTCCTCCCACCCATTGGCCTACTTCACGGAGAAGGACCACAAGGGCGAAGAGGGCTGCAGATCTGTGAGCAGTTGTGCAAATGGCATATAAAGGGATGCCAGGCAAAGATTTGGACTCTGCAGATGATAGGTGCTGACCCAGGAGGGAACCCCCCTCTCTGTGAAGAGGCTCCTGCTATAAATGTGTTTGGAAGAATGAGGCTTTTTTATCTGTGATTTCTGAGAGCTCTCGACAGCTGTCTTCTGTTTTCTCTTTTTGCTGTGATCTGTTAGGCTGGAAATGAAGGTGTGCGTGGCATGCTCGTGCCTGGTGCAATCAAGGCTGACTCTGATTTGGGATTATTATGCAACTTGGATTGGCAGATCAATAGCTCAGTAGATTCTCTGGAAGAATCTGTGCCGCCTTTGCCTAAATCTGCTTTATTTTATGCAATGGGTGAAACATATTGTGTTGGTGCCCTATTTTCCCCCCTCCCAAGGGAAAGATGGGATCCTGCAGTGCTTCCCTTCAGCACTGGAAAGTTTGCCTTTCCTTGGAAGGTCAGAAATTCTGGTCCTTTCAATCTCCCTTGGTGCAGTTATGGAGGGAGAGCCAGGGGACATGAAACGCCAGCTCTTGGGGTGACCAGTGGCCCTAGGAAAGGGGGTGGGGGTGGCGATACCTTTAGAAGGTTGCTAAATCCATCTTGCCCAAAGAAAGAGGGACGGGTGCTAGCACTGTTACCCTCAGGGCATGAGGGAAGGCCCTATTTGGGCAGTACGTAGGAAATGGGGGAACAAGATCCCATAGTTAGAGAGATCTTCTGATGACCCATAAATAACAATGGTGGAGTGTAGTCTGGATTCCCAGGAGGGAGGGAGGGGCTACATCCCAGAGGGCCAAATTGAGATGATTGGGAGAAGGAGAGTTAAGAAGGCTCTTCCCTAGCAATTCTCAAATGATGCGAGTAGATGCTTTAGTCTGGTAAGATTTCTATCTATAAAGGAAAGTAGTAACCCTACAGGTCTTTTTTGGTTCCTGGGACCTGATATGGAGGCCCAGTTCTGGCCAGGATGGAAGCCCAGAGCCCACTGCCTGCTCTCCACAGCCCAGTCCAGGTGGGCGGAGTGGGGGCTCCTAATGAAGGGCAGGTTTAATTCAGCCTTGTTAGTTCCTCCAGCCACTGTGCAGAAGGTCTCAGACTGATCGCTGGCTGAAAGTAACAGAACGAGTTTACAAAAACGAGTGCACATAAGAAGCAAACATCAAATGCACAAATTTAGCATCAGGGATACCTGCGTGATAATATACAGTGCTTTTGAAACAGATCTTTCAATAACAAATGACTGCAAATGGAATATGAACCAGACACGTGATTCAGTTTCAGAGAAGGCAAATGCAGTTTCAGACTGCATCAAGAGATGTAATTTCCAAATTTCAGGGAGTAATCACTGCTCTGCTTTCAATGGTCCAAACCCGGACTGCCATCTCCCTTCAGAAGCCGAGTCTTTAATACCAAGGCAATTGTGAAAAGGAGAAGAGCTAGTGGTTTGAATGATTGTGAAAAGCGGGTGTGTTGAGCTGTCTCCTTCCCGTCCCCGTTCTGAATGGAGGGATCCCATCAGTGCCTCTTAGTTTACTTTACTTTATTGTCATTGCACCTCGTACAATGAAATTAAATGTCATCTTCAGTGTACATTGTAACTATAAAAATAAAACACAAACACACATCCTTCACATTCTATATAATTGAAATTGAAAACCTGATATTGCATTAATATTACCCTATACAGTAGAAGTCAATATAGTTATTGCTCTGGGATAGAAGCTGTTTTTCAGCCTATTTGTCCTTGTTTTTATTATCCTGTACCTTCTGCCAGAGGGTAATAGTTTACGAAAAGGATGCCCAGGGATGAGATGGCTCTTTAACAATGATTTGAACTTTCTAAGGCAGTGGGAACTATAAAGCTCTTCCAAGGAGGGGAGAGGGTAACCAATGATTCTCTGGGCAATTATGTTGACCCTCGGGAGCCCTGTCCTATCTGCCACTGTGCAATTGGCAAACCAGACACAGGTGCAGTAAGTTAAAATACTCTCTATGGTGCAGCAGCAGAAGTCACCAACAGTTTTCCATTCAGTTGTTGTTTCCAAGAAGTCTCAGGTGTAATCTTAGTATAATCTTAGGAAGTGCCACACCTGTCCTGCTTGTGGAGAAAGGATCTTCTCTCCTCTGGAAGCCCTTTTGGCCTGTGTGGGTGGGGGGAGGGAAGAGAAGGGGGGCTTTCTTTTGACCCTCTTCTTGAGGCTAATCTCTTGGGCAGCGGGAGGAGAACAGCCATGCAGCGCTGACTGTGATGGGGATCAGGATGTGCCAGGTAGGAGCTGGAGGGGAAATGAATGGCTAAGGGAAAGGGGTTTCATCTGGGCTGGGGGCTGCATTCTTTCCTCACCCTGGAACCTCCCAGGAATCCTGCCTGTCTTTGCATCCTCCTCCTGGAAGCTTCTCTCCTTTCCTCCCTCTCATCCAATTCTCTCCAACTCCAGCTTCTGTCCCCCTACAAAGACAGTCACAGTACATGACTTCCAATATTTGCACAAGAGGGAATGTTGCAGGCCTGCATTCCTGTTCCTTGCAGAAGGCCAGATAACTCACAGTGCTGAAAAGAGCTGATTGAAACATGTTAGATGCAAGTCGTGTGCTTTGCTCTAAAAAGGCCAGAAAGACGGTGAGTGGTGGTTCTGAGCAGATTCTTGGAAGAATAAGCTATTCACATATCAGCATGGTATTCACAACCTAATATGAGCCATTGCAATTAAAAAGAAGAAGACGAAGGGGTCAACCTATTCTCCAAAGCAAGACAAGAAGCAATAAAGGAGAGAACCAACCTAGAAATAAGGAGAAATTTCCTGACAACGAGAACAATTAATCAGTGGAATGGCTTGCCTTCAGAAGCTGTGGATGCCCCATCACTGGAGGTGTTTAAGAAGAGATGGGATAACAATTTGTCTGAAATGGAATAGGTTTCCTGCCTGAGCAGGAGGTTGGACTAGAAGACCTCCAAAGTACCTTCCAACTCTGTTATTTTGTTATTCACTCGCTCACTGTTCACATCACTTCACGTCATGTCTGAGATTGTCCCTGATCGTGTCATATTTGGGCATATAAGAATCACAGGGAGTTGAATGTTTCTGATCATCAGAAAAGAAGCTATGGGGACCTGGCTGTGTAGATGCAGGATGTTCCATCAGCTGTGGCCTCATCTGCAATGGAGCATCAATCTGCCTCTTTAGAAGTGCTAATCTATTTACAATAAGAAAAGAGCCAGCTTGGTGTCGTGGTTAAGGCATCAGGCTAGAAACCAGGAGATGGTGAGCTCTAATCCCACCTCAGGCATGAAGCCAGTTGGGTGACCTTGGGCCAGTAGCTCACTTTTAGCCTCAGGAAGAAGGAGGAGGAGGTGATGATGGCAAGTCACTTCTGAAATCTTGCCAAGAAAACAGCCGGGCATATTCCAGGCAATCTCCAGAAGCCAATACTGACACGGAGGCATCGAAAAATAAAAGAGAAGAAGAAAAGAAATCTAGAAACAGGGAAGACGACTGACTTGGAGGGCTCTGCTTTTGATCTCCTGTAGATAATTGCTTGGAACAGAAACTTGGTTCCTATCTTCCCTCACCTGCTCTGAGCATCAAATTCCATCGTTTGAAATATAATTGTTTATTTAGTAATCAATCAAATTTACATGGCTGCCCATCTCATGGATGTAATTCTGGGAGGCATGCAATCAAACCAACAATTAAACCTTCTTCAAAAGTCATTAAAACAATTATATATACAAAAGAACAAGATCACAAGAGGGTAAGTGTTGCATTGTTTGTGTGTAAGTGTGCCAACTATCTCCTGGGTGCACATACTGTAAATGCATGAGCAGAGTTAGCCACATAACATAACATAATAACAGAGTTAGAAGGGATCTTGGAAGTCTTCTAGCCCAACCCCTTGTTCAAGTCACGATCGGGACTATTGAGCCAGCAACATCCTATGGTTGCCTTAGAAAGACTTGTGGACAGAAAGGACAAAACCAGCCTCTGGTCTCCTCGCATCTATGAATTGGGCTTTAATCCCACCTGCTGGCAAGTCTGTTGGTTGAAGGAATTGCTCTCGCTGCCCTCCTGGAGTGGTCGCGGAGCAGGGGTGAAATCCAGCAGGTTCTGACAGGTTCTGGAGAACCGGTAGTGGAAATTTTGAGTAGTTCAGAGAACCCGCAAATGCCACCTCTGGCTGGCCCCAGAGGTGGGGAGGAAATGGAGATTTTGCAGTATCCTTCCCCTGCCATGCCCACCGAATCAGTAGTAAAAAAAATGAATTTCACCACTGCCGTAGAGCGCTGCATGGTGAAGTGTAAGGAAGGATTTGCCCTCCTGTTTTGCAATCCGCTGCTGGTGGAAAAAGAGAGGCTGAAGCTCAGCCCACCCTCTGCCTCTTTTGGGGCTCTTCCCCCAGAGCTCTTAGAAGAAGGCCTCCTCTTGAAAGATGCTTTTGCTGGCTGTGTGGTTCTTTACAGCCCTGGGGGCTCAGCTTCCTATTGATTTCAGAACCCATTAAAGTTTTTTTCCCAAAGAATTTTGTGCTATAAGCAGCTTTTTGCGGTTGCTGCTATATCCAGCCCAGCAGCAGAGCTGAATTTGTGCAGCCTCTGAACTTGTGTGGTTTTGGGGAGGTGCGGGGGGGGGAGGGGGGAGGGAATTAGATCTGATGTTTTAATGTGCTGATATTTTTATGACTCACACAGATCAAATTAATTTGGTCTCTGTGCTTGAAAGGGGCCTAGCAATGCAGCCGAGGCTGCCATTTTGTTGGAAGGAAGCTTTCCCTCCTCCTCCTCCTCCTCCTGGTCTGTTGGGATACCATTTGGAGAGAGAAATGGAAGAGCTGCTCCTTGTCTCTTGGACCAAATCAGAGCCATGCATGGGGAGCATCAATTATCCTGCCTCGGTGTTCCTTCTGCTCCAGCCATCAGATCTGGAGGCTCTGGGAGGGGCATAGGAGAAAGAGACCCTAACTCCTCCTGCTCTCTGCCTGGTGGCCCAGTGGGCGAGGGCCCCCCAGAGCTGTGACATTGCACTCCCTCTCACATCCAGATTACAAATTAACAGAGTTGGAAGGGAACCTGTAGGTCATCTAGTCCAATCCAAAGATTTTTTTATTGCATCCCCCCTGAGTTTCATGTTGGTCAGCATGCAAGGACTCTCTCCCCAACAATCCTGTGGGAGTCAGCGTGGGACAAGGAGGAGCTTCTGGTTCAGCAGAGCCCTATCCTCAGGTCAGGCAATTGTAAATATGGGACCCCCAGCTGAGTTGCTTTTTGGACAGCCTGGAATGGAATCCCTGCTGGAATCGATGACGATCTCATCATTCAGGCTCCCTGCCTGAACATTTAACTGTACTTTTGTGGACAAATGTGGTGGAGGGATTTGCTGAAAATTTTCTTTTGCTTCCCTTCTTCATACGTCACCCTAGCCAATCACTGAATGCAAACGATCCCCAGATTATTCTGTAACACAATGAAATAAAACTGCCTTTTATAGCTTGCTATAAAATGTAAGATGGTGTGAATAATGCATAGCTCCATTAGAGACAAGAAAGACAGACAAAGAAGAAAGATTAGATAAAGGTGACATCTTTTTAAAATTGAAAACAAAGGGAAAAACGAATTAGAAAGAACTCTGGGTGCATTTTGTCTAGATCTTGCTGACCTAGTTGAGGCATTTTCAGGGATCAGGCTTAGGGAGCAAAAGAGCAGGGAGATCAAAGAGAGAAATTTTCCAGAGAAGTGCGTTGTGGAAAGCGAAGGAAGTTTGATGGCCCTTTGGAAGGAATGCTTGCTTCTCTGCCTGAAAGAAAGCCAAAATAGATCTACCAGATATGCAGACTGATGAGATTGGTGAATGTTTGAGGAGAAAGTTGCTCAGGGAAGATGAGAAGTTCTCAGACAGGTTTGGGAGCTCCTCAGGAGGACCAGGGAAGGGGATGAAGACTAAGGATCGTGAACAGGAAGACAAGTGGGTGGAGAGCACCCAAAAAAGCAAGACAGTGTGGAGCAGGAACATGCAGTCAGGGGAAGCAGGGGAGGCGGAGCCTCATCAGTGTCATGAGGAATAGAAAAGCATTTTTAAAATAATTAAAAAGGTTAAGGTAGTTGCTGCCAGACTCCAGAGTCACAGTGACTCTGAATCTGCTTAGTGCTAACTGTAGGGGGAGGCGAGAGAACTATGGGCCTCCTTTGCATAAGGAATTTTTCGCCTTTTAACGCTTGCTCAGAGTTAAGCAAGGGTTAAAAGGCAAAAAATTCCTTATGCAAAGGAGGCACGTGATTCTCCCGCCTCCTGATCTGGGAGCAGCAAATCATGCCTTGGCAGCCTTGCCTAAGTAAGTTGTTTTTTTATTTAATTTTTTACATTTCCATCATGGCGGGCGGACAAGAGGAGAGTTGAAATCCACAGCTGGAAAAGGTATGTGGATCGGATGGAGGGAGGGGGTGATTCAAAATGATAATTTAATTTGTAATTTTTTTGTGAGGAATTTGTTTGTTTGTGTGTGTGTGTGTGTGTGTGTGTTTCTTTCGGGGGGGGCGAGGTGGCGGAGCGCGGCAGCGGCAGGGACATTCTTGCTGCTGTGTCCAACAGGCCAGGCGTCTTGTGTTTATGTCCACCATAAACGCGAGATGCCTGGCCTGTTGGACACAGCGGTGGCGGGGGGAGGAATGGCCTGGCTGGGCTGGCTGGCTGGGGAGGGGGGAATCATGGCCGCTTAGGCCCCGGCGGCAGGGCTTTAAAGTGGCGGCGGCGCGTCCGCCATACAGCGGGTCCCAGTCCCGCTCTATGGCGGACGCGGTGCCAGGGCTTCAGCGGGGCTTTTGCGCTTGCCTCACTGGCCATGAAGCTCACCGCATGTCACTGGTGTGGAGGGACAGTGACAGTTCAACTGAACAATGGCTTCCCCACTCTGAGAGTCCAGAAGACAATCCACAGCCACCACCTGAGCAAACTTCACCAGTTCACAGAACCTGATGGGCACTCAGATTCCAAGGATCAAAGAAACCCACTTTGAAGAACAAAGCCACGTTGCATTGATGGGTGGGTGAAAGATGGCAGAGGGCCAGGCTCCTTCAGCCCATGTTCCTTCCATTGTTTCAGCTTTCCTTGCCAATTCTAGTAAATGCCATCTTGTTGGATCCGGAGAAGTGCCTTCTCTGTGGCAGCAGCTCCCTTGTGGAACAGACTCCTCCCAGCCCCGAGATTTGAATGGCCCCAGTCCTATTAGCTGTTGCAAGGCCTCGAAGACCTGGCTTTGGGGCCAGGTGGACAGATGACCTTGGCTGCTCTTAATGTGCTTTTTGGCAAGTGGGATGATTGTTTGTACCGTGGTGAGTTTCCTGTGCTTTAATCTTTGTAAGCTGCCCAGGGTCACTTATGAATCAATCCAGCGCCTGGTGAACACTGAGATGGTGGTAGGAAGCCTTCATGAGGGAAGAAGGCGGGGCTTAGCAGTGAGAAGACGGAGTTTCAGGCCATTCCTGAAATTCCCCTATTCCGGAGGAATTGGACGGGTCGTTTTCGATCCTAGCTGTCCTGGAAAGACAGTGAAGGTTTGGGGAGTTCCAGTGACCTCAGAGACGTTCGCAGGTCTCAGGGGGGCTCGGAATTCAACCCCTTTTGCCAACCCTTTCTGGATTAGCTGTATGCTAACCGAAACTGCAGGTAGCCCCTAAGAATGGTAGAAGTGATTTCAACTGGTAAGCTGATTTTATTATTCAAAGAGAGATGGTCCGCATTAAAATCTAAGCTAATTGAAACCAAAGAACAGAAGAATCTAGCGGCAAATTGGTTTTTTTTAATGGATTTATGGCTGGTGGTTACCCTATTTCTTAAATGTTTTGAATGCTGTTTACGTGGATAAAGGAAAGTTTACTTTACTTCAACACTCCCTCAGGCTCTCCTTAAGTGGGCTGTAAACCAATTTACTATAATTTGGCTTCTTATAACTTGACACTTTTACTGCTTGGCTGTGTTGGTCTAAGATCAGATAAGATTGCATAGCTCCCAGCGTGTCCTTACTTGCAAATATCTTCTGCGTCACATCATGGCATCCATACTTGCTTCAAGTGATTCGTTTCAAATGATTTTTTCCACTTTTCAAAAGTTGTTTGATACGTATGAAAAATCTGAAAAAAAACCTGGACTATCTGTTGTTTTTAACATTAAAATATGAAGGAAAGAGTGAGAGCGTTGAATGTTTGAGTGCTCCTGAAATTCAAATGAAGAATGTCAGAAAGGAAGTCTCTCAACTTGCTGACACGTCGGGCGTCTGGTCTACTTCGGAGGCAGAAAGAGAAAGAGATACAACGCTTGAAAGAGGGGCAGCCACACAGAAAATTTATCTCAAAAGACAGATTGCAGGAGGAATGAGAAGCATTAAAGAATCTATACTTTATGAAACATTATTTGCAGAATTTTCGATACCACCCTTGAAAATCAAAGACAAATTGAGTGGAACAAGGCAAGGACAACGTTATTACACCAGAGGCACCCTAAGCAAAAAGGTGTGAAGATATTTCTGTTTGGACTTGCTTATAAAAACGTTTGGGGAATTTGTTTTAAGAATGGCAATAGGACTAAGGAAATTTTGCTATTGGAGAGACATAGGCTGATAGATTGAAGAATACAACTGAAAATTAGCTAAATCTAATTACTCTTATTTGTAATAGATATAGCTGAATAATAATTGATATTGATAGTAATGTATATAATGTGGAGTTGATATGATAAATAATAATTGGATATGAGAAAGGAAGGTTGGAAATATTTTTGGATTATATACAAAGGTTATTAATCACTAATTATCACTATTAAAAATAAAATAAAATATATACAGTTAAATGTTAATAAATATGGGGAAAATGTTATGATATATGATATAACTACATAAAGAAGGGAGAATGATAATAAACTATACTGCATGGAAGATGGAATTTTTGGTATTAAATATTATGGATGTTCAGCTAAAATAGGATATGAGGATTTGATGTTAATAGAGGATTTTACAAACAAGTAAATGAAATGTCAGCAGGTGTTATGGATTAATTCTTTGGCATAGTTAAGGATGAAGGATGCTTAAATAACTGTAGTCAACTAAAAGTGGAGGCATAATGATGTTAATATGGTAAACATTTGAGTTAAGATATTTGAATTAATATGAATTAATGGAAGAGATGCACCAAAACATGTTGTAACCAGCTGATATACTTTTTTTTTATATAATATATACCTGTGTTCTTTTTTTTGTTTTTGTTTTTGTTTTTTGTTTTGTTTTTTCTTCCCTGCCTTGTCTTTTGTTCTTTTTGTCTTTTTTTTGTTTTTTGATTTTTTCTTTTCCCACTGGTATGGGCATGTATTGTTTAAGATTATTATTTTTATTAATATTTTTAAATAATAATTACAGTCAAATGAAAATGGATATATGATGATGGTGATATGTATGAATATTTGAGTTAAAATGCTCGAGTTAACATGAGTTATGTTTGTTGACTGTGGAGGAGATGCACGAAAGTTTATTTGTGACCAACTGACACACTTTCTATAGCATGTAAAGAAAGATGTTGTACTTGTTTTAAATTAAAAATTAAAAAAAAATTTAATAAAAAAAAAAAAAGGAAGCCTTCATGAGGCAGGGCAGAAAGAATATGTATTCCAGGGACCCATTTTTTGACAACCTCTCCTTCAAATCCACCCGTGATGACGGATTCCTGTGGGGATGAGCAGCTTTTCCAGAGAGCTACTACAACATTGCCTCATGGGATTCTCCCCTGTAAAATCTTCAGAACTAAATGGATTGTATCACAGGGCTCTGAAATACTTAGCTGAGGTCATTGCACAACTGCTGGGCAGAGGTGGCATTCAGCAGGTTCTGACCAGTTCTGAAGAACCGGGAGCGGAAATGTTGAGTAGTTCAGAGAACCAGTAAATCGCACCCTGACTGGCCACACCCCCATCTATTCTCTGCCTGCCGAGTCCCAGCTGATTGGGAGGGAATGGGGACTTTGCAGTATCCTTCCCCTGCCACGCCCACCAAGCCACACCCACAGAACTCGTAGTAAAAAAATTTGAATCCCACCACTGCTGCTAGGTGTAACCTTTGAGAGTTCCTAGAACAGCTGAGGGTCAGAGGCAGGGGAATACAGTGTGGAGTCCTCGACTTACAGTTTACTTAGTGACCATTCAAAGTTACAACGGCACTGAAAAAAGTGACATGACCATTTTTCACTCTTATGACTGTTGCATCATCCCCGTGGTCGCGTGGTTTGCATTCGGATGCTTCACAACTGGTTCATATTTATTTTTTAGAAAGTTTTATTTTCCATTTTCATAACATATAATCACATGTATACTATTACATAGTCAATATCATGTTGTATTATTAAGTACTTGCATCAATTCATCTTACCATCAACTACCAAAGAAAAAAAAAAAGAAAATCCCAGTTATTGGCTCTTCTGCTCTCCATACACCATATTTATACCTTATCTGACTCTTTCTTCCCCCTCTCTCCTCCCCCTTTCTACATCCTGACTTCCCTCCATCGACAACTGGTTCATATTTATGACGGTCGCAGTGTCCCAGGATCATATGATCCCCTTTTGCGACTTTATGACAAGCAAAGTCAATGGGGAAGCCAGATTCACTTAACAACCAGGCTACTAACTTAACAGCTGCAGTGATTCACTTAGCAACAGTCACAAGAAAAGTTATAAAATGGGGGAAAACTCAACAAATGTCTCACTTAGCAACATAAATGTTGGGCTCAATTGTGGTCGTGAGTTGAGGACTACCTGCACTGTTCCTATTCTCAGAAAAAGGAAGGCGATCCCAAGGAAATGACAGAGTTGTCAGCTTGACACTTATTCTTGACAGGCCCTCAATCAGGTTATTAAAGAGCAGGCTGTGAAAATGTGATGAAATGGAACAACCTGAGTCAGCAAACAAATTGTGCCACATCTCCATTTTTGACTGAGTTCCTGGTTTAATAGCTTGGGGGGATGAGACGGTCATAGTATAACTTGGCCCAATAAAGAATTTGACAGTTTCTCATGACACCCGCCTTAACAGACTAGTGAAATATGGGCTAGAGCAGAATTCCCCAACCTTTCTGGCTTTGAGAACTGGTGGGCAGGGGAGAGGGGATGGTTCTGTGCAAGCAAGCCAACAAGTGTGTGTGCATGTGCAGCTCCATTTGCACGAGCAGTGTGCATGCATGACCTCTGCTCATGCAAATAAGCATGCAGGCATACATGCACACACTTGTGCAAGTGGGGATCTGTATGTGCGCAAGTGTGCCTGACATTTCTGCAGCCCAGTTGCAAAACAGCTCACAGCCCACCAGTGGGTGCGACCAAGAGGTTGGAGACCCCTGGGCTAGAGAGTGCTATGATTGGATGGGCTTGCAGTTGACTGAATAACAACAGAAGTGGCTCGCTTTTGCGTGGGTGGTCCTCGGCTCTATGCTGTATTTTTATCAAAGTTTTTGATGGGAGAATTGAAGGGACCCTTAGTAGGTTTGCAGGTGTCAGAAAAGACCAGGAGGCATGGCTAATGCTTCAGATGAAAGAGAAAAGTTTAAGAAATTTGTTTGAATCCCATCACTGATCAGTATCATTACATTGCGCATGTGTGAGGCGGGAATGGCCACCAGCCTTCTCCGCTCCGGCCTGGGTGAGCGAAAAACGTTAGAAATACTAACAAATTAGCTCAGAGACTATGCGGGAAGGGGTCCTAGCGGTGGAGCGCAATCTAGGGAACACAAGCAGGTGGTTATTTGGGGGGTCGCCGCTATCGGGCGGCTCCCGGTCCATGCGGCCGCTCGTAATAAGTCTTACAGCGCTTGGCGGCGAAAATGGCGAGAATGGCGCCGCCGCGCTGACGGCGCCGTTCCCGGCAGCTTTTCACAGCCCTAGCTCTGTTTCCTTTTCTGACCAGGAGGAGCCCTGGAGTGTATCGGACTGTTGGAGTACTATCATTTTCAGAGAGGAGGTGGTTGGTTTAGAACGGCACTGGACGAGGCCGGGCAGTTGGTTTGTTTGCCACTATCGCGGCCTCCTTGGGCACCCCCTCCCTCTGCTCCGTCGGTTTGCGATATGCGGCGTTCCTGGCGTCTTCTGACATCTTCTGTTCTCGCTCTTGTTACCTTTGGACTGCATTGGACTGTTCCAGAGAGGGGGTGGTCGGCCTGGCATGGCGCTGGATGAGATCGGGCAGCTGGCTTTGTTGCCGCCGGCCCGGCCCTTTTGGGCACCCCCCTCCATTCCACTTGACTCAACCTTCCCTGTGGTGCGGCCTCTCCTTTGTTGGCCCTCATGGCTACAGGGCCTTCTTTTCTTGTCATCTGGCTCTCCCTGTTCACGGCTGCTGGACTTTTGGACTTACGACCTTGGTCCCATTTGGTGTGACCACTGCTGCCCGTCGATGCCCAGGGATGCCACTCAGCCCCCTTCAGACTTTTTTGGACTCCCTTGCTATACCATCCTATTGCACAGGAAGGAGGGAAGACGAACTACTCTCCCTCCATATCACCGCTAATCTCCATCTATCTGAACTTTTACGTATCCGCCTATAAACTTTGCACAATATTAACATCTGCGCAAACTACCTGTATGTGGAGTGTATGTGGTATGCATGTGATTGAGTGATCCCACATTTTTAAAATTAATTTAATTAATTTAATTTAATTCATTTTTCTATTTTATTGTATTGTTGTATGTTTTTAATATTATTAAATATTAATATTATAGTGGGTATGCATGTGGAGAATGTCTGGCTGGTATGTATGAGGGGATTGAGAGTGTGTCCTGGAGCCCCCTCCACTGAGTGCAGAAGCAGAAGTGGATGGGGGCCCAGATCCGCCACTCATCCCAGAGCGCATGGTATGAATGGCCTGCTGAGAAGAACGGGGACCGTGGGAGGATGGGGGGGATCTACGGGGATGGGGGCGGGGCGGAGCATTGCGGTTACGACTGGGAGGGGCAGGTACAATGGGAGCTACAGGGCTAGCCATTACCGGGGAAGGAGGGTTCGCTATGTCATAGCGATCCCTTGTTCCGGCCCTGTAAGCTCATCTCATGGACCAGGTGACAAGGGAAGTCAAGGCCCTGGTCTCAGGTTGCTGTTGCTAAATGCCAGGTCTGTGATTCATAAAGCTCCCCTCGTCCGGGACTTAATATTAGACGAGGGGGCAGACCTGGCATGTATTACTGAAACCTGGCTGGGCCATGAGGGAGGAGTCCCCCTCTCGGAAATGTGCCTAGAAGGGTTTCAGGTGCTCCACCAACCATGACACCAGTAAAGGGGTGGGGGAGTGGCAATTATTATCCAAGAATCATTAGTCCCTCGCAGGATCCCTGCTCCAGAGACTGTCGGGTGTGAGTCCCTCCTTGTGAAGTTGGACCTGGGGGGTCAAGTGGGTTTGTTTTTGATGTACCTACCTCCCAGCTGCATCACAACAGCCCTGCCTGCGCTCCTAGAGTCAGTAGCCGGACTGGCGGTTGAGTTTCCCAGACTTATAGTACTGGGGAACTTCAACCTGCCATCTCTTAGTGAACGCTCTGATGGGGCCCAGGAGTTCATGGCTTCCATGGCAACCATGGACTTGACCCAGGTAATTCAGGGTCCGACTCATATGGCGGGACACACACTCGACCTTGTGTTTCTCTTGGAGCAATGGAGACATGATCTGGAACTAAAGGGGATAGAGATCACGCCCTTGTCATGGTCAGATCACTTCCTGTTGAGGCTTGATTTTCGGAAGCTGCTCCCCCACTGCAGGGAGGTGGAACCGATTAAATGGTTCTGCCCCAGGCGCCTGATGGACCCATCGGGATTTCAGACAGAGCTTGGAGAGATACCTGACTCCCTTGCCCACAATCCATCTGTCCTTGGTCGCTGCCTGGAATGTAGCGGCGGCTGAGGCATTAGATTGGATTCTGCCTTTGCGGCCTCTCTGCGGCAGTGGATCCAGGAGAGCACCTTGGTTTACCAAGGAACTCCAGGAGATGAAGCGCCAAAAGAGAAAGAGACGCCTAGAGCGACGCTGGAGGGCTAGTAACTCCGAATCCGACCGAACACTACTAAGAGCCTTTATTAGGACTTATTTAGTGGTGATATGGGCGGCAAAATGTACTCATTTTTCCGCTCTTATTGCATCCGCAGAATCTCGCCTGGCTGCCCTGTTTAGGATAACCCGCTCCCTCCTGAAAGGGAGGGATGCGGGGGAACCCTTACAGGGAAGAGCTGAGGAATTTGCCTGGACTCCACTTGGACAGTGCCAATAGAGATGCCAAGGGAGGGCCTTGATCAAACTTTGTGGAGTGAGTTCCAGCTTGTCACTCCTGAGGAAGTGGACAAGGCCATGGGAGCGATGAGTGCCGCCACCTGTTTGCTGGACCCCTGTCCCTCCTGGTTGGTTTTGACCAGCAGGGAGGTGACACGAGGCTGACTCCAGAGGATTGTGAACACCTCTCTTCCCGCAACCTTTGAAGGAGGCGGTGATGAGACCCCTCCTTAAGAAGCCTTCTCTGGACCCAGCTGTCCTTAAAAACTATCGTCCAGTCTCCAACCTCCCTTTTTTAGGGAAGGTTGTTGAGAAGGTGGTGGCCTTCCAACTCCGACGGACCTTGGATGAAGTGGATTATCTTGATCCCTTTCAGTCTGGTTTCAGGCCTGGTTACTGCACCGAAACCGCTTTGGTCGCGCTGACCGATGATTTCCTCTATCCTGGTGCTCCTTGACCTCTCAGCGGCCTTCGATACCATCGACCATGGTATCCTTCTGCGGCGGCTAGAAGAGGTGGGAGTGGGAGGCACCGTTTTGTGGTGGTTCTCCTCTTACCTCTCTGGCAGGTCGCAGTCGATGTTGGTCAGAGGACAGTGGTCGACTCCTAGGCCCCTTAAATATGGGATGCCGCAGGGCTCGGTCCTGTCCCCCCTCCTATTTAATATCTACATGAAGCTGCTGGGTGAGATCATTCGCCGGCACGGGATTAAATACCATCAGTATGCAGACGATACCCAGTTGTATATGTCCGCCCCGTGCCAACTCAGTGAAGTGGTGGAAGTGATGTGCCAGTGCCTGGAAGCTGTCAGGGTCTGGATGGGAATGAACAAGCCTGCGCTCAACCCTGACAAGACCGAGTGGCTATGGATGTTGCCCCCCAAGGATAGTCCAGATACTCCATAAGCCTGGGGGTGAAATCTTACACCCTTCAGAGAGGGCCCGCAACTTGGGTGTCCTCCTGGACCCACAGCTGACATTAGAACACCATTTGTCAGCTGTGACCAGGGGAGCTTTTGCCCAGGTTCGCCTGGTACACCAGTTGTGGCCCTACCTGGACCGGGAGGCACTTCAAATGGTCACTCATGCCCTCATCACCTCAAGACTTGACTACTGTAACGCGCTCTACATGGGGCTGCCCCTGAAAAGCGTTCGGAGATTTCAACTGGTCCAGAATGCAGCCGCGCGAGCGATATTGGGTGTACCAAGATACACCCATGTTACACCCATCCTCCGCGAGCTGCACTGGCTCCCGATCGGTCTCCGAACATGCTTCAAGGTGCTGGTTATCACCTTTAAAGCCCTACATGGCTTAGGACCTGGATATCTATGGGACCGTCTTCTGCCACATACCTCCCAGCGTCCGATAAGATCTGACAGGATGGGCCTTCTCCGGGTGCCGTCAACTAGACAATGTCGTTTGGCGGCTCCCCGGGGGAGGGCCTTCTCTGTAGCTGCTCTGGCCCTATATAACGATCTACCCCCAGAGATCTGGACCCTCCCCACTCTCGCGGCCTTCCGAAAGTCTATTAAGACCTGACTTTTCCGGCAGGCCTGGGGCTGTTGACCTCTTTTTTTTTTTTAATATTTTTTTTATTTTTTTTGTTACATAGACAACACATACCCACAACAATAAAAAAACCAACAAAAAAAAACAACCATCATCACATATAGCATGTCGTTTGGTTACAAGTGTTTTAACATTTATCATTCTTATACATTTATTATTTCATTTAATAGGTTATAATATACAGTTTGGGTGCTTTGTTTACCATCCCTTCCTCCTGTTATAACATCACCTTATTTTCCCTTTCTTTTCTCCCTTCCCCCCTTCTCTACTTTATAGCAATAGCAATAGCAGTAGACTTATATACCGCTTCATAGGGCTTTCAGCCCTCTCTAAGCGGTTTACAGAGAGTCAGCATATTGCCCCCAACAATCTGGGTCCTCATTTTACCCACCTCGGAAGGATGGAAGGCTGAGTCAACCTTGAGCCGGTGAGATTTGAACCGCTGAACTGCTGATCTAGCAGTAGCCTGCAGTGCTGCATTTAACCACTGCGCCACCTTGGCTCTTTCTTCCTTCCTGCTCTCCTTTCCCTTCCTTCTTCCCGTACCTTTCTCCTACTCCTGCTCTTCCTCATCCCCTTCCTACCCTCTCTCCTCCTCTTTCTCTCCTTTCCATCCTCCTCTCCTTACCTCTTTCTTTTCACCCTCTCTCCCTTCTCTACTTTCTTCCTTCCTCCTCTCCTTCCCCTTCCTTCTTCCCTTACCTCTCCTTTGCTCCTACTCTTCCTCTTTCCCTTCCTACCCTCTCTCCTTCCTTTTCTCTCCCTTCCATCTTCCTGTCCTTTCCCTTTCCTTTCTCCCGCCCTCCCTTCTCTACTTTCCTCTTTCCTCCTCTCCTTCCCCTTCCTTCTTCCCGTACCTTTCTCCTACTCCTACTCTTCCTCTTCCCCTTTCTACCCTCTCTCCTCCTCTTTCCCTCTTTCCATCCTCCTCTCCTTACCTCTTTCTTCTTTCCCCCATCTTCCTTTCATTCTCTCCTCCTTTCTCCCTTTCTTTTTCTATTATTGTTGGTGTGCCTATTTTAAATCTCAGTTTATGTTTCCTTGGGATGGTACTTCCGCCAACCCAGATATAATTTAGTATCATTTCTTATTCCCTTACCTTTGCTAATCTATCCTAACTATATTTCCCCCCACAGACACATTTTGTATCTCTCTATTGTATATATACTTATATATTTGATACACACAACAATAAAAAAACACTAAAAAAACAACAAACATATGTTATAAAAAGGTACATCAGCTGGTTACAAAAAGTTTTTGTGCATCTCTTCCATTAATTCATATTAATTTGAATGTCTTAACTCAAATATTTACTATATTAACATCATCATACCTCCACTTTTAGTTGACTACAGTTATTTAAACATCCTTCATCCTTAAATATACCAAAAATTTAATCCATAACCACATGCTGGCATTTCATTTACTTATTTATAAAATCCCCTATTAACATTAAATCCTCATATCCTGTTTTAGCTAAACATTCATAATATTTAATACCAAAGATTTCTAATCCTCCATGTATATAATTTATTATCATTCTCCTTTCTTTATTTAATTATATTCTATATCAGCATTTTCCCCCTATTAGTTAAGATTTAACTGGTATATAGTTTTATTTTATTTTTTATAATAATTATTATTGTTATTAATAATCTTTATATATAGTCCAAAGATATTTCTAACCTTCCCTTTTCATATCCAATTATTACTTATCATATCAACTCAACATTGTATACATTACTATCATTATCAATTTGTATTTAACTATACCTATTGCAAATGGATTTAACTAAGTTTAGCTAATTTTGAGTTATGCTCTTCCATCTATCAACCTGTATCTCTCCAATAACAGAACAATCTTATATCTGCTGCCATTTGTGGGTCCAATTCTCCAAACATCTTTTATGAACAAGTCCATACGAAGACATCTTTGCACCTTCTTGTCTGTAGTGCCTCTCATATAATGTTGACGCCCTCTTTTTATTTCCTTTATCAGCTTGTCTTTAATTCTCAGTAGTGGTATCAAATGTTTTGCAGATGGTATTTCATAAACTATGAATTCTTTGATGTTTCCTTCTCCTCCTGTGCCCTGTCTTTTGAAGTAAATTTTCTGTCCGTTTAAGTCCTCTTCGAACATTCCATTCTTTCCTCCCTCAGAAGTAAACCGATAGTCACAAATATCAACAAGTTCAGATTCTTTATCTCCGTCATTCTTATTTTGTATTTGAAAAACATCCTCAGTTTTTCCTCATACTTTGTTGCCAAAAACACCAAATAATCCAATTTTCTCTGAATTCGGTCTTCTGTCTCAGACAGCGTCTTTAGTGCTGAAAAAATCACCTGAAAAGATGCTTGAATAGACGCCATGTTCATATGCAGTTAGTATTTCTTCTTGAGAGCTCTGAAGTATTTGCAAGTAAAAGCAGACTGAAAGCTGTACAATCTTATCAGATCTCAAGCCGAAACAGCCAAGCAATAAAAGTGTCAAGATGTAAACAGCCAAATTATAGTGAATTGATTTACAGCCCACTTGCAGAAGATCAAGGAGATGTTGGAGTAATCTATCCATTATCCATGTGAATAACATTTAAAAGGTAAGAAAACCACCGTCCAAAACCATTAAAGGATCAAATCGCCGCTAGATTCTTCTGTTCTTTAATTTAAATTAGTTTGAATTTTTAGGCAGTCTAAACAATTAAAATGTTCGTACCAGCTGGAAACACTTTCCTCTTCTTTAGGGCTGTCTGCAGTTTCAATAGCCTGTGGCTAATCCGGAAGTCACTGGCAAAGGGGTTTTTCCTGGTTCCCAGAGACTTTGCGAACATCTCTGGGACCACTGGGTCTCCCCTATCTTCACTGTCTCATTCGGGACAGCTTGGGTCCAAAAAGGAACCGTCCAGATGCTCGGTCATAGATGGAGATTCAGGAACAGCCTGAAAGGTCTGTCTTCACACTGCTAAGCCCCGCCTTCTTCCCCAGGCTGTTGACCTCTTAAATGAGGTCAGCCCCACTAAGGTTGAGTGCATATTGTGCCTTTTTAACTGCCTTGTTTCTTTATCTTTTAAATTTTAGTATTCTTTTAAATTGTTGTTTTTATGTAAGCCACCCGGAGTCCTTCGGGATTGGGCGGGCATATAAATTTATTAAACAAAACAAACAAACAAAAATCTAGACTGGCCTGAGCAGTGAGTTGATATGAATCAGGTAAAGGTTAACAAAGAGAATGTAAAATGCTGCATCCGGACAGGGAAATGTAATGCACAAGAGCACCCCCAGGACCTGAGTCCAAGGGTCTTTTAGCATGCATAGAAGGTGCCTCTTCTGGATCCCCAAAGGTTCAGCAACCATCCCAGGCTGATTTCCCAGGGCAGGGGAGCAGCTTGGTCTCCGAGGAGTAGCACAACCTATTATCATGCTGCAGAAACTGGACACCGGAGGAGAAAGGAGGGAAGGAAGACCCTGCAGTGTTTCTCATCCTGGGCAATTTGGAGATGTGTGGACTTCAATTCCCAGAATTCCTCAGCCAGCAAAGGAATTCTGGGAGTTGAAGAAATTGCCAAGGTTGAAAAACACTGCTGTAGACAAATCATTCTCTTATTACTGTTTAAATTTGTTCCTCCCTATTTTTATGGCAAATTCTATTTTTAATGGCAGTTTGAAAAAAAATTCAGGTTATTATTCATTATTAGCGTTGCCAGAAATAAACTGAAGAAAGCGTTGATTATTTTGGGGCTGGAACATAATGCAAACATCTGGATAGACTGCATTCTGCTTTTATAACCTTCCTTGGAGAAAGACTGTACTTGTCCCCTCTCACCCCCTTCCCAATCTGTTCATCCTGGGTTCAAGAGGCGGGAGTTCCAGCACAGCCTTTGCTGGCATGACTGCTCTGCTTTTGTAGGTTTCCAATGCAGAACTGATTCTCTTGAGATGGTGACAATGTTGGTGCTTCCTACAGGTGAAAAAAAAATAGAGAGTCTTTTATCGCTTCTATCTCCCAAACATTTATAAATTAGACAAAATTCTAGCCAAACCCGCAGGAGTTCTTCAAAGACCTTCAGTCAGTAATAAATTATAGATCACAGCACTGTGTCAAACATTAGCTGCTTTCATAATTTCTCACTAAAAAGGACTTAGGCATCAATTATTTCTAAGCTTCTGCAAATATAAGCTTCCTAGATTCCTCTTTACTGAAACCCAAGAAGGCTTTCTTAAGGCAAAGAACCTCAGCAAAAGATTCTGCTTTCCTGACTCCAGATAGATCTTTCTGAATCCCAGTGGATGTGGAAACATTTGCCTGGATCAATCAGGCAGTTCCCCAAACAGGGAAAGAATGCAAGGATTCTCTTGGCCCCTAATAATCCATGTTTCCTCCTAACTCTGATTAAATCTTTATCGCTCCAAGCCAATGGTGGCTCTTGGGGATGAGGCCAGGGCCACAAGCCAAGCCCCTCTGTAAAGGGATATAACTATCCTAGAATTCTGACCTTAATGCTCTTTCCCATCTATATGGTCTAGGTACCCTGTCCAAGCTGAAAGGCGAACAAGGAGATTCTTTTTTCTTGGATTGTTAGAGCTTCTAGACGTCTAAGTGGTATTGCTATGTGGATTTTCTCATCTGGCTCTTCCTGATGTGGATTGGAAACTTGAAAAACATACAGTACCTCTACCTGTTCCAGACAAGGTGCTGTCCTTGGTGCTGAAGGATCAGAGCAGCCTTTCTCAATCTTTCCAACTTTAAAGACATACTGGCTGGGGATTTTGGGAGCAGGAGTCCACATGTCTTGAGGTTGTCAAGATTGAGAAATGCTGCATTAGATACTGCTGGTCTTGACTAAGAGGGACTCTCCTAAATGGGTGATTTCTGCCCAAATAGATGGCCGAGTTGTCTGTTACCAATACCAATACAAACTTTGGATCCATTCTAGGCACCCCTCTTTAAGGATGTGCTAGAGAAAAAAGTTGGACAGCACTGGGAAAAAGCAGAATTAAGTAGAACAATCATGGTTTATTTTATAAATTCCTCAAAATCTGACCACTTGCTCAACTCTTTTGCTGGGAAGAAGTTAAGGAAGATAGGTTGGCTTTCTCCATTGTTGGTTAATCTATGGTGAGAAGATTTATTCCATAGAACAAGAATATAGAGAGCATTTACAAAGGATGGGAAAGATTTTGTTCTGGTGAGAGATTTTAGCCCAAGCCCTGAGTTATGAGAATGAAGATTGAAATTTTGTGCTACTGATCAAAGTCATGTCTTTGAAAGGTTGAGTTGGAACAACTTGTGTGCTGCCAGAGTTGCCTTAAGTGGGATGGGCAGCTAGAGAAACTTGATTAAAAATATATAAACTCCAAAGCTATGAAATTTATTATTTTGAATTAATGGAAATATCTCAGGAACTTCAATTAGAAGAAATCCATACTTTCCTGGATGAAGGGTTAAGCAGGAGTATGGCTAGTTTTTTGTTTTGGATACAATCCAAAGTTGTCTTCTTTAAACTTTAACTACCTCCTGGCCTATCAAATTCTGACTTTTTTTAAAAAAGAAAAAATATTTTGGTGTAATTTTTAAGCAAATATAGAGAAAACAACTTACAACCAAGAAAAAAATAGCAGCAAATGAGAAATTTGTAAAAAAGGTATGATATGTACAAACGATCTAATAATCTAAATTAGTCACTACCAAACAATGAAATAAAAACAAATCCCCTAAATGTATAATTATATTATAAATTAATATAAAATCATCCAAATCTCACATATTAGCAACATATCATATTATCCATTTACAATTATGTATTCTTGTACAAAAAAAAATTATATAGTTTTGTGCATATACATTGTATTATTTTTTTATTATTGGGGAAATGGTGTTTTTTAAAAGCAGATAAATACAGTTTCTTGAATCCTTGATGTCTAGAATAGTATACTTTTCCAGTTTTTCAATATAATTCTCATAGATATTTCCCATATCAACACTAAAATTCCTAAAATGGTCCATTCCCACCATTTTGAAATATAATTACCCATTAATCTACTTTTATGCTATATTATTTATAAAAAAATCCATTACTGGAAAAGGCCAAATCATATAGATTAATAAATTCTCAAATTTCATACAATGCCAACAAGGAAAAACTATGGTCTTTCTAATGCATTATGGTATCCAAAATAAAAATTTAAAAACTCCTTTGAGAATTAATTTCAACACAAGATCACATCATAATATCAAGTGTTCAGTTTTAAAGTTTCCAAGATAGGTATGACATCAGTTTCATTTCAAAATCAGACTCCATAAAAATAAGTCATTCAGTTTCTCTGAAGCAGCTAAAACATTAATGCTTATATGAGCTATCAAAAGATCCTTGAGTTACTATTACAGTTCATTAGGGTATCTCTCTCTCTCTCTCTTCTCTCTCTCTCCTCTCATCTCTATCTCTCTCTCTCTCTGTGTGTGTGTGTGTGTGTGTAATACACACCCACACCTGCATACACACAATCATTAAATTATTTAAAATAATCATTACAAAGTAATAGATTTAAAGTCCCTGTTTCAGATTCCAGCCATATTTTTCAGTGAAATGTCTTCCCACCTATTTTTAAAGTAAAATCTTCCACAAAGTTAAATATTCATCGCAACTGAGCAAGAAAATCTAAACTGTGTCCCAGTTGGGTCCAGATCTGACTGGCTGCTCCCAGACCAGGAAATGAAAGATCCTTTTTCTATATGCTGATCAGGTAATTGTCAAGAACTTAACTGAAACAAGTAATAACTTTTCCAATTAAAGCCCATAAAAGTTGGTGTTCAGTTAAAACAACCCCTTCTCTCTATATATGAAGAAATAAAAGCTCAATAATATTTTGGGCCAGCCTGGTAAATTAAAGCCTCCGCAATCAAGAGATAGTCTCAGTTTAGCTGATGGAATCCTTGGTGGCTTTTCTTCAAGACCAATATCCTCAATAGCTTCTTTGTCTGAATAAAATTCAGCATTAACATGCGTGAGAATGCCCTTCATGGTATAAATCAAGGGGACGGGGAATATTTCTTAATATTTTTTTTTACCATATCAACTTAATGGAATTTTAATGTATCTATGCATAGCATATGGACAGTAATTTAACAATGGCAAATATTCCACATGCTTTGAAATGTTTATATGTATTTATTTATTTAATGTGCTCCATGCAGACTACAAAACCATCCTTTTATGCTGAGTTTTTAAAAAATGGGAACGCAACCAGTAAGTCTGAAGGAGAATGTTGAAGAAAACCCAAGGGAGCTTACAGGAAGAGTAAGATAAATGGGGCCACCCAGAAGAGAACAGGAAGTCAGTCTGGATTTGTAGATATTGTTAGGAGCACAAGATCCCCTCAAAGCCCCCTCCCTGCCTTAGGACCGAAGGCACCAAAGCCTGACTAGGGGGGAAAGAGAAGGATTGGATTCAACTCCGAGAAAAGTAAGACTTTGATTGGGTCATTTTACCCCCTTTTTCTACAGTTTTTTTTCTTGTTGTTAGTGCTGGATGTACATATTTCTGTTTTCTGTTTTGTATTTTATTCTTATTGATAAAGCAAAAGAAGAAACAGATATTAGAAAAAGAAGAGAGAAGCAAGACTTTGCAAAGATGGCTCGCCCAGGAGAACATACAGAGGAGAGCAGGCAAGCCATGGCACTGCTCTGGAGGAGGAAAAGCCTCCAGTACATATTTCTGTTTTCTGTTTTGTATTTTATTCTTATTGATAAAGCAAAAGAAACAGATATTAGAAACAGAAGAGAGAAGCAAGACTTTGCAAAGTATGGCTCGCCAGGAGTAACATACAGAGTGAGAGCAGGCAAGCCATGGCACTGCTCTGGAGGAGGAAAGCCCTGCTTGTCTTCTCAATTTATGGGGCTGAGGATGGGGAGACAGTGCTGCTGCTCCAATTTGCTCTGCCTCCACCATTTGCTCTGCCTCCACCCACATCTGCTCCCTTCCACTACTGTACATCTTGCTGAATCGCTGGGTGAGTTGACCCCAGAAAAAATCCTTCAGGCTTGATGGGTCCTGCCTAGTTTTGAGAGCTTTTGTATGTCATGTAAAGTTACTTTAGACTGGCTATGCGAGATCCATTCTCAGCCATAGAAGCCCAGAAGCAGAGGAAGTAAGAGCTGGAAGGGATTTGGGAGATTTAGAATTAGGAGTGAAATTCCTCGTAATCTAAAGTCAGGATTTCCTGTCCTGTTTCTGGAACAATTCTGCCCACTTGTACTTCAAAGCTCTCCAGATTCTTAAAAGCTCTTCATTCCTGCCTGGTGAGGCTGCGTCAAGCTGTAATTATCCAGGTCCTCTTTTCTCCCATTAGAAGAGAGGAACAATATTTAATCTTCTACAATCCCCTGGCATTTTGCCTTCCATCCCTGATTTCTCGAAGATTACAGAAAAGGGCTCTGAGATCACAATCATAAGCTTCTTGAAGATTCTCGGAGTAATTGGTGTGGTTCTAGAGCTTAAATACATTTGCGTCTCTCCCATTTGCCTCAATTGCCATTCTTCCTTTTGTCAGTTGCCCTGTTGAGGGCATTTGAACACAATTTCCCTTTGGGAAGAAGAGCGAAGCAAAAAGGAAATTGAGGACATCCGTGCTCTTCTCTTTGCTGTATTCTTACCGTTTTCTAAAGGCAGGGGCCCTCCCTGTTCTTCAATTTACTATTGACCTATATATACAGGTGGTCCTTGACTTACAATAGAATAGTCTGTGACCATTTGAAGTTACAAGAGCATTGACAATTGACTGTTTTTCACACTTATGACCATTGGTCACATAGTCAACATTCAGATGCTTGGCAACTGGCTCGTACTTATGACCATTGCTGTATCCCAGCTTTACCAACCTTCTGGCAACCAAAGTCAATGGGGTAGCCAGATTCACTTAACAACAGTGTTATTAACTTAACAACTGCACTGATTTACCTTAACAACGGTGGCAAGAAATGTCATAAAATGCACTTAACAAATGTCTCACTTAGCAACATACTTTTTGGGCTCAGTAGTGGTTATAAATCAAGGATTAGCAGTATTCAAAAAGCTTTTCACTTCTCTTGAAAACTGCTCTTTTGGGGCTTTAGCTCCTCCCACTGGGTACTTTCGCCTGGGCTGCTTGGGTGATTTCAACCGTCTGTAATATATTTTCTCTACATCGCTTAACTCGGTCAAAAGCTTCCTACGCATATCCAATGGTTCCTTAAGTTGCCTCCTCATTTTTCCTCATAGCAGGAGAGCATGATTTTATTTCCAGTTTCTTATTTTTGAGATATTTCCCACATCCTGTCTTCCTCCCTGTGATTTAGGGATCTCTGGGATCCCACCTAATACTTCCAGATTCCAGTTGTACCTGCATGTCCCACTTTCTCTTTCTGGAGTGTCTTGATTCCCAGGATGATGTGATATTTGCTTCCCCCTTCAAGTGCTTCTTCCTTCTTGATTGGGAGCCCATCTGGGAGAGGCAACGTCTTCTTCAATAGTCTTAAAAATTAAACAATGATAACTGCAGACATTTTTTGACCTCCTAGCCAGTGGCTGAGTGGATTTCCTAGCAGGAAGTTCAGGTAGTTGAGTATCTACTCCTTTCTGAAAGTCCTTTGATCTCTCTCTCTCTCTCTCTCTCTCTCTCTCTCTCTCTCTCTCTCTCTCTCTCTCTCTCTCTCTCTCATCTATCTGTCTGTCTGTCCGTTTGTCTGTAGTGTATATTGGAGGTGGTGACTCTTTGAGAGCTATATGCAACAAAATTTCATTTTAATTTGTGCCGATTAGTGTACATTCAAAGTGACAATAAAGTTATTCTCAGTTCAGATCTTCTGACTTGGCAGTCATTGAAGGCATCCCCACCATGCTATCTATGTTATTTCCCCTGACTTCTGTCCCTGTCTGATTGCCCTTGACGTGGCTGCTTGTTGAGATTTGGAGAACTCAATGCATTCTGCTCTGCTTTTTCTTGTTGTCGTGCTATGTATTCATCCCATTTATCTATCCTATTCTTTGGAATAAGTCACACCCGTCAATCCTTGTTTTTCATTTACCACTAAGTTTCATCTTGTCTTTCCTCCCACAGTTCTTCCTGTCTGTTCCCCATGCTCTATACATTTTTGTTAAGGCAATGGACTATTCGGGTCCTGTAACAATATCTTCCTTCTTGACACACATATGTACTCATGTTGGAGGCCTTTTTATCCTGCATCCTGCTGCTAGTCCTGTCCCCATCCTCTCTGTTCCTCACAGGCTTCGGTTTATGCCTCAAGATCAACCTAGAAACAAGAAGAAGTTTTCTGACAGTGAGAACAATCAACCCATGGAACAGAAGTTGTGGGAGCTTCATCACTTGAGACTTTCAAGAGATTGGACTGCCATTTGTCAGAAATAGCGTCAAGTCTCCTGCTTGGGCAGGGGGTTGGACTAGATGATCTACAAAGTCCCTTCCAACTCTGTTAATCTAATCTAACCATCTTGGCAAGACACATTCCAATCACCTTCTTTTGAGTCCTTCTGCCTATCTCTCAATGTACCCCATTCTCAAGTAATCCAAACTGCTCCCATTGGCATCATTTACCTGTTGAAGGTTGGAATTTTCTGGGTGTGCATGTGACTCGACTCACAATCAGCGACATTTCTGATTGTGAAGTTAAGCAGCTCTCCTTTGTGTGATACACGGCAGAAACCTGTAGAGCTTCTGACACTCAGGTGACCCTTTGCCTTTTGTCAAGGAAATGGTAGATTCAGTTCAGTTCTACTCATTAAATTAAACCACGCTCGCTTTTTCTTTAATGAAGTGAGAAGTTGGTATGGTATCAAACAAGGGTGCCTGGTGGCTCATTTGCTCCGTTACCCTTGGCTCCGTCTCTTTTCTAGGCTTTCATTATCCTGAGCTGAGGTGAAGGATCACCTTTGAAATGCAGTCTGACAGTTTCACTTTCTCCCTTTCTTAGACAGTTGGTTTGCAAATGACCCAGGCTGCCTTCCACACAGATTCTTCAGCGAGAACTACTCCCCCTCAGAATTACGTAAATTAAACTCCTGTAAGCAATTTATCACAAAATTAATATTTGCCTTCTCTTTCCTTTCTATTGCATCTGCTCCAGCTTCCTCACTTCCAAGTGATAAATGTCAAGAGAAGCGAACCAACATTTCTCCTGTGCACATGTCTGTGTGTCCAAGAGTGCCATATCTTCTCCAGGTGGCTTGGGAGCCCCTTCTCTGAGCCTGGCTAAAAAGCTGCGCTGTGGGGACTGCCTCCTTGCCCCACCTGGACTCTGGGCCTCCCTTTCTCCTCCAGATTTCAGGAATGTTTTCATTTTGAATTATCTCGAATGGTGACATTCCTGACTCTTTTTTGACAGTTGATTTCTTTCTTAACGTTTGCTTTACTCGCCAGGAGCCCCTGCCCCCACCAGTATCTTTTGCACCGCTGCTAGGACCCATCCACTCGGAGGAGAGGAAAGCATTCTGGGTGTGATGTGAGCTTTCCTGGGAGCAGGGATCTAATCTGAGCCATGATTAGTGGAGCAGGCTTCATAACTCTATTGGGAAGAGGGTTTATTTGCAGGAACCCTATGATTTGAATAGGCAAAAGCCTGCCCCCTGTCTAAAAACATCCCATCAAGAGGCGAGTCCAAGGTGTGCCTGGGAAGGAAAGCAGAAAGAAGCCCTCAAGATCAGTAATCCTTTAGACAAAGAGCATCAGAAGCACAGGCCAAGCAGAGAGAGAAGGCCAGTCCTTAGCCCTCCTGCCTACATCCCAGATCCCCTGATGGTCAGTAAGTCATGAGGTTATGAATCTGGATCTCCTACACTGCATTGTTGTTTATTTTTTCCCAAAGTTGTAACTGGTTGTGTCAATGTCAGCTTCTGAGCCACACGGAGAAACACCTCACCCAGCCAAGCCTGATTTTCCAGCAAGAGACATTCTCAGGACAGGAAATAGAATGAGAAATGGCTCCCCTGTGACCCAGTGGACCTCAAGTGGGAAAGAACCAGGAGAACAGGACCAGCTGCCAACCTGCATCCATTGTATCGCATAAAGAGCTTGGCATGGTGTGTCTTGCTTTGATTCTTCTGGAATTCATACTGGCTTGGGCAGCTAGGCTTTGTTTTAGGCATGTCTGAATGGGACAATGGGTGAAGGTTTATTTCATTCATTCATTCATTCATTCATTTTCATTCATCTCTTTATTATTTTCACAAATAACTCAAGGCAGCGAACACCTCCAACACACCTTCCTGTTATCCACACAAAAACAACCCAGTGAGGTGAGTTGGGCTAACTTTTCATGGCTAAGGCGGGAAGCGAAAAGTCTATAAAATTGTAAACCTGCCTTCCTTTCCTTGTGAATCTCTGGATGAAGATCAACCACACAAGGTTTCTTTCTAACTTTCCATCTGGTAGTTCTGTAGGCTAATTATCAGATGGATGATAAATTCATTATTATCAGTGCTTACTACTGCAGATGCATTTTTGCAATCCTTGACCGAGTGGGTCCCTTCACTTCTCCCCTTGTTAAGAGGCACAGCTTGTTTGCAAGAGTTTCTATGTTCAGGATGGCAAAATATTTTCTAGCCAGGCATATTCCCACCACCCACACACTCCATGGCTGAGATTCCCCAGATGCCTCCCGGTGCTTATGCCAGAGGTTGTGTTGCACTTCAGTTGAGGCAGGGATGCTGCTGGTTGCTTTCCAGGATGGGGTCGGACTTCTTTGGAATACGCCCCATTGCAGGGACTCAGAATTGGCACAAGATGGCTTTCAACACCACCTCCAGAATCAGGCCAGTGACTGCTCTGGGACCAAAGTGAAGGGGAGGCTGGAGGCAATGCCATCAACCACATGTGCTGAAGGAAGAAAGCAGGGCTGGAGGAAAAGGGGGGGGGTCTGAGAGAAAAGGTCACCTGATCCAGAGGAGGGAGGCATGGCCAGGAAGTGTGTCCAAAGACATTCTGCCTTCATTAATCCACTCTAAGCCAAAGGGGAATTTATTATACTATTTTCAAGATCTGTTTTTACCCCAGAGATTAATGATACTTGTATGGAGTCTGGCTTGTGCGTCCCTGCTTATTTGCCAGCTTATTTACATGCTCATGTGCACGCATGCGCGCATACACGCACACACACCTTCCCCAAGGCAGCTGGGCTTGCAACTCTGCTTTTCCCTCCAGCCAAACTGTCAGGCCATGAGCCCAGCTGAGAGCAATCTGTGCAGGCCTGCCAATACTTGACTTCCAGTGAAGCTCCTTAGCCATGAGCACATCCAGAGGAAGCCTCTGGGGTCTCCCATGGGCACAGCTGCACCTTCCAGTTGCCCTGCTGGGCTCCCGGCCAAGGCCCTTCTGGGGGATGCAAAACTGTGGGCTTCTGTTGGGAAGAAAACCCCCTGCTCTGCTCCGGTTGTCTCTGGCGCATGGAGTTTGCCTCTCTTTCTGTCCCGCTTGGAGACTCTTTGCTCTCCTAATGGGAAGGGATGGTTGCCTGTCTGGCAGATCATATTCAGCTGGGACACTCAGGAGAATCCAGATTGGTTGGACAAGGAAGGCGCTTCACAGTTCCTCAAACTTCTTTCCTGGGAGATTCTCCATCACTTCCTTGGCAATCTACTCTGATCAGAAAGTAGGGTTTAGAAAAGATGCCACAAAAACGTTAAATCACCAGATGTTGGACAAAAGCCCTGGACACTCTTTGTGTTGTGTGTGTGTGTGCGTGCGTGTGTGAAGAAAACCAGCAGAAGGAACCCAAGAGGAGCTTCTCCTCTCAGCCTCAGTGGCCAGATGTGTCCCACACCAATGTACATTTTTCATTCTGCGGATGCTTCAAAACTCTGATCAGAGTCCGCCGCTTTCTCCCTGCCTCCAGCCAATTAGTTTAATTGGGCGCACCAACCTGAGGAACCCTACACAAGGCACGTAGAGGAGGGGGGGCTGTTAAAACCATGAAGCAATCTGAGCAACGAACGCCTGTTGTAGGAGAGCTGAGATGCGGCTGCTTTCCTCCGATGGCCATTCCACGCAGCACCTTGACATTCAATTAGGGCTGCTGGTTCCCCTTAAAATGGACCATTAAACTTGGCCATATATTCTCTCTGGCTGTGCACCAAGCAACATGTCTTGCTTTGTGGCTGGCAGAAGTTCAAACAGCAGGGCCGCTGGGCAAATGGGCCGGCCTGCTCCACCAGGCGGGTGGGATTTTTCTAAGCAAGAGGAAAGCAGGGCAAAGGTGGGCAGGCAGAAGGGCTGGTGCAGTCCCAGCTCTTGCATAGAGAGTGGCCTCCCTCACCTGCAGGATGCTTTGGAGCCACAAGCAGAAGTTTTAGAGAGCAGTTGCAGAGAAAGCAGAGAGAGAGAGAGAGAGAAGGAGAAAAGGAAGGAAAAGGAGAAGGAGAAGGGTCTGCAGGAAGGAACTCTCACAGACATCTGTTCAAATGGAAGCTTATTCCACCCATGAAGGAAAGCAGGTCCTGAATGATTTCTCAGCCTTTGGGGAGTTTTTATCTGTCTCCTTTTAATGACCCCTCCCCCATCCCTAGCAGGAAGGATGGGAGTTCTACAAATATGAAGGTGCATTTCAAACAACATCCCCACAAGATGGGGAAAAACAGGCGAGGTCTATGAAGGTTACTGCAGATGCCCAGAATTCTCTAGGGGGTTGGGGGGGTGGGGGGGTGGGTGCGTTCAGGATAATCAACGAGCAAATCAAAGTGGCTCCCAGAAACTGTGGAACAGGCTCAGAAAGGCCACAGAGAGATGCTCATTTTTGAAGAAGCTCCCAACAGTCTGATGGAACTAGCAGAGGTGGCTAATTGACAGCTTTAATGAGCATATCAACTTTGCTTCTGCTTGGAAACATCTTCTGAATTTTGTTGCTCGCGATGGGAAAAAGTATGAAACTTTGGATTTTGCTGATTAGGTAGGTTTGTACTGTAGAAATGGCTGGTATATATTAGTAGGTAAAAAGCCAAAAAGTTGAGGCTGTAATGTTAACTTTCCCTTCTCTACTGCACTAAAAAGGGACAGAAGTCACCATTTTTCTTTCTCCCCCTCCTTCCCTACATTTCTTCCTCTTCCCTTTTTCTTTCCCCTTTTCCAAGAAAATTTTCATTTTCTCTTATATATATTCTCTTTTATATCTGATAAACTTAAGAACATTATTTTAAAAAGTGGTTTCCAATTTTTTCACATTCAAGCCAAGTGGAAAAATCAAGTTAGTAGTGATCTTAAAAGAAAAAAGCAGCCTCATTGCTGAACTTGATAGCTACCCTCCATGCCAAGGACTGAAAATCTCCAGACAAATTAGGAAGAAGTTAACAAGTTTAACAATCTTAGTTTGACCAAAGGCCATTAATCAAGTATTATTGGGAAGGAATGTAACTGAGGAAAGCTAATCTGCTGAGTCCTTTGCCACGGTGCTCTTGGGTTTACACGGCATTTCCAGGGGATCAGACAGGACCGGCCTTTGCCGATGTGGGCAACAAGATGAAGTTTAGTGTGACTTCACAATCTATAGTGCCTATTGAGGGTGTGGGAGTTTTGAGGATTTGAAAAAAGTGGAACCAAACTCTAGCAAGCAGAATTCATTGTCAACCTTATCCAACGATGCCTGGGTTCAGGGAATTATTCTGTTTTAAAGTTAGAAAATAGGGAAATAATTCTGACTAAGGGCAGATAACTCATCTGCAGGAAAGAGCTGCCCCCAAGGGGAGGCAAAAACTTACCTGTCTTTTCTAGGCAGGTGCTTTGGATACTGGGATAATTCCCTTCTGATAATTCATTCCATGCGGCGGGGTGGTGTTGGTGCCCCAAGGTCTCTCTAATCAACAGATGCCCAGCATGCAACAGGAAAGCATGCCCTATTTTTTGCCAAAATTGCCATACAGCCATGCTTTGAAATGTGCTATCAAGGCTTTTCAGGTCTATTTCTGGGGCAGAGAAGTCAAGACACACCACAGGCCAACAACCCAACCCTTTGGCCATTATAAATGGAAAACAGGAACTGAAGGATTAAGCATTGGTGCTTGACTTTCAGAGCTTACCGCCAGTAAGTCCACTAAACTGGCAAAATACCATAGCTGATTTTTTTAATCTGCTGTGATCAAGACATGATTGTAGCGAGGAAAGAAGGAAAGGCAAGATTGAAAAAGGGGCTCTTGAAAGTACAGTGTACAAGAGGAGGGACTGGCCAGAAAAGACGGATGTGGAATCTTTTGCAGCAGGTCAGCCTTGGCAACCACTGATGTCAAGGTGCCCTCCGGCCCAGCCATGGGGGCTCCTCTCCCTGGGCCACACTGGGAAGGGCAGCCCAGCCGATGTACTTCTTCTTTTGCCAAGTCTCAGGCCTGACAGAGAACTGGGGCTGCTCCCCTGGAAGCCTCTCTGGACTGCCAGCCTTCGCCCAGGGCTCTGCTCTGCTCTCTGTGCATCCAACCAATGGAGCAGAAACCAATGGAGCTGGAGGAAGGCATGACGCTGAAATGCTGGAGCCAAAGGGGTTGGGTGGCTCTAGAGCTGCATGGTGGGCAGCCCGGGCAGTTGAGGTGGCTCAGCCACAACCAACCGAGGCGAGGTAGTAGACGCCCCAAGGAAGGACAGTGAGGCAGGAGCAACTGAGAGGGGAGGCTGGAAAGCAGTCCCCCACAAGCTGGCAGGGAGATGCTCGGAGGCTGACCTCCTGGCAGGTGAATCTGTGGCTGAGAGAGGACCTGGTCAGCTGGGGAGTCTGCAGCCTACAGGAGGCTCCCAATGTGTGACAGGGTGAACTCTATAAAGCTGGGGGAGAAACGGAGGTTCCAGAAGGAAGGCATGGAAGCAGCTCTGCAGTGCACTGGAAACCAGCATGTGGTGTGGTATGTGTGTATGTGAGAGAGAGGGGGAGAGGGGGAGGGAGAGAGCACAACTCTTGAATAGCCATCGGAGGAGACCCCCTGACAGTCCTTAATTCCAAGGGAGTGTGGGTGGTGTTTCCTATGTTCTGCACAGGGGGAGGGGTGTTTAGGGCCTCATCTTTACATCACACCCCACCCCACATACTGGTTTCCAATGCGCTGCAGTTAATCTTTGAGGTGCAATGCACACCTCAGTTAATCAAAATTAATATTTGAGGTGTTGTAAGCAGCTGCACCGGGACCCCTCGCTTGCATTGCTCCAATCAACCTCCAAACAGGAAGCCTGAAATGTAGGGGGAGACAGTGCTCTTTCAAAGGGGAGCATCAATAGTGAAATTCAATTTTTTTTACTACCAGTTCTGTGGGCGTGGCTGGGTGGGTGTGGTGGGGGAAGGATACTGCAAAATGGTTCACCGACAAAAGGGCAACCGACAAAAGCGCGCCCGACTAAACCGCGGTCACAAAACCATGAGTTCTAAACCACGCCGACGAATGAGCGATGAAGTGCGCCGACAACAGTGCGCCGACAGAAGCGCGCTGTAATCCTAACCCTAACCCTAACCCTAACCATAACCCTAACCCTAAACCTAAACCTAAACCTAACCCTAAACCTAACCCTAAACCTAACCCTAAAATTAACCCTGAACCTAACCCTTACCTAAACTTAAATTGCGCTTCTGTCGGCGCGCTGTTGTCGGCGCGCTGTTGTCGGCGCGTTGATGACGTTGCGGTTTTGTCACTGCGGTTTCGTCGGCGCGCTTTAGTCGAGCGCGCATTTGTCGGATCACACTGCAAAATCCCTATTCGCTCCCCACACCTGGGGCCAGCCGGAGGTGGCATTTGCTGGTTCTCCAAACTATTCAAACTTTCCACTACCAATTCTCCAGAACCTGTCAGAACCTGCTGCATTTCACCCCTGGAGAGCATCCCTGGCTCTTGGGAACTGAGGCTGCTGCTCTCCCTGGCCGTGGGGTCCCAATGGCCAGTCTGGAAACCCCTTGAAGGGCTCGTTCTGCCTCCAGCTGCAGGCAAGCAAAGGAAGGAGCAGGGCAAGCGAAGGGTGCCAGGGACCTTCTGCTTTGGGAATGAGCTGCCAGCTACTGTGTGCCAACAAGAAGCCACGGCCCTTCCGAGATGGAGGGGGCAATGCTGCTGAGGGCAGCTGATGCACAGAAGGACTGGAAACACAGCTGAGCCCTCCTGACCTTGGCAGGTGGGGGCAGAATTTGACACACTTGGCAACTGGAGAAGGTGCTCCAGCAACTGGCTGGGCCACACACAGCGCTTGTTGGGGGCTGAAAAAGGTAATTTCTCCCTGCTGAGGGTGAAAAACCTGTAGGAGGAATGAAAGCAGCCACCCCATCAAACCCCTGCCCTCTTCTCCCAGAAAAGGGACCTGCTGGGACTCTGCCAGGCTTCTTCTGGATTGGCTGGGACTTATTTCCCAGGAAGGAGAAGGAAGAGACAAGAAGCTACCAAGAGAGACTCCAGGAGAAGCCAAGGGCTGGGTCTCAGGTACCCGTAATAGCAGACATCTGTGCTTTATTCGGGGGGGGGGGCAAACAGCCAGGGTGTGTGCATGGGGGGCTCATACAAGGAGACACCTCTCAGGTTTCATGGAAGGACCTAGGGAGCAGGTGCCCTTAGTGCTTACATAGTGACCTTTATAAACTCTGTCTCTATACCATTATGAAAAATAAAATCCATCCTTGGGCCTCACATACCCTGATTGCACCATTGAAAAGTTCTCGAAGGCCTCACCGACCCCGGCAGGATGGCTGTGGGTTTCACTCGCCCTGGCTCCAGGGCTGGACTTTGGCCTGCTGGCTGGTCACCTATGGCCAGAAGGAAGGTAGAGCTGAAGCGGCTCCCCCTGCCTGTCCCCCTCCCCCCAAGGCCTCTCTCATTCCCACCGGAAGTCTCGCCCCACGGCCTCATAGAAGCGGATGTTGTAGGGGCGGTAGAAGTCCTGTAGCTGCTCCAGCACATCTGGGTCAATCTGGACGTGAGGCCTGCCCTTGGACTTCCCCCAGGCAGGGGGCAGTGTGCCTCCCCCGGCCTTCTTCAAGCAGGGGAAGCCCTTGGTCTTGTTGAAGAAGAAGTGTTTCTCGGTGATGAGCCGTTTCAGGCCCAGAAAGTCCTGCACTCTGGCCATCTCCGCTGCAGGGTCCGTGATGAGCCGCTCTCCGCTGACGAAGTGGATCTGGGAGAGCGGGAAGTACTGGAGCCAGCTCTCCAGGTGCAGCGCATAGAGGCCAATGCGGATGGCACTCCAGGAAGTGTCCACAGGCCAAGGCTGCGGTTGCGGAAGGAGAGCCCCTCAAAGGTGGGGATGTCCGGCCTCTTGGAGAGGGTCTGGGTGTAGTCCGAGATGGCTCTGGTGACCGGATTCCTCACCACCACAATCAGCTTCGTGTTCTGGGACATGTTGAAGATCCGCTGGGGAGCCTCCCGGGTGATGTAGTAGCTGGGGGTCTTCTCCATGGTGATCTGGCTGTCCAGGGTGCGGGCATCAGGTGCCTGTAAAGGAAGGGCCCAAAGAGGTGAGGAACAAAGGGGAGAAGAATAGGAGAACCCACCACCTCCTCCGGCTCCCCTTGGAAGCCACCAAAGAGAAAACACCTTTGCCTCTTGCTCTTCAAAGGGTGGAGGTGCTTTGCTCCAGGCAAGTTGAACACCTCCTAAAAGAGACAATTCTGCCTAACTATTTCACTATGCTGTTTGTATTCTGCCTCGATCAATGGCATAGTAGTTAACACATAAATGGAAAACAATTTTAAAAAATCCATGGTACCCATAAAAACTAAATAAAACCATCACTCACAAAAGTAAAATAAATAACATTAAAGCAGAGATGGCCCATTATTAATCAAAGATGCTCCCCAGCATCTTTCCAAACACAACCATGGAATCTTGGGTCTTCAAATTGGATTCCTTGACCAGGAAACATTCCACCCATGATGATCATCTAGCTTGCTTTAAGTATCTCCATCGAAGGAAATTTTGCCATCTCCCAAGGAAGCCTCTTCCACTGTTGAATGGCTCTAACCACCAAGAAAACTTTTCTGATCCCCAACCAGAATCTGCTTATTGCAAAGCTCTTGTTTTTGTCCTGTCCTCTGGAACTTCCCTGAAAAGGTTTGCCCATCTTCTTCGTGACACACTCTCAGATACTTGAAGATAGCTGCCATGCATCTCCACAGCCTTCTCTTCTCCAGGCTAAACATACCCAGACCTTTAAACAGTTCTGCATAAAGTTTTCCTTCCGGCCTCTGATCATCTTGTTTTCTCTTTGGATATGACCCAGTTTGCTAATATCCTTCCCCAAACTCACACAATATTCTAGTGTGGTTTGCTCAGCTCAGAATAGAGTAACAGTGCTCTCTTGATCCTGACATTATTCGCTGGATGCCACCTAGAACTGGCATTTGGCACATGTGCAGCTTGTGATCTACCAACTAGAGTGTAAACCAGACTTTGACATAAAATCTGCTAGAATTTCATGCAAGACTTCATGAGCTGAAATCAAGGCACACTATTTCCATCTGGGATGTCACTCTGCTCAAGAAAGGAGATGAGGTTGGTTCTGCCGAGGGAGGGAAGGAACCTCCCAATTGTACCAGCCGTCAGCCAGTGACCCTGGGGCTTCTCTGCCAGAAGACTTCAAAGAGAGGCGAAATATCTGTCAGAGATGATTCTGCATCAAGTGGGGGTCTTGGATTGGATGGCTTCTAAGATTCCCCCTGCACTGGTCTGGCCACAGAGATCCACCAGATCCTGCAGGCAGCAGCCACCATTAAAATGCTGCTCTGGAACCGGAGAGCTAACACAGCCCCATCTGGGCTGCTTCAAAGCGCTGGGCCATTTCAGCCCCTCTTGCTTGGGGGAACCAAATCCCTGTTCCTAGTCTGTTAGGAAACCTCCATAGGGAAATGGTCCTCCAGGTCCAAAGCCTGAGGCTCCTGGACCCCTGCACTGCCTCTCTTCCCAGGGCTGTTGGCTGGGGAGTCTGCCGTGAGTAAACAGTCTGGGGGGGCTTCCTCTTTCAGCTGTGCAGCACCCCCTTCACAACCACTAGGAAAATGCTCCCCTGGTTTGCAGGCGAGGATGGTCCTGATTCTGGCCCTGCTCCAACCTGGTTGGGGAGGCAGTTGGGAGTTGCTTGAAACTGACAGTGCAGGAAACTGGCACAGAAAACCCCAGAAAGCCTAACCAGCTCCTTATTTTCTGAATGAGGCAATCAGGGGAAAAAGCAAATCTAAAGGAAAGGCTCATTTCAGAAGGCTGTTAAAAGTGGAACAGCACAAAATGGGTTTCTCCTTTTCCAAATCAAATGGAGCCCTCTGCCCTCCTGCTCTACCCTGGCTAGAGAACCGAGTCCTATGCTAAGCGCCAATGCCAGAGATCAATGACTGGCGGAAGGCAGCCAATGCAGATTTCAGAGGGGAGGGGCCTTGTACTTCTTAGTGACTGGGGGAGGGGGCACTTCAGCCGACTTTGCCTCCAAGGTAACAGATGACCACAAATGTACATGCCTGACAACTGTGGTTGTCTTGGGCCACTTTAAGAAGGAAAGTGCTACTTTTACCTGGGCACAATGAGCAGCATGGATGGTCTTTCATTCTCTGATTGAAGGAAAGACGAAGCTGGTCCCATGCGGGAGAGGTGGGGGAGGAGGATGTGGGCAGCTCAAGTGCAAGAAGGAAGGTGACCTTTGAAGCAGCTTTGCCTCCTGACCTGATGCATGAGTTTCTGAGCAGAAAGACCTCTCGCCTGGGGTGAAGGAAATTCCCCCTACGATGGCTCAGGCCTCACCCGGCAGGGGCTGGAGATGGCCAGAGCCCCCGTCATCCCACAGTTTGCTCCGTGTTCCAAAGCAAAAGCCCACGGGTGCTGCTGTACAAGTCCCTCCGGAGACCCCGGTCCTCTAGAAAGACCAGTGGGCCAAACATGATTTGAGTAGCAAATGGTTTCATTTAAAAGAAATATTAGTCAAATGGAATGGTTGAGTTCAGCAGCAGCAGACAGTTCCATCTGTGGCTTTTGAAGGAGCCCACTCTAGGAGACCAGGGAACCTCCACAGAAGATGCTTTCAAAGCTGGCTTCTGAGCCCATTAACTCTTGGAATAAAATGCTCCTCATTCTACTGAGCCCCTTCCAGAGCAAGGCTGGCAGCCCAATCCCTCACTTCATGCCTCCATTTGGCTTCCAAGACCCCCAAGGGAAATCTTTGCTTGCAATCAGAACCACAAGAACATTAGAGATCAACTAGTCCACACCCTGCTCTAGCAGAGGAAAGGCTCTGCTGAGCTTCCTCTTCGAGATCAGAGCTGCCTCTTCTCTCCCTTCTGTGCCAAACGAGGCGGAGAGGATCTCGGTGCCGTCAGAGCCGCCGCCAGCTTTGAGCGCCGATCTCGGCATTTTGAGCCAAGAGACGTGAAGGCTGCACGGATCGCCTTTGTGCCCCACGAGCCTTTGGCAGAGGATCTCAGGCAGGCCTGGAAGTGCCTGGAGCGAGACAGCCAAGCTCCAACTGGTAAGCCGGCTGACCCACCTGTCGACAGGATCCACGTCCGGGATTCGGAGCCGTCCTTGGCCAACTGCCCTGCCTGAGCCGTCCTGGCTGGGAATCTCACTCCTGCCCTGGAGGAAGGAGACTTCCCCGGACAACTCAGATGGGAAGAAGAAGGTAAGTGGGCGTTCTGCAGGGGGGGGGGGGTTGAGGGGAGGCCGGAGTGGCACCAGCCGGAAACAGCCGATTCTCTCCGCCTCCTTGGGTGAGGATTTCTGGGAGAGCCTCTGTCGGGAAGCCGGGCAAGGAACCGCCAAGCCAGCGGAGCCGTCGTGTGCCCCTACCGAGGATCCCTACCCGCCACCGAATCTCTCGGCCGGGAAACGGGGGACGGGCGGGAGCAGGAGCGCCGCTTCCCGCCGCCCGCCTCCTCAGCCCGAGCGCGGAGGAGGCGGAGGGTCCGCGGGGCCCTGGGAAAGTTCGCGGGGGACGCAGGGCAGGCAGCCGAGCGAGCTGACGGGTCACGGGGGAGCCCAAGACGCGGAGCATAGCTGGAGAGGTTCCGACGTTCCGGTCCCGACGGAGAGCAGAGCGCAGCGCCGGGCGGCCCGGCGCGACGGACCAAGGGCTTCTGGGCGGCTCTCCCCCCGCCCGTTCCCCACGGCGACCGCTTCCCCAGCTCAGCTGAGCCGCCTCACCTGTACCACTCCAGGCCCGCTCATAGTGCCGGTCGAAGAAGTGGGGCTCGGTGCCGAGGGCGCGCACGCCCGGGTGGCCACGGATGAACTCCAGCACGGCGCGGGTGCCGCCCTTCTTGACGCCCACGATCAGCGCGTGCGGGAGCCGCTTGGCCACCGCCGCCTTGGCCCGGCTGCTCCCGCCGCCCCCGTCTCCCGCCGGCCGGGACGATGGGGCGGGCGGGTGGCGGCCGGAGGGCGGCGCGGCGGGGCAGGCGCGCCACTTCTGCAGAAGTTTCTTGCGGGCGGCGGGCAGGGCGGGCGGGCAGCGGGCGTCGGGGGGCGGCTGGGGGGCGCAGCAGAGGAGCAGCAGGCTGTAGCAGAGGCAGGTGCCCGAGAGCGAGAGCAGCGCGCCCAGCAGCAGCGCCCGGCAGCGCCGCAGCCGCCGCCTCCGCCGGCCGAGCGCCATGGCTCCATCGCCGGCGGCGGCCACGGCTCCCCGGCCGGCACCAGCGCGGGGTCGGGGCGCGCGGGGCCGACGAGCTCCGCGGCCCGCCACTACCGACCCCGCTCCCGCTGCGGCGCCTCTTTAAGGGGCCGCCTGACGTCAGCCGAGCCGGAGCCGCCTCCGCCGCTGCTGGCAGGCTGAGCCCCCGCCCCGAGTGGCCGCGGGGGCAGAGCGGGGTTCCCGCGGGGCGGTGCTGCCCGCCTGCCGAGGGCTGCCAGCTGGGAGGCTGCAGGGAGCCTCGGCGCGGAGGGAGAGCCGCCCTGGGGCCAGCCAGGCGGCGCTTCTTGCCGGCTCTCCGCGGGGTACGACCCCGCTTCCCCTGCGGGACCAGCCGCTACTTGGGGCTGCCCGCGTGAGGTTCCCGTGTTGCCAGCACTCCCGGCTCCTTCCTCCTTGTGCCGCCGAGCCTCGAGTCGCCAAGATCGGCGGGCTGTTGAGCTGCTCCGACGGCTCCGCTTCCGGGCTGGGGCTATGGGCGAGGAGAGGCTGCCCGCCGCTGGCGCCCCAAGTCCCGGGGTGGGAGGGCTAAAGGTGGCTGCTGCGGGGGCAGCGGAGCAGGGCCGGGCGAGGGGTTGGCCAGCTCTCGTCTGGACTGAGATCGGCCGGTGCCTCTACAGCAGCCCCACCCACATTTAATCCGGCGCCCTTTGGAGGCCCCGGGCCCCAGGGAGGGGCTCCCAAAGGTGGGCTTTTCTCCGAGCGATGTCCCCTGCGGGGACTCTGGCTGACCCCAGGCGGAGGGACTCTTCTCTGCCCCGAAGGATCCAGCTGCAGGGTCGCTGTGCCCATTTGAGGAGGAGTATCTTGGCAGAAAGGGTTGGGGGATTCCTGACAGTGTCCACCAGCCCCGAAGCAAAGTTTCCTCCCTCCTATCTTGAAGAAGGGGCCCCCTCCAGCCTCAACCTGCCCTGACTGTGCAATGGGTCCTTTCTGAGCAGCCTCTCCGGCAGGAAGCAGAGCCCAGATAGGGAAGGAGTGGGGGTCGGAGGAGGGGGGAGGTTATGGCTGGGTGGGGTAGCAGGAGGGAAGGAAGAGTTTTAATCCTACCAGTTGATAACTGAGAGGGTTTGGGATTAATCCTCTCAGGATGGGCGGAGCCTGCTGCAAACCCCCTTCGTACTGGCTGCCCAGGGCTGGTCTCCTTCCTGCTTCTGCTCCTCTGACACCTCTCCATAAACGTCATGTGCTGTTAATTACCTGGATTTAATTGGGGCAAAGTTTAATTGCATCTCTACACTGGGCAGAGTTTAATAGATTCACTCATTAGTGACCTGACTTGGAAACCATTAGCCTGTGCAGCTTTGGGAGGGTGAGTGAGATCTGGTAGCTGGGGTGGGATGGAGAAGTAGGATGCCAGAAGGGAGGCAGCTGCTCCTAGCCCCCTCCCCCAAATATGGAAAGAAACAACCAGTCTCCTCAGCCTCCCCTCCCCCAGAGGTTATTCCCTTTCAACCTTTTTCTAGGGAATGGGCGCTTTTTTCAAACCAAGGGGTTTTCTGGTTGCTCCTTGGAGGGAAAGCAGGGCTGCAGCCCCCCAGCCTGCCAGTTTTCTTTGTGGTTCATTTTCTAAATAAACTAATCTTGGGGGGGGGGACGACAAATTAAAAAGCTAATGTGATGCAGAAACTGGATATCCCCAGGAGGGGCTCACGGGCCCTTTGAATTTACTGGCTGCCACATCTAGTAAATCTCTGCGTAAGGGAGGGCAAGCGGCAAATCCAGAGGAGGGGAAGCTTGGGGGCAGCCAAAATCTCAGCAAGTGGTGCAGTGGTGGGAAGGAGAGGCTGCTCTGCGGGTGTTGGGTTCCCTCTCTCCTCCCAGGGGTAATGTGGGTTGAATCACCCACAGAGAGAGTTTAGGGCTCTGAAAGGAAGGGAGCTGCTTGGACGGAGGTGATCTGGCCTTGCAGGGGATCAACCTCCCCCCCTCCCTCCTCTTTGCCTGGCCTTCAGGATGAAGAGACTGAAAACAGATTCCAAACATTGCAGAAGGCAAGCGCTTCATCTACAGAAGAAGGGAAATGAAACCAAAGCTCTGAAACTTCGACCAGGGCCAGGAGAGGCTGTGTGTTCGGAAGCTTTGCCTGAATCCTGCAGGCTCTGGTGGGTCAGGACGCAGCCCTTTCGGGGCTCAGGCAGGTGGAATGGGAGAGAAAGAAGGGGCCATTCTGGAATGGATGGCAAGTGAGTAAGTGCCAGGGCTGGCGGGTGGGGGGATCTTTGCAGGGCTGCCTGTGGCGGAGGAGAAGTTGTGGGACAGGTAGGTGGAGGGTTTTTTTTACCAGCAATGGGGGGGGGGGATCTGCTCCCCCCCACTCCATTGTCCTCAGCTGCCCTCTGAGGAGACCCATCCCTCTGCTGAGGTCTGGCAGAAACACCCAACCTTGATAATTAATTTGGTTCCTAATCCCCAACTCCAGCTGCTGACTGGCGGCCAGTGGCTTGTCCCCTTCCTGGGAAGGGCTCCCGCTGCCCCTCCAGCCCCTGTTACACCCACTTGCACTCAGTGACACCAATAGGAAAATAAAGAGGGCTGCTGGGGAAGAGCATCCTCATCACGCTCTGAACTGGAAGTGGGAGAATTCCTGCTTTGGTAATGCAGGGCTGCTGAACTGGGCCAGAAGGCAGAAGGAGCCAGTCTGGATGCTGCTGCGCCTCAGGGATGATTGTTGGGGGCTCCTGTCCCTGGTGTGGTCCCTGGGAAGTGCCCAGAAGACCCTCTTCTGGAAATGCCATCTGCTCTGGAGGCAAGATGGGAGATGGGAGGGGAAGAAGGCAGGAAGGCAGTGAAGTATTGGAGGTGGGGAGGGGAAATGAGTCAAAAATCCAAAGAAATATGTCTTCAAACCTCCCCAATATCTATTGGTGGCCAGGGATGATGGAGGAGGCGGATCCTAAGCTTTGCACTTGTCTTCACTGATTTCCTTAGCCAATTTCTCTAATCTTGGTGGCCATTTCGAATCATTTCTGCTCTCCTGGGTCTTGTCCCACCCAATTTTATGCAGATCTGAAGGACCATCACTCCATTTCCTTCCCCAAAACATTAGTGGGAACCTGGACAAGGTCCTGTTGATGTACACCCAACATCTCTGCAATTGGACGAATGATATATTTCCAGAGCATTTTGAGATTATTCAAAAACAGAGCTGTCTTTTGAGGTAGAGCAAGAAAGAGGCCATCAAGCCCAGCAGTGCCCCAGAAGCGGTTGGAGAATCCTAGAGTTGGGGGGCAGACTAAGAGTTGGGATTGGGGGCTCATGGCAGGCAGGAGAGCCATTAGCCTCTGCTTGGCAGCCTCCTTGAATGGAGGGGGAAAGGGTTCCTTCAAACCTAGAGGCCCCTGTGAGGACATTGAGAAAGGTACTGAGTAGCAGATGTTGAAGAATGTTGTGCGTGTCTATGGGTGTTTGAGTGAATGAGGAAGTGTACACACACACACACACACACACACACACACACACACACACACACACACTTGGAAGAGCGCCTGGGGATCCTACAATCCAGGCTCTGCTCAGGACCTCCTTCCGCAACATCCCAGCAGATGCACCAGAGGTGGGTTCCTACCAGTTCGCACCTATTCGGTAGAACCGGTTCGTCAAATCTACCAAACCGGTTAGAAGAGGTTCCACCAGTGGACCCAGAAAGCAGGCCACACCTACAGAAGAGGTTCCAATTTTTTTTAAAACTCCTTGGATATGATTATTCTACCATGCTCATATTTATAAAACTCAGTGCCTCTGTGAAAGGTAAGGATGACTACTGCGTTTGTGGTGCAATCAGAACATTGCGTGTGTTGAAGTTGTTTTAACGCAAACCAAAGATGCCTTTTAAAAAACAAGTTTACATCATATTCTTATGCATGCCAGTGCTGTGTCTGAGGTAATTTAAGGTGGTTCTGACAAGTGTCGTTGGCATCTTCATATCCGGTCACATGGGTGGCAAGCCACTCCCACAAAGGAGGCCACACCCACAGAGTAGGTTCGAACAATTTTTGAAACCCACCACTGAGATGCACCCAGTACAGATGGAGGAAAAGCTTTTTGCCTTCCTCAGCCTTCTGTGGGGAAAGGAACCCCCATGAGCCTCTCCCCTTCCTGCGTTCCCCATTTTTCCTGCTATTCCCTAGTGGCAGGAGAAGGGGGAATGGCAGCCACAAGAGAGCCCTGACCTCTTGCTGTCAAAAGGCGAATGGCCGTGGGCACCAGTAGCCAGAGGGCACGGGGCATATCTGTGGGTGCCTGCTTGTGCCTCTGTGCTCCACGGGGCCAACAGAACAGGGCAGATCAGTCCATGCATTTCCTGGCAATGCAGAGACACCCCATGGGGAGGGCCGCAGATGTGGGAAAAGGCACTTTCTCCCTTGGTCTTCTCAGTGAGCCAAAGATCAGGATGACAGCAACATTTTGGTCCTCAGCAGTTCCTGGGTCATTTTTGCACGGACAGGCAGGTCTGAATATCAATCATCTGCTGGAAACGGAGCTCTGCCAAAGATTGAGGAAAGCAGGGGAGCATTGAAGGGTATAAACAACAGAAAAGGTATTTTCTGGTATGTAGGAAACCCAAGGACAGGCCCAGAGACTGCGGGGCCCTTGTGAGGAAAAGGGGAACCTGCTGGTCTGGTTGTTTTAAACTGCCTTCTCTCACAAGGACCATGAAACCCCCAGCCGCCTTTATTCTGCTGCGGGGGTCTGCAGCTCAGGAGAGGCAGGGAAAGTGAACCTAATTTCAAGGGAGTGAAATCTCCCGGGCCAGACCAAGTTCCCCATAGGGGGGAGCAGAGGTGATCCCAGGCCATGGTTCATTCTTCCTTGAGAGGTGAGTTGTTGGTTTTAATTGTGAAGTCGTGTCTGACCCATCGCAACCCCATGGACAATGTTCCTCCAGGCCTTCCTGTCCTCTACCAACCCCCAGAGTCCATTTAAGCTCATGCCCTCCCCTCCTTCTTTTGCCCTCCATTGTTCCCAGCATGAGGCTCTTCTCCAGGGAGTCCTTCCTTCTCATTAGGTGGCCAAAGTCTTTGAGTTTCCTCTTCAGGATCTGTCTCCTCCATGCGGGACAATTTTCTCCCTGGCTCCAATTTCCTCATAGAGATGTTGGAAGATTTGGGCCTCAGGGGTGTGATGGAAGCTGTTTCCTGGCTGCCTGGTGTTTTGTTTTTTGTTTTTTGTTTTATTTTGTATTTGTTTATATTTCTATTTGTTGCAATGTTGCAAACTATCTAGAGTTATGTAACAAAATGGGCAGCTATATAAATCAATTTAATGAACAATTTTTATCACATATAATGTTGCTAGATTTTCTAAGACTGTATTATTATTTTTCTTCTCATCCTTCCTATTACCTATCTCCTCACACATTACTATAACCATGTTGCTTGTATTTTACAATTTATATTGTTTTATTTGTTTCCTAGTATGATTTGATTGCTTATTAGTAACCTATGACTATCAGTAAGTGTTGTATCTTATGATTCTTGATGAATGTATTTTTTTATGTACAGTAAGAGCATATGCACCAAAGACAAATTCCTTGTGTGTCTAATCACACTTGGCCAATAAAGAATGCTATGCTGTGCTATTCTAGATTTTGTCCAGCAGTAATTAAAATCTGTAAATAGATAATTAAGGGTATTAGGCATGGATAAACTCAATGACAATCATTCTTTTATCTTTTTATCTAATTTTAATTATTACCAAAATTAATGATTGAAACCAAAGAGGAGATTGATTCCTTTTGAATTCTTACTAGTTACACATATTTTCTCTCCCACTTCCTCTTTTTAAAAGAAAAAATTATGGAAGCTCACCATTATCAATGATTTTCTGGGAGGTTATAGTTTATAAAATTTTGTTAACATACTACCGGAAGTGTTTTGAAAGTTTTTAATTTAGAATTTAAGATTCTCTTCCAGCTCTTGTTATGTACATCATACATCTATTTTACTTTTTGCTTTGGTTCAAAATCTCATTGGTGCTTTATAATTTTATATTTGTACAAAACATTGTTCAAAGAACACAATCAATTTAAACTCTAAATTATTATTGGTCACAAGTCCCACTGTCAGATTACAATTTTCCTCTACCTACAACTGATCACTTAGTGACTGTTTAAAGTTACAACAGAGGTACTTATAACTTAGTTCTGAAGCACTGATGGTTATCATATGACCACTGGCCTGCATTTATGGCCGACTGCAGTGTCCTACAGTCACATGACCTGCTTGAAAAGGTATACAGTTTCCTGCTTGAGAAGGGGGTTGGACTAGAAGACCTGCAAGAAAACCAACTCTGTTTTTCTGTTATTCTGTTATAATACTTTTGCTGAAAATAGCAATTAGACTTATATACCTCTCTATAGTGCTTTATAGCTCTCTCTGATCAGTTTGCATATGTCAGCCTTTTGCCCCCAACAATCCGGGTCCTCATTTTACTGACCTTGGAAGGGTGGAAAGCTGAGTCAACCTTGAGCCCATCAGGATCAAACTGCTGGCAGTGGGCAAAACCAGCCCGCAAAGCTGCATTCTAACCACTGCGCCACCACGGCATGGCTAGCTGAGGAATTCTGGGACCTGAAGTCCACAAGTCTTAAAGTTGCCAAGTTTGGAGGCCCCTGTGGTAGATCAAAACTGAATGTGAGCCAACTGTGGGGTGTAATTGATAAATACTTGTTCTGCCCCGGGCAATGAGGTTCTGCCCGGGCAGCCAGTTAACTCCACGCTTAGGAATATCTTTCAGATCACGTTTATTATCAGGCATCCTTAATAGCAAAACTTACAGTTCAGTGTTAAGATTCTTCTGACTTTCCATGATCTGTCCCATCACGTAGTGTAAAAAGACATTAATTCCTCTAACCCATGCTGCTGGTGCAAAGCTGCTTCTGGTAGTGCCGATGGCGATTCAGTGAGTGCCCAGTAATAAATCAATTTCCCGGGCAGAGTACCCCACTGCCCAATCAGGGAGCACAGATGTGGTCACATGTTATGGGACTACATTTCCCATAAGGTAGTTACATTTCCCATGAAGTAGTTTCTTAAAGGAGACAGCTCCGAATTCCTAAATTAGCTATATACTGTTGGGACAGCACAATACTTTTTTTTTTAATTAAAAGGAACATTCAATCTAAATAACAGAAATGACAGTTTTCTTCAGTTCTGACCTGATTGGACCCTCTTTGCTCTACTACGTCCCAACTTTGGGCAGCGTAGTTCAAGAAGAACAGTAATAACTGGAGTAGGTTGATAGAGGACGACCAGTGGGGTGAACGGTCTGAAACTTGATTCCTCTGAGGAATGGTTGTGATCAAGGCATGTTTAGCCTACCAACCACTGTCTGAGGAGATATACAAAAGCAGTCCAGATATTTGAAGAGTTTTCCTACAGAGGAAAGAACGGTCTTCTACTCTGTTGCTCCACAGGGCAGGACCAAAAGCAGTGGATTTAAATGGCAAGGAAGTAAATTTATGTTACCCCAAAGGTGCTTTTTCAAGAGGCAAGTGGACTTTCTGGTTTTTCTTTGAAGGCGTTTTGCTTCTCATTCAAGAAACTTCTTCAAAAGCAAAAAGCACCTGTGGGGCAACAATGACCTGGATGACTGAGAATCTCCATAGACATTTAGATTTATTTTAGATCCTGAGGGTAAGAGCTGGGACAGGCTCCCCTCAGTGGAGCCCTCGAAAGAGAAATCGGATTACTATTTGTCTGAAATGCTTTAGCAGAACTTGCATTGAGCAGGGGATTAAATGATATGATACCTGAAGCCCCTTCCAGCAACACCGGATCCTATAACTATGGCCTAATTTCTTCTTCTGTAATGTTGAATCCCAAGATGCCATGTTCACCTTCTCCCCAACTTTTCTCTGCTTTTACCAATCGTTTGTTTGCTGATTTGTATCCCACCTTTATCGGCAACCACTTACTCTGCAAAGCACCGGAAGGCAATCAAGAAGCAATGAATGGAAATCATCAAGCAGAGAAGCAACTTGGAACTAAGGAGAAAATTCCTAATGGTGAGAGCAGTCAACCAATGGTATAGCTTGCCTTCAGAAGTTGGGGGTTCTCCATCACTAGAGGTTTTTAAGAAGAAATTGGACAGCCATTTGTCCAAAATGTTATCTTCTGCTTGAGGTTGGACTAGAAGACCTCCAAGGTCCCTTCTAATTTATTATTCTGTTAATAAGTAATGGCATCTGATGGGATCCAGGAGTAGATCATCTTCTGCTTTGATCCTTTGGAAGATCACACACCCCCACCCTGAAGTCAGATTGGTCCCAACCTTGATGGCCTCCCAAAGGGATGATCTAGTTGGGGATCTGGGAGATCTAGTTGGGGATCTGGGGACATTGGTGCAGAGTCTGCAAAATGGTTGGACTGTTAGAAAATGTATGTTGCTTTCCTGCAGATTATAGTTTTTATGCTTTTAATAGTTTTTATTGTTTAATTATTCTCGTTAATTTTTTGGGGGGGGTTGAATTTGAGGGGAGTGTGAACTGCCCAGACGTATAAATAATAAACAATAAAGAAATAAAAATACTTAAACAGGTTGGTTCACAAACAAATGATATTTCTGATGTAAAGAGACTGATAAAAGATGAGAAGCTGGCACTAACTGTGAGATGACACTATCTTGGGGAGTGGGGGTGGGAAGGGGACTGGTGATTTTAATCTCCAGGCAAAATGGAGATAAACCATGCTGAGCCTCCTGGGTTCTGGGGGGCAGAATTGTAGGGTGACTACTCCAAATCCAAATAGTTGCCCCCAAGGTCCCATCCCTTATTGCTCTGGTTGGTGGTTTCTGTGTGCAGAGAAGGTAATACACAACTGGGGGCGAGGACTGCTGAGCCAAAACTGTATAAATGCTTCACCGAAAGGGAGCTTGGTTTCTGGTTTGGAATATGTGGCAGTCTGGCTGTTGACCTGCTTTTACACTTTGCTACTTGATGGGAGGGAGGGAAGGAGGGAGGTGGCCTTTCAGTGGCTCTCTGTGCTGTGGAAGGATGGGCCCCCAACTCTGCTCACTTTTAGGGAACCCACAAAATGTGCCTTTCTCCCCAGGTGTTGGGCTCCAGTTGAGCAGAGTTCCTTTGTGATGCTTTCTATTATTGTCTTTGGTCATCATTTCATTTTTTCTATTTTACATTTATTTGTTCTGTATGTTTTATGTCCCTTCACTTTGTTGTTTGTTTGTCTGCTGAATGCCAGCATCGTATTGAGTTGGGGACCCTTAGGAATCCAGACAAATGTTGCACAAAGGCATGAGATGCTTCATTTGCTTGGGGGTGGCACATTTTGTGCACAGCCTTCATTTCCTTCGCTCGTCCTCTGGCACAGGTGCTTTGCCTGCTCTCGGTAGAATGTGATCTACCATGGGAAGAGTGGATTCCGGCCTCCGGACCTTTGCCGGGAATGAATGGGAGAGCTCTCATGCACGGCAGCCAATCGCTTCCCTTGGGAGGCTTCTGTAACTGGCGACTCTCACCTGAAAACAAAAAGGACTTTTGCTGGCACTTTGTTCAATGCTTTGGGGGCACCGTCCTCTCCCCCACACGGAGAGTCAGAGCAACATTACAAGTCCCTTCTCTGCCCAAGGCAAGGACGAATTCTGGTGGCCCTGCTGGGTTCCTCCCTCTACCCTCTGAGGGCCTCTTGTAAGCCAGGAAGTGATGCCCCCCTCCCCATGCCCCCCATTCAAGAACTGGTCTTGTGGACTGCAGGGTGAGCCCCCTGGGCTGAACCTGGGACGGGAGCACAATGAAGTCTCATGGCGGGGGGAGGGAGGGTCAAAGGAGTGTGAACAGTTTTGTTCTTCCAGAAATGTTCATATTTCCCAACTTTCCTCTTGTAAAATTTTGCAGGCAGCTGAAGTCAATAATGTAGAATTTATTGCTCAGGCCAATGCAATTGGGCCATAGAACTGCCCTTTTGTTTGCGTTCTCTCTTTATTTAGTGGATGAATTTGGCTGAAAATTTTTGTTCATTTCAAAACCTACTTGCTGAACTAGTGATGCCCTAAATTATAAAAGTGAATATCCCACATAATACTGACATGTTTTACGACAGCAGATTAAATAGACCGAAATACATAATCTCCTTCAGGCCTTCTGCAGCTCAAGATAGTGAAAGGAAAATGGCAAAATCTTCTCTGCCATCAGCTGGGAAAGAAATGAGATGCTTCAGCTCAGCAACATTTATGCACCCAACACAAACTGGTGGGTGGTGAATGCTAAGTGGGTCTGAATGGAAGGAAGGTGGTGGGCATCCTGTTCAGGAGGCGGGCTGGCTCTGGTTGGCCTTCAGCAGCAGCCAACAGCTGGGCTTGAGGGACCCCATTCTGCCCTCAGGGCTTGCAAAGTCAAAGTGGACAGTTATACCTGGGTGGTGGCTGAGTGCATGGAAGGGCCATCTCTAGATGAGCCAGGAGAAGCAGCAACTCAGTGAGGGCTACTCCTTGCCATTTGGGATGAATGGACAGCTCTATCTAGGGTTGCTTCTTCTCCTGACCTGGCAGAAGCTGCCATCTGGAGAGATGCCCAAGATATTCCCCATTACGTGTTTATGATTGGCAAGCATTTTTTTTTTTTTGCTGGCATTCAGGTTCATGCTCAGACTAACAATGCTGGAAGACTCCTTCAAGTGTGTTCAGTCAAGTGTTTAAAATTGCAGTGCCAACTACTGAAAAATATCCAATGCAAAGAAACCAGGGAAAATTGCTTTTCACTTGCTTGCAAATGACCCTGTGAGTGTGTGTTCCTGAAATATTCATGCCTTGTTTCTCCACCACCGGTCTTCGCTGTCTAGCAGAGACAGCCTCCCTAACATCCACCCTCTAAAATGCATACAGGCGCAGCAAAGGGCTGACAGTTGCGCGTAGCCAGGTGGTTTCCCCAGAGCCAAGACTGGGGCCTGGAGTATCCCACCTCTCAAGGAACTCGTTGGCTCTTCCGGAAGAAGGGAAGACGTCATGCATGCAGCCATGTGAGTCAAAACAGCATTTGGAAGGCTACCCAGAAATGCACCAGAAGCCACGGGCGTATTTTAAAGGTTCACTGCAACAAGCATCTAGAGAGCGGAAGCACTGACATTTCTGCCAGCATTGTGCGCAAGTCCTACCCGTGGAGCAGGGAAATCTTGCTATGCTCTAAGGCCCACACTGGTCACTGTTGTTACCATTAGTGGTAAAATTGTTACCACTAATGTTACCAAACCAAAACTGGGAATGCTGGGGCATGCTCAAGCTGACCGATTCCAGATGTGCTCCTGGTTAACATCAGGCTTGGCCACCTGGCTAATGTCTCTTGGGAGTATCGCCATGCTCCAAGGAAGCCTCTCCTCCATCCTGTGATAGGTTTACCCCCAAATCATCACCCATTCACGCCTTTCTCCCTGTTCCTTGCTGAACAATTTGCTTAGGGTGCCATTTGTTCTCTTGCATGCTTGATTTCCATCCTTTGATGCTCTTACGCTATTCAGCAACCAACCCTCGATGTTATATTTCTGCAAAATGATCTGTAACTTACATCTTGTCACGTGCTTTTTCTAAACCAACAAACATACAATCAACTTTCTTTCTCACTTTCATACATTTCTAAATGACCTACTGTAGAACCAAAATCTGGTCTGTACAACGTCTGCCACAAATGTTACATAGTTTGCAAGGATAAAAACATATGAAGAGGCATAATAGTGTTGTTACACTATTATTTGTTTGTTTACTACTACTTCTGTTTTACCTGCAGTTTGCATAATGTTATTTATCCATAAAGGGAATAGGGTGATGAGTATGTATGTGTGTTTACATACGTGTGGCTTCTAATTTGGAATCATTGGCAAATAAGGCAAATATTTCCTCCACTTCTTTACCTTAGTAATAAACATTTTTAAAGTCCCAGAAGTGAACTTTATGACACTGCTACTTTATACTGATAGATCACATTTGAAATACAATTTTCAATCCAACTTTGTCTGCATTTAATTATCAGACAATACACACTAGAGCAGGGGTGTCCAAACTTTTTGCAAGAAGGACCAGATTTGGTGAGGTGAAAATGTATGGGGCCGACTATTCAGCCTGACATTCTTTGAACCATTAATATTAATGTTTGGTGAAGGAAAAAATGCCGGCTGGCAGGGATGAGTGACAGGCTGAGCTGGTGGGGTGAAGAGGCTGCAGGCCACTTGAAATTTGAAAATGGGCTGCGATTGGCCCCTGGGCCGGACTTTGGACATTCCTGCACTAGAGGATGAGCATGTATGATGTGCTTTGTCGAATCCTCTGCTTATATCTAATGTACCATATCTCTAGCATTCCCATAATGTCCTAAGGAAGTTACTCAGTTAAACAATGTGGTAAGGCTTCTTAACCGCCCCTGCTGAGTTCTTTATGTTTTGCTTCCCAGGCATTGAAGTCCTGCTGATCTGTAGTTCTTTTTCCCTATGGATCCGCTGCTGCCTGGGATGATGGTTGGCCTCCTTTAGCTGCCTGGGACTTCCATAGTTCTCCTGATTCTCACAGCAGAGAGCACCCCCAGAAGCAGCCTAGCCAGAGACAAATGGGTGCAGCAGATCTCCGATACATAAGTTAGAAGAAGTGAAGTCATAATGAAAGAATTCCATCAACTGCCATGTATCAAGTTTGGGTCTGGCTAGTCTAAAGAAAAGAAGAAGTAGGGGTGACACGATAGCAGTGTTCCAGTATTTGAGGGGCTGTCAAAGAAGAGGGGGTCAACCTATTCTCCAAAGCACCAGAGGGTAGGACAAGAAACAATGGTTGGAAACTAATCAAAAAGAGAAGCAACTTGGAATTAAGAAGAAACTTCCTAACGGTGAGGACAATTAACCAGTGGAACAGCTTGCCTCCAGAAATTGTGAGTGCTCCATCACTGGAGATTTTTAAGAAGAGTACTCTAGACAGTCACTTGTCTGAAATAGTATAGGTTCTCCTGTTTAAACAGGGCTAGACTAGAAGACCTCCAAGCTCCCTTCCAGTTTATTCTACTCCTTGTGTAAGTATGAGCCCTATATATAGTGAATCAAAACTTAAATTCTTGTGTTACTTTCTCCCACCTGTACAATGCAACGGCTTGAAGCGTCTCTCTTTGTGGATGGTTTCCTCTTGTATCTGGTTACAATTACAGACTAGTCTGATTTCAGGGGGTTTGCTAGAACTGAGGCTGGGGGGGGGAGGGCGGAAAGTGAGGGTCACTCTGAAGTTGTGCAGTTGCATAAGATACACACAGTATCTTGCCCCTTGTGTATATATGCATCCCCACATTGCATACATGCCCAAAGGGCTCAAGGTTTGAATGTGATATTGTGCTGCTCCTTTCTTCAGTCTGATGAAAGTAATCAGATCCTGCAGACGTTACAATCTGACTCTGCATAATTTCAGCCACACAGCCCATCTCTAATGACCATTATTGTTTTATTTTGTAACATCCACCAATTGTCTTTTCCCTTTGATGTTGGGCAAACAACAGTCAACATTTCCACGAAGGCCAGGACTGTTTGTCTAATTAGTTCCAAATAATATTTCAAGCACTTTCATCAAAATATTTCAGATTTATACAGTCCTCTTTACCCATTTATGGTTTTCTTAAGTCAAAATCCTATTAAGTTTGTTTACTGTTGAAGTCTTTAAAATGTTATTTTCTTCTTTTCTTTTTGTAATCCAGAAGAAAGGCTGACTCACTGAGTGGTTGTTTTATTTATTCTGCTAGTGTGATGATCTCTCTTTAACAGTAAATTGGTTATATTCAAAAGTGTTTAAGAAAGTGAAGCTTTGAGGGAACTGAATGACCTTGGAAAGGCTGACCAGCCACTGCAAGCATGCTCCCTCCCCCTTGTTCCCCTGGCTGCTCTACTCATAAGGAGACCACAAGTGCCTTTGAGCCCCAAGGTCTCCACCCAAGGAGCAACCATGGGCGGAGGGGCAGAGAGCCATTGCTCAGTTGCTCCTCACCTGGAGATGCTTGCCAGCCAGTATTCGTGGTCTGGATGCTGTGATCATCTCCGCATCTTTTGGAGGAATCTAGACTGTCACGAACCTCACCCAGAAGCGCTCAAAATCATTTTTGGGGGGAGCATTTGCTTCATTTATATTTCACATCAGGCATTTAAGAACCATATTTATGCCAAAACTTTGAAAAGCCAATACCAAATGTAGAAGCCCCCCCGTGCGCATGGGGGGGGAGGGAATGTCAACCATAGCCTCATAGCTTCCCAGGGAGCAGGCAGCCGTTTCCAGAAAGGGTCCCAGGATAAGAGACTGGATGTGGAGGGGAGGGAAAAATTCAACCCCCTAGAATCTCCCAGGACATATTCATTAGGTTAGAAGATGAGAGCTTCAGACTGATTCTGTCTACTAATAAAGCAAATAAAGAACTGGACTTGATTGCATCTCACTGAGTCATCTTTGGGCCTGACAGGTATCATTTTTTGCAAACCTCTTTTCTTTTACGCAGGTAAGGTGTGGGAAACGAGGAGCCAGGACAAAGTTCAGCAGCAGTGCAAGTTTATTCCATGCAACTTATACACAAGAATCTGATCTGCTAATGGTCAAGGCCAATTGGCACAAAAGCCAATGGACTCCAGGGGGTGCTGGACTTAGGTCTGTGGGGATTGATGATATGTTTGAGCCTGTCCTTTGGTTCAGCCTGGTCATCTCCAAAATCACAGTATTTCAATCAGAATTTCTTTAAGTGCAATCACATCTGCATTCTTAATCTAATATTAGAATATCGCTGCATAATATGCAGATCTCTCATGCTCTTCCTGACAAAATTCCTGGAAACGTTTCCTAATTCTGCAAATTGTGCATTAATTCTGCAGACTTTGTTGATGTCTGCCTCCATATCATATTTAAAGGTAAAGGTTCCCCTCGCACATACTGTGTGTGCTAGTCGTTCCCTACTCCAGGGGGCAGTGCTCATCTCCGTTTCAAAGCCGAAGAGCCACCACTGTCTGAAGACGTCTCTGTGGTCATGTGGCCATGATTAAACACCGAAGGGGCACAATTGTTCCCTTCCCACCAAAGGTGGTTCCTATTTTTCTACTTGCATTTTTACATGCTTTTGAACTGCTAGGTTGGCAGAAGCTGGGACAAGTAATGGGAGCTCACTCCGTTATGCAGCGCTAGGGATTTGAACTGCTGACTTTTCTGATCGATAAGCTCAGCATCTTAGTCACTGAGCCACCTTTCTATCATATCATATTTATCCCACTCCATATACCTTGTTCAAGATTCTTTGGTTTTTTTCCTCTGGGGTTTCACCAAAGTTCTGGGTTTTTCTTTCTCAATTCCAATAGCGCCATTCAATTTTTTAAAACTTCTTTTATCATTTTGTCTTTCCTGTTTACAAATCTTTCTTCCATTATCCCTTCCAGTGCAGCCAGATCACTTTTAACATATTTAACAGATTCAGATATTTCTTCCCCATCGCTTCAAACTATTTTCTAATACCTCTGCAGTAATATCCTTTTCTGTCAGTTGCTCTAATGATCCTCTCCTTCCCTTCAACTATTTTTCCACTTTGGAACTTTATAATTCTGACTACACAATCAAAAAGTCTTTATCTTGTACTATATTTATATCTTTGTTTGGTAAAATCCACCAATTGTCTTTTTCCTGTGATGTTATATCAGCATTTTCATGAAAGTTTGGTCTATTTGTCCAAATAGTATCAAAAGCACATTTACACATGTATAAATATTTCAAATTTAAATGGTCCCTCTTTATCTTTTCTAACTTTCTTAGATCAGAATCTTATGCAATGTTTTGCTGTTAATTTAAAGTGCTTGAAATTATTATTTTGCTTTCTTTTTTAATTTGGAATGAAGGCTGACTCACCAAATGTTTCTTTCTCCTGATGAACTGATAATCTTTTGTTAACTGTAAATTGATTATATCCAAATGTGATTAAGAAAGGGAGACTTTGAGCAACTCCAGTGTCCTTAGAAGGCTGCACTGCAGTTGTGAATTTGCTGGCTCTTCCTCGACTCTCCCTCATTTGTCTCATGAGTTGACAGCAAGAACTTTTGATGAGGAACAGCTGTCCAGAGTGTAGGTAGGCGATGTCTTGGCCTCTCCTTATTCTGAGAGACTCCGTCCATCAGCCAGAAGTCATCAACTAGTGGCCAATAGCTGCCACTATAAATACCATCTCTGCTTCTCCAGAAACATTTTAGTCCACCACCAGCATCACTCAGGAGCTTCTGTCACCCCTTTCATTCTACTACTCATAATTTCTTGGTGGAGCAGCAGCCCATATGCTGCTCTGGCCAGAGAAGATTGAGGCAAAAGACATATTGAGCGTTCTTGCTTTTTTTCCTTGCCATGTTTATGCTTTCGGTGTCATTTTCAGGGTACAAGTGGTATATGGATTCATGGCATTCCTTCTGCCCTTAGTGAGGCTAAAGAAGCCCTTGCTAGTTATGGCCCTCTTTCAGGCATTCCAATTGAAGAGAAGAAGCTTCTGCTGGCATTAAAGTCAAAAGCCAGAGGGAGCGGAGGGGTGTGGAGAGAGGCTTTATGAAGAGGCAGCTGCTTTGATGAATCCCTCCCATTTTTTGACTCTCCTCCTGATAAAAGAAATTTCCCCCTTATTCTGGCGTTGTCCTAGGGCAGCACCACAAAGGTTTTAATTCTCTGAAAGAATTTGTCACCTGATTACCTGATCAGAAACTGGGAGTGATTTGAAAGGAAGATAATAAAGTCAAGAAAGGGCCAGGGATTGAGGACAGAAAGTTTCATGGTGGCTTAAGCATCGGTGGAGAAGAGCATTTCTGTGCACGCAGCAGGAAAAGGCCTTATGTCTTCCCACCTTTACTCTGTCTCGGTTCTTTTTATTATTCCTATTTTGTACTCCAGAGTCAGGCAATTCCTAATTCAAACACCTGCTAGATACAACATCAGGCCTCCCAAAGGTGCTTTTTAAGAGGAAAACTGGGCTTTCTGCTTTTTCTTTGAAGATCTTTAACTTCTTCAGCTTCTTGGATGAGAAGGGAAAAGTCTTCAAAGAAAAACCAGAAAGTCCAGTTTTCCTCTTAAAAAGCACCTTGGGGGCAACCAGGATCTGGAGGACTAAGAATCTCCATAAAGGTCAGGTCCCTTTGACAGTTTCTTTTGGGAATCTTCCTCCCGGTCTCCTGCTTGGTGAGGCGGGGAATCACAGACGCCACCACCAACATCCCTTTTATTCATGCCTGCACTTGCAACCAAATCCTCTCTGCCTAATTCATTTTGACTCCTGAACAGAAATGGTTTTGTTCATCCCAGCGCAGGATTCTCCCTCTTGTTTCCATCTCTTTTGAATAAATGGAATTCTCAAATGTGGGGTAATTTCACTGGGTCTCCATGGTATCAATCAAATCATATTTCATTTCCTGCATTAGAAGTTCAGGCACATCTGAGCATTAACTTGTAGACAATGAAAACCACAAACTTTATGAGCCAATGTTACTCCTGCTTTTTACTGAATGATTTAGTAGTCTCGATTACAGCCACATTTCCTTCCATAGTGTGCAAGTCTCTATTTCCTCCAGGGCTTTTATCTCCCAGCCGAAAGCTCTTCCGATGCTGCTGCCATGCTCTGGCCAAGCATAGTTTTGCAGTATTCCTGAGATGCCAGCCATCTTGTGCCACATACCCATCATCCAGACTCTCAGGGCCCAGGATCCAGAACCAGAGTTCTGCTGTCCATCTCAATGTGCTCCTGGCATCCCCTTTCTCTCCTCACCCAGTGACTGAAAATATGGAGATGAACACCATCTGGAGGGCCCCGGAAAGGCCTCGAGCTTCCTCCAGGACAGATGCAATACGAAAAGTAGCTTGAATTTGTCAAAAACGAATCTTACCAGTCACACCGTACTTTTTTGATGAACAGGATGTGTAGTGAGTTAGGAATTCAACTACAATAATCAGGGAGATATGAAACCAACACGGACTGACACTCACTGTGCCAGGCCTGACTTTCAGACTGGGGTGGATGAACTACTAAGAAGATTACAATAATAGTTAAAGAAATGGTTTGGTCACCATGGAAGATGGGCAGGAGAGGACAGTGGGCGGAGGGAAGAAAAGGACAGAGGCAGGAGATACTTTGGGGGAAACAAGGAAGAAGAAGGCAGGTCTGAGCCGATGTGGAAAGCCTGTTGATGGGACAGCACAGATGTTTGGCTGGCTCCTTTTCTGGACCATTTTTGGTTCTCCAGATGGCCACACATTCAGCTGTTGCTCCAAGGTGCTCTGTTACACAGGAAGGAGGAAAATTTCTGGGCTCTCGCATACTTTTGACCCTGATTTGGATGTGGCTCCAAGGCAGGATTGTCCCAAGAGCCCCCACTCACCTCCACAGCTGCCTGGACTTTGGGTCTTCTTGATGGGTGGAGAATTAAATTGGCTCCTGATTGCACAAAGCTGGGGAAGCTCCCTGTGGAAAGCTGTGGATGGCCCACCATTTCAGCCCTGCCTCTGCTTCTCAGCAGCTCAGGGTAAGCCTTTTCTTTGCCTGCGATCACGTCCTGCTGTTTTCAGAAATGTTTTCTTAGAAAAAAGCAAAAGTCTCTGACAATTATGGGCAATTTTGCAAAATCCTTTCATCTTTTCTTTAGGCCTAATTATGAAATGTACCACCATCGTGGTTCCCTGTGGATTCTGCACCATATTCTTTGAAAATACTGTTCATTACTGGGCAATTACTGGGTACCTGCCCGTGACACCCAAGCCTGAGATGTGAAGGATTTTTAGGGCACCTGGTCAAGCCTCACTATCTGTTGTCCTGGACAAGGCAAGGACTGGAGCCCTTCATCTGAAAGCCCCAGAGGCTCTCTAGCCACCACTGCCCCTCCCTTTTCCCTGGTGCCTGACATGCAGCAGTGGCCCTGGGCCCCCAGACGACCAGGAGCATGAGGCTCTCCACTTCAGACTCAACTCTAGGACCAACAGGACCTCCACAGCAGAAGTTCCCACATATGGGAATGCAGAATGGACCTTTGGCAGCTGGTGCCCAAACTGGGTTAGGTAGGGGGGCAGTGAGAACTTGTCCTCCCTGCAAGTTTATCCTTTCTTCATCCTTTAGGTTTGTCTCTCCAGGTTCCATCGAACCTGAGTAGAGACAGGGCAGCCCAGGGAGACTGGAGGGAGGTGCTGCCTTGATCTCAGGCCCCAGGGCCAGGGGACTCAGCAGAGCTGGCCGTGCCTGCCACCCTGCACTCCTGGGAGAGCATCCCTTTCTGGTTAGGGGCTGAGCCTGTTGCCCCCAGCTTTGCCTTGCTGTGACCTCATCCCTAGAGCAGGGCATCTACAAAACAGTTTGGGGACACTGCAACCACATGCATGGCTTACCTTTAGTACAAAGCCATTTGCAAAGGTGAAGCAGCCTCTCACTCCAAGGCTCTGGAGGTTTTGACCCCGGTGAGGCCAGGAACCCAAGGGCCCAGCTCAGACCCTTGCAACTGGCTCTGCTCTCCCCCATCTGCAGGTTGGCAGGGGCAGAGATGGCATCTGCACATTGCTAGAGAACTGCTCTTGTGTCACCTAAGGACGGAATGTGTTAATTGGAAACAGGATTCCACCCCCCCCCCTTAATACACAAAGAAATGGAAAGGGAGATGGAGCCCAACCGAGCCCTGCTGCATTTATAATTCATGGGGGAGAGAGAATTTTCGCACTTGCTTGGTTTGCAAGCATCCATTATTGATGGAGCTGCCTTCAGCGACAGCCATCAGCTGCCCCTGGCAAGGTTTGGCAAGGGGGGGCGGGCTGCAGACCCAGCAGCAGCGGATTTTTATTTATCAGCGTCAGCTGCAGGCCGGGGAAGGTTTCAGGACTGTGGAGAGCGGGCAATAGCCAGCCCTGTCCTCCAGCGGGGGACGCAGAAGCCGCCGGAGGGGCCACCTTGCCCCTCCCCTTGCCTGATGGGAGGCTGGAAGGAGGAGGACAGTGTCTGCTCTGGTTGGCTGCCAGGCAAGCTCCCTCCCTGAACAAGTGAGGGGTGGGCCAGGCAAGTGGGCATAAGATGGCTTTCCCAGTGCAATCCGGAACCTTCCTTCCACGTCATCCATGGACAGCAGCTTCATTCTGGTGAACTGAGCCATGCTGAGTTCTGTCGTCTCGGGAGAGCTGGGTAACTGGTTGGCTCCCTGCAGTTGTCTGTGGGTCTTGACTCTTTGGGACCCTTTGTCTTCCAAAAGGGTTGTTAGGCTGTGCACAGTCTCTAATTGCAAAGACTGACTGGGGGTGTCCTACTATCAGCACTGACAGGGAGAAACGGGGCCAAAGAAGCTCATCTCCCCGAAAGGAATCTGTCTTAATGGCTGAGTGCAGCCAAGTCTCCGGGGAAGCCCTCTCTGCCAGGGCCATCTGGAGGGAGAGGGGAAGGGAAGACTGCCAGGCAGGGCTCCGTTTGCAGCAGAGGCAAGGAGGGAGGCAGCCAGCAGAGCCCCCAAGCCAAGCTCCCTTGCAAGGAACAGGGGTCCCTCCCTCTGGCCCTCTGAAGGAGCCCTCCCTGCACTGCCCTGAAGGGCCCCTCCCCCCAACACAGAGGAGGAACTGACGAAGAAGGACAAGCTGTGAGGGCTTCTCTAACCAGCTGAGCATGAGGAGCAGACACACCTGCCACGCAGAACCACTGGAGTAGCCTGGCATTCAAAAAAGCCAGGATTCCCTCCAGGAAGCTTCTTTTCTCACGAACAATTCTGCCCAGACTCTTTCATGAGGTTCAGGTTGGGGAGGGGCAGAGGGGACTGCCCAGGTTTGCAGAGGAGCCAGAAGGGGCTGGGGGGGGGGGGAGAGCCTTGCAGAAGACAGAAAAAGCCTCCTGAAGAATAAGAAAGAGCCACACAGGGGGAGGGGATGCCAGGACAGAGAGGGGGCTCTGCGTGGCACAGGAGGGCTCGGTCCCAAGAGAAATCTGTCAGCTTCTGTGGAGATGGTAGCCACCCTTCCTTGGGGAGCTCTGGCTGGCAGCTCCTTGTGTGAATCCCCCCAGCCCAGTGACCTCCAATCTCCCCGCTGGCCAATCTTGATTACTGTTCAATGACTTAAATGCCCTGCGCTGAATAACTTCATCAAGATGTCACCCTAAACAGATTTTCCTCCTTCAACGGCCTGACTCACCCAGGCTCTTAATGAAAAATATTGATTGTGGGGATTAGCTCTAGATTCATGTGGTGGCCACTGATCCCTTTGTCACCTGAAGGGGATGGTGGGGGGCCTGATCTTCTGGCGAGGCTTCAAAAGCAACAACAGCCCTTCGGGAGGAGCGGCTTTGCCTGAGAAGCGGCAGTTGGTGGTTGCAGGGCACCCAGAGTGGCACTGGGGCAAAGCCAGGACTGATGCTGCAAATGGTGGCTGCTGCCAGGCAGGGTGCCCCCAGGACCTGCAGCTAGGCACCAAAGGCTTGCCAGGAGCAATAGCAATAGCACTTAGACTTATATGCCTCTTCATAGTGTTTCACAACCCCCTCTAAGGGGTTTGCAGAGTCAACCTCTTGCCCCCAACAATCTGGGTCCTCATTTTGCCCACCTCAGAAGGATAGAAAGCTGAGTCAACTTTAAGCCTGGTGAGACTCGAACTGCCAAACTGCAGGTAGCCAGCAGTCAGCAGAAGTAGCCTGCAATACTGCATTCTAACCACTGAGCCACCACCGTAGCTGAGAACTGGAGACCCACGGCCACAAAGGTTTCCTTGCAGTCACAGCTACACCTCTCACCGGGAAAGGGAAGCTGACTGTGCCAGTCCTTGTTGGGGGAGGGGGAGGCTTTCAGGGAGGCAGCAGAGCTCCAGGAGAAGAGCCTCCCTTGCCTGTGCCAGTGGGCCAAGCCTGGCCAAGCCCTGCACCTTGGAAGGGGCAACAGGCAAACTGGCTGCAGGTCCCCTTGTCCTTCCCTGGCCCTGTTTATGGTGCTCAGTGGGTGGGTGTGTCTGTGGCTTTTTCTGATGTATGGAATTGATTTTGACAAGCCTACAGGCCTCCCAAGGGAAAAGGCAGCATAGGAATGTACGTTTGCATTCTTGGCCTGAAGGAGGGTGGAGGAGGTCCAGGGGGTGGGGTGGGGAGACTTCTGCTTCCATTCCTCTTCGAATGGGCGAACCAGAGTCTGAGCTGTTCCTTGGAGGGCCCTTAACCTGTCAGTCAACTCTTCAGGGCTTTGGCAGAGGAGCCTTGAATTCGCTCCAATCAGGGCTGGTCCAGGTGATGCTTTTGGTTGGGATCAGCAGGGAGCTTAAGACTCACCTGGACACTGAAAGAGGCTGACCACGAATGCTTCCATTATAGGGAGTTCGAGTCTGGCTTTGGGGCTTTGCGACGGGGATGGAGAATTCTGCAAGGGCGGGGCGGTCCTGGAAGAAGGAAAGGGAGGGGGCCCTTTGCTTGGCAAAAGTCCAGAGGCCAAAAGATGAACCCCAGCATGTCAAGAAACGCTCCTAGAGGTAGAAGGCTTAGCTGATGAAGGACACTCCTCCAGGCGTATTATGGGATGTTAACCTGAACGTCAATAAATCTGGAAGAAGGGATGACATGTCGGGGAATTCTGATGTGCAAGTGTGGTTTTTGGTACAAAACAGTGGTGGGATACAACCTGTATGCCCTGGTACAGGCATACCTGTGCCTGCTGGGAGCACCAGGTACTGTTCTGGTATGGTGCTCTGGAGGGCCCACCCACCCTCCTTACCTTTTATTTGAGCTGATCGGGGCTTTCGTGCATGCGAATGGAGTGTACTGCGCCTGCGTGACGCTCCACCGAGCAGCTGAGCATTGGGGGCCTAAGTATGCATGTGTGTGCTGCGCGTGTGCTGTGCTCGTGTATGTGGTGGATGCCCGGCTCCGTTGCACCGTACTGGTTGCAAGGGGATCCGGAACTCACCATTGGTATAAAAACACCTTGTTGAACACCAGCAGCGACACTGGATTTGCAATTGGGTCACAAGCACCCCTCTCTTTCCTCTGCGCAGAAATGCAGCGCTCAGCCTTGGTTTCTCCTCCCAACATCCCCATTGGCTCCAATTGCCGGGAGAAGAACCCAGCCTTGGCTGGGCCAACAACCCCCTGTTGCCTCCTTGCTTGCAGGGGGTGCAGACAGGCCTCGCTCATTCAGTTCAAAAAAGGGGATCCCTCCTACATGTATTTTACACAGTGTGTACAATTTTCACTATTTTCATATTTATCCTTTTAGTCTTTGTAAGCTGCTCAGAGTGGCTCATTGAGGAGATGGGCAGGATATAAATTAAGTAAACAAATATACAAACAAATGAATATGAAAGGAAATATGTTGTGGGTGGCCACTTTCTTTGGGGGTCCAAAAAAGATCATTGTCCTGCATATGTCAGTGGCTGCCCACCAGCAAATGTGGGATTCTTAACTGAGGTGCCCCTTTGCGCCTGGGTCCTTATTAAGGCCGCTGGCATGAAAAGGGCAACATTGAGCTGAGAGAGCTGTGATTCCCTGCCTGCAAGCATGCAGAGGGGCCCAAAGCTTATTTCGGCTGCAAAGGCACGTTAATGTCTTCTGTTCAGTGACTTTCTCTTTTGACTTGAAAAATGGGGAAATGGTAACTGGTTCCAGCACTGTTGAGTCATGGGGGCTTTGATTTGGCAATTTTATGATCCAGGATAAAAAAAAAGGTTGAAATTGCTATTCCAGTTTATTTATATTCGGGTGCCCTTCATTATCCAGAGACTTAATATTCAAAGATTTACGTATCTGTGGCTAGAAAATGCAGGCCAACCTTCATTATCTGCAGAAAAAGGTTTTGGGTATCTGAGCTTTTGCAGTTTATTTTGTGTCTCTTACAGAGGCCCTGTAGAAGAGGAAGTGTTGTGAGCATGGCTGAAGTCCATTTTTCTTACTCAGAGGAAACACCTACAGTATATCTAACAAGGTCCATCTTTTTGTTTGCATGAATGTGTCAATCCTGAAGTCACACAATGCATTTAATCATAAACAAGTAAAAGGGCAGATTTGCATGAAGTACAAAGCTATGAACAACTAACCAAGATTAAAACTAACCTAGTTTAGTATGTCATGCCAGTGCAGTTATCAGCTCTTTCACTGATACAGTTTAAGCCCATTTGCATGACAACAGCCCCTGAGCAGAAGCAAGAGGCTTGCATTCACACAGCATACTAACCCTAAACAAGTTCAGTGAAACACTCGTGGCTGTGTACACAACAAACTCTCATGATCAGATGAACTAGAAGAGTCTTTCTCAACCTCGGAGACTCCGGAGGTGCAGACTTTAACCTGGCTTGCTGGCTGGGGAATTCTGGGGATTGATGATGTCGATGCCTCTTAAATTGCCGAGGTTGAGAAACACCGAATACTTTAGAAAGGTGGGGTGATTCATGCAAGATGTTCTAGCTGGCACTGGGTTTCCGTCTGTACCTGGGTTTTAGTCTCTTTTGTGTGTCATGTCTATCCAGCAAAAAGTGAGCAAAATTAATTGCAAATTACAGTGTGCGAGAGAGAGAAAGAGACCAAACTGCAAAAACATTTTGGAATCGCACACTAAAATGATCACAGCCAACTGGTGAGCAAGACGTTCCTGGGAACCAGAGAAAGAGGTCAAGATCCAGGTACAAAAAGACCCCGTAATGAAGGGGAAACAAAGGCTTGTGCCAGCCAGATGATGTCCTGGCGCCTGAATCACGCAAGGGCACCTGCCCCTTCCCTTCGGAGGCTCTTCTCCTGCCAAGCTCCCCAACCTGCTTTATGCTTGTTCTTTTGGGCAGCTGGGGCTTCTCCGCGCTAATTGCAGACTGCTTTAATTCTGCATTTTCTGAGAGGGGCACGTGGCATCCAGAGGTGGAGGAGAAAGGGAGGGAGCCTGCTAGCTCACCAGCCAGCCCAGAATAGTTCTGGCAGCTACAGTAAGAGTGAAAGGAGGCGCAGGAAAGCCATTGGATGGGACGAAAGCAAACCAACCTGCATTATTGGGCTCAGCAAAATGTTTATTTTTGAAAGAAAAGGTGTTGTCTCCGAGTGCTCTTTTGCAAGGGAGGGGAGAGATTTATGGACAGAAAATTTGTGATTTTTCTCAAAATAGCTATTTCTAGTGTGCACACACAACTGTGAACATTTACACAATTAACACTTAATTTTAAAACATAATTTAGCATAGAGCAGCACATCTGCAGATCTTTAATGAACTTTATTTTTAGAAAAAAAGGCAACAAGCAAAACTTGCAATTGTGGTGGAAACAACTTGTAAACCACCCCAAGACCTTTTCAGCAGCTTCAGCTGCTCCCCAGCTGCTTACAGTCGGGCTCCCTGGCCTGGCCTCAGGCTCCCTGCTGAGATGCTCTTGTGGCTACATCAGCTCCAGACGAGGCTTCTAAGGGTCTCCAGAGGAGGCCTTACCTGGCTGACCAAAAGAGCCAACCAGAGCATCTAAGCAAAAGCAACAGGAGGCCTTCAAGAAAAGAAAAGTTAGCATCGCAGGCTAGCAATTCTCTTGCCAACAACAGAACCAGAGGAATTTGGTCCTTATCCTTGAGGGTTGGATCACAACGGTTTCCTGAACATCTGGGAATCTGGGCTTGTCCTCATTTTGAAATAAAGGAGGAAGTGTAGAACCAGACACATTAATGGCTCTTAAAAGGAGAGGAAAATGGGCATTAATAATCCTCAATTAAGTTCCTGGAACTCCAATAAGTTTCTGATTAACATCAATTAACATATTTTTCTTGAGGCTGAATAAAAAGCACACAAACATCTAAAGAAGCAGCAGTTGCTCTTTTTCCCCACAAACAAACTGAATCCCAGCAAATCTGTCTGGCAGGCAGCGTGACTCTCTCCCTTCTCAAAGGTTAGGATGCCTGATCTGCATTCCTGTTTGCTTGCTTGCTTCCCACTAGCATGTTCTGGAAAGGCCTTAGGCAGAGCTGGAAGGAGCTGCCACTTGGCTCTGGCCATCCCAGAGGTGCCACCCAGATGGCTTCAGTGGAAGCCTGCCTGGCACTCCTGTTGCTGCAGCTGGAGCAAGTAAGGCCCTCTCTGCTCTACATCCAGAAATGACACACTTTCCCCAGAATGTGGTTTGCAGCTGTTCAGGTTTGTTTGGAAGCGTCCAGAGCACATGGCTACAGGATTCCCCAGCCTCCTGCTGGGTTGGCCTCAAGGGGAGAAATAGGTGGGCTTCCTATTCTCCTGGCCATCCCTACCAGCTGGGCCGGGCAGTCAACTGTCCTTTAGATGCTGCCACTCAGTCTCTGCTTCCTGTCTGGAGCAGCTGGGCACCCAGGAGAGATGCACAACGTGTGGTCAAAAATCTCACGATGGGATCAGAGCTCTATTGGGTTTTTTAAATGTGCTTTGTGGAGGAAGGGCTCAACCCCGCCATCATGGCTGCCTTCTCAAATTTTTGGATCACACCTTGTGGACAACCCCTGGGTCACTCTGCCAAGTGATATGAGCTTTCGTGGGTGCTTAATGCTGCCGTTGATACCGGCTTCAGGCAAAGGAGGAGGAAGGGAGGGCAATGCAGAAGTGATAAAATCCTGGTTAACAGGCATGAAAAGCATTTCTCACACTGTCAATTGGCACCAAATTCACACCTAAATGAAATTGTTTAATTGGGTGGATTTGTTCCAGACAATCTCTGCCCCATATTCCAGCCAATGCTAAGCCAATACAAAGTCAGCTGCAGCACAGCAAGGAACACAAACTGAGCGAGCTCTTCCAGACATACACAGGGCCTGCAGGAGCTGAAAGCGAACGCAGAGCAGAAGAGGGAGCCTGTCCTGGATTCTCCCGTGGCCTCTGGATCGAAGGCCTCATTATCAAACTCCTCTGACCCTTCAGGGATTCCCTTAATACGCAGCTGAAATCTACCTCCTGGAACTGCCATCTTCTCCCACCTTCTGTGTTCACCACCAAGATGGGCAGCTTGGACGAGGGCTGCCAGCTCCCACTGAGTCTCCTCAAGGCAAATACCCCCGGTTCCCTCCTCTGCATGGGACTTCCTTCTGTTCGGCCACCTTGCGCAGTGCCCTCTTTGGAGCTGGTTTTGGTTCCCTGAAGTCCTTCTCAAAGGAGGCAGGATGGGCCAGGCTGCCTGAACAATGCAAGGGAGAGCCCATCAGAGAAGGACGGGGCAGCAGCTCCAAAGAGAGAGATGTGATGCAATGACTGGCCTTAAGAGACGAAATGAACGGCTTCCACTGTTCCCTCTAAGGTGCGCGGCCGCACACGTGGCAAGAAAACCCCGCGCAGCAGTTTCTAACTGCCGCGCAGGGGCCTCACAAAATTTAGGTTTAGCACGGGCGCGGGGACGGCGGCAGGAGCTTATGCGGCACAGTGGTCTCCTAGGACCTCCTATAGCAATAGCAATAGCAATAGCAGTAGACTTATATACCGCTTCATAGGCCTTTCAGGCCTCTCTAAGCGGTTTACAGAGAGTCAGCATATTGCCCCCAACAATCTGGGTCCTCATTTTACCCACCTCGGAAGGATGGAAGGCTGAGTCAACCCTGAGCCGGTGATATTTGACCGCTGACCTGCTGATCTAGCAGTAGCCTGCAGTGCTGCTTTTAACCACTGCGCCACCTTGGCTCCTAGGCGTCGGCTGTGCCACTCATTACCGTCAGTCGCCCTGTGTTCAGCAAAGCAAACATGGGGAAGTCCTTTGCAGGCAGCTAGAACTGGCCGCCCGCAAAGACCTCCCCAGACTTGTTTTGATGAGCACAGAGCGACTGACGGTAGTTTGTGCCGGCCGCAGCCACTCAAACTAGCGTCAGTCGCCCCCGTGTTCAGCAAAGCAAGCCCGGGGAGGTTCTTTGTGGGGCGCCAATCCTAGCCGCTTGCGCCCGGCACTGTGGCTGAAGTAAACCCCCAAAGGCCCTGCTGCCACCGGAATATCTGCTGCCGCCTCCTCCTCCTCCAACAGCACTGCCAGATTTGCCACCCGACGCTGCAGCTGAGGTGAAGCCACCAAAGCTCCCGCCAGCACCCCTGCCCAGCTGAGGTGTTCCGAGCGGAGGGGGAGGCCCCGCCACCGCTGCCATGGGCGGGGGTGCCAGCGGGAGCTTTGCCGGCTTCACCTCAGCTGCAGCGCCGGGCAGCAAATGTGGTGGTGCTGTTGGAGGAGGAGGTGGCGGCAGCAGTTATTCTGGTGGGGGGGGGGGCTCGTTGGCATCTTCAGCGGCAGCCCTGCCCCCAGTGAAAAATTGAAGATGGAGCAGATCCACACAGATGATGTCGCCGCAACATGACTGGAGGAGGAATTCTGGGAGTTGAAGTCCACAAGTCTTAAAGCTGTCAGGTTTGAAGATCCCTGAGGTTTTTTTTTCCTAAAGGGTTATGGGTGCAAGGATCTTGTAACTTGACAGCTTTAACACTTGCATGCTTCAATGCCAGAGTTTCGGAGCCAACATGACTGGAGGAGGAATTCCGGGAGTTGTCCACAAGTCTTAAAGCTGTCAGGTTTGAAGACCCCTGGGTTTTTTTTCTAAGGGTTAGGGGTGCAAGGATCTTGTAACAACAGCTTTAAGATTTGCGTGCTTCAAATGCCAGACTTTCTGAGTCAACATTTTGGTTGCTAAGCAGGAGCGTTGTTAAGTGATACTGATATTATATAACACTTTTAATTTAAGCGGGTACCTTGAATAAACATAACTTTGAGTTTCAAATAATACTGATTTCCTTGTTGTCTTAGGTGACATCTGTGAAAAAAATTCAGGTGCTCAGGAATGAAAATGTGTCGCTCAAACACTATTGTATTTGTATTTTTTTGTATTTTATTGGTCTTGTATGCCACCCACTCCCGAAGGACTCCCTCCAGGCGGCTTACAATAACAGGGGAAGGGGATAAATAGACAAATAGACAAAACAACAATTTAAAATACACAACATTCATAATTACCGTGGGGCTGGCTATTTCAACAGCCCCCCGGCCTGCCGGAGCAGCCAGATCTTAGTGGCTTTGCAGAAGGCCGGGAGAGTAGTAAGGATCCGGATCTCCATGGGGAGCTCGTTCCAGAGGGCTGGAGCTGCGACAGAGAAGGCTCTCCCCCGGGGAGTCGCCAGCCACCATTGGCTGGCAGATGGAATCCAGAGGAGGCCTAGTCTGTGCGATCTGATCGATCTATGGGAGGTAATTGGCAGGAGGTGGTCTCTCAGGTACCCAGGTCCAATGCCATGTAGGGCTTTATAAATAATGACTAGCACCTTGAAGCGAGTCCGGAGACTAATGGGTAGCCAGTGCAGCTCGCGGAGGATAGGTGTAACGTGGGTGTACCTGGGTGCACCCACAATCGCTCGCAGCGGCTGCATTCTGGACTAGCTGAAGTCTTCGAACACTCTTCAAGGGCAGCCCCATGTAGAGCGCGTTACAGTAATCCAGTCTTGAGGTCACAAGGGCGTGAGTGACTATCTGAAGGGCCTCCCGATCCAGGTAGGGTCGCAATTGGTGCACCAGGCGAACCTGGGCAAAGTTCCCCCTGGTCACAGCCGACAAATGATGTTCTAAAGTCAGCTGCGGATCCAGGAGGACTCCCAAATTGCGAACCCTCTCTGAGGGGCGTATAATTTCACCCCCCAGCCTGAGAGATGGAATACTTGGCCAATCTTTGGGAGGGAACATCAATAGCCACTTGGTCTTGTCGGGATTGAGTGCAAGCTTGTTCATACCCATCCAGAGCCTGACAGCCTCCAGGCACTGGCACATCATTTCTACTGCTTCACTGAGTTGGCACGGGGCGGACAGATACAATTGCGTATCGTCCACATATTGGTGGTACTTAATCCCGTGCCGGCGTATGATCTCTCCCAGCGGCTTCATGTAGATGTTAAATAGTTTTCTGCTCATACTAAAAAAAAAATTAGAGGGAACATTGACGGCTTCATTGTGCTCCTTAACCAGTGTGAAGGAAATCAATAGGCAAAGATCTGGAGCTGAAGTGGGAGTATCAGAAGAGCCAGGAGAAACATGGAAAATAATTCTGGTCCTTCAGCTCCTCAGGCGCAGCAAAAGAGGAAGGGGTTAAGAGGAGCCATCCGAATAGTGCAAACCTTAAAATGGTAACATACAATTCAAGTAAATAATACAACAATGAACCAGAAGGTATTTGGAGATGATCCATATCCCTTGGAGGCCCCCGTTAAACCTGGGAAGGAGATCGTACAATAACTGATGAGGCCTCTTAGCACCAAGACAAGGGTTGAAGCTGCTCTCTGGAGCCCATCCTCACCCGTGGTCTTCTAGCTACAGCCACTTAACATCCAAGTTGGATCTGCTGGGTTGACTTTAGAGCAGGAAGGTCCTCCTTGGAGGATGGGAGGCCAAGAGCAGAGAAGGCGCCCTGTATGGGACGGTTGTTTTCACAGAGCCAGCCCAGACGTGGGGGTTAGACTCGCTCTGGAAGGCCAGAAGTCAAAAGAGGTCAACGTTTTAGCCAAATCAGAGAGAGGAGGGTCCTGACATCCAGAGAGTCCTTGACTACAGCCTGTCATTTCGTCACTGTCCGGACAACGGCATGAAAGAAGTGACTAGGACTAGAAGAGACAGGACAGCTGCTTGTCTGGTGTGGTTTAGGGTCTCCTGCTTGAGCAGGGGTTGGACTAGAAGATCTCCAAGGTCCCTTCCAACACCGATGTTGTATGTTCCGTTTCAATGAAAGTACCACAGTGGGCGATTCTCCATTGCTGGCACCTGACTCTGTCAGACTGGCACATATATATCAAAATGATTCTTCTAAATGTTGGGGTGGAGCTTAGAATAAAAACTGTTCTTCCATTTTGTGGGGCCAGGCTGTGCCCTTTGGGGAAACATTTGGGGGGGAGATAAGAAACACTACTAAATGAAAACTAAATGCTTCCCAGAGGTAGACTTCTCCTCAAGCTTAAAAACAAGGAACTTAACTAGCTATTCAGTTTTGGAAACTAAAATAATAATTGCCCCACATTGGGTAATAGATAACATAACAACTAGATAGATAATAACTTTAGATGCCATAACAATTGAGTATGAATTAACAAGGCCTCTTAAATTGCCACATTAGAAAAAAGATCACAAAATAATGAGGCATCAGAGGCAGAAAGCAGAATTCTGTCAGACTTGAAAGGATGTTATGGTGTACGGCAATTGCAATAGACCATAATATGGTAATAATTTGCATATACATAAATTTGTACGTGTACAGCATCTGTCTTTTTACTTACTTCTTATATTTTTACATTTTCTTTTTTCTCTGTGTTCCTTGGGTTTATATTTATTTGCATGATAATGTTTGTTAATTGTAGTTAATAAAAAATGAAAAAACACCTATTTTAAATAAAGTGAAATCCAAATGTAAATTAGAGCCAAGGTGGCACAGTGGTTAAATGCAGCACTGCAGGCTACTGCTAGATCAGCAGGTCAGCGGTTCAAATCTCACCGGCTCAGGGTTGACTCAGCCTTCCATCCTTCCGAGGTGGGTAAAATGAGGACCCAGATTGTTGGGGGCAATATGCTGACTCTCTGTAAACCGCTTAGAGAGGCCTGAAAGGCCTATGAAGCGGTATATAAGTCTACTGCTATTGCTATACTGCTATAAATTTAATATTTTTATTTTAAATTTAAGAATATAAAAAGCATCTTGCAAGGCTCAAAAGAAGTTAGACTTCCTCTTTAAGTAAAGAAACTTCCCAGGAGATCCAGAAGTGTATATTGGGCAGCTGTTGTGGCCTGTCAGCCACTGGCCCCTCCAGCAGCCGAATCAGAGGAGGAGGAGAGGAGGAGGAGGAGGAGGAGGAGGAGGAGGAGGAGGAGGAGGAGGAGGAGGAGGAGGAGGGAGGAGGAAGAGATGTGGAGTCAGGGTCAGCATCAAGGCAACCTGAGAGCTCCGAGGGGGAAGAGGGAATGGGGCTGGCAGAGAGAGAGAGAGAGGGAAGTGGCAGAGGCTAGTCCTTCTGTCAGCCCCAGATCTCCTGGAGGCAACAGACCCCAGGTCCAGAGGTGGCTGATGAGGAAGAAGAGGAACAGCTGTGTCCAGTGCCTGACGTGCAGAGGAGAGGAGAGCAGTGGAAATCTGTGGGCTGGTCCCTTGGGACGGAAGAGCTACCACTGCTAGAAAATCCCCATCCTAGCTCTGGGGATAAAAGGGTGTGGCAGACAACTATTCATCTCCCTGCTGGACAGACTTGTTAGCCTGCTGTGCGGGAGAAAGACTTTTTGCCGGGGTTGCCAGCACTCCTAATAAAGGAATCATTGATTTAACTATAGAGAGCATGTCATGTTTGGGAACAGCATCATAGTTCCCGTCCCGTCTGAAGAGCTCACTGCTAAACATGCTTTTCGTCTGTAGTTCAGCGCAAGTGAGTTTTTCTGAAATGTCAGAACATCCCTTGGTGTTGGACCTCAGGGGTTGCACATGGAGCCCATCTCCTGCCTCTGATAGGCAGCTGTTTGAACCGGCCTTAAAAACTGCTTTCCTGCTGAGCTGCGCTGCTTGGCCTGCAGCATCTCCCTCTGTTGGGCTCTTTCCTGATGCTTGGGGCTCTGCACACAAGCAAGCCAAGCAGCAGACTCCAGGATCAATAAGCCACAGAAGGTGAAGGCCACAGGTGAGAGAGCCTGTCCAATCTCTTTCCCTTTGCGGGATCCATAACTGGAGCATCTCCCTCCGAAGGCCACCCAAGCGCTGCGTCAGTCCCTTCCGAGTGTTTTAAGTCCCTTCTTCCTAATGGAGGAACCAGACAATTCTGCCCCTTCAAAGGCTCCGCGTAAGTTTCCCTTCAGGCCTGTCATCATCTGGGTTGTTCCTCACCAGAGGTGCTTCAGTTGGTAAATATCTTCCCTAAAGTGTGGCCTCTAGCAACCCAGGTAATCCTTGGTTAATGACCCTAATTGGAATTTCAGGAATTTCAGTTGCTAAGCAAAGTGGTTGTTAGGTGAAACATCACATGACTGCACCCCTTAGGGATGGCAGTTCTGGTGGTCCTGGTGAGAGCTAGGAGCAGGCTGTCATCGGATGAGAATCTCCCGCTTCTCCCATCCTGCCCTCACCTGCCTCTGCCTTTGGGCCACCACTACCCTTGCCATCCTACGCCCTTCCCAGCTGACCGCTTCTTCCTCCTGGTAATAACCACTAGTGCTTGCAGTTATGGCTGGGAACACCTCAGCAGCAGTGGAAGGAAGGAAGGAGATGGAGAAAGTCAGCTGGGGGCAGCAATGGGCGGACAGTAAGGCTAGATGGCAAAGTGTGGAGTGTAAACAGCAGAGTTGGGGGGGGAGTGAGTGGGTTGGGGGAGTTGATCAGAAATGTGGGCAGTGCCCAAATTTGGTCCATATAGCCTTGGTACAGCAGTCATAACCTCAACTGCTGTTGTTCAGCCCATTGTATGTCAACTGGTTGCTGAATGAATGCAATATTCTAGTTGGAACTACAAAACCATCAAAAGGAGTGACTTCTCTTGTTGATTTCTGCTATTGTAGCTCTTAAAAATTGGCATTGAACTGTCCTTTAAGTGTATGCTTTTGCTATCTCAGAACCTGTTAACAGTATTTCTCACCTCTGGTCCAAGTCATTTATAAGCATGTTAATTAGTATGGAACAGAAAACAGAGGTTTGCCGTGCTGCTTAACATACCCCACTTGTTCAACCACTCAGTCACCATCCAATAGTGACAGAACTTGCCAAATTCTCTCCCCCGCCTCTTTTTTCTATTTCCTCCCCCCACCCCCACCCCCAGGGTCAAGATCCAAGATGTGGTGGAGCAGCTGACTCAACTAACCAAACCTACTGACCACCTTCCTTTCTTCTGTTTCATATGAAGCAAAACAGAGAGCCAGTTTGGTCTAGTGGTTACATCACCAGGTTAGAAACAGGAGACTGGGAGTTCTAGTCAATCTCTTAGCCTTGAAAACCAGCTGGGTGATCTTGGGCCAGTGTCCCCCCATTCCCCCCCTCCCCCCCTCTCTCAGCTTAACTAACCTCGCAGGGTTGTTGTGGTGGGAAAATATGATATATGTTCTCTGCTTGAGTTTTTTTCTTTTAAAGCAGCATATAAATAAACAACCAAATAAATAAATAAACAATCAATAAATAAACAATCAATCAAATAATAAATAAATGGCAGAAAAATACTGGAAGAAACATTGAAAGCCTAAGAGGAGTTCCACCTGAGGAAGAGGTATGATGTGCCTGCCTCCATCTCGCTTGGAGCAGCTCTAGGCTATTCAAGGACTGAGCTGCACCTCCACCTTAGAAGTCCAGGCTGGCAGCTGCAGCCAAGAGTTGGCTTGAAGGCAAGTTGGAGAAACCTGGGTGATGCGTGCTGCCCCTGATCGCTCCCTGTACAGCAGAGGTGGGATTCAGCAGGTGCTGACCAGTTGTGGAAATTTTGAATAGTTTGGAGAGCTGGCAAATGCCACCTCTGACTGGCCCCGCCCCCATCTATTCTCTGCCTCCCCAGTCCCAGCTGATCGGGAGGGAATGGGGATTTTGCAGAATCCTTCCCTGCCACATCCATCAAGCCACCACCACAGAACCGGTAGTATAAAATTTTGAATCCCACCACTGCTGTACAGGTAAGAGGAAGGCGCAGAGAAAAGGGAGAGGGAGAAAAGAGGCTAGAGCTGCTGGAGCTGCTGTTACATCCTTTCCTTTGTCTGGGCTCATCTCGGAAGGCAGCGGAAGCAGCAGCCAGGTGTCTCAGGTCCAGGCTGGCCTGGGGCTTCCTTGCTTTTCTGCATCTGTTTCTGGCCAAATAGACAGTCCTGGTTTCATTTCTTCAGCTAATTCCAAGGAGAGGAAATGCTGCCTGGAGTCCAGATGTGGGTTTGGCAGCCAGGGAGACCCCTGGAAGACTGAGGAGGGTCGTTCTTCAGAGTTCAGCCTTTGGCAGGTGACAAAGGTGGCAGCTGGAGGAAACTCTGGCCGTTATTAATTTCCTCCTCCTTTCGCCTTCCGGAGGGCAGTGAAGACCTGGCTCTTCTACCAAGCTTTCAGCTAGGAGGGGGGTTGAGCTGCGAGGATGGTTGGTCTGGCGCTTGGGGACAAGGACACCTCTGGGTTAACCAGCTTTCATGGGTTCCTTGAGCCATCCGGAATCATTATATGAGACAGGCAGCCATACAAACCCCGCCAATAAGTGGGGAAGCATCTCCAGCAGTCCAGAAAAGCAGCAAGAGAAAAGAAAGGCACCCTGGGGGCTCTTGGGATAACAGAAACCATCGTCACCACTTCCTAGAAAAAAGTCTTTGTGGTCTGGCAGGGCTTTTGGAGCAGCCCATGACCCTCCTCAGTCTTCCAGGGGTCTCCCTGCTCAAAGCGTCTTGCTCTTAGGGGCCATTCCTCTTGGGTGCCGAGTCTGCTCAGGGCTTTGGCTTCCCTGCCCTGGTTCATTAAGCAGCAAGAAATGATTCCAGCCTGGATGCCCTCGAGAGAGTTGTCCAAGTCCCTCAGAAGCTGAGCTGCAGCCCTGAAGGAACGGCTGCTGTCTTGGCCCTTCTGGGGCCCGGGAGCCAAAATGATGCCCTGCCCACCTGCCAGACCTTTTCAGCCATCTCTCTGCCTCCCCCCCCCCTCTCACTGAAGGGGAACTAAATCAGGGTGGCTGGCAACATGCCCGGCTGGGCAGCGGTGCTAAAGGGCCTTCCCCCTGTGGCTGATGATTAAGCGCCATAATCACCATGGCTCTGGGGTGCCCTTTTCTGGAGGGGGGAGGAATTTATCACAGGCAGACTGCTGACACAGGCTGTGTGTGGGGGGGGGGCAATCTGAAACAGCTGCAATGTAATTATTCAGCAAATGTAATTAGCTACAGATGTACTGAATAAGTAATATGCAAAACATATTTATCCCTGACTACTGCAGCCCATTAAAATGCATTATTATGGCCATTTGTCAGGAAAACTGCAACATTTATTAATGCATTAAAGCTAATTCCTGGTGAATTAGTAATTGGCTAAACAACAGACTGAGAGGACAGCACCTTCCTGGGTGAATAATTCCCCTCTGCCCAGCATCCTTCGGAAGACCCCTGATGTTTTCCTTGCCCCTCTTTTATTCAATGGGCAATCGGACTGCCTAAGGGGCAGGGGGGGAGATGGTTGCTGGGGGGACTGTGGGGGAGACCGGAGCAGTCAGGAAAACCTTAAAGTTCACCTGGGACTTAATGAGGAAGGAAAACCCGGGTACCAAAGAACAAGAGCTTAAAAGCATCACTAAAAAGATTAATAACCTAGAAACCTACTGGACAAAAAATAGTAAAAATGTTCAGAAATACATATTCACAGATGTGGAAAAAAAATAACACCCGATTATTTCAAGATGGGGAAAGTTAAATCTGTCTTGGAAGAATTGCTTCTATTAAAGTGGAGGGCCTACCATGGGTGTTACATTTCTGTTCCACATGATTCTAATAATAATTAAAAACAATGATTGGCTGAGACAAGAAATAAATGGTTCAATAAAAGACCTAAGATTGAATGTAAGGCGCTAGTAACAGCATGCAAAAGGGCGACTTCCAGACCCAACTGAATGAAGCAGCAAGGCATACTTAACATTTGAGATTAATACAGAAAAAGAATTGATCAGATTTACCACCTTGGTCTTGTTACTGAATGTTTATCTTTATCAAGAGAGAAGTGTGAAGAAATTTGCTTAGGGGAGAGATTACAACTTGTGTAGACTGCAAGACTTGACTATTAATAAGAGAAAGGAAAAACTTTTTTGAAATGTTCTCTTCAGCATGGTCAAAACCACCCAGCTGGTTTCAGCATCTTTAAACAACCAGCAAAAATTGGTTCAAGAGAGCTGCAGAACAAGAGGGAAACACCCAGAGACTTCAAAAGCTTCATCACACAAAATTCATAGCACTTGTTGAACCTTATTTATGAAATATTGCCGAAATGTGATTAAAAGACTGAACAAGTTAAAGACTATGATCAAATGGCTACAAATTTAGATATAGTAATTAATATACAATTGGAATTTTTTTTATGTAGTAGATGAAGAGTATTACACTCACCCCAAATACTCAGAGCAAACTGGTACAAGAAGGTTAATTGTTGGCATATTACCCCAATATTGATAGCTGACATGGACAATTCATTTTTTTTAAAAAGGTGTTGAAACTGCATTTTTTCTATACAATATTTGTTAGCAATGTTATAAAGTTCAACAATTTTGGAAAATAATTTATAATGGAATGAAAAAATCCTAAAAGTTCATTTTCCATTCCAGTTTGCTATTTTTAAATTAAATATGACTAAACCATACATTCCCACAAGGTATGTGGAATTTGTTTTGTACAGATAAATGCAGCAAGGAGATTTTCTACATCCTGTTGGTAAATATACACATTCTTTCTGCAGCAGAATGGCTAACTAAAGTCCAGGACTGTGCCTTTTGTCCAAAATAAATTCAATTTCAAAAATAAATCTGTCATGGAATTTAATTCAATTTGGAAACCATCTTTTGGTTCCTTCAACTAATCCATTGCTATTCAAATATGTCAAAAATATTTTTGGCCTACATAAAAATTAAAGGTTTCTTTGTCCAGTTGTATCTCACTTTAGGGGATGATGCTCATCTTCCTTTCTTGGACAAGGGAGCCAGCATCGTCTGAAGTTGCTTCCATGTTCATGGGGCCAGCATGACTATACACTGAGGCGCATGGAACACTGTAACATTCCCACCAAAGTGGTACCTATTTATCTACTCACAACTACATGCTTTCAAACTGTTAGGTGGGTAGGAGCTGGGGCGAGGATGGGAGCTCACCTCATTGTGCTTGGGTTTTGAATCCTGACTGTCAGCTTCCAGCTGAAAAGCTCAGTATCTTTAACCACTGAGGCAACACGCTTCATACAGGCAAATTGCAAAAAGCAAGGCATTCATACAATACTATGTATAGTAAATCAGGAGATGCCAGATGGGTGTATCATGAAACTGCAAAGCTGAGAAATGGAGAGGGAATGGTAGCCAACATAGAACATCTAAGTCAGGGATCCCCAACTCGCAGGCTGGTACTGGACCAGTACTGGTCCAAAGAACAGGGCCACGAAAGTGGCGGGCAAGCATGAGACACTTCATTTGCCCATGGGCAGGATCTAGGTTGCGTGCATGAAGCCATATCCTCTCCCCACCACCATGGCTGCCGGTTGGTGGAGAAAGGTTGGGGGCTGCTGCTCTAAATTATGGTATTCCATGGAACCACAAAATTTAAAAGAAGAATTAGAAATCAAACCTTTTGGAATGGTTGTGATAAGGAAAATATCAATTCCACCTCTAATCCATTTTTGACCTCTGAGTGGAGTTTGAGATGCTTGTTAGTATCAATTCTACCTCTAATCCTAATCTATTTTAAAACCTGAATGTCTCAGATTCTGGGGTTTAAGCCATTGCAGCCTTTTGAGGCAGGACAGTGAAGATGTGGGTCCCGCATGCAGCTTTCTAAAATCTTAAAAGCTGCTCCACCTTTCTTGACTCTTTGGAAGGACTACCAACATATAGGGAATCCGTTGGATGAGGACATGAGGACAATGAGGGAGCCATCGGGCCTGGGAATCCTGCCTCTCCGAGACCAAATGACCATTTTCAGACATCAGTCCTTCCTTGTTTAACCTGCTGTTGATTTTTTTTCTTCCCAAGCCAACACACGAAGTATTACAAAGCAGCTTACTAAATTTCAACAGTAAATTCAAAATATGAATAAGTTAAGAATACGGTTAGCATCCAGATTTCATTGGAGCCTGAGATCCTACTATTAGATGGATTAAAATCAATTCTGAAAGTGACCTAAAACAATAATGAGGAGTTGGAACAAGATTTGATTTCTGAGGATATATTCTCATCTTTTGCCCAAATGAAAGACAATTACATCAGAATAATGGTAGTTAGTAAAAGGCAACTCCACTGAAGCTGCCAGATAGAACTAACAATAAACCAATTCCCTGCTGGAATATTGGCAATGAGAAAGGGAGAGATTTTATTATGTGCTGGAGATACCCAAGATTAGAAACTTAGCGGTTTAGTACAGTATTTACAGAAATGTGTAAATCATGTGTCAGGGAATCAAAATGGACCCCCAGTTTTATTACAGATAAAGACCATCAGATCTAAAGAACTAGCACTTTATTATTGATCATGGCAAGGATGGTGCAATAATGCCCTTGAAGAACATCTGGAAACTTCAGCTAGTTCAGAACGTGGCAAAGTAGGCAATCTGAGCTGAGGTTCTAGGGAGCATCTCTGCTTCACACCCTGCATTGGCTCCAGGGGGTGCAATTCAAATGGCTACATAGCCCCCCTAAAGCTCTTCAGGCACAGGAGCAGCATCAACAGAAGCCAAGGAAGGTATTGTAGCCAGGACCCCAATGGAAGGGGTGGGTGGGCAGGTCTCCCTTTCAGGGTGGCTTTTAGGAGGGGAAGGGCCCTTCTCTGTCAGAGTTTGAATTTTCTCCTCCTTGAAAGTGAGGGAAGGGCCCAAGCCCAGGCTGCAAATGGGGGCAGGTGGGCAGGATGCTCAGGTCAAGGAAGCCATCAACTGTAGCTGCATTTTTCTCTTTGACTGAATACACTTTTTCCAGTTGTCCACTTATGTCTGTGATCTGATCTTCAAATGTCTGAAGGATCATCCCACAGAAAGGGGAGTGGGCATACTCTCCAGGGGATGGGAATGGGACCAGCAGGTTGAATCTTGGGAAGGTGATTCAGGAAGGGCTTCTGCTGCCTTACTGCCTTCTTTGATAAAGGGTCTAAATTAGTGAATCGGGGAAATGTTGTGGATATAGTTGGACTTCAATAAGGCACTTGACAAAGTAGACCACAGCCTACTTCTTGGTAAAATAGAACAATGTGGGATAGACAGCATCATCATCAGATGGATCCATAACTGGCTGAACAACTGCACTCTGTAGGTGAGAAAAATAACAGGCAAGAACAACCAAATGCACAGGTACAGAATAGGAGGTACATGACTCAACTGTAGTAATAACTGTGAGAGGGATCTTGCTGTCCTACTGGACAATCACTATGAGCCAGCAGTGTGCTGCAGCTGTCAAAAAAGCCAAAACGGTCCTAGGCTACATCAACAGGAGGAATAGCATCGAGATCACAGGAAGTGATAGTACCACTTTATACTGCTTTGGAAAGAGCACACCTGGAATACGGCATCCAGTTCTGGTTGCCTTAATACAAAAAAGATGTTCAGACTCTAGAAGGAGTGCAGAGAAGAGCAACAAAGAGGATTAGAGGGCTGGAGATTAAAACATACAATGGGTGGCTAAGGGAACTAGCTATATTTAGCCTAATGAAGAGAAGGCTCAGAAGAGACATGATAGCAGAGTCTTCCAATACTTGAAGGGCCGTCCCAAAGAAGAGGGGGTCAACTTATTCTCCATAACACCTGAGGGTAGGCAAGAAGCCACAGGAGGGAGATTCAATCTGGAAATGAGGAATTTCCTGACAGCAAGAATGATTAATCAATGGAACTCTTTGCCTCCTCACTGGAGGTTTTCAAGAAAAGATTGGGCAACCATTTGTCCAGTATGGTATCAGAACTCCTGCCTTGGGCAGGGGGTTGAATTAGAAGGCTCCCACCCTAGGCTTCGATGGCTCATTAGTGCCATGTTCCCCGTTTGCCAGAGGCCTTCAAACAGGGGCTAGGTAGCCCTTGGCCTAAAATACTTGATCAGAAGGATCAGGGGCTGGACTAGGCAATCTCTGAACTCCCTTCCAGCTTTGGCACTCAATGATTCATACAGAATATGGCAGTTGGTCTGTCTGGAAAGGATCATCTCACTCAAATGCCTTTTCTTTCAGCGATGTTTTATAGATTTTTAGGGTTTAATTTTAGGAAACTATATTTTTTGTTTGAGACAAAGCCATTTCCTCTGCTGGGCCCAAAGTAGCCATATTTCAGGGCTATTGATGAGACTAAGCAAGCAATAGGGTGGGTAAAATCCTGGCTCAAATTGAGAAAAAAGCCAGGCGGGAAAGGAGGAGATGCAAGACATTTTACAAGAGACAGAAGGGTTCCCACCACTATCAACTATCTCAAATCACATAAATTTGCAACTTGAGGAATTTTACCTATGTATATCTGGCTTTTCTCACAAAAACAAAAAAGCTTTTATTGCACATCAATGATTTGTTGCTTTTTGATACAACACATCTTATAAGACATCCATGTAATCCTTGTTTTGCCACCCTGTAAAGACTTCCCCGTAAGCAACACTTTGATTTGTCTGAAGTGGTTTATATTTTCAGGGAGCAAAAAAGTTACATTTCAAAAATGTTGAGTGTTCCTCTCTCAGACTTAGGGAAAAGCTTCCTTCCAGCTGCAGGCCAGCCCAAGAGCTTATGGGCAACAGTCACATCTGTGGAAGTGCTGAGCATAATGTCTTGTTCTCAGCTTTTGCGTTTCCTTCTTTACTGAGCCTATGGCTTCTACAGAAGCCAGGCAATCACTGGTATGCCCATTTAGTTTAAATAGTGCCAACACACACACACACACACACCATACAATACAGGACACGATATCTTAAATTAAGATTAAACCATAATAAAATCATAATTTGATTATCATTATTCTACCAGCAACTTCAGGTAGAATCTACCCAGGCAGCCCAACTAACCCCAGGTAAGTATGCTGATGCCTCCCCCACCTCCATGGGCATCTTAAACGATGCCCCCCCCCCCCATCCTCTGGACTGGAGAAGCCTTCTTGGGAGATCTGTAAACCACGTCTCTCCTACTAGTCAGGAAGAGCTTTCAGTGTCAGGGATCAGGTAGGGACAGGGACATTTTAAAATGGTCCATTGTTTTACCTGATAGCCATGTTGTTTTATTGTGTATTGTGCATCACAAGGACCACCGAGTAGGGAAGTATAAAAGCAAAGTAAAAACAAACAAATTAGGGTCACTGAAGGTTAATACCTTTCAGCGCACCTGGTGATGGTCTTAGTTTATGAAAGAGGGCAATTTTGGAATGTAGGAGAGTTAAATGGTAAAGAAAACACACTGAAAATGAACTTGGAGAAATAAAAATAGGTTGCGTGTCTGTGAAATTGAAAGAAAGGCAAAGAATGCAGTAGAGATGAATACAGGTGATCAGATCCTGCAGAGCACAGTTGAGGGAAACAAGCAGGGAAGGGAAGGTGCAGGCTTAATTAGGAATGAAAGAGCTCGAATTCTATAAGAAAGTATGAATTCATGTCACTTAAGTTGAGGTAGGTGTGGATGAAAGGAAGAATGCATAGAGTGATAATCGTGGCATATTATGCTCCAGTGAATGGGGATAATGAAACCACCAAGGAGGAATTTTAGGGAAAATTACTCTGAATGAAAGAAAGTGGGGTGGGGGTGGGGAAGATCATCTTGTTAGGTGACATGAATGGGAACAAAAGAAGAGAGCCTGGAAAAAGGCATTGGCCCATTCAGAAAATCAAGAACCAATGTCCCAAAGGTGCTTTTTTTTTTTCAGGAGCCAACTGGACTTTCTTGTTTTTTCTTTGAAGACATTTCGCTTCCCATAACTGAAGCTCAGAGCTGAAGAAGCTTTTTGGATGAGAAGTGAAAGGTCTTCAGAGAAACTACCAGAAAGTCCAGTTCTCTTTAAAAAGTACCTTTGGAACAACCGTGTCCTGGATGACTGAGAATCGCTACAGACCTCAAGAATGAATGAGAATGGTCTTTGCTCAGAAAAAAACCACATCTCTTTGGAATAAGGAGTTTTAGCATAACTTTATCCACGTACTCCTGCAGAAAAAGAACAAATACAAATGTTTTAACTGCTTGTTATGAAAAATCAATGCATTAGATGAAAATCTAATGAAGGCCACAAGGGTAATGAAAGATTCTGAATGGGAGAAGGATAAGAAGAAGAAATGATGTGGACAAGGTGGGATGAAACTGGACATGGAGTGGAGATTCTGAGACGTTTGCCAGAAAGATCACCAGAGCGGAAAGGAAACAGATGCTTATAAAGTTTCCTGCCCAATTAAAAAAAGCTAAAAAGGCTGCAGGTTCTGATGGGAGAACCGGCGACTCCACTACCCTTCCCTTCTGCCAAGAAGCCACCCGGCTTAATGAAGAAACCACAAGGGGTTGGGCAGAATCCGGATTGAAAGGAACTGATAGATTTGGGAAGGGTGCTTGAAGGAGCCAGTCTGCACATGCTCTGTTGCACTCTTCTTCAGGGCAGAATCAGGACCTTGCTGGACCTTGCTGGACCTGGATGTCCAGTGCCAGAGACTTCTGGCTGCTCCTCTTCATCCAGGAGTCTTGCGCAACAAGCCGCTTAGAGTGACCGTGGCTGGCCATCTCACACAGTTTGCCCTCTTTCCCAGAGGTCTTTCACCTTCAGCATTTCCAGCTATGGGATCCTGGCCACAGGCCAGTGACATAGAATCTTCTGGACGTTGAAACAAGGATAATTCTATGGTCCTTTTCTCCTCAGATGCACGCCATCTTCAATTAATTTCCCCCCTGTTCCTTACGATAAGCCCTGAGTTAGGATAAGGCCTCTTGTTCCTTCCTGATTGATTGATTGGCAGCTTATATAGAAATAACGCAGGAACATATTAAAAAAACTAACAACAAAAAGTAAAATGAGGACATATAAAAGCCAACTCCAACCATGATCATAATCTCAACCATCAAAAGCGCAGCTCCACCATCGTCTTGCCCCAAAGTCCAGGACAAAAGCAGGTTTCCCAGCCTTTGTGAAAGGAGAGCAATGTTGGGGCTGTCTGGGTCTCCAGAGGGGTCTTTCCTGGAGAAGAAGCCCCATGGCAGGGAAGGGGCGTCTGCTGGGCCCCACTAGGTGGCATTCCTTCACTGAAGAACGCACACACACCCCATTGGAGCTCGCAGGATGATGGGCAGATATAACTGGAGATGTGTGGCTCAGCCAATGACCTGGTTCTGGGCGAAACATCAGTAGCTAACACCCTGAATTGCACTCATAAACTGGTGGATTAGGAGCCAATGCAGCTCATAAAGTGATGGCCATATTCTGGTACCCTCATGCTGCATTCTGGATCAGTGGCAGTTTCTGGATGGTCTCCAAGGGCAGCCACATGTAGAGTGCATTGTAATGCGTGACCATGACCTCTAGATCCAAAACCGGATTCAATTAATGAATCACAAGATGGATCTCTGCAAACGTCCTGATTTCCACCTGCTCCTTAACAAGAGTCCAAGAGGCCCAAATTGCAAAACCATTCTGTCTGGGGAGTGCAGCCTTATCCAGAAGTTCTATGGAAGATCCCCAAATCCAGAGGTCATAAAACCCTTAGTCTTGCCAGGGTTAAGCCTGCTGTTCTCCATCAAGTGGAACCCTTCTGACCACAGGCAGTGGAGTCGAAGTTGGTGTGATTTTCACAGGACTTGAGGCCAAATCAGGAAAGGCAACGGAGGCTTCCTCTTTGCAGCCACTTCTAGCAGGAAGTTTGAGTCATGAAAATTGCCCCTCACATTTGCCCCCTCATCTTCCAGCATCCATGGTCTGGGTCTTAGAAGTTGTGCCTGCCCAAGTTGTCCCAGGGGGGTTCTGCTGCAGCCCCCTCTGCCAGCTAAGGTCTCTCCCCCTTCTTTCCATCACAACTATCTGCAAAGCTTAATCCAAGAAGGAAAAACTTGAAACATGCCCAAATCCAGCCCTGGCATGGAGCAGGAAAGCCGCTGGGCACCCAATAGAGAGTCCCGTAGCCAATTGGAAAAGCAGCAGCGCCACCTAGTGGCTACTCTCTGCTCTTCCGGATGCACATCTGGGATGGGTGGCCAAATTCAGAATAACAGCATTCAGGCTGAGCCTCTTCTTCCCTTGCTCTTTTCCCCCTGCCGAGAGGGACGAGGGTGGACTGGGAAGACCTGCCTGCCCGGATCCTAAGCATTTCTCTGCATGGAGAGAGGTCAGGCCTCCCATCCTGGTTTTGGCAGACACGCCCTGGCAGCGAGGAGCCATTCCTGGCAAAAGCATGCCAGAACTCAGAGTGACCCTCGTTGCCCAGCCCTCCCTGTGCCGGTGGTGGGGTTGAAGGTCACCTCAAAAGCGGCATTTGCTGGAGTCCCACACCTGCCCCTTTCCCAGACTCCCCGCTTTACACAATCGTTTCTACTTCTCAGGGTTTCTCCTGCTTCTGCAAGGCTTCCACAACACACAGACTAGGTGACTTCTGGCTCTGGGGGCCAAAAGGAGCAGGAGGCTGAGTGCTCCTCTTGAGGTTGTGTCCTGGATTGTGTCCTGGATTTGGGAGCTTGTTCTGGGGCAAGACATGGATGCATTCTTTGACAGGGTGCTTTGGGGCTTCTTTCCATCCCAACTATTTGCAAAGCTTAATCCGAGAAGGAAAAACTTGAAACAGACGCCCAAATTCACAGGATCAACAAAGTACCACTAGTTACGACAACAATTGAGCCCAAAATTTATGTCACTAAACAAGACATTTGTTGTGTGAGTTTCGCCTCATTTTAAGACAATTCTTGCCAAAGTTGTTAAGTGAATCACTGCCATTGTTAAGTCAGTAGCGCGGTTGTAAAGTTAATCTTTCTTCCCCCTGGATTTTGCTTGTCAGAAAAAGGGGATCCCATGGCCCTGGGACTGTCAGAACTATGAGTCAATTGCCAAGCATTTTAATTTTGATCACTCGATTGTGGCGATGCTGCAATGGTTGTAAGTGTGAAAAAATGGTGCTAACTCACCTTTCTCAGTGTAACTTTGAATGGTCACTAAATGAAGTGTTGTAAGTTGAGGACTACCTGTATAGAGTTTCTCCGAGGGACCTGGCTTTGCCCCAGGGTGCAGGGCAGCCCCTGGCCTAGGCAAGGCTGCTCCAAGAGGAAGAGGAGGAGGGAGGAGGAGGAAGAGCAGCAGCAGAGCACTGGGGACACTCAATAAATAGTATAAATTAATTCTTGGATGAGAAGCGAAAACCAGAACGCTCCGTTGCCTTATGAAAAAAGCACCTTTGGGACACTCAGTAAATAGTTCGACAAATGCCAGCTCAGCCCAGACTGGCCCCAGGGATCAGGAGGGTCTGTGGGGAGGCTGGCTTGGTCCCCGGCTGGACCAAAAGCAGTTGCGGGTGGGCGCAGCATTCGTTGTGCCAACCAGGAAGCAGCCGGCGGCGTTGCTGTTGCGCGGCTGCCCTCGCGTGGACGCAGCTGGAATAGGACGGGGCACCACAGAGTGATTGGGGAGAGCTCAGCCTCTTAGTAGGGAATCAGGATTTACGTGGGGAATGAGGGTCCCGCTGGGCTCCCTGGATGTGGCTGCACATGGCTGAGGGTTGTGCTAGTGGGATGTTTGGCGCCTGGGTCTTGAAAGAGCGGCAGTGGGGATGCGGTCGGAGATTGAGAAGCAGGCAGGAAGGGTTGTGGGAACAGCGGTGCGGGGGGCTCCGGAAAGGGTGGGGGGAGCGAGCTGCACCAGTTCGAGTCCCAGAAACAAGCGGCCGTCGGGGACCGTCGGACCCCACCGAGCCTCCCAGCTCCAGACGAGCGCCAGGGGGGCTGCCGGCCCTCCTTTCCCTTCCGAAGGCTCCTTGGAGCCTATACGGCTCAGCTTTCAGCCCGCCCGCCTTCCTCCAAGAGCCCTCCAGGGGGCGCCCTCTGCACGCCAGAAGCCCTCGGTAGCAGCGGCTGCCCGCCCCGTGCAGAAGCGCTGCCAGCCTGTCCAGGACGGAGAAGACCTGGTCTCCCAAGGCCCCTTCCCCTTGTCTGGGGAAAAAGACCCTTCCCACACCTCCCCATTTCCTCGCGCTTCCACCACCCTTTCCCCACGGGCTCCTGTGCGTCCTTCTCCCGGCTCCGAGGACTCCCGGGAATTCTACGAGGAAGCAGGAAGCCCCCGCTGCTTTCTAAGCGCGGCTAGGCGGCTCCTTCGTCCTTTGGGGGGGGGGGTAGGGGAGCCCCCGAGAAATATTTGGGGCACGTCGCTTTCCACATCTGCGTTGGGGGTCGCGGTGCTCGGCGCCCTCCTCCCTCCTGTCATCTGCTCTTTTGCTCAGATGAGCTTTTGTTTTATTCATTTTATTATTTATTAAGTAAATGTATATAGCCCCCCAGATGACTCAGGCAATTTACAACATTTTAAAAATCCATCATATAATAAAACCCATTAAAAGAAGCCCCTTGATCAGCCCCTTGATTGGCTCCATCTGGGGTCTCCAGATATGCTGCCAAAACCACATTTTAGGGGGTTCTGGAAAAGAAGAGAATGCAGCAACCATCCTTTGGCGGGGAATATTAAAGGGGCCACCGCCAAGAAAGTCCTTTTTTGTGGTCCTGTCAGAGGGCCAACCCTAATCAACCCTGGTGGGCCAGGTGGATGTAATGGGGCTGAAACGGTCCTTCAAATCACAGTCGGAACAGGGGACAGCAAATAACCTTCCCCCAGCCTCAGAATTCTGTAGGTGGGAGCCTTTGTGGCATGCCCTGTGTGTGTGTGTGTGTGTGTTGAGGCTGGCTGTGTGGCTCCTGAAAGGTGCCCAGCTGGCACAAAAGCCAGCCTGGAGTGGAAGCCTGGAGACCTGGGCAAGTTATCCTTTGTGCTTGTGGATTAACTAGAAAACTGGCTTTTGCAGTGTAAGATTGAGATTGTCTTGGCAACATTTCGGCGAGGTCTCACTCGCCATCCTCAGGCTGGTGTTTTTGGCTTAAAGTGTTGTCAGAGCTGCCGTCTTTCCATAAATCTTGGTGGGGGTGTGTGTGGAGTGCTGGCGTTGTTTCAGTAAGTGGATTGATAGGATATGTGGCTGTATCATGATTGGTAGATTGGTGCTGATTGGTGCTGGCTGTGGGTCCGTTGTTGTTTTGTGTTGTAATGGCCTGGGTTGTGGGTGGGGCTCGTTTGTTTACCAGGGCTGGTTTCCAGATGTAGAGATAGAGATAGAGATAGAGATATGGATGGATGGATGGATGGATGGATGGATGATGATGATAGATAGATAGTAGATAGATAGATAGATAGATAGATAGATAGATATAGTAAGAGAGAGAGTGTGCACACTAGGTAGCTAGATATCGATACTGAATTTGTATGGTTGTCCATCTCAAGTTAACTTAATTAATTAATAACACTTTATAGGGCTTATAGGAAGATGCTGGAGGCCAATAGCCATCATTTCATGCTGCATTTCTCTTCTGCTGCCTACAGTGCCAATTCTGACAAGTTAATGTCTGGACAAGTTTCTTCCTAGGGCTCAGAGAGAGTGGCTGACCCAAAGCCGACACAATGCCGGCTGGCGATGCCTAAGAGTAGGGCCTTCTCTGTTGCCGCTCTGGCCCTGTGGAATGAGCTGCCCCCTGAGATCTGGGCCCTACCCACTCTCATGGCCTTTCGCAAAGCCATTAAAACCTGGCTTTTCTGGCAGGCTTGGGGCTGTTGACCCCTTGATTGAGGTCCAGCCCCCTCCTGATTGGGTGTTTGTTGTGTCTCCCTTTTTAACCGTGTTGTGTCCAATTGTTTTTAATAATTCTTTTTTTAAAAAAAAATTCATTTCTGTAAGCCGCCCGGAGTCCTCCGGGATTGGGCGGCATAGAAATTTAATAAATGAATGAATGAATGAAAGCCACCAAACTGTTTTTATACCTAAGATGGAACTAGAACTCACCGTCCCTGGTATTTAGCCTGGTGCCTTCACCACCATACCAAAATGGTGCTTCAAAAAACACAAAGGCCAGGTAGGGAATTAAGAATCCGTTCAGCTTCTCTCTGTCACCTTCAGCATCAGGCCCTCGCCTCCAGCTTGTGGTCCCTCTGTTTCCTTGACTTTTTGGACTTACCAGGTAAACCCCCTTATTTTTGGCATTTTGAGCTTAGCCTTTCTAACTGCACCCGTGCAGATTTGTCCATGTCCTGTTAGCTTGTTATGTGCCTCCTCCCACTTCCCACTTTTTTTTTAAGTTTTCCTTTTTGTGCCCCAATTCCTCAGAGTGGTCTTGGTGCAACATGAAGATAGGAAAGCTCAAGACAGTGAAGTATGACATGAACCAACTGCCTGTCGAGCTCTCTGTGAATTGAAAGGGGTTGGAATTGGCCACTTTCAGTCAGAAACCCATCCTATTTACTACTCAGAACATGAAAAGCCAAGAAGGAGCAGGTTGCTTTCATCCCCGGGGTGCGTGTTGTGATTTAACAAAACAGTACTTGGTTACAACGAGAAGCGACCAAATAATGTCCATCAAGCTTCATGGACAAGTTAAAGCTTCCTTTAACAGGTTATCCAAGTTTATGCTGCAATCGCTGATGCAGAAGAAGAGAAGGTGTGGATGAGTTTTATGGTCAAGTTCAATTTGACATTGATGGAAGCCGCAAGTGAGACCTGCTACTTATGGCCAGAGAGGCCCAAACTGGCCCTGCGGAAGAGGAAAACACTCGCCAGCTGGGTGGCCTAAGAAACTGACAGGAAGATGGAGGATGATTCATAATTCAATGATTCGTAATCTAATGAGTTCTACGTTGATAACACAGTTTTCGAAAACCAAATTGTGCTTATAGGCATGAAAATCACCCCAGGGAGCATGCAGAACTCAATATAGTATATCATTGAGAGAAGCAGATGGAAAGACTCAGTCATAATAACATGGCCAGGGATGGACTGTGGAACAAATCACACACTGCTTACACAGACGCACAAGCTCCGAGTGAAAGGAACCCAGCCAGTTCCCAGGCTGTGGTCCCACCCCTTTTATCAGGAATCCCTTTGAGGTTCTGAAGTTCATTGACAGAAACTCCGGAAGGAAATCAAAGGAAATCAAAGAAGGCGTTGAAGATGAATGGATGGGAAAAGAAGCTGCCAAAGTCCAAGAACCCAGCAGAAAGCAAACGGCCTATCAGAAGAGACGGTGGGGATTGCCAAGAAGAGCGAAGAAGTCAGACAAGAGAGACGAGGATCTCAGGGAGGAAGTTAGCACATTTCAGGGAGTTGTTAGAAAAGAGAAGAAGCGTTATCACAATTATGACTTTAAGAAATTAAAGAGGGAAACAGACAAGGAATAAATAGGAATTAGAAGTTTTCCAAATGATCCCAATCATGAATTGTGCATGCTCAAGGACCCCAACAGGTAAATACTAAATTATTCAAGGAAGGAGAGTCTACTGAAATGCTGTACACCAGATATGTCCAGATGGAAGAATATCTCAGAAGATAATCCCTCTTTAAGGCTAGTCCTAGGAAGCATGGGGCGCTGGTGCCAATGTGCTGTGATGGCAAGTGAGAAGCAGCTGGAGAGATGAGGGGAAGAAAGGTTGTCTGTCAGATAAGAGGGGGCCTAGCCCAGGGCTGCATAACTTGTGGAGAGAAGAGGCTCAGGAGGACTCTCTCTAGCTTCTTGGGCTATAAAGGAGGCGTTTATACTTCCAGACTGGCAAGATTCTGTTAATATAGCCTTACAATAGGTCCCTTCCAACTCTGTTAATCTGTAATCTGAGATTTAACTCATCTGGTTGTGATTCCTATCTAGTCTACCAGGGAAGGCCGACGTGTGCACTGGAGAATTACAAAAGCCAAAGAATGCCAAAAAGAAGTACAGTTTTGCTTAACCAGTTATAGAAATCGGCCTTCAATTGTGTTGAAGAACTGAAGAAGCTGCTTGGATGAGAAGCGAAACATCTTCAAGGGAAAAATCCCAAGAAAGTCCAGTTGCCTTTTGGAAAAACACTTTTGGGACAACCACGATCTGAGGATCTTCACAGACGTCAAGCAGTGAAATGTTCAGTGGGAATCCCGGAATATCAGCTCTTGAAGTAAAGAGAATGTCTGCTACATTCTAGGGAAAATTCTGACATGAGATAAGGACCTCAGCTGTTCCTGGCCCTTCCCTCTTCTGGACAGAGCGCCCTGTGGTCCTCCCTGGGACCTGTTGGAGCCCTTCTCCCAGCTTAGGAGCCACAGCCTTTTGTGCCCACTGGGATCGTGTTGGTCTTGTCTTTCCCAGCCTCCCCACTTCCTCCTTCAGGCCTGATCCTTCTCCAGCTTCTCCTCCTCCTCCTCCTGATGTTGCTGTCACTGGCACCACTAATCTATCACCTCCGTTGCCTCCTGTCCTTCTCTGCAGCCACGATGTCTGGTTGACTGGCCAGCACTTGCCTGTCTGCGGACCTGGAAGTCCCAAGGATCTCAGCTTTCTATTCTCCAGGACCTTCGGTTGGATCTTCCAGAAGCATCTAACCTTATATTCAGATGCTCCTGCACACAATGCCAGCTATTTGATTGATTGTGTTACATTTTACTGACAAAGAAATAAAGGGAGCCTAGTATAGATCTAATTCGAGCTATTTAGCTCTCATCAGCTAGTTATACACTTCTGGGATTCGAACTGGGCTGCTATGTATGTATGCATGTATCAGTGGTGGGATTCAAATAATTTAACAACCGGTTCTCTGCCCTAATGACTATCGGGTAGGTGGGGCTCAGTGATCATGTGACTGGGTGGGTGTGGCCAATGCAAGGTCACTCAGGTCGATGGGCGCTTCGCCTTAGCTGTTACGATGTAATAAGGGTTAACGGGAGAGGCAGTTTCTGTAAGCAGGGCAATAAAGATGAGGCTAGAAACAACACCAGAATGTTTCCCTCCTGCCTTCCTTACAGGATTAGCCCTGTAAAGTGGAAAGAAACAAAAGGAGATTTCTTTCCAACAATCGGCGCTCTGAACTATTTAGAAAGTTACCAACTGGTTCTTCCGAATAGGTGTGAAGTGGCTGAATCCCACCACTGCTGGGTATGTATAGAAGCACCTAACTTGTATTATATGCAGATATTCCTGCACACAATGCCAGCTGATTGATTGATTGATTGATTGATTGATTGATTGATTGTATGTATGTATGTATGTATGTATGTATGTTTAGAAGCATCTAACTCATATTATATGCAGATGCTAGCTACTTGATTGTGCCAATAAGAGTATGCCATCCCTGCCTGCAACTTATACACCCTGCCCAGTGGTGGGTTCCTAACTGGTTTACTACTGGTTTCGCTGAGAGAGGGCGTGTCAGGTGCAACTTCATTAATAATCAGGAAAGAAACCACTCAACTCCATTTGATTGAAATTAAGTGTACTTTTACTAATTACAAATGAACAGTAGTGAAGCTAAGCTGAATCTGGTTAATTAGGCGCGAAAGCAAAGAATATCATGTATAATTCAATTCCCTCCCCTTGGCACCCCCAGTCCATAGTCCAATTATAATTCACCAACTGTCAGGTGGGAGATATCTTCAAAAAACATCACCAGGATGGAATGCTGGACAGTTAACCTTGGCGGGAAACTCCCTTCCTCTGCATGCGCAATGAGATGGTTGGACCAGCGTCTAGAATCTTCATCCAGCACATAATGATTCCCTTCCCAAATACCATGCCCCCCCCCACTCCCCTTTTCAATGGCAGCCGAAGCAGCAGCAAAGCAGAGACTGACATCCGGCCCTCCTCCAGAAAAGGGCGGTCAGACCTGCAGAAACAAAAGAACACAAACAAACAAACAGACAATAAGACACGAAGAGAGAAAGGGGAAGGGAGAAAACAAAAAAAAATAGCAGACTGTCCAAGAATCAGGGCTTGTCAGGATAGGCAGAGTAGAACTTGCGGAGCAGACGAGGAGCTCGAACATGGGACTCGTCAACCCATTCAGCGTGAGATGGGGGGAAATGCTTCCAAGCCACCAGGTACTGGGACACGGTTTCGCTGTTTATGAGAGTCCAAAATCTCATGGATCTCGAAATGCTGTTCTCCCTCTATCAAAAGTGGAGCAGGTGGAGGAGGAAGAGGTGCTGTCAAGGAAGAAGTGAGGTGAGGCTTCAGGAGATTAACATGAAAAACAGGGTAAACTCGGTTGAGATGCTTAGGTAACTGGAGACGGACGGAGACAGGGTTGATGATCTTGACAATTGGAAACGGGCCAACATACTTGGGGCCCAACTTTTTCGACTTCTGCATCATTTGAAGAAATCTAGTGGATAAATAAACTTGATCACCAACTTTGTATTCATGGGGTTTAGTCCATTTCTTATCAGCTTGTTTCTTATGAGCGCGGTGTGCAGCATCCAAAGTCTGGAGACCCAAAGGCCAAACGTTCTGAAGGCGATCACTCCACTCGGACAGCGAAGACACTTGCGGCTGCTTGCGAGGAATCTCAGGAATGGGCATAAAATCTTGGCCGTACACCACATGAAAAGAGGTAAAACCAGTACTGCTGTGCATGGAATTGTTGTAAGCCACCTCAGCGTGAGGCAACAATTCCACCCAATCATCTTGTTGGTAGTTGATGAAACAACGTAAATATTGCTCCAGCACAGAATTAGTCCTCTCGCAAGCCCCATTAGTTTGAGGGTGGTGGGAGGAGCTTAACCCCTGGGCGGAGCCAATCCGCTTCAGAAACTCTTTCCAGAACAGGGAGGTAAACTGAACACCCCTATCCGAAATGATGCGGTCGGGCACCCCATGTAAGCGATATATATGAGAGATGAACAGAGGTGGAGTGGGAGGCACCGTTCTTCGGTGGTTCTCCCCTACCTCTCAGACAGGTCGCAGTCGGTGTTGGTTGGAGGGCAGAGATCGACCCCTAGGCCCCTCAATTATGGGGTGCCGCAGGGTTCGGTCCTGTCCCCCCTCGTATTTAACATCTACATGAAGCCGCTGGGTGAGATCATACGCCGGCACAGGATTAAATATCATCAAAAAGCGGACGATACACAATTGTATCTGTCCGCCCTGTGCCAATTCAGTGAAGCGGTAGAAGTGATGTTCCAGTGCCTGGAGGCTGTCAGGGTCTGGATGGGAGCGAACAAGCTTGCACTCAATCCGACAAGACTGAGTGGCTATTGATGTTCTCTCCCAAGGATGGTCCAGCTATTCCATCACTTAGCCTGGGGGGTGAAATTATACGCCCCTCAGAGAGGGTTCGCAATTGGGAGTCCTCCTGGATCCGCAGCTGACACTAGAACATCATCTGTTGGCTGTGACCAGGGGGCCTTTGCCCAGGTTCGGCTGGTGCACCAATTGCGACCCTATCTGGACCGGGAGGCCCTTTGGATAGTCTCCTCACGCCCTCGTCACCTCAAGTCTGGATTACTGTAACGCACTCTACATGGGGCTGCCCTTGAAGAGTGTTTGAAGACTTCAGCTAGTCCAGAATGCAGCCGCGCGAGCGACTGTGGGTGCACCTAGGTACACCCACGTTACACCTATCCTCCGCAAGCTGCACTGGCTTCCCATTGGTCTCTGGACACGCTTCAAGGTGCTAGTCATTACTTTTAAAGCCCTACATGGTATCGGACCTGGCTACCTGAGAGACCGCCTCCTGCCAGTTACCTCCCAGAGACCTATTAGATCGCACAGACTAGGCCTCCTCCAGATTCCATCTGCTGGCCAATGTCGGCTGGTGACTCCCTGGGGAGGGCCTTCTCTGTTGCTGCTCCGGCCCTATGGAACGATCTCCCCGTTGAGATCCGGACCCTCACTACCCTTCCGGCCTTCCGCAAAGCGACCAAGACCTGGCTGTTCCGGCAGGCCTGGGGCTGTTGAATTATCCAGTCCCATCTTATGTTATGAATGTTGTTGAATTTTTAACTGTTGTTTTTTATTTTTTATATCCCCCTTTCCCTTCTTATTTGTAAGCCGGCCTGAGTCTTCCGAGAGTGGGCAGCATACAAGTTAATTAAATAAATAAATAAATAAATAAATAAATAAATAAATAAATAAACAAACAACAAACATCTTAGCGAGAGATTTAGCTGAAGGGATCTTGGAGCAAGGGATGAAATGAACTTGCTTAGAGAATAAGTCAGTAACAACCCAGATTACTGTGTTTCCTTGACTCTCCGGAAGTTCAACAATGAAATCCATGGAGAGCTCCTTCCACGGGCTACTGAGCGAGCCACCGCCTGGAGCAACTCCTGGGGCTTACCCGGAGGGCGTTTAACAGCGGCACAAATGGGACAACTAGCAACATAAGCCTCAATGTCTTTTTTCAGTGAGGGCCACCAAAATTGCCTCTTGACGAGGTGCAGGGTCTTCATGAATCCAAAGTGCCCAGCCATCCGGGAGTCATGAACCCATTGAAGTACAACGATTCTAATGGACACATGGATGTATAATTTTGCCCCAATCCAAGCCAATCCATTTTTCGTAGTGCATTCATCCAAGTGTTGCTGGAACCAGTCATCCTCAGCAAGGGCCTTTTTTAGGTTAGAAAGAAAGTCCTCAGTGACTTCTAATTTAGAAGTTGTCTGACTTCTAGTAACAACAGGAGCAGCCAGGCTCTTTGTGGGAATGACAGGCTGGACAACACTGAGCTTTGAACAGTTGTACTGAGGGAGTCTGGACAAAGCATCAGCCATAAAGTTTTTCCCTCCTGGAATGTATTTCAAGGTAAAATTGAATCTATTGAAATGCTGAGCCCAGTGCATCTGCTTAGGAGAAAGTTTTCTGGGGGTTCTCAATGCCTCCAAGTTTTTATGGTCAGTCGACACCTCAAAAGGGTGCTTGGCACCCTCCAGAAAATGGTGCCACGTTGATAAAGCCCAGCAAACAGCAAAAGCCTCTTTCTCCCAAATGGCCCAACGTCTCTCCGTGTCAGTCGGTTTGCGAGAGGTGTAAGCGCAGGGTTGTAATTTACCTTGGCTATTAGCTTGAAGTAGTACAGCTCCTACTGCCACATCACTGGCATCAGCCTGGACCACAAAAGGGGCGTCCATGTCTGGGTGTTTGAGGACTGACTCCTCTGCAAAGAGGCGTTTCAACTTCTCGAAAGCAGCTTGACAGTCCATAGTCCAGTCCAATGGTTTTGCTAGGTTTAGGCTTGGCCCCTCCTTTCAACTTAAGGAGGTTAGTTATAGGGAGAGCTATCTTAGCGAAGGAGGGAATAAATTGACGATAGAAGTTAGCAAAACCCAAAAATCTCTGTAATTGCTTACGTGTATGTGGGGCCTCCCACTCGGTGACAGCTCTGACCTTAGCGGGGTACATTTCAATTCCCTTGTGGGATATTCGATAGCCCAGGTAATCAACTTTCTCCTGATGAAATTCGCCCTTGGACAATTTGGCGTACAGTTCCGCCGCCCGGAGTTTTTTCAGAACTCTGCGAACAAGCTTCACGTGTTCTTCACGCATTTCCGTGTAAATAAGGATATCGTCTAAATAGACCATTATTGTAAAGATGGTCATGTAAAACCTCATTAATCAACTGCATGAAGACTGCTGGTGTCCCCTGGAGGCCAAATGGCATTACCCGAAATTGGAAACAACCAAGGGGGCAGTTGAAAGCAGTTTTCCATTTGTCCCCCTCTTTAATTCTGACCCTATAGTACGCTTCCCTTAGGTCCAATTTAGTGAAAATTCGGCCCTTCCCTAGTTGGGCCAGCATGTCCTTCATCAGTGGTAAGGGGTACAGGTTCTGAGCAGAGATGCAGTTTAAGTTTTTGAAGTTCACACATAATCTGAAGGAGCCATCTTTCTTTTCCCTGAACAATACTGGAGCTGCAACCTTGGGCCTCGCTGGTTCAATGAAGCCCCTTTCCAAGTTTTTATCAATGAATTTCCTCATTTCCTCCATCCATCTAGGGGTCATTGAATAAATTTGGGGCTTTGGAAGCTTTACCCCAGGTAAAATATCAATGGTGCAATCTGTGGGTCTGTGAGGGGGTAATTTATCAGAAGATTTTTCACTGAAAACATCCTTGAGGTCCCAATATTCCTTTGGTATTCTTTCCTCCCCCTCAATCTTCTCCTGTCCCCTGGCTGCCAGTGAGGGGGTAGTAGTATCAGAGGCTGGAGCTTCAAATCTTCCCTCCGGGGGTGTGGATGCCTGAATCCGCAACCACCCCTCCCTCCAGTTTATGCGTGGGTTCCATTTACGGAGCCAGGGGAGTCCTAAATAAGGGGCCGGTCCATGCCAGGCGCCACAATAAAAGTTATTATTTCTTAGTGGGTACCCATCCACATCTCGATGGGCTCAGTGGAAAAATGAGCAGGACTGCCCCCCGCAATAGAGCCATCTATTTGGCAAAAAGCAATAGGGATTTTTAAAGTCTTTAGTTTCAAACCTAGCTTCTCAACCATTTCAGGGCTTATCATGCAACGGGAACACCCAGAATCTAATAGAGTCATAAGTTTTTCTTTTGCGCCAGAAGAGGGCACTCTAAGCTCGATTGGGATAAGCATCGGCCAGAGCGGGAACTTACCCAGCAATGAGAATCCTCATCATCAGTGTCGTCAGACGAGCTGGGGCTACCATCTCCCCCCTCCTCTGGCTCGAAGCATCGAGAAACATTTTCTGCAGCAAAGGCGGCCTCCTTCCTCTTGCCTGGGGCCTTCTCAGGTTTCCTCTCTCTCCAGGGGTGTGGAGCAGTCTGGGTCAGCTTGACTCGGCAATTCACAGCACGATGCCCCTCCTTTCCACAGTGGAAACAAGCAGAGGGCTTGGGCTTGCCTGCGAAACCTCCCCTGCCCTCACTTCTTGGGCGGGGGGCTTTAGGGGTTGGTGGGGGGGATTTCTCAACTTCTCCCTCTTCCTTGCAATGAAGCCTGATTAAGTCTAACTCAATGTCTGCAGCATTCTCATACCGAGGTTCCAAATGACGGGAAAGGCGTCTGTTTATGCATTGCTGATAAACATCTTTATCCAAGCGAATTGATCCAGCAAGGCCTCTTCCGACCACCCCCTCATATAGGCTGACAACTCCTGGAATTCCTGCACATATTCAGGCACAGTTTTCTTCCCCTGTCTAAATTTCAGCCTAGCGCGACGCTCGGTCAAAGGGTCATCAAACCTTCTCCTCATGGCTGCCATAAAGTCATTGAAGTTCCTCAGGAGAGGGGAGTTACTATTATGTAATCCAACCATCCAGTCAGCTGCTTTCTTCTCTAGGGCCATTAACACTATTCTCACTTTCATCCATGACTAAATCAGGCCCATATATTTCCATATAATTCCAGATATGAATAATAAACAACCCGAGACCTCTGGGTTCTCCATCATATTTTACGCTTAAGGTTGGGACCTTAGCCATCCGGCATCGCCTGCCCCCCCCCCCCCCCGCTCTTTGAATGTCTCTAGCTGCAGGGGGGGAGGTTGGTGCTGGGTTTTCTTGCGCACACCCCCCTTCGGACCTCCAGTCTCCCTTAAGCTATGCAGCGAGTACCTTTTCTCCAGTTCCTCTGCTGGTTCCCTTTCCACATCTCTCTCTTGAATTTGACGTTCACTCCATGCCTCTTCGAGGAGCCTCATGGCGTGGGAGATTTTGTAGTCTTCCTCTCCAGAGCCACTCCAGTCAGCAGCTGGCTTTTTCTTTGGCCTCCTTCTCGTGACTCCAGTTTGTAATTCCTCAGGTTCCTCTTTCTGTCCCACACCCCAAGTCCATCTGGGTTGAACGGCAGGTTCTTCCACTCTCAAGTCGGCTAACATTTCTGTTAGAGATGGGGCTGCCGTTGCACCCATGTCTTCCTCCTGGTTGCTTTCATGCAAAGACATTTTCTTTTCTTTTGATGAGGGCACCCCCCCTCGGTAGTTGTTCGCTCCGGGTTGGGTGCAAGGAGAGATTCAGCTTATTGTCAGGTGCGACTTCATTTAATAATCAGGAAAGAAACCACTCAACTCCATTTGATTGAAATTAAGTGTACTTTTACTAATCACAAATGAACAGTAGCGAAGCTAAGCTGAATCTGGTTAATTAGGCACGAAAGCAAAGAATATCATGTATAATTCAATCCCCCTCCTCTTGGCACCCCAGTCCATAGTCCAATTATAATTCACCCAACTGTCAGGTGGGAGATATCTTCAAAAAACATCACCAGGATGGAATGCTGGACAGTTACCTTGGCGGGAAACTCCTTCCTCTGCATGCGCAATGAGATGGTTGGACCAGCGTCTAGAATCTTCCTCCAGCACATAATGATTCCCTTCCCAAATACCATGCCCCCCCTCCCCGTTTCAATGGCAGCAGAAGCAGCAGCAAAGCAGAGGCTGACAGGGCGTTTTGCAACGGGTTTATCTGCAAATTCTGTGCTTTGGATCCTGGCTAGTGGGGTAGACCCCCCCTGCTACAATAGATCTGTGCCTGCTCATATGCTGCTATGATCAGTGCCTCAATGCTAACAACACACACACACAAACACACCACACCACACAACACCCACGCTCACCTGCATTTCAAATTTTGCATAATGGGTTGCAAAGAGGGATTTTTACTTGAGTATGTTTCATTCTGTGAAGATTTTTAAGTTGTTTTAAAAGTTAATGTTACACTGCCTTTAGGATTGTAATATTCTAGTGTGCCAAAGAGGCTGGGGCAATGCCAGGATCCAGAAAGCTGTAAGACAATTTATGAACAATGATTCAAGCACCCTGGGAAGGACATCACTGGAATTCTGGGTAATTCAGGGATCTGAAAAATTCAGGTCTTGCGGTTGGTCCCATTCTGGCCCCACAGTGTAAGCCCCTTGTTAATGAAGTGGACACTCCAAGAGCATGTCAATTGAGGGAGCATCTTCTTGGTGTGACCTTGAGTCATATGCAACAAACTCTGTGCAATTCAGCTGGTTTTCTCTGATATATTTAATTTCTATTTCTTCTCAAAAGGGGATTAGGTCAGTGTCAGCTGAATGAAAAACTAAACCAAACCAATCAACACAAAACAACCAACACAAAAATAATAAAAGATCTCCAACAAATTACATAGAGGCAATTCAATGCTGAAGCCATCGTGCTGGGCAGGAGAACTAAATCACCCTGGCTGGTGCAGGAGCCCAAACAGGTCTTTAGAGAAAGCCGTTCCTGGGGCCATGAGAGGATCTGGGAGCCAGCAAGTGTGGCCTTGTGGAGACCTTATGGGAGACTTGGCAGAGATGCTCAGAGTCCCTCCTGCAAATGGCTGCAGAAGCTGATGGGGTTGCCTGAATTGGCTAAGTGGACTGTTTTGACTAAAGAATAGGAGGAGTGCTTTTATTTCCCCATGGAGGCCACTTCCGAACTCTGTGCTTGAAGTGGAAAAGGATGAGACTTTGATTTTGGGCTCTGCCCATCCGATTGAGAGATGCTTATAGAAATGACTAGTTTGTATTACTATGAAAAAAGCAAAAGGTTGTGCTTTGATGTTAATGCTCTACTGCAACAGAGAAAGTCGGAAATCGCTTCTTTTTCTTCTTCCCAACTCTTCCTCAGTTCTCTTCCCCCACCTTCCCCCCACTTTCCTATTTACTTTCATATTTGTACATTATTTTATCTTTTAAATTAATAAAATGCTATTGAAAAAAGAGTCTGTCCTGCGATCGTAGGTTTGTGCCTTGCTTGAAAGATGCACTTGAAACAGCACTTGAAGCAAGGAGCAGATTGTCCCTTGCCTCCCCCAGTGAATCTTGAGGCAAGAATGGGTGGGGGGCTTGTGGCTCCCCCCTTCTCCTGCTTCATCCTTGATGCAAGTCACGCAGCATCTTTCTTTGGGGCGCAGAGGGCGATCAGGCTGCGAGATGCCCAAAAGGACGGCTCCTTTGTGGAGGTGAGGCAGCTCAGCTGCGAGATATCCACCGTCTTGGTTCCACAGAGGATAAAGCTCTCTCCTAATGATTCCTTCCAGGGAATTCCATCTTCCCGTCATGGAGGAGACCCCAAACCTGTTTCCTGCTAGATGGTCACCCTGGCCTGAGTCTTCTCCCACCTGCATTAAGCTGCTCTACTACAGCTGTTGGGCAGAAGGTCCTTTCTCTTGCTATCCTTGAGGTTGCCAGCCTTCCCGTGGGGAGGCTGCCGTTTGGGGCTGCAGCCTAACATTGGAGAGTGGTCTGAAGGCCAGATCTCTGCTTGCTTCCCTTGTACCTTTCCCTACTGCTTCCAAATATCGGAGTGGTGGACAATATGGTTTCTCTGCCAGAAACTCATGGACTCTCCCGTAGACACATTCTGTCTTGTTCCCCAGGCTCCCTGCTTCCCTTTAGATTGTTATTTTTGGCCTCCATCAATAATTAATCCAAAGTAGCCATATGGAGCTTAGCCTTGGGCCCATTAGCCACTGTGTGAGGAATAGCCATTACCTGGAGGGCCTCTGTGATGAGGCAGGACTTTGCCAATGCCATCCTTTGCTTTTTTAAAAACCCAGAAGTTTCCCCCGTTTAGAGAGATATTTCCAGAAGGCCGTTAAATCAGAAGTAAAGGAAGCCAGATGTGGTTTAATGAAAATCCACATCCTGGGAAACTGGCTGGATGCCAGATCAGACATACCTTTTGTCACTAATGACTTCTTGAGTAATTGCGTGATGTGCCAATGCTGCTGTGTTATGCACAAGGCAAGTTTTTAAATACAAATTATAATCATGTGTAATCATGAGGTACAAGATGGGAATTCATGGGAAAAGATCAGTGCTGAACTTCTCACTGGGTTCCAGTGGAGCCAGAGAGCGTGGAGAGGTCCAGGCTGCTCAGAAGGATGCAATTTTAACCAAATGGACAATTTGCCACCATATTTGAAAATATTGTCATTTTCATGTTTGATTTTTATCCTTTAAAATCACGAGGTACCATGATTGGGTTTTTTTTTACCCTTTATAATCCCAAGATCCAAGGTACCATCCTGAGCCTTGAGGATGTGGTGTCATGGGTCCTGGAATCATTGTTTTATTGCTCCTGAAAGAACTTCCTCAACCACACAGCCTCAGCTGAAATTCCGGTGGTTCCAGATGACCACACCACTCCCCCTGGATCTCAGCCCCTGAGAACAAGCAACCTGTCCTGGCACTAACGAAAGAGTTCCAGAGCTACAAAAGGCCTTCATATTTAGTCCATCCCTTCTCTTGGGGTGGGATCCCCTGGAGTATTTCTTTCATGTGTGGCATCTACAGAGGTCATGCAATCCCTGATACATACGGGGCATCTCTGCCAGTTGAAAAGTGGTGAAAGCCAGTTTCTCCTGATGTCTAGGTTGAACCTCATTCCTTGCTGAAGCTGGACCTGCATTCTGGGACAATAGAATAAGGGAAGAAGCTCCCTCCCTCCCTCCCTCCCTCCTCTCTCTCTAACAAGAACCCACCACCAGCCTTGTCTGAAGACTGCCATCATCGCTCTCACAGGGCCCTCAGTGGAGACTAAATATACCCAGATCTTTCTGCCCATTCCTCATTGGACTTCCTCCAGACATTCAACTGGTCATTCTCCTTTTGAACATGGTGCTTGGAAATGGAAGCAGGAGTCCAGGTGAGGTTTGACCAGGGCAAAATAAAACAGAAAATTACTTTCCATTTGTCCAGGATGGTATGAAGTCACCTGCTTTGGGCAGGGAGTTGGACTAGAAGACCTCCAAGGTCCCTTCCAGGTCTTGTGATGAAGACTCTCCTCTGGGCCAGCAGAGTACCTGTTAGGCAGAGCGTGTCTCTAGGAAAGAGTTCTTACGAGCAAGAATTTGCCATATTGAGAGAAGTTGCAAAATGAAAAGGAAAATATCTTTATTAGTTCAGTATCATTCTTAAGTTACACAGAAAGGGATTATTTCAGTTTACATCCTCGAATGAGCAGGATATAAGAGCTAAGAGCAATAACCAGGGTTCTTTCGGGCTATGTCAGTAATAAAAAGAAGGGCTGGTAGAAACGGATGGCAGGCATGTGCAGAGTTTTTAAACCCCCCCTGAAGGAGAACTGCTACCTAAGTGGAAAAATTGAATGAATGAAGGGAGGAGAAATGACCCAAGGAAGGGAAAGAGGTGGCCGCTGGCCAGGGAGCCCTGGGGGCTTGTGAGCAAAGGCAGGCTGGCAGGACCAGATCAATTACACCCACAAACCTTGAAGGAGCATGTAGATGCCATCCCAGAGCCTCTTGTGGTGGCTTTTGAGAAACATGGGAAGATGGGTATAATCCCAGGGGATTGGAGGGAAAATGTGTTTATTTATATCCCACTTTTATTATTTTTATAAATAACTCAAAGTGGTAAACCTCTCCAACATACATTCCGCCTCCTATTTTCCTCACAACAACAACAACCAGTGAAGTGGGTTGGGCTAAGAGAGAGGGGCTGGCCTGGCAAAGGTCATCCAGCTGGCTTTCATGGTGAAGGTGGACTTGATATCACGGTCTCCCACTTTCTGGCCTGAGGACTTAACCACTAGGCCAACTACCTTTCATTGTACCTATCTCCAGAAAGAGGAACCTGCTGACCCACCAACCTGATGCTGATACCAAGCAAAGCTCTGTGGGAGCTTCCTCACTGGAAGCTTTCGAGAAGAGACTGAAATGGTGAGCAGGGGGTTGGATTAGACGGTTCCCATCCACACTCTGTTATTCTGCTCTGTTCTGTTCTGACTATAGCATGTTGTGAACTTTTAGGGGAGAATCAAGTGTTACTTGGCAGGAGTCAGCCTGCGTTTAGCAAGAAGAAAACATGATTTAGCAATTTCGTCTCTCTTTTGGCAGAGGGCCAGTTTAGCTGACTGTGGGCAGGCCGTGGAGTTCATGGAGGTCTGGCCTGAGATTTTAGCAGAGAAGACAGCAAAGGATGGGCTCTGCTGGCTCCAGATGGACATGGCACTTTCTGAACACCTTCAGCCAACCGCTGGTGTTGGCCAGGTGCAAGTCAGGCTGGAAGCAGAAGGGGCCGAGGCTCCTAGGATCTATTCCAGCCCGTTTTGCTTAACATCTCTATGTATGACTTGAAATCAGAGATTAGAATATATGAATATCAAATTTGTAGAGGACACACTGATGTAGGAGAAGTTAAAAGCACCAGAATAAGGCTGGGTGGGGGGGACAATTCCTGGAGAGCTCTGCATATAAAATGGATCTGGGTGTTTTGGAGGATCAAAAAACGGAACAGAAAACAATAGAGTGGTAATGCTGAAAAAATTCAGTCCTTGGCTGCAAAACTAGAAATACCAGCTCATGCTTGAGATAAGTCATTCCCCTCCCATGGAGGACTGGTCCTCCATGTCTAGATTATTGTGTCCAGTTTTGAGTATTATCTTTGGAGGTTTTTAAGAAGACACTAGAGTCCAGACATTCACTTATCTGAAATGGTATAGGTTGTGCTTGAGCAATGGGCTGGACTAGAAGACCTACAAAGTCCCATTCTGTTCTATTCTACTCTACTCTACTATTATGCCATACCATCCATGCCATGCCATTATTTGAAAAAGATGTTGACAAGGCAGGTCTGGAGAACAACCAGGGTGAAAATGGCTCCGGAAGGAAAGATGTTGAAAGCACAGGGAATGTTTGGCCTGGAAAAAGAAAAGCTGCAGGGCAAGGCAATTCCTGCCTTCAGGTCTTGAGGTCCAGAATGGGATGGAATGCTCAGGGTTCTTCCAAGGCAACAAACCAGTTACAACTGTTCTCAGTCCCTCCAGGCCCTGGTTGTCCCAAAGGTGCTTTTTCAAGAGGCAACCGGACTTTTCTGTTCTTCTTTTGAAGATGTTTCCCTTCTATCAAGAAGCTTCTTCCGCTCTGACTGGATGGTGGGGAATGGAAAGATTTATATTCAAGGCATTCAAAAGCATGCAAATATAATCCTTCCATTACCCACCAGCCAGTCAGAACTGAAGAAGCTTCTTGGATGACAAGTGAAATGTGTTCACAGAAAAACCAGAAGGTCCAGTTGTCTCTTGAAAAAGCACCTTTGGGACACGTGTTACAAACAAGCAGACTTTCATTAGACGGCCTGCATGGGGAAGTCACCAGGGTCTAAACGAGAGGCTAGATTTGGCTCTGGACAAGGTCATTTTCAATCTTTAAATAGCAATAGCGCTTAGACTTATACACCGCTTCATAGTGCTTTACAGTCTGCTCAGGGGTTTACAAATGTCAGCCTCTTGCCCCCCCCCCCCCAATATGGGTCCTTTTTTATCCACCTTGGAAAGCTGAGTCAACCTTGAGCCAATCAGGATTGAACTGCTGGCTGTGGACAGAGTCAGGCGGCAGTACTGCCCTCTAACCAGTGTGCCACCACACCACCACCAAATTCTGTGGGCCTGTGATTTTAAAAAAAGGTTCTTGTCTTAACAAACAGTTTAAAAACCAAAGTGGTTTCTTACTTCCAGGTGTGTTTAGCCAGCAGGTGTAGTGCTGAGAGGATTACGGTACCTACTTTACTCTAAACCTTGATTTGTTAAACTGATGTTATTGAATAAGCCACAATTGGCTCAGTTCACACATCCCTAAGCCATAAGCCATAGTTTGCTGACTGCAGTATCTGAACTGGCCCACTCCAACCGAAGGTGCAGAATGCTAGATTTTAATCTCTTTGCTAAACGCTGTGTTCACATTAACCAGCCATCCTCCAAAGCCTTCTCATAAGGGAAACTATTAACATGTTCTCTCATTTGCCGCAGTGAAATGTGAGTTTCCCAAGGCAATTAATCTCCATTTTTTATCCTGAAGAAGACCCCTATTCTCTCCTTGACTGGGCTCTTTGGCAACATGCCAAATCTCAGATTCTTCTGGCCTCTCCCACGTAGAATCCCTTGGGCCTCTCGTGAGCTGGCTGTAGTTCCCAGAAGGCATTTGCCTCCCCTCCCCACAACCTAGAACACCCCAACTTTTATCGCAAGTTGGACTTAGCAGGGGAGGGGGCAGAAGAAGCTGCTGCCCAGTTGCCTCCCATCTTGGCGCCCACTGCCTCTTAGCGAAGCAGTAGCCCAAGGCCACTGGCCATCGGGCGCTCCCTGCCTTTGTCAAGAGAATATTGATGCTGCTGCTGCTGCACTGTCTCTGCGGCACAGGATCTTCTGACAGCAGAGACATTCGCTCTGGGGCTGCTCTGAGCTTCTCCTTGAGGATTTAATAGAGCTATCAGAGGGGCAGAGGCTATGATTGATGCTGTGGAAGGCAGAGAGGCACAGGATGAGATTGGGGGGGCGGAGAGCTGGCTCTCGCTCGCTTGCTTGCCAGGGCACATTCTGGGCCTCTCTGCAGTGGCTGCCTGGATGGTGCAGGAACATAAACTGTGGGCCTTGGGAACTAACCCTGCCTTGGAAAAAGCAGCACTGTGGGAGACAGAATAGGAATACAAGTCAAAGTAGGCAAGGAATTATCAGAGAAGACCTCTCTGCTTTGGGTGAGTTCAAATCTTCAGAACCAGGTGGCTTACACCTACATGGAGGGGAAGCATGGAGTGGGGGTCCTGTTTTAGGATCAGGTTTATTTTGTTTATTTTTATTTATTTATTATCAAAATTTATATGCCGCCCAATCCCGAAGGACAGGTATTCTTCAACATCTCCATAAATGAACTAGATGAGGGGATTGAAGGGAACTCATCAAATCTGCAGATGAAACCAAGCTGGGGGGCGGGGGAATAGCCAACCCTTCCGAAGATAGATTCAAACTCAGAAGGATCTTCTGAGACTTGAACATTGGACCCCATCCAATGAAATGCAATTCAGTGATGAGAAATGTAAGGTTTTACACTTAGGCAGTGAAAATCAAAAGCACCGGTAGGCGGTACCTGGCTCAACAGCAGTAACTATGATCTAGGGCAGGGGTCCCCAAACTTGGCAACTTTAAGACTTGTGGACTTCAACTCCCAGAATAGGATAGCTGGCTGGAGAATTCTGGGAGTTGAAGTCCACAAATCTTAAAGTTGCCAAGTTTGAAGACCTCTGATCTAGGGTTTCAGGTGGGTTGCAACTTAAGGCACCAGCAGTGTGCTGCAGCTGCCAAAAAGGCCAATGCAGGGTTAATTCTGTTGTGTCCTGGCCAGCAGATGGCGCTGTGCAAGGCGCCTCTGATTGGCCAGGATGTACCTGCCTCTTGGCGGGAGAAACCCTGTACTCCCATTGGTTCACTGTCTGACAGCTCTCTGTATAAATAACTGTCAGGTGGGGTTTTTCGTTGCCTGTTACTTGACTAAGTTCTGTTGATTAAACCATTCCATTGTTCTTAAACCAGTCTCCTCAGTCATTACCTCAGACTACAAAAAATTCAAGATCATGACAAGTGATATTACTGATCTATACTGCACTAGTGAGGCTGCGCTTGGAATACGGCATTGAGTTCAGGTTTCCCTGTGAAAAGAAGATGCTGAGACTCTAGAAAGAGTGCAGAGAAGACCAACAAAGAGGATAAGGGATCCGGAGGCTGAATCATACAGTGAAAAGATAAGGGGATGAGGTATGTTTAGCCTAATGAAGAGAAGGCTCAGGGGAGACATGACTGCCGCCTTCCCATACTTGAACGGCTGTCACAGGGACGAAGGCGATCCATTCTCTATAGCATCTGAGGGCAACACAAGAAGCAGTTGGGGAATTTCATCAGAGAGAGAATCAACGTGGAAACAAGGAGCAATTTCCTGACCATATGGAACAGTTGTGGGTGCTCCATTACTGGAGGTTTTCAAGAAAAGATTGGCAATCTTTTGTCTGGTATGGTATAAGAACTGCCTTGGACTAGAAGACCTCCAACCCTTCCAGCCCTTGGATTCCATGATCCAGTGGAAGAAACAATGTATGGAAACTCATCAAGGAGAGAAGCAACCTGGAATTGAGGAGAAACTTCCTAACAGTGAAGACAATCAACCAGTGGAACATCTTCCCTCCAGAAGTTGTGGTGTTCCATCACTGGAGGCTTTTAAGAAGGGACTGGACAGCCATTTCTCTGAATGATATAGGGTATCTTGCTTGAGAAGGGGGCTGGACTGGAAGACCTCCAAGGTCCCTTCCAGCTCTATTCTGATTCTATAATTATGGACTTTTGGGACTTCTGTCTCTTTAGCTCTTTTTCCTTTAATCACTCTATTGGCTTAAGGCAAAGCATTTTGTGCACTTATATTGCTGAGGCACCCTCAATTATAAGGATGTTTGAGAGAAAGCTCTAATATTTATTCATTTATGTATTATTATCTGACTGACTGTCTGCTGTCTATCTAAGTTGTATAACTGCCCATCTCATGCAAAGAAATTTTGGGCAGCATACAATATCAGATTTAAAATAACAAAAGTAAAATTGAGTGAAATATTGTTCACTCAAAATGACATTCTAAGCAGCTGTCAAAAATTAAAATGTAACCCAATTCTTCCTCACTTATCTAGACAATCGAAGCTGTATTTTGCTCAGAAATCCGATGTGTCCACCCCAGTTTCCCTCCTCCCCCGGCTGCTCCCCCCCGCTTCCCTGGCTCTGACAGCCGTAAGAGCTGCATTCCCAGAACGGAGAGCTTCTCTGCCAGGCCCTCCTGAGCTAGGCAGCCTTAAGGAAACGCTCTTATGCTGCTCTGGGGTCAATGCCAACCTTGGAAAGGTCAGAAGAATTTCTACCTTCAGCGAGTTCCCTGTGGCGGACTCTCCGGAAGATTTGCAGCTCTTCTTCTGGTGTCTTTTCCCCTGGCTGAGCTGCTCTTGATGGGATTCCTACATTTCTTTGGTGTTTGCATCCCTTTCCAGCTTCCTGTGACCTTTTCCAGTTGCCTGCAGAACCATCCTGGGGGCTAGTAATGGTGGAGGGTGGGGTGGAGCTGTTTCCAGGAAGGACGAAAGGCTTCCTCTGAGTCAGAGAAAGCATTGGCCGGTCCTCTGACCTGGAAGGGCCACCTTCCTTCCCTGTAAAGGGGTCAGCAACATCATGCAGATGCCCAGGTGGCAGGAGGGAGGCCAGCCCCCTCCCGGCAAGGGAATGGTGGGAGTCCTTCTGCTTTTGGGGTTTGGGAAGTTCTCCAGAAATCCCCTTTTCTCTTCTAAAGGGGCCATCTTGGTAAACATGTAACATCTACAGGAAACCTCTAGGTGGATCCTCAACCAATATAGCATCCAACAATATCCTCGGGATATGCTGGTAATATTCATCTGAATATCCAGAATGTGGTTGCATAGGTGTGCATGGGGGTGTGTGTTTCTGATGTGTCCATCCGCAGCAGAAGCCGCACTGGTAGCTGGTGTGTTTCTAGGTGGAGTTCAAGGTGATGGTTTTGACCTATAGTCCTGCATAAAATACACTGTTTTGGAACAAATGTCTCTAGAAAGAGAAATGCAGGGAGCTAAAACCTTCTGCTGGATTCCCCATCTCCTCCTCTGTCTGACTTCCAAGGTCAGCTGTGCTGTGGCATATTGTGGGTTCTCCATCACTGGAGGTTTTTAAGAAGAGACTGGACAGCCATTTGCCCAGAATGGTAAAGGGTCTCCTGCCTGAACAGGGGTTGGACTAGAAGACTGCCAAGCTCCCTTCCAACTCTGTTATTCAGTATGTGTTGAGAAAGAGATCAACAGCCTGACCTGAATCCTGGGCTAGGCTGAGTGCTTGTCTTCCCTCTGTGTTTGATAATAGAATAGAATAGAATAGAATTCTTTATTGGCCAAGTGTGGTTGGACACACAAGGAATTTGTCTTTGGTGCATATGCTCTCAGTGTACATAAAGAAAATAAAAAAAAAACATTCATTAAGAATCATAAGATACAACAGTTTGTGATAGTCATAGGTTACTATAAGTTATCAATTTGTACCAGGAAACAATAAAACAATATAAATCGTAAAGATAAAAGCAACATAGTTATAGTCATAAGTGAGAAGAGTTAGGTACTAGAAAGGATGAGAATAATAATAGTAATACATCCTTAGTAAATTATTGACAGTGTTGTGGAAATTATTGTTTAGCAGAGTGATGGCATTTGGGGAAAAAGTGTCCTTATGTCTAGTTGTTCTAGTGTGCAGTGCTCTCTAGGGTCGTTTTGAGGGCAGAAGTTGAAACAATTTATGTCCAGGATGTGAGGGGTCTGTAGATATTTTCTCAGCCCTCTTTTTGACTCGTGCAATATACTGGTCCTCAATGGAAGGCAGGTTGGTAGTCATTGTTTTTTCTGCCGTTCTGATTATCCTCTGAAGTCTGTTTCTGTCTTGTGGGGTTGCAGAGCCAAACCAGACAGTGATGGAGGTGCAGATGACAGACTCAATGACTCTACAGACTCCTCTGTAGAACTGAATCAGCAGCTCCTTGGGCAGTTTGAGTTTCCTGAGTTGGCGCAGAAAGAACATTCTTTGTTGTGCTTTTTTGATGACGTTTTGAATGTTATGTGTCCATTTTAGGTCTTGAGATATGATAGAACCTAGAAACTTAAAGGTCTCTAATGTCGATACTGTGTTGCCTAATATTGCAAGAGGTGGTAGTATAGGAAGAACATGTGACACGATGAACATGTCTGCCCATTGAGAAAGCCCCCAAGGGAGAGGGGGAGAAGAAAGAGGCCCAGCCCAGGGAGCGACAGAGCCCTCCCTCCAATTTGGGATCTTCCCAACTGCAGGTTGGGAACTCCTTCGGAGTTCTGCTGGGGGGTGGGGGCTGCAAAGTCAGAAGGCAGCCCAGGCCAGGCACAAAGAAAGGGGGAGAGTGGGGGCTGCTTTTAGTCCCAACTGATCAGCATGCTTTGCAATTGAGGGGCTTGGTATCTACCGAGGAGATGAGCCTGAGGGCTGCAAAGCAAGCCCTGCAACGGGGGGAGGGGGGGAGGCTCTGAGGTGGTCCCTGTGATAAGAGAAGCAGGAAGAGAAGAGAGGCAGCTTCTCTCTCCACTGCGGGAGGGGGGATGAGCGCCCCAGGAGCCAGACCTGGACGGCTTTGGTCCCATCCTTACTCAAGTAGCTGTGGCAAAGGTGGTGCAGAGGAAGCTAAGCCAGGAACTGTGTGTGTGTGTGTGTGTGTGTGTGTGTGTGTGTGTTCTGGATGGGGTCCCTCCCACCGAGGAGAGACAGAAAGTATTGAGCGAGGTGGGTGGGGGAGTACGTGTAACACAGCAACAGCTCCAACTGAACCCCCCCCCCCTTCATTTAAAAAATCCGACCTTTTGTAGGGGTTGGTATAAACCCTAGAAGACCCCCAAGGACAATTCTCCCATCTCTTCTACCCCAAGCTCTCTTTGTAGCGGTCGCAATGAAGAGGCCGCGGCATAGAGCGAGGAACATCCGATCGCCAACCCTGATCCTTAGTATTGATTTATGCAACTTCTCCGCTGCCCGCCTCACCGTTGAAGCTATTCTGGGTCCCGCCGGCCTCTTCTCTGCCCCAGTTCCCTCCCCACGAGGTCCCAGGCGCAAAGCGGGAGAGGAGGGGGCAGAGAAGAGCCCGCCAGCGTCCACTCGCCCGGGACTCTGATTTCACCAACCAAGATTTGGTGTGAGCCTAGCTTGCAGGCGCCATCCGGGCAAGGTTGGGGTTCTCGGGGCTCCCGCGTCCCCTCTGTCCTCTCCCCTTTCATCTCCTCCTGCCCGTTTCGCTTCTTGGGGAATCGGGCCCACGGGGGGGGGAGCGGGTGGTGGTGGTCGTGGGCCGGACGAGGCTCCTGTTTTAGTGCAGCCTTTGAAAAGCGGCGGCTGTTTCTCTTCTGGCCGAGGCCCCAAGGACAGGCAAGTGACCACTGACTAATTGAATTCTGAACAAGCCGACCCGATGCAAATATCTGACAAATGGATTTAATTGCATTCCGTACAATAAAGCTGAGATCTAAAGGTCAGGGAGAAAATGGGAAGGCTCCCTGGAGTGCTAACAGGGAGAAGTTGACTTTAATACACATTCAATCACATTCTATCATCTAATTAGTCCACACTGTGCCAGGCTGACAGACAAGGGCCTCGGCGAAGCTATCGATTGCTCCTTACCCGGGCATCGATCATCTCGCCTTCAGCCAGGCTGCGCCGGGCACCGAAGAGGCTGCGGAGCGCCTTGGCAGCCGAGTCCAAACGGGGCCCGGGTGATGAATGGCTCTCCCTCCAGCGGATTCGGAGCCAAGGAAGGGCTGCGCGCCTGCGAGGGCTTCCCGCAGTCCGGGATGCTGCCCCTTCCTCATCGCACACCAGGACGGATTCGGAAACGCTGCGCTTCCGCAGTGCCTGGGAAGAAGCCCCCGGCGGCCGAAGTCGCGCTGCCCAACGAGAGCCGCACCCGCCCTCCCGCGCTTCAGCGGGTGCGGCTGAGGTCTGCGGGAAGAGCTTGCGGGATCCCCCCCCCCCAAGGATTCCCTTAGCTTAGGCCATTTGAACATTATAACCACGGTGGGTGGTGGGTGGGCAATGCGGACGGAGCACACAGGATCTGCCCTCCTCCAGGGGACAAGGCTGAAGGCACAATCCCCACCCCTCCCATCCCGCATAGGGGTAAAGCCGTGAGGGGGCAGACATTCGCCTAGCTCAGTTCCAGGGGAAGGGAAATGGGGAAGAGCACCAAGGAAGACCTGCCCCTCCCGCCTGCTCCGACCTGGGCAGCTTTGACCAAGTGGTTGGTGTAAGACTGGCCAGGCCACCACCAGGGTCTCTTAGGCAAAGAAGCAGGCAGGCAAAGGAGTGCAAAGGGGCCTGCCCATATTCAAAGCCAGCCCTTGGCTCTTGCTCCTGGCTTTTTCAGCTTCAAGCATGGGGGAAGAACTGACTGTACAGTCTCCTCTTTCACATCAATAAAAAGGCTCAGAGTGACCATCTTCTTTGCTCCCACAAAGGAGGGAGAGGAGAGAGAGAGGGGGGAGAGAGAGGGAGGGAGGGAGAGAGAGAGAGAGAGAGAGATTGCTTTTAGAAAACCAGAATCTTTTATGATAGCTTTATGTGAGCAGAGACGGTGATTCAGCACATTCTGGGAATGAACATCGCACGAAGCCCTAATATGCTATATTGCCTGGGATTAGTGGGTGCATGACAGAGTAATTGACTCAGGTTAGTTTAACCATCTTGTATTAATCCAGACATGACGTAGTCTCTGTGTGCTTTGGAGAAAGGTGACATGTTGCATAGACCAATTTATTTAGAAAAATCCCATTGAGCTAATGAGCCATTCCTGCAAGCAATAGTCCATTTTGTGTTGACATTCTGAATCAATTAGATCAATAAGCAATTGTTTACCTGGAGTGGTTACCTCTCTGGCATTACTAAGAATATTGGGCTTGCTGGGTTTCCCAATAGAGAGTCTGTCACTAAGATCTGGTTGGGGAGGAGTCTTCATCGATGTTTGCCGGAGGACCTGCCTGATGGGCAAGCAGCAAAGACAGAGCCTTCTCTGAGGTGGCCCCTGGCATTGGCTGCCCCTCCCTTTCTAAAGCCTTCCCTCCTGCCCTTTGGCTCCACCGGTAACATGGCTGTGGCAACCATCTCTGACACTCTGGCTCCGGCACTGACCTATCTCTACACATTTCTATGTAACCTGCTTTGGGAACAGGTAGCCTTAAAAAGTAGCTTCAGGTGTTTGAAATGAACCCTCCATCTGGCATGTTGCAGGGCGGAGGTATCATTAATGGAGCCGAGCACAATAGGGTGGCCCCAGATGCTGCTCCCTAGCCAGCTCCTGCCCAGAGGGACCTTCCTGGCGGTGTCAGAACAAGGAGCCCCCAACTCTTTGGAAGGGTTGTTTGCTCAGCACCCTGCCAGCCCCTGCCCTTGTCCGCACTTGCTGCTCCTCTGGGAGATGCTTGTTCCAGGCCCAGTGACAGCTCCTTGTTTGTGAAGCTCTCTTTGCTTGGAAACATCTTCTATTGACTTTTAGAAATTGATCCCTGCCATAGAAGGAGGACGGCCCCGTCCCTCCTCCTGACATCTAAATAATCCAGTCTCTTTATTAACATTGAGGAAACAGAGGAGGAATAAACAGCAGGGTCAGGAAACCTATTGATTCTCCTGGCAAAGAAAGAGCAAAGTCAGAGCTCCCTGGAGGGACGCCTCTTGTGGAAGCACCTCAAAAGTCCCCCCCCGGCCAAATTGTGGATGCAGAAGCAAGCCTGGCTACCTTTGGATGAAGGGGAGATTTGCCAGAGGAAAAGCATCAGGGGAAGCTTCCACCTCGGCAGGAAGCTGGGGAAGGGGACAGGTGTGGCCAGGAGAGTCCTTGCACAACTTCAGGCCTTTCCTGGATCAGGAGTCCCTGTGGCTGTTGTTCAGGCACTGATCATTTCATACCTGGACAACTGCAACATGCTCCATATGGGGCTACCCTTGAAGAGCATTCAGAAGCTGCTGCTGGTGCAGAGCATGGTGCCACAGGCAGTCTTTGGGGCCCTAGTGGCTCATTTTACACTGTTCTTCTGCGAGCTGCACTGACTGCTGGTTTGTTTCCAGGTGGAATTGAAGGTCTTGGTTATCACCTTCAAAGCCCTGTGTGGCATGGGTCCGGGTGACCCAAGGAACCATCTCAGCCCTATGGGACAGGCACACTCAACCCATGCCTACAGGAGGCCATGCTGTGAGCCCCCTTGGCCCGAGGATTCTGGAGAAGAGCCTTCTGGCCCTTTGGAACATCTTGTGAAGACCTGGCTTGCTGGTTGGCCTTGGGATCTCCAAGGGGAATATCACAATGGAGGTGGCTGATTAACTAATAGCAGCTCCCATCTCCCCCCTTGGTACATTCTGTTCCTTTTCCCTCCATCTTTCAGCTTTAGTTATAATTTGAGTTTTTATTATCATTTTATTGTGATTTTATACATTTGTATATACTGTGTATTTATATGGTTTTATTTCAATGTTGTATGCTGCTTGGAGTCACTTTGCAGCGAGATGGGTGGCAAACAAAATAAATAAAATAAAATAAATTAATACCTTTAGGATATGTTGCAACTTTTCTTATAATTCCTTATTTTGCAGAATAAATGGAAGGTGTAGATAATATTTAAGAAACGCACACAAATGTGAGAAAATCATTTGTTGATGTAGAGAAAGTATATGATAGCGAAAAGGCCATAGTTGGGGGAATTTTGCATAAATAAATCACTGAAAATTATTGATTGATTGATCTGATTTATATGGCTGCTCATCTCGCAAACACACAGCTGGGTAGCTAACACAATTAAAAAAACATACAACCAATGAAATACAAGCAATAAGCAAAGAGAGGGATGAATAATATGCAATGGCAGCTGAGGAACCAGCAACCAACCCACCCCGGGCCCAGCTGACTTCCTGGCCCCCTGCCTGGGAAAACGATTTAAGAGTTTTCCAAAAGGCCAACAGGGTGATAATGGAATATGGGGAAGGAAAGGGGGTGTGAGAACAAACAGAATACTTTGGGAATGGTTCAGCATCGAACAGGGAGTGAGACACCAAATGTGTGGTATCCTTTGGTTGTTTCGTGTGTTTGGGGATAAATGCTTGTGGTGCCAGTGGGGACACAAATGTGCCATGCAGATGTTGTTGGCTGAGAAATCAAAGGATTTGCAGAATCTGAAAAGGACTGTAGGTTGCAGGGAGGAGGATGAATGTGAACGTTAACGTGTCAAAGACCAAAATGATAAAATGGCAGAAGATGGACCAACATCGCAAATATGAGCAGGAGGATTTTTGAGATGGGCAAATTCTGCTAGAAAAGGAGGGGCTGATCTGTGATGTTTGCTGGCAGAAATGAAAATGGCTGAGTGGAACAGGGTGCTTTGGCCCAGGCTGTTATGCAGGCGAGAGAGTTCGGGATGTCAGGAGAAATATAAAATAAGCCAGATGCAGCAGGCACTGGATATTTAAGTGGATGTGGTGGAGAGGAAAGACAAAAGGTCAAGAAGGAACGGAGGCTGAATAAATGTGGACTGAATGCAGAAGTATGAAAAATACACTGAGGTGGTTTGATTGTTCAGTGCAGAGAGAATGAATGTGAATCAATTTGCAAAACAAATAGACGAAGGCAGAGCAGGTGGGTCAAGAGAGGACTGAGAAACCTGTGGGTAAGCAGAATGGATGAGATTCTCCAAAGAGGGAGGGGAGGAGATTGAAAAAAAGGAAGAGACAGTGTGGAGGGTGGGAGCAGGAAGGATTTGCAAAGAGAGACGATGCTGAAAGGACAGTAGGTGAGGCTGGGGTCATCTCTCCCCCTGCCCTCTTATTGAGAGAGAGGAGGGGAGAGAAAATTGATAGATAGATAAATAGATAGAAAGAAAAAAATAGATAGGATTTGTTTACAAGTCATGGTTGGGATGTCCTCCGAGCTCTGAACTTTTAGAGTCAGATTTGGAATCTGGAAATCTATCCAGTCGTGGGCCGTCCATCCAATGTTTCCCTTCAAATCAAAATGGAGCCATTAATGATCCTCCATGGGTGTGTTTATACAGCTAATGATGATGGGAGGAGGGTATCTGATGGCCTCTACTTTATCACTCTTGGAAGGCACATCCCAAGGTCCTTGACTGAAGGTTTCCTACGTCTCCTGTGTTCCTCTGATCTGCTAAGCGGGTAAGTCTGGCGAAGGAGGAGTTCAGGTTAATGTACGACAAAGTGTGACCAATGCATGCTGGCTCCTGTTACCTGTGTCAGGCCCATCCAGGTGCTCACAAGGAGGCTGCTTGATCATCTACCTGAAGACCTCCGTGTAGATCCTCAGCTGGCAGGCTGTGGTTTCTCAGGCTCGTCATTCTCTTTTGGTCTTCTCCACAGTGCTGCAGCTACACCCCTTAATTCCTATCATACCCTGCAATGTCCCCTCTAATTTCTGACACTGCATTTGTGGGGATAAAACAATTTTATACAGCTTTTCCCAAACCAGGTACAGGTTTGTGGGCCACTCACTGTGTGAACATAACAGTAAATTGCAAATGCATACTATTCTGACATGTTTACATATTTACATATTTCTCAAGGTATAGAAGTTAGGAAGTACGACAGCCCATCATGTAGACAGTTAATGGTCTTGCCTTCAAGTTGTTTTGACTCCTGGTGATGCTCGCTGCATTTTTTGCCACAAGTTTGCCACCTCTCTCTCCTCAGGGTTCAGGGAGTGCCTGGCCTAAAGTCACCCAGCTGGCTTTCTGCCCCTGTCCCCAGTCTGACGTCTAAATCACTGCACCAAAATGGTTCTATGCATATTTCTTTACAGATTATGATAACTGATCACTGATATTCTGTAAGCATTTAAAATGGTTATTTAAAAAATAACATAGTAATGAAATAAAGAAAAGCATTACACAAAAAGCATTTATATAGCCATCTCTCTTTCATTTTTGCCCTGTTCTTCTTTCTCTGAACATTTTTGAACTTTAATTATTATTAATTTAAAAACTGAATGTTTCACAAGGTTAGTCCCAATTATGGACCATATGTGGGCTGAAACTCAACAGGCACTTATTAAATTTTGGGGAGAGGTTGGACGGAAGTGCTCATTGGTGTGCAGCGGGCTCTGGAGTCCAAAGCAGGGACAGCCAGGAGTGGAGTACCTGTTGGGCCCCTCGGACAAAAGCCAATTCAGCCCCCCACCCCACCCCAGGAGCTCTGCTCAGTCTGCACCCAGCAGCAGCGTCCATTGAGCAGCACTGCTGCAACTAGACCAAGGTGCCAACTTGTGCAGGTCTCCTTGTGAGTCGCAACGTGGGAGCCTGGTGTTTTCCATGCCAATTATTTTTTGGTGGGTAACTTCATTTTGTGCACAGTTGACTTTCTAGTGTGGGTTTGATGAGTGATGTGTACAGGAACCATGTACACCTCAGAGGGAACGTAGAGGTTTGTTCATTTACATTTCTATGTGGGCATTTCATTACTGGCGACACTGGGCAGCTTCAGTGGTCTAACAACACTCTCTTCCCCGTGGGCCTTGAGGCTGGAGCCCTGTTCTCTCCTACTTCTCCTCCTTTATCCACAGCTGCCGTTGCTTCCCCAGAGACAAAAGGGGAGAAGAGAGGAGTGGAAAATTCTGCCTTCTCTCTGGCGCCCAGCCTTTCCCCTCCCTCTCTGGGCCTTATTTTCTTTCAAAAAATACCCCGCCCCCACCTTGTTTTGCTTTTGGTGGCTCTTAAAAGGTTCAGTTCATTCTGGCCTCAACTTTTCTGAACCAGCTGCTAAAGTGAACCAGCTGCTAGAGTTTCCCAAGATTCCTTTGTATCCTTCTAGGATGGGCTGCCTCTCCATCTCTTTCCTGGCTGAGTCCCCCGAATTGGCACTGCCACTTCTCTCACTTTTCTCGGCTGGTGCACACTGGGCACGGAAACTGCAGAGGCTTTGCACAGCACCACCTCCTGGCCCATCCTATGCAAAGTGTGGACTGAAAGTAGACGGAGGGAGAGGCAATTTACACACGTTTGAGCTTTAATTGGCTTGTTGTAAATCTTTCACAGAAGCAGAGAAAGAGATAAGCTCTGGCTAAGAGTCATAAATTAGGCAGAGCTCATGTAGGGCCAGGACTGACTTCTCGCCTGCAGTCTATAACTGTGAATCTTGGGCAAGTGGCTGGCTGGGAGACTTGATGTTGGCAGGAAAGCCAAGTCAGCTCAGAAGCATCTGCAGGTGCAGCGCTGGAGGAGTCCACCAGTCAGAGTCTGTCCATCCGTCCATCTGCTGGGCTGCAGCTGAGGAAGCAGCTGAGGGTGTCCGGGTGCTGCTTAAGGAAAGGATGGGCATCTTCTTCTCTCTTGGAGGTCTTTGTTCCAGGGGCCCTGAGGGTCGTCTCCTCTGCTCACTGGCTGGGAGGAGAAGAGCAGCCTGGGATGGGCCCCGGGCTCCACTGGCACGGAATCACTTGGGCTTTGGGGGTGGGGTGGGCTTTTTCCTCCCCATCTCTGTGCAAGGAGGTTGGAACAGATGATCTTCAGGGTCCCTATTGAACTGCAGGATTCGGTGGCTCAGACTTTCCTGCCTGATGGAGCAAGAAGCAGCAACGCCAGCAGAGGATGGTGATTTATCACACCCCTTTTTAATCTATATACATAGATTCCATGGCAGCAATTTGAGGAGATTGGGAGGCAGATCTTGCCGAAGAGGAAAGTCATGATTCATGCTTTGAAGGAGCCTTTGAACAAGCAGCCCCTCTGGGAGGAAGAGGAAGAGGGACCCCCAGTCTAGCACAGCTGGTTGACAAAGCAGGACCGTTGCTTCCATGCTGCTTCCCGATGCATCCTAGGACTTTTCCATGGCAGTCATTACATCCGCTTGGATTGGGGGCCACCCAGAGTTGGTTGAAAGATGGGTGGTTATATAAGCAAAGCTTTGCGGAGGGGGAGGGTGCTCTGTTTCCCTTTGCTGGACATCTTTCTCAAGGCCTTTCTCAATCCTGCTCTCAGATGCAAAGGTGTTAAGCAGCTAAAGCTTAAAAGGGGGCTGACCTCTCCATTTCATTTCATTTCATTTATTAAATTTCTATGCTGCCCAATCCTGGAGGACTCCGGGCGGCTTACAGAAATGAAAAAAAAAAGAAAAAGAATTATTAAAAACAATGGGACACAACAAGTTAAAAAGGGAACAGAACAAACATTCAATCAGGAGGGGGCTGGACCTCAGTCAAGGGGTCAACAGCCCCAAGCCTGCCGGAAAAGCCAGGTTTTAATGGCTTTGCGAAAGGCCATGAGAGTGGGTAGGGCCCGGATCTCAGGGGGCAGCTCATTCCACAGGGCCGGAGCGGTGAGAGAAGGCCCTACTCCTAGGCATCGCCAGCCGGCATTGTCCCGCTGATGGCACCCGGAGAAGGCCCATCCTGTGCGATCTTATTGGTCTGAGGGAGGTATGTGGCAGAAGACAGTCTTGCAGATACCCGGATCCTAGACCATGTAGGGCTTTAAAGGTGATGACCAGCACCTTGAATTGTGCTCGGAGACCAATGGGCAGCCAGTGCAGCTCGCAGAGGATAGGTGTGATATGGGTGTACCTTGGCACACCCAGTATCGCTCGCGCGGCTGCATTCTGGACTAATTGCAGTCTCCGAACACTTTTCAGGGGCAGCCCCAAGTAGAACGCATTACAGTAATCCAGTCTTGAGATGACGAGGGCATGAGTGACTGTCTGAAGTGCCTCCCGGTCCAAATAGGGCTGCAATTGGTGCACCAGGCGAACTGGGAAAGGCCCCCCTGGTCACAGCCGACAGGTGGTGTTCCAAGGTCAGCTGTGGGTCCAGGAGGACCCCCAAATTGCGAACCCTCTCTGAGGGGGGCAATTTTTCTCCCCCCAGGGTTAAGGACAGACTGGATGGACTGTCCTTAGGGGGCAACATCCACAGCCATTTGGTCTTGTCAGGATTGAGTGCCAGTTTGTTCACTCCCATCCAGACCCTAACAGCTTCCAGGCACTGGCACATCACTTCCACCGCTTCACTGAGTTGGCACGGGGCAGACAGATACAACTGAGTATCATCCGCATACTGATGGTATTTAATCCCGTGCCGGCGGATGATCTCGCCCAGTGACCAAAGCGGTTTTGGTGGAGTAACCAGGCCTGAAACCAGACTTGAAAGGGTCTAGATAATCTGCTTCATCCAAGGTCCGTCGGAGTTGGAGGGCCACCACCTTCTCAACAACCTTCCCTAAGAACGGGAGGTTGGAGACTGGGCGATAGTTTTTAAAAATAGCTGGGTCCAGAGAGGCTTCTTGAGGAGGGGCCTCACCACCACCTCCTTAAGAGGCCGTGGAAAGGATCCCTCCATCAAGGAGGCGTTTGTAATTCTCTGGAGCCAGCCTCGTGTTACCTCCCTGCTGGTCGAGACCAGCCAGGAGGGGCATGGATCCAGTAAACAGGTGGAGGCACTCATCGCTCCCATGGCCTTGTCCACTTCATTAGGGGTGACAAGCTGGAACTCATTCCAGAAAGTCTGAGCAAGACCCTCCCTCGGCATCTCGGCTGGTTCTGTCCAAATGGAGTCCAGGTCTGTCCAAATCTGAGCGATTTTGTCCGACAGAAACTGAACAAACTCCTCAGCTCGACCCTGCAAGGCATCCCCCATTTCCCCCCCATTCAGGAGGGAACGGGTTATCCTAAACAGGGCGGCTGGGCAAAATTCTGCGGACGCGATATGAGCGGAAAAATGCACACATTTTGCCGCCCGTATCGCCACGAGATAAGTCCTAATAAAGGCTCTTAGCAGTGTTCGGACGGATTCGGAGTTACTAGCCCTCCAGCGTTGCTCTAGGCGTCTCTTTTGGGTTTCATCTCCCGGAGTTCCTCAGTAAACCAAGGAGCCCTCCTGGATCCACTGCTGCGGAGAGGCCGCAAAGGCGCAATCCGATCCAGGGCCCCAATCGCCGCTATGTTCCAAGCGGTGACCAGGGACTCTGCCGGATTGTGGGCAAGAGAGTCAGGTATCTCCCCAAGCTCCTTCTGAAAATTCAACAGGTCCATCAGGTGTCTGGGGCGGAACCACTTAATAGGTTCCACCTCCCTGCGGTGAGGGAGTAGCTTCCAAAAATCAAGCCTCAACAGGAAGTGATCCGACCATGACAATTGCGAGATGTCTATTTCCCTTAACTCGAGATGACGTCTCCACTGCCCTGAGAGAAATACTAGGTCAAGCGTGTGTCCTGCTCTATGAGTCGGACCCTGGATTACTTGGGTCAAATCCGTGGCAGTCATGGAAGCCATGAACTCCTGGGCCCCATCAGAGCGTTTGCCTAATGAGGGCAGATTAAAGTCCCCCAGTACTAACAGTCTGGGAAACTCAATCGCCAACCCGGCTACTGACTCCAGGAGCGCAGGTAGGGCTGTTGTGACGCAGCTTGGAGGTAGGTACACCAACAACAAGCCCACTTGAACCCCTAGGTCCAACTTCACAAGAAGGGACTCACACCCAACAATCTCCAGAGCAGGGCTCCTGCGAGGTGCTAAAGATTCCCGGATAATAATTGCCACTCCCCCACCCCTTTACTGGTGTCGTGGTTGATGGAGCACCTGAAACCCTTCTGGGCACATTTCGGAGAGGGGGACTCCTCCTCATGGCTCAGCCAGGTCTCAGTAATATATGCCAGGTCTGCCCCCTCGTCAAGTATTAAGTCCCGGATGAGGGGAGCTTTCTGGATCACAGACCTGGCATTTAGCAACAGCAACCTGAGACCAGGGCCCTGGCTTCTCCTGCCACCTGGTCCTTGAATTGAGCTTACAGGGCCGGAACGAGGGATAGCTCCTTCCCCGGTAATGCCTAGCCCTGTAGCCCCCATGGTATCTGCCTCTCCCCCACATGACTGGAATGCTCCAGCCTGCCCCCGTCCCAGAAGGCCCTTGCCCCCCTCCCACGGCCCCCGCTCCGCCGGCAGGACACATCTATCACTCATTCTAGGATGAGGGGTAGGCCTGGGCCCCCCCTACCACTTGTGCAGTCAGTGGGGGAGGCACCCGGCCGCGCCCTCAATCCTCTTAGATGCACTCTCAATCACTCTCTCATACATACCCCACTAAAATCCATTAAAACATATAAAAATACAATAGTATAGTAAAAAATAGTTAAAATTATGTGGGTTCATTCAACTAGCAATCACCCAATACACTCTCCATACACAAACATTGCACAGATCTTAACAGAAAGTACCACTCAAGTGGGATAGTGCAGAAATCGTGGTCGGGAGCCAATGATAGTAAACAAGGAGGGAGAATTCCACAGTTCCTCTCCCTCTTGTAGGTCCAGAGATGCAAGGAAAGGGGGGGGGCAAAGGCCCAGAGTCCGAAGTGGCTGGAGTGGTTATATGGGTGGGGCGGGGGGTAGTCCCCTGGCTAAGTTTTTCTTCTAGTCCAGGTTTTTAGCAAATACCTGAGGTGGCCAAAGCCTCCTATTACCCCCAAGGCTTGCTCACACGGAGAGTTGATTTGGGAAGGGAGTGAGGGGACTGGAGGAGAGCCACTGGACTGCTCGGAAGGGGCAGGTGGCCACCAATGATGTCTGCTGATGGTGTCATGCTTCCTCCTGCTCTCTGAATCTTATCCAGATTGCTTCAAGAGGGTCTCCATATTCGAGCTCATGAATGTCTTCATCCCATCATGATCTCACCCAACCCTGCTTCCGTATGCCTGTCAGGCACATTTCCTTTGCTCTGATTCTGGTTGCTGCTCTTGCCTGCCTAGGCCTGGGGCCTGCCTCCTTTGCTGTGGAGATGGGAGAAGCCCCCGTTTTCTGGGTTTCCTGCTGCTCTCCAGGCTCCTCCTTGCCTTGCACCACTTCCATGGCCATGCAGCTGAGCTCTTCATGCCCAGCCCTTCCCTGGGCTTGTCCTCCCTTCTGGCTGAGCAGAAAGCCCCCTCAGGCCAGGCCTATTTTCCCAACCACGCTAGTCGGGGGCCTTGTCTTTTTGGCCAGTCATACATCTCCACCTTCAGCCCCTTCAGCTCTCCAGGCAGGCCTTTATTGTGACTTCTTCTCCCCTGAAGGGTTTGTCTTCTGCTGGTCTCCTTTGTCCCCAGGTAGATAAGCATGAATGAAGAGCCATTTGTTGGAGTGAAGATCCCTAATAATCTTTCCACTCTGTCAGGGATACGGCAGCTTCTCACAGGCGCTTATTTGGTACCCTGCCTTTGCCCCGGCCTCCAGCAGCCTGGCCTCCTCCTCTTCCTCCTCAATGGAGGGCTTTGGTTTCACGATCCTCCCGCGCTGAGAGTCCTTGCTTCTCTCTGGAGAGGCTGGGATGACAGATGGGCTCAGCAGTCTCCTTCCATGTCCAAGTGTTTCCCACTGAGCTCCAACAGGATGGATCCCTTTCTGACCCATTCAAGCTACCTGTCCTCCAAGGTGCCCCTCGTCCCTCTGCGATGTCTCCTGCCTCCCTCCTCTGCTCCCCGCCCCAAGCTCTGCCTGCAAAGAGAGGCCTCTGTGCCCTTCAGCTTCTCTGCTGAGCCTCCAGGGACAAAGGCCGCCTCTGGGGACCAGCCAGGAGGACACCTGCCTTCCCTCCAAGGCACAAGACAATCCCAGAGTTGCAGAGCTGGAAGTGGCCCCAGAGGTCTCACCTGCCCCCTTGCTCAAGGCTTTCACAGGCTCCCCCTTTCCCAAGGCCGCCTGTTTCCCTGGCTGGCAGCTCCTATTGGCCCCGGCTGCACACAGCTGACCTGCATGGCCCTTCCTGCCATTTTAGTCCATTGGTCCTGCCTTGTGGGGGGGGCACCAACTCTTAAGACACTTCAAAGCTGCTGCCACCACCATCTCTTGCCCAGGCTGCATGCCTGCAAGATTTTGGGGGTTCCATAGAGGGCCAGTTTCCAGCCCCCTCCCCCCTGTGTTCATAGCCCCTCTTAAACCCACTTGGGGCAGACTGACCTTTCCTCTCCCGGAAAACTCCCTGGCAAAACTCCCCCGCTTCACTCCTGGGTGCTGCCCTCAGCCGGAGGACCCATGAAGACGGAGCTGCTGGCTGAGGCAGTGAGGAGAATTCAGCTGCTAATCAAGCGGGGAGGAAGCATCAGCAACAGACAGAAGGCAAATGCAGGAAGGGTGATGGGAAAGAGAAGAAGGGCAGGGCAGGGAGTGGTTCCTTCTGGGCAACTGGAAGGGCTCCGGCAGGGGTGAGATGCTACCGATTTGGGCCGGTTCACCAGAACCGGTAGTAAAAAATGCTTTAGAAAGTAAAAAAAAGTTCTGAGGATTTTGATCGTCGGAACTTTAAAAAAACTTTTTAAAGCTTTTTAAAATTGCCTATTCGCCCAAACAGGTAGTTAAAAATGCTTTAAAGTTCCGATGATCAGCTGTGCAACAATGAACTGAACCGTGCTCATTGGAACTTTAAAAAAAATTTTTTTTTTAACTTTTTTTTTTTACTACTGATCAACTGTGTGACAATCAGCTGTGTCTGATTGTCTGTGAGGTTCCTGCTTGTTGCAGGGGGCATTTTGTGTGAAGTCTAGCTGCTTTTGCATTGTGTGTCAGTTGTGCAGCCACACCCATCTGGTCACATGACCACCAAGCCACGCCCACTGAACAGGTAAGGAAACATTTTTTTTATTTTTATATAAACACAAACAGACAAAACACAACAAACACCACAAAAATATCTTCCATTGACTTCCGGGGTGTGTGGCCTGTTGCCGAGGAGGGCTCAACCGAGCTCCTCTCAGAGATCTGGTCTGTATATCTAAATAAGATCATAGATATCACCCCTTTTTGGCTAAGAAAGGGGCAGGGAGTAGCTCTGTATGCTAGGGTCTATTCGTAATCCACAGCCTTTCTCTTTTTTTTTGGCTGTGGACAGAGATTAGATCCAGCGGGAGCGGAGCTTTTATCTCCAGCCAGTTCTTCTCAGCTGCCTTTTTTGGCAGCCCCAGACAGGCGAGCCCCCCCCCAGGACAAAGCAAAGTTTTTTCAAGCCAGGATTAATACGGGCGGGTCCCACTCCTGTGAGATTTATGCTTTTATTACTATCTTAAATACCAGCACCATTTGCCTTAGAGACTTCTTTGTCTAAACGGACTTCAAAATGGCGATTTCTCTCTGTTGGTGATTGATAGGGGATGTACTTAGCCGGTTTTACCTTCCTGCAGATCGCTCCTTAACAAAATAAATTCTTTTTCTTTGGAAACAGAGGGGAGCGAAAGCGCTGCTTATTTGCTTATTTATTATGGCACCCAGGTCAAAGAAGCGTCTTGCTACAAATGTGCCTAAAGAATCTAAAGAATTTATACTGGAATCACAGCCTTTGTCTCCTATGCCCTCTACTGGAGAATTTTTAACACAGGAATTTTTCTTTCAAATATTTAATGATTTTAAACAAGAAATCAAGGAATTTGTATTGGAATTATATGATGATTTAAAGTCTAAAATTGACCAAATGAAGGCGAATACGTTCGCAGCCGTGTCTGCCCTGTCAGATTATTCTGCTGAAATAGAGAATAAATTGGAAAGCTTGGAGAAGGCTAATTTTAATTTGACTACTAATATTCAAATATTACAACAAAAAATTAGAGACACCGAAGAACAGCTCGTGATGATAAATTTTAATAGGAAGGCATTTGCAATAAGAGTTAGAGGACTCCGCGAAAAGGAGCAAGAGAATCTGAAACAGACCTTTGCTGAAGCCTTTAGCCATGCGGTGGGAAGCCCGGGACTTAACTTTGATTGGCAGATTTGGAAAATTTATCGCCAGAACTCGTTGGTAGTGGAACAGCGACAGCTCCCGAGGGACATAATTATATATTTCTCCACAAAAGAATCCAGAAACGCGATCGTGCAAAAGCTTCATAATAATAGTCTCCGAGTTGATGACCAGGACCTGATTGTCTTCAAAGAAATCCCTTTCCAGATGTTGAGAGCAAGAAGAGACTATGCCTTTTTAACTAAAGAACTTAGAAATCAACAGATTCGGTACAGATGGGAGGCCCCAGCCGGCATTACGGTCACATTTGAGAATCAAAGATTTCGTCTTAACTCTGTTTCGGAGGCCCGAGATTTCTATTGTAGGACTTTGAAGGCGGGACTTCCTGACTCACTTGGAAAAGAGGAGAGACAAGCGGAAGGAGAAGGCAAGCGGCAGGCCGCGTGGCTGCAAGATGGAGGGGGTAGCCTTTCCTCCCCCGGAGAAGCAGAAAAGCGGAGATCGAGGATTTAGACATTTTAAAATATTTGCCAAAGTTGTGGACCGAATGGGGGTTTGCGACCTCTCTCCGGTAGAAAAAGCGGATTAATTCTTATTAGAAGGGAAAGTTGGGTGAAATTACTTTGAGCTAGATCTTAAACTGATGTCTGCATAAATTTGATAGTGGTAAATATCAGACAAGCAAGGGATGAGGGTAAAATATATGCGGAATGATTTACGTTGTTTAAATCCTATTAGAAGAGAAAGCCGGTTGGGATTATCTTAAAATAGATGTAAAATGAATGCGGAATGAATTATGTTGTTTAAATTTTGTTAGAAGGGACTACCTTAAAACAGAAGGTTAACTGACTTTTGTTGAAAGTATTATTTGAATATGTGGAATGATCCATGCTATTTAATTCTTATTAGAAGGGAAAGTTGGGTGAAATTACTTTGAGCTAGATCTTAAACTAATGTCTGCATAAATCTGATAGTGGTAAATATCAGACAAGCAAGGGATGAGGGTAAAATGCATGCGGAATGATTTACGTTGTTTAAATCCTATTAGAAGAGAAAGTCGGTTGGGATTATCTTAAGATAGAATGTAAACTGATTTTTGTGTAAAGTAATACTTGATCTACGCTGCTTAAACTTTACTAAGAAGGGAAAGCTTGGTTAGATTATTTTGAATTATTGTTTGAAAATGAGGTTAAGAAAGATTATTTACGCTGTTTAAATTTTATTAGAAGGGAAAGTTTGATTATTCTTCTGTAAAGTAATATTTGAATATGTGGCATGAACCACGTTGCTTAAATTTTATCGGAAGGGATTATTTTTGGTTAGATTGTATATTGATGCCTACACAAATCTGTATAAATGTTTATCGGAATATAAGGTTTAGGAAGAGGAACGGGAGAGTCTACAGAAGGTTGGGGTAAATAACAAAGAAGTAAGAGACGAGAATAAAATATAGATAGAATGACTTATACTATTTAAGCATAGATAAAGATGGGGGGCTGAGCTCAACACAAAGAGTGGTGTTTTTTTTTCTCTTTTCTTTTCTTTCTTTTTTCTTGTTTTTCTTTCCTTTAATATATTATTTTTATTTTTAATCCATACGTACACAAGATACTTTAGACAGAAGGTAGTGCCAGGTGTGGGCCCTGGGAAGTCGGGAGGATTAGGGATGGGGATTTGTGGGGGGTGGGGTGGGGGGGGTGTTAACATAGTCTTAATAAGAACAAGAATGTATTTATATACGGCGGTTCTTTTTTTTTTCTTTTTTTTTTTCCTTGGTTCATTTTATCAGATCAAACAACACTCGAATAAAGGCATACACCAAGGAGGGAGGTAGAGGGAAAGAAGAGGGAGGAGTAAGGAAGGAGTAAGGGGAATGTAAGGAGGGTGTCCTGGGAGTAAGGGGAGAAGGAAGGTTTGAGGGGAAAGGGAAGTAGGAGGGGAGTGTTAGAGGGAGAAAGGAAAGTTGGAGGGGGTAGATGGGGTGTATGGAGGATGGAAGTGTTAGGTGGGGTTGTGAATGATGAGTAGTGTTTTCTTTTTATTTTGTTTTATTTCATTTTTTTTTCTTTTCTTATAGCAAACACCCTGTATATAAGTGATTGCAAAATGGATGTGAAAATGAATAAAATATATTTTAAAAAAAAAAATCTTCCATTACAAATTGTAAAAAGTATGTCAATTGGTTACAAAGAGCTTTCGTGCGTCTCTTTCACAGTCATCACCTACAATTCATATCATGTTATACATTTTAAATCAAATATATTTATATATATATTTTAGTATCATCATACCTCAATCTTCATATGACTATAATTGTTTTTACGTCCCTTTATATAAAATATTCCAAAATTTAAAGCAAAACCACATGATGGCATTCCATTATCTATTTTCAATATCATCCAGCAACATCACATATTTATAACTTTCTAAATAAAAATTAATTATGTTTAATAACAAAGTTTCTAGACCTCCTTTCTTAAATCACTGTTTACAATTTATATCCAATTTTCCTTTTATCATGTCAATACAAATATTACATTATTAACTTTATCAATCACTTATTTAACAATATCCATCATCATTTCATATATATTTTTGGTCTTAGTTTAATTAAATTTAACTTACTCTTTTTTAAAATATCATAAGCTTTCATACATAACAGAGTTTCTAAACTTCCTTTTATGATCACCATTTAGAATTCATACCAAATTTCCTCTTATCCAACCAATACATATGTGTACATTGTTATCATTATCAATTATTTATCTAACTATATCCATCATCACTTCATTTTTAACATAATGCTCTAATTTTAACTAAATTTGACTAATATTTTGTTATTAGTTTTCATATCTCAATCTGTGTCTTTCCAGTAATAGTGCAGTCTTATGTCTTTTGCCATTTGTGGAATTAGTCTTCTGGTTATTTCCTTAATCAAATTTGTGTGGATTTCTCTTTGCAACTTGTTGCTTTTTACATATCTTGTAAAATCTCGAGACCCTCCATCAGCTTCTTTAATCAGCTTATCTTTGGTTATCAGTAGTGCTTTTGTCAAAGTTTCTCTCCTTAAATCCATCAATTCTTCTCTTTTTTGAAATCTGGGGTAGAGCTCCTTTCCATCTATCTTCCCTTTCCATGTTCCACTCTTTCCATCTCCAACCACACTCAGTTCACCGTCAGTATCCACTATTATCTTGCCTCTTTGTTCATTTCTCCCCTGGGTTTTTAGGACTCTAACCTCCATTTTTGCTGGATATCTTCAACTCTTCCATCGAATTTCACTGTATTATAATTCAGAATTTTGCAGGCCCTTTAGAATAACAGAGTTGGAAGGGACCTTGGAGGTCTTCTAGTCCAACCTTCTGCTCGAGCAGGAGACTCTACAACTTCAAGCAAATGGCTGTCCAGTCTCTTCTCAAATAGCTCCAGTGTTGGGTCACCCATAACTTCAGGAGGGAAGTCGGAGGCATCTCACCTGCTGCCTGGTCAGCTCCAAGAGCAGCAAAGGAGGCTGGAGGCAGCCCAGCCTACGAGCCAAAGCAAGCAAGGTTGGCTGCATCGGGTCCCTCCCTTCTGGGGGCTGTATCCAGAAGTGGCAAAGTCCCTTCAAGCAGAACTGCCACAGCTCCCATGGCCAGGTCTCCGTATGCACCACCTGGGCCAGGTGAGCTCCTGGATCCCAAGAGCAGCCGGGCTTCATCCAGCCAACGTGGTCAGGAGCTTAGCAAGAATGCAGCACAGAAGGATTCTTGGGCCAGTTGGGCGAGGAATGAGTGTCCCATGACAATCTCAGGGGCCTCCCACTCTGGGCCTCTGATTTGTTGCCACAAGGCAAGAGGGATGCCAAGGGATGGGAAAGAAGGCAGAGAAGGCAGCAAAAGAGGGAGCCGAGCCCTCTGAAGGTGAATCGGGGGACCTGGACCTGTGCAGCCCAAAGAGGAGAGGCTGAGAGGATGTAGGATCGCAGTCTGCCTAGATCGGAAAGACCCCAAAGCTTCTTTCAACTCTGTGACGCCATGAAGAGAGAGAGCTCTGGATTGCTGCATGTGTGCTGAAGGAAGACCTGGAGCTGGGCCGGAATTCCTGGTCTGGGTTTCTTTTGCCTAAGAAAGAGAAGCTCGTGGGGATGCACAACATGATAGTCTCCCAGTGCTTGAAGGACAGCAGTCTGTCAGAAATGGCATAGGTTCTCCTGCTTGAGCAGGGGGTTGGACTAGATGACCTACAAGGTCCCTCCCAACTCTCCTCCTCCTCTTCTTCTTTTTCTTCTTGAGGCTCTGGGCATATTTGGCTCAGGGCTAAGAGGAGGGCAGAGCCAGTGGGGAGAAGCGTTAGAGGGATATCAAAAAGGGAGACTGTCCAGGTGGTGAGAGCTGGAGAGTGGCAGAGAGTGGAATGGTTGTCTGCCTCCCAGAGTCAGGGGAGCTCCTTCCCCCAATGTTTTCACACCAAGGTTGCACGGCCATTACTCTGCAGCATGGGCATCCGGGCATCCGAGCCCCAGGCAGGGGCTGGACAAGACCTTCAAGGCCCCTTCTAATCCTACCATTCTAGGACTGATGAGCCAAGCAGCCTCAGGGCCTATGAGAAGTGGGGCTCCTCCTCCCCCAGCTGAGCTCAGTCTGGAAAGGCCAGGACGTCAGAGCGTGAATGCCAGCCAGCTGAGGGCAGCTGGAACCATCTGCAGCCCTCCAGGCCTCTAATCAGAGAGTGGTGCCCACTGGGCCAGGCAACCTTGCACATCTGCAGGGCCTGCAGGTGGGGAAGGGCTCAAGCCAGACTAGCGAAAGAAGCCACGGGAAGCAGGATCGGGATCAATCCCGTGGGGTGTTACCAGTCCCCCAGGAGGAGATCCATCTCATTTGTGGAAGGAAGCTGGTAGGGTTGATGGGGACGCAGGAAAGCCCACAACTGAACCAGAGGGAACTTCAGGGACCACCTTTATCCAGACCCTGCTACCCCCTCCCCCAACCTCCTTCTGCCCGGCTACCTCTGGCAGCAGCACCCATCTGCTGGAACCCTACAGCCCAGGGAAGAAGTGAAGAGAGAGGAGGGGCTATAGGCCGGATAGGAAAACCCCACAGTTGGAGAATGATCCCCATCCAAGCCCCAAGAGCTCAATGGGGTGCAGCCCCATGGTTTGGGGGGGGGGGCTCTTCATTGAGCAGTGCTGCTCACCTGCGGACGAGAGCTGGCCAGACAGCAGCTTTGCCAGGCAGCCCCCCATCCTGCAAGGGAGGCTTTGGAACCCAGCTGGAGGCAGGCTGTGCCAGCTTGGTCATGCCCTGGCCTCTGGGATTGGCACTGAAGCATGGAGGAAGTTGGGGGGACCAGGTGCTGGGAGAAAGGCCCTCCCTGGATCTTGCTGCCAGGCGCACTCGAGGGAGAAAACGGCTGAGGGTTCCCCAGGACAGCTCAGCTTCCCCCACACCTGCTGGCTGACAGGCTGGCAGTGGAAGGGCTCTTTGGCCCAACTGCCCTGGCACATGGGTGGCACACAGTTCTGGGCCAGCCCTGCAGAATAAGGCTTCCCCCAAGCCCCCCCAGAGCCTGCAAGAGATGTGGGGAAGGCAGTGGGGTGGGAGATGTCTTTCTTTGCTGAAGCTCAGCTTCCCTGAGTGGCTGGGTTCTCCTGCGGGGCGCAGATTCTCGGGGCGTCAGGCGGGGGCGCTATTGCCAGAAGAGTGGAAGCCTCTCCCTTCCATGCTGTACTAAGCAGCGACTCCCGAGATCTCCAGAGATGTTTAAATTACCGGCTATGTCATAAATCAGCGGCAGAAACAAGATGAAGCAAGACTCCTGCCTGTTGCTGAGCTGCAAAAGGCTTCATTTATTTACTGCAATGGCCAAAAGAGCAGGCAGCTGTCACCGCAGTCAAAAAATTAATCGGCTCCCGGCTTGTCTTGTCTGCAGCCCAACGTAGCCTCTTGGGGATGAAGTGGCGAGGTGCACTTGGGGGCTCCGCACCAAGAATGTCCCCTCCCCCGAGGCTGGGGGTCTTCCCTCCCCCTGGGGCAAGGGGCTTTTGGCAGCCACACAGCACAACGCTGGTGGGTTGCTTGGCTTTGGCTTCAGACCCCTTATCCCACAGGGGGCTTCGGGGATAGAGTGAGGTGACACCATTGGTTCTTGCTGTGCTTGGGATGACCACAGGGAGGGGTTTGCTTCACAAGCCCTGCACCAGACCTTGGTGGCCGCCCTTCCTCCATGGGTCTCTTTACCCTTTGACTGGCCAAAGGATGAATCTGCCAGCACTGAGGGAGAGGGTCCCAAACACTGCTCGCTTGGAAGGCACCACTGGGCTCACTGGCAGCTCTCGCAGTGCCTGTCCGATGAAGAGGCATTCATGGATAATACTGGAGTATAGGGAAGCTGCATGAAGCAGATGGTTGCGCCAACTGCCAGCCGCATTTCCCTTCCCAACACCACCCCTGGCATGATCAGAAAGGCCACGGGCTGCTCGTCTGCCCACCTCGAAGAGCACCGGTGGCACCCAAGACTGGCTGTGGCTGGGCTCAAAGGGCTTCTTTGGGCTGCGGTGAAATCGGAGAGAGATTTCTTCAAGGAACTCTTAGCGCCTGCAATGGGTTGCACACCTGGAGACAGTCTTCTTTTGCTGAATTGGGGCAGGAAGCTGGGTGTCCCCAACCCTGGTGGCCGCCTGGTCATCTCGACCCGTCCTCATGGGTCCCCCACAGCTTTTCTGAAGACCCCTCATTGCCTCAACCGTCTCGATTCCCTTGTCTTTCATTCTACTTCTGGTCATCAATATTCACGTCATTTTTCTGTTATAAGGGCTGCTCCTTTTTTTCTATTCTGAACCTTCTTTTTCCTCCACTCCAGCCTGTCCCCTCTACAGGCTCTTCAGAAGCACAAGCAACTATTCCGACAGTCCCACTAACTTTGATGTGTTCCAGATCTACCCAATCAAAGGCCTGGCTCAAAATGGTCAATTCAAAAGGAAAAATGAACCATTTTCTATCTCTGTCCCTCCTCTCCACTGTCACCCCAGGGCAGCTGCCTGATCCAGGGTCTCTGCCTTTTCTGGAGCAGATGGTTCCCTTGGTCCACAACTTCTGCCCTCCCTAGTCCTTCTTGCTTTTATCTGCTACCTTTCAGTACTTGCCACCCCCCCACCCGGGAAGGGTTTGGATGCCAGCTCCCAACTTAAGTAGAACCGGGATGGTAGATAACAGCCTCCTTTCATTTCTCGGGGAGAGGGGATAACCTGCCCTCTGCTTTCTCCCCCAGCTTCCTAAAAGCTGCAGACCAGAGATGGAAGCAGGCTGTGGCAAGTGCCACCGGGGCTTCCATGAGCCACAGAGTCAACTCGGCTTAGGCGGCTTGCTCCCTTGGATGGGCTGCTCCCTCCTGGCCTGGTTTGTCCAGAAGGCCTTTCTGGGAGATAGACTTACCAGGCTGACTTGGAGGAGACGGATTCTGAACAGCTCTTTTCATTCAGGCTTAGGCCCAAAGCCGGCCTTGTCCTCAACTGGTCACTGTGGAACTTTCCAGACCCTGCAGGGGGGTGCGGCCCTTTGGTTTCCCCCCCCTCCCAATCTGGGCATCCTTCTGGAGCAGCTCTTCAGGGCAATCACAGTAGGATTGATTGGCCGTGTTCTCCTCTTTGAGGGAGGGGGTGTTTGTATGGGACAATTTCTATATCTGGCACCCCCCACAGGTTCTACCTGCCCTCCAGGCAACTGGGGCTCTTCAAGAAATGGCTGAACAAGGATATTGAGGCCTCTGGACATTAACAGCACATGGATGACTCCCGGCAGTGTTTGTCTTCTCTCTCTGGAAGCAGAGAAGATTGTCCGAGTGCCAGACAGCTGCCTAAGACTCCGTAATGGATGGGATGATGATGGACAGGCTTGTCTGGACACAGGCACCATCCTATTGGGAAGATGTTCCTTGGACAGGCTGAATCGGGTCCAGCTTGGGACCTGCTCACATCTGTGGGAATGAGGGGACTTTTAAAGCCAAAGAAGCCATCCCAGAGCAGGAGAGCTGAAGGCCCTGAAATATTTTGCCCCCTTGATGGGACCAGCTCCATTCCTGCTTTTTTCTGGAACAAACCATTGGGTGGGTCTGCTTGGAACAAATCCCTCGGTTTCAGTGGCCCAATGGGCTTGGAGAGGGGGGAGGCAGAGGGGGCCAGGCACCTGTGAAGTTGCAGGGCCATCAGGAATACTGGGTAAATTACAAAATTAAACCCCCGCACTGATCGCCCTCTCTCTCATTTCTAGAAAAGGAACTTTCTGCCAACCCTCCTGGCTGGATTCCCAAGTCCTTGGGGCTGCTGATGAGAGGCACTTTGAGTGACAGGATGGAAGGCCCAGGAGGGATCCGCTGCCTGGAAGCCCCCAGCTCAAACCTACCTCTGCTGGGCCTTTCGGGGGAGTCTCAGGCTGTTTTTCGTCCTGACCTCTTTTGCAGGTCAGAGGAGATAATCAAAGGGGGAAGAACTGCAGAGAGCCTGGAGCTGGTGGGGGAGGAGGGAGCAGGACTACTGACCCCCTCCTCCCCACTCAGGCAGTATGGGAAGGTGAAGGAAGAGGGGGGGGCTCCTGGGCCACCGCCAATCCCCCTCGCCTGCCCGGAGAAGCTCTTTGCCCCACCCAGCAGCAGGAGGCAGGCCTGTCCACTTCGGCCCACGAGGGTCTGGGGCAGCCGACTCCACAATCCGGAGGCTTCCAGTGACAGCAGCAGCTCAGAAGGGAAGCCTCCTTGCTGAGCAAAGGGCGGCTCGTGGCTTGCCCACCCGAGAGCAGCTCTGACTTGCATCTGCAGGCCAGGAAAGCAGCCAGCAGCCCAGCCAAGGACCTGCCAGCCCTTCCGCCTGACGCGCCTTCCTCGCCGGGCGCTTCGTGGATCCAGCGGAGCATTCTGGACGCTGGGCTGGGAGGCGCCCCATTCGGCCAAGCTCTGCCCGCCAGGCCCTCCCGAGGCCGGGGCTGCCGCCAGCCCTCGCGGCTCCCGGAGAAGGCAGGAGGCGGCCCAGCGCCGGCGGGGAGAGCGGCGGAGGGGAGGCTGGCCGAGATCCCCTTTGCACCAGGGAGCACAAGTCGCGCGGGTCTTTGCAGCTGAGGCCGCACTTTGCACGAGCCCCGGAACCCGTCGCCCGCCTCGGCTTCCCGCGCCGCCCGCCGCCCCGCCCCCGCAAGGTTGCCTGCGCAGGGTTGGCGGAGCTCGGGGCGGGGGGCGGGGCTTCCCCTCGCCAGCCTTTCACGGAGGCGGCCAGCCGGCCGGCCGCCCTCAGCAGCCGAAGCGCCGCCGCCGCCCCTTGCGTCCTGCTTGGCCCCGCCCCGCCTCGACCCCGGCCCAAACTTTCCCTGCTCGGGCAGCTGGCGCGGCGCGGAGCCTGGGCCGGCCGGCGGTGCGGTTCACTGGCCAGGGGCGCCCGGGCAGCGGGCGGGAGGCAGCGGGCGGCTGTGCCATGCGGGGCTCCCCTCGGGCGGCGGCGGCGGCGGCGGGGCGGGAGGGCGGCAGCGGCCCCTACAGCCGGGGGGGCGGCGGCCGGGCTGACACGATGCGGTCGGGGCTGGGCGCGGGCAGGCGGCATGGCCCCCCCGCCTAAGGGCCCCCCCGCCCGCAAGCTGCTCTGCATGTGCAGCCTCTCGCTCTGCCTGACCTACGCCTGCTACAGCCTCATGAGCGGCCCCGGCACCCTCCGCTCCCCGCTGGCCGCCCAGGGCTCCCCCAGCCCCGCCGCGTCCCCTGCCAGCCCCACCGCCCCCCGCCGCCCCGGCCGCCCCGCGCAGCCCCCGACCTCCTCGCCGCCGCCGCCGGGCTCCACAGCAGCAGAAGCGGTGCCGGTTCGGAGCAGCTCGGCTGACGCCGCCGCCGCCGCGCAGGCAGCCGCCATCAGCCCTCCCACCGCCGTCCCCGGGCGACCGGCCGAAAGCCCCGGCGGCGGCAACGCCAACACCTCCGCCCCCGCCGATGAGCTGGCGGACGCCACGGCCACGCCGGCTTGTGGCGAGAAGCGGCTGCCGCAGGCGCTGATCATCGGGGTGAAGAAGGGGGGCACCCGCGCCCTGCTGGAGGCGCTCCGGGCGCACCCCGACGTCCGCGCCGTGGGCACCGAGCCCCACTTCTTCGACCGCAACTACGGCCACGGCCTCGACTGGTACAGGTGAGGCGGCGGCGGGCGGGCGGGGAGTGGGGAGGCTGTCTGGGCGGCAAGCACGGAGCTCCGCGGCGCCGGCCGCCCTCCAGCCGGGCCGTTCGAGCGCCGTCGCTGCCTCCGCGCGCAGCAGGAGCCGCTTGGCGCCCACGCCTGTCCGCAGGTGTGGAGGGGACAGCCGGCCGGCTCGGAAAACGAACGGGGCCGCTCGGCTCTCAGCCGGTTGCCGGCCCGTCGGGCGCGCGAAGGTGGCGAGGCTCACCGGCTCGGCTGCTTTCGCCCGCCCGCGAGCGGTGGCCGGTGGTCGGGGACCACCGGGTCCACCCGCAGCTGGCTCGGCAACCTCGGCCCGGCGGGCGGAGAAGTGCGGGGCGTGGTTGGGACCGGCGCTTCTGGAGGGAGCAGCCCCGGGTGGGCAGGAGGCGGTTGCTCGCCTGCCCCGAGGAGCCTCTTCGTGTCTTAAGGGGGCCCCGAGGGAGCGGCTGCTGGGGGGAGACGGGGGGTGGACCAGCAGGCAAAACTTGGGGCTGAGGAGCAACTTGGCTGCTTTGGGACAGACTCCCCCCCCCCCCCCCAGCGACTTGGTGCCCACCGCTTGGAAATCTCTCTTTCCCCCTTGCAGCGTGGCCACTGCTTGGCTTGGCGACGCTCCGCTGCCCGGCTTCAGCCCTGAAGATAACGGCTGCCTCTTCCCGGATTCCCGGGGGATTTCAGGGCAGGTGGTCTGGGTCGAAGGTGCCATCTCTGGGGCTGGCAGCTGCTGGAAAAGGCTGCCCGGCTGGCTCCTGAGCCTGTGGGGGAGCTGGCTGCACAAGGCTCTCCTGGCCCTCTCCAAGTTTAAGGCTCTGCTGGGGCCCTGAAAGCTGAGGAAGGAGGGGGACCCCGGAGAGCCCAGCCTCGAGGAGGAGGAGGAGGAGGAGGCGGATAGTCTGCACCCTTAGGACTTCTCTGTCTTGGGAAGTCTTGGGCATTGATGAGCAGAGGGGCCCAGGGAGGCTCCATGGGGTGGCCGTTGGTGCTGAGCTTTGCTGGGTGGGGGGCCCATGGCTGCCTTCCTTGCTCAGCTGCCCGCTCACTTTGTGTGCCTACCTTTTAGCACTCCCGAAGGGCACCAGGGAAGATGTTAGAGATGCCCTGAAAACAGGGGCTTCCCCAGGGCCAGGTGGGTGACAAGAGGCAGGAAGAAGTCCTTACTTGCATCCTTACTTGCTTCGACTAGCTTTGATGTGTGTTTAGTGTCTGTGTTTGCTGCCTGGAGTCCGAAAGAGTCCCTGTGGCTCTTTGGGGTAGGAGAGGCGCCTCTTCGCCTTCTGATGTGCAGTTTGCACCTAGCCGCCTCCAGCGTGGCCCCTGGGACAGAGGCTTCAAGCCAGAAGCTGCCTTACTTGTCATGTGCAGAGTCTGGAGGGGCCAATTCTGCTTCCAGTCCCTTTGCACTGTGGGGGAGCTGCAGCCAGTGTGTGCTGCAGGGAGAGGCTGCTGGCCACCCCTGGGGCAGCTCTCTTTGCTTCTGCTATGGTTTGTGTCACACGTGGCTTAGTCCGTCTGCTTTGGCTTCCCTGAAGTGGGGCTCAGTGTTTCTGGTGTGCTTGGGGCTGGAAACCTGCTGTGGGCAGGTCCTGTAACCCTTGACAAACCCCTCATTCTTCAGTGGAGTGGGGATTCTCCTCTGGCTGTGGTCTTGCTGCCCAGAGTGCTTAGTTTTAGCCCAGCCCAGGAATTTGTGGCCGTGACTTTCTTGGGGAGCATTGGAGCACCCAGAAGAGGATTCCTGTATGCAGCTGTCCTGGCTTCTAGGAAGTGGGTCAGGAAAGTCCAGGGCGTTTTGCATTGTGTGATGGCTCCAACAGAACTGAGATGATCCAGGATTCTAGGAAAGGGGTTGCCAGGGACTCTGTCCAGCCAATTCAACAAATGTGGGAGGTCTGAAATTGATCTGGTCCAACAACTGCCCGCCTCTGCCCTAGATGGCCATCCGGTGCCAGGGAAGAACCTACCTGTCCAGTCCTGAGGCAGCCACTTCATTGGTCAACAGCTGGCCCTGCTCCTTGCCTTCTGCCCATGACGCTCCCCCTCCCCTGCTTTGGCTAGTGCCAGAAAGGCAGGTGGTCGAGGGGCCTCTCTGGCCAGACTGGAGGCTTCCTGCAGAAGCAGCTCTTTCTTGGCTCATTTTTGCTGGCCCTACGGCTTCAGCTGAATTGTCAGCTCCGTGGTTTCAAACTCAGGCCTCGGGGTGGGGGGGCTTTCGGATTGGTTCCACTCTGACATTTCCTCCGAGTGGTGTGTCTGTGCGTGGGTGTACATGCCCAGTTAATGGCTCACACAGCAAGAGGTGACACTGCTCATTCTGGCTTCGCCTCAGCCCTCCGTGGCCTCTTAATACTGCATGCTTCGGAAGATGTGAGCACATAAGCCACGATGCGGTTGGGGTGGCCAAATTCCTGGAAGATTCCTGCAGCTTTGCTATTGAAGCTCTGCTTCTCAGCCAAGAGGGGGTCCAACCTGGCCGCCCGTCATGGCTGTAGGCTTTGTGCTGCCCCTCAAGATGGGGGGGGGGAGGGGAGAGGAGGCAGGATTGCTGTAAAAAGCTGGGTGAAAAGCCGGCAGGAAGCTGGGGAGCTTCCTGGCTCAGAAGCTTCTCAGTGCTGGAAAGGAAAGATTGAAGGTGGGGAGCAACCTGTTTGGGGAGGGGGCAGGTGGGGCTGCTGCGAGGGTGTGACCAACCAACTGATTCATGCTGGAGAAAGAGAGAGAGGGGAGTTGATGGAGAACGCCTGGCCTGGCTGCTGCCCCCTCAACACAACACACAACCTCCTGAACCACAAATCCACACAGCCATCTAATCATCTTACCTTGGAGTGCTGTGCAGATGCCATGCTGGGTTTATGACTGGCTGGCCAAGTGTGTCACATAAGCACAGCCCTCATGGAAAACTGGGGACCAGAAAGTATGGGGAGGGGGAGACCAGAAGAGCTTCCTCTCGCTCTCAGATCATCCAGAAAAACGGATTGGTGGAAGGACCCCTCCCTTCGCCCACCCATTTGCTCTGCACTGAGTTAAATTCTGGTGCCTGCATCCGCCAGAGCTTTCAGCACCCCAGATGGGTGCAGCCAAATTGGGGGGAGGGTATTTCTGGGCCCAGGAAAGCAGCTGTGGCCTCCTTGCAGCCTCCCCTGGCCATGGGGCTGGCTCCTCTGGCCCAGAGCCAGCTTGGGAGAATCAACCTGAAGTGGACCGCTACGTTCTGGGGGGTGATGGCAGTTGCTGCCGCACTTCTTGGAACCCCCGACATTGGCAATAATGCAGCATGTGGTGGAGGGGTGAGGGGGGGGGTGAGGGGGCAGCCAGCTTAGTTGCCTCTGGCACTGGATGCAGATTAGCATGTTTAGCTCTTCTGCAGTTAAGGGAGTTGATGTCTATCTGGGTGTTTCCGATTGAATTTTGTAGAAGAAGTAGCAGGATTGGGTGGTAGCCATCTCCCTCTGGGGCAGACAAGGGGGTCAGACTGACAAAAGCAGTCTTTTACTGCGATCTCCCCCTTTCCTGCAAGTGTCATCCTGTCACACATGGGGCCTTACCAAAAGATCCCGGGGAAGCTGCTGGCAATTCACCAAGGTGATTCTCTGATTCCCCAGGTGAGGACAGCAGCAACAGCAGCAACTGAAGTTTGCAGGAGTCTGAATGTGTCAGAAAGGCCTTCAAAGTACAAAGAACTAGTCTCCCAAGAGCGAAGAGGGTTTCAGCTGGGTCTGCAGGAGAGAGAAAGGCAGGCTGCTCCTGCTTGGAGGAGGGGGAGGGCAGGAGTTTCCTAGATAAGTCCTGTTCGCTTGATGTTGGTCCTGACAAAATCTGAGGACAAATTATTAAGCAGTCAGCATTTGGAAAAGAATGCTATTGCTTAGCAGATGTCAGCATGGATTTATCAAGAACAAATCATGACAAATTATATTTGCTACTGAAACTTCAGTTGACCACAGGAGAATTGTGGATGTGGTGACTAAAGAAGTTTTTGGTGAGTTTTTTATGGAAAAACTGGCAAAATGTTGCTGGATTATCCTATGATTAGCCGGACCCAGAGCTGTCTAAGCAATTAGTGCTGTTGTGTGGCTATGCGAGGGTTTCTTTCGGCCCTGGGCTCTTCTCCATGTTTACAAATGGCCTGGAGGAGGCATTACAAAATATTTGCGGACAACACAAAGATGGGAGAGTTCCAGCAGAAGAACAAATATAGCCCAGGGTTGAACTGTGGAGGTAGAAAAGAAAACATCTGAGGAGGGAATCAGAGTTCAGGAGGATCTTGACAAGCTGAAGAAGAGGCCAAAGCAGGTGGTGGGGAGTCCAACAGGGACAAAGGCAGCGTCTTGCATTTGGATGGGAACCAACCCAATCAGAGAGAAGGAAAAGTGGTGCAACCTGAGGCTCCTTCTGTGTGTCAGCAGCCAGAGTAGCCAGAGGTGCTCTTTCTTTTACCTTGGTCGGGCTGCAGGGAGGATATATTGGGCAGCTCTGGGTGGGCAGCGGTCCCAGGCTCAGCGGAGAGTGTACTGGGAGTCCCAGAGGTGATCTGGGGCCTGGAAGGAGGATGTGGAAGCTCTGGGTCTCTTTAGCCTGAAGACGAGAACTCTGCAGGCAGGAAAGAATTGTCCAGGCCTGTTCAGAAGATGAAGGAGCCAGGGCTTTCTGTTACCAAGAGTGGTTTGGGGTTGACTGTGAGAGCTGTTTGCCAGCAGGACAGTTCCTCAGGAGGTGGTGGACTGTTCTTCCTCACGGGTGTTTATAGAGGTGCCCCCCAGAAAACCTGCCTTAGCTAGAGTGTGTGCAGTAGACACCCCTGCTGGGATTTTGGCTGAGGCTGTCACCAAGGATGTCCCAGGTCATTCCCTGCCTTGATGGATCTGTGATTCTGTGCATGGAGTAAAGATGGAGCCCCAGGCCCCCTCTCCCCTGGGAGGGGTTTTTCCTTTTCTCCTAGTCATTATACTGTGCACTTCAGCAGAGATTTCATGATTTCAGGGCTGGTGGGGTTCATGTGGGACTCTTCACACGGCTTGTATGTAGCGGTCATTTCTTGCAAATGATTTTTGCTTGGAAAGGTTTGCATGGATTGAGAAGGCTTGGGGTATGAATAAGCAGCCAACGGCCTAGTGTGAAGAGCTGCGAAGGGAGGCAGATCAACATTTCACCGTAGGAATTACCTTTTGGTGGCTTTATGTACCTACAGTAATCCTGGGAACCTGCTTTGGTGATTGATTACTTGCAATCCCAGCGGACCCTAAAGCTTCCTTGGCTTTTTGTTTTCCTATCCAGCTGCTCTCCAAAGTTGTAACCTTCATCCCTCAGTGCTCCCTGCAGATGGAATTCCCAGGCAGATTGCAGGATTGTTTTTGAGTGTTCAGTTCCCCAGAAATCCCGATCGAATCGCTCCGTGTTTCCCCAGAACTGGAAGTGTGAGAGACAGAATCATTTTCCTGTTGCAGCTGTCGGGTGTTGGGGGGAGTTGGGGCTCCTAACAGGAAGGCAGGAGGGCTGATTGGTTTCCATGGCTGCTGGAGAGTGGCTCAGAGATGCTGCAGCGGCCACTGCCCCTCTATACTTTTCTCTAGCTCCCCAACGGCCCCATGGCCCCACTGAAAGAGCCCTTGGTAGTGCAGATCCCAAGCTGCCCTGAAGGGCAGGTTGGGGGAAGGCAGCCCTGGAAGCTACCCTGGCCTCCTTCCAGATGTCCTGTGTGCAGAGGCTGCTCCCCTCCCCAGTCACCTCTGTCTAGGAATGAAAGGGAGGCTACTTGAGAAGGAGGAATCCGAGGACCAGCAGGTTTGCTTCTGTCCACATGGGCAATATTTTAGAGATGGTGCTCTGGACATCAGCCACGGTGCACATCTGAAAAAGGCCAGGCAGCCTCTACAGTCCCTGGCCCTTCCCTGGAAGGACCCCGTTGCTTCTTGTGCAGGGCTGGAGTGCGCAGGGGTGCCGAGAGAGGGCGCCTTAATACGGCCTTTGGAGTGGCTTAATTCCTTTGTTCAGAATTATTGATTACATTTTAATAGGGAGTTGTGCATTTAATTTAAGTGGGTTTGGATTTTATTCTTTTTGCTTGAGGCCTCCCAGCAGGGCCGGATTTAGATGAAAAGAGGCCCTAGGCTACTCCACTTATGAGGCCCTTTCACCTCCCATTTTTAAGTTTGTAAATTACATGAGAGACAATAAAATACATCATTACTCTGATATATATCAATATATATCAATATATATAGCTGGCCTCCCGACGGAGGGCGGCTCTGCTCTGTGGCAAAGGCAGCGAGGCCACGACCTCCCCTGCTGCGCTCAGCTGCCCGGCTCGGCCCCCTCGCCCTCACCTGCCTGGCTGCTGGTGGGCTCCGTGTCGACGGGGCGGCTACTGGGAGCGGCCGCGCCTCTCGCCCGACCGCCGGTGCCGGGAACATGGCGGGCTCCCCAACTGATGCGGCGCTGGAACGATCTTTACCAATACATTTTTATATTTGTTTAATAGTCATATGCGTAGAATTTCTCCTTATTTTCGGTTCAGTGTTTTAGTGTTCACTGTTTTTAGAATAGTGTAATTTTAATTTTGCTAACAATTTGAATGTAGGCCCCTCTTGATCTTGAGGCCCTAGGCTGAAGCCTAGTTAGCCTAGAGGAAAATCCGGCCCTGCCTCCCAGGTGTTTCCCTGGAGGAGAGAAGGGAAACGTGTCCCTTAAGAGTGAGACCAAACTGCTGTCTGTGCCTTGCTTCTCCCAGGCAAGTGGGGTGAGGAGGGGGCTTCCCCCCAGGGCATCCCCTTTTCTTTGGCTCTGCTGCCAGGACCCAAAATCTCCTCCACGGTTGCTTTTCATCCCTAGCCACTGGGTGGGTCCAGGGGGGCAAGGGGCAACCCTGAAAGTCCATGGTGGGCTGGTCTGGATCATGTTTTTGCTGCTGGGACTGGATTTTCTTCTATCAGGCTCTCTATAGAATTGTGGATCCCACTGTGGCAGATGGCCTGTCCAAGAGACCGAGGGAGTCTGGAAGAACTGCAGCCCTCAGGCGCTTCAGATGTATGGTGTTCTGCGAACCTCAGGACTCGTTTGGTCTGAAGGCCCAGAGACCCGCAGAAGACCTTTCTGGCTGTGGTGTACGACCAAAGGCTGCTCCTCCACCTTCCCAGCTGGTCCACTCAGTGGAGAATGAGACCTTGGCTATTGGTATCTTGTTCCTTGGAGACTATCCAATCTGTTCCTCTGTGTTGCCTGCTCTCCTAGTGTGTCTTTGTAGGCTGTACGTGTGACACTTTGCCAAATCATCCTTCTATAAGGGTCTTTGCACTGGTGTCTGGGTTTCCTAGGCAGGAAATGACTTCTTGGTTCTGGAACCTTTTTATTGGTGTTTGAGCTGTGGCTGACAGGGAAGCTGCTGCTGAGGTCCAGAAAAAGAATCCTTGGTGCTACTGCCCAGCACCAGCATTGCTCTTCGCCAGCATGTTGAGGCTGAAAAATTAGGGTCTGTATGTGTGCATGTGAGAGAGGGAGGCAGGGGGAGAGGAATGCCTTGCAAAAACTTGGTGAGCAGGGTGGGCATTGCTGCTTTTTATTTCCAAGCTTGGCGGTTTTATTCACTGATTCATTTTATGTCATATGTAAAAAAAAGTGGGGGGAGTGAGAAAATCCTTTTAAATATGCAGTGCTTGAGAGCTGCAGAAAGAATGTGTATATTTGAGGAAAATTAGCTGTTTTTCCTTCCATGCACGAAAGTGTCCAACTTAAAGAAAGCACTCCTGTCCTGACTCACATCAGTTTTTACATGCTGCAGGCATTGAGGATGGGTCATAAACTCCTGGGCTCTTTATGACTTCAACTATTACTAACACCACTGCCCTTATATAACTGAAGGCATTTACCTTGACAAACTGTCCTGTGAATTCTTTTAAAAATTGCAATATAAACAGAAGATGACTACACCTTAAATTACTGTTCACCTCCAAGGTTACAGGATGGGTAGGTGGATAAGATGAATAAGATGAGCATGGAAATTATCTGAGGAGCAAGTATGGGAAGGAGGGCAAGAGGGAGTTTGGAGCTGATGCAAAATCTTGAGCAAAGGGGAGGTGGCCAAGGAGATGTGTGGCTCCACAAATAAACATCCAGTCCCTGAGTAAATTTTTTGCAATTGGGGAGGTCTTATTATCTGAACATGAGCTTCTGAGTGAGCTGGATCAGAGACCAAAAGTCAAGTTGGTTGGGTCAGCTCAAGTGACCTTTCATTTGGGCTTGAGCTTTGTTGATAGGCTTTCAGGTGCCACTGCTGGATACTGGTGATAGATCAAAGTTGACCCATGATGTGATCCCTGCCTTAAGTCATCCTGACCAGTGGTGAAATTCAATTTTTTTTACTACCAGTTCTGTGGTTTGGTGGATGTGGCAGGGGAAGGTTACTGCAAAATCTCCATTCCCTCCCCACTCCCCACACTGGGGCTAGCCAGAAGTGGTATTTGCCAGTTCTTCGAACTGCTCAAAATTTCCATTACCGGTTCTCCAGAACCTGTCAGAACCTGCTGAATTTCACCCCTGAACCTGACTATTTGTTCTGGAGGATCTGTTTCCAAGCTCCAATTGTCCATTGGAAGCAGCGAGGAGACTCAGTGAGAAGGTTGTTCATTGCCAGTGGCTTTGCACTAATCTAGAAAAAAGTTATTTATATTTTCAAAGACCAAAAACATCATATTGGATGAGTACAGTACATCCTGTTGAAATAAGGCTCAGTCAAAGGCTATATTGAAACTTCAGCACTTCTAAAATATGATTGTTGATCCTAACTACATGGAACATCTCTTTAGTTTCCTGTAAATTTCTAGGTACAAGTCCAAATGCCACGTCTGATCCATGAAATGATGGCAGCTGTTGCCCAATTAACGTATGCAGCTGTTCCAAAATCCAAAGTTCTTTTTGGATGCCTCCGTTGGACATCGGAGATGAAGTGGGTGAGATTAGCCTGAGGACCTTCACTGTAGGGGCACCCAGCAGGGCAGATCCTCCTCTTGAGAGGCTCTTGGACACTGGGAGGGAAAAGGAAATATTTCAAAACATGGACGTTTCAGTCCGTTGTACTTGCCAAGAGGCCTGATGGTTCTTCAGTTTAGCAGTTCTGAGAAACAAAATCAAACGTTTCCCAGAGACTCCATCTCAATTAATTCACTCAAGATTAGGGCTGGCATTTTGCTTATTTAGTTCTCAGGATTCTATGTCCTGACACCTTTTTCCTGCCATTAAACCTGGTTTATAAATCTCTCTGTAAATCTTGTTTGGAGCTTGACAAAGAGTTGGCTTGCTACATTTTGAGAGCCATGTTATATTGATCTTCCCTATCTAGATTTCTGATGAACAGAAATGCAGCTTTTATTGTTGTGATTAATGTTCATGGCCATGTTTGTTTTATTCTGCTGGCCCTCTATTAATGTCAATACTTTGCAGCAATTTTCAATTTTTTTTTCAGTGCAAGGAGATTGTCTGCTTTTTTTTGGCAGAGTTAATCGGTAGCTTACAAGAATCAGGAACATCCGCGCATACTCCCCTCCCCCCCTCTCTCTTTCTCCATAGTGAGGGGGGAGGAGTATCCAGGATGGGGTTTGACTTTGTCCTCTCATGATTGGATGAGTCAGATAAGCTCTTTGGGTAACGCCCCCTGGCCAGCAGGACTACCCATTCTTCTGACTCATCCTACAAGGAAAGGTTGCACTACTCGGTAACTCCAGTAATTTACAAAGGAGTAAGGAAAATAAACTTGGACCCCGTGAATCCTGCCTCCCTTCATCGCACACAGCCTCCTCCTGCAAGGATTGGACTGCCACAAGCCCCCTGGGGCGGCACGCTGCCCTGGCCACTGAGTGAGACGGAGTCACTCAGGGAGGACAATTGCCGGGCAGGCAGGAGGAGAGGGCAATATGCTTCCTAGAGGCAGCCCTTGACGCAGAGGCTAATCAGGAGCAGAAGCGCTCCTCTGCTCCCCTCGGGTTGAGCCACTGGAACACCTGTGCTGGCAGCCGACAAGGTGAGAGCCGGAAAGGCTTAGAAAGAGCTGCAGGAGGCAGGGGGAGATGAGCTGCAGCCATGGCAAGCCTGCAAAGGCAAAAGCCATTTCCATGTGCTCCAGCAAGGAGGAGCCGTTTGAATTTGGAGCCGGGGCCATCTTGAAACCATGTGGTCCAAGATGGCTGCCCCCAGCAGCTCAGAGGAGGCAGGCAGAGCCTTAACTCTCAGCCCTCCAGCCACAACCGGAGGCTTGTGGAGCCCTTGAAAGGTGAGAAACCATCGCAGAGGCATTAGCCAAGGGCGGGGGACGCAGCAAAGGGCCAAAAGGAGGCTTGTTAAGGGAGTTAGAGGCAGGCGGTGGATCCCCCCCCAAGCCTACTTCCTAGATGAATCACAGAGGCAGCTGCCACAAGACTGCACGAAGAACCCTGCCCCCCCCAACCTGAGAACTCCTTCCCTCCCAGGGGAGGATTCCCTTCGGCTTCGGTGCTTCAGAAATCCTGCCTAAAAGCCCGTTCTCTCCCTTTCTAACTGCATAGTAACAGGAGAAGCCCCCCCCCCACCCTTAAGGACACTCTCCTTTAAGTAGGAGAAAGAGACTTGGGGGCGAGAATGCCATCAGAAAAAGACTTCCAGCAAGAGTTTTTTTTTGGGGGGGGGGCTAAGTCTCCTTCACCCTTAAGAAAATTCTCCTTTGAGTAGGAGAAGGAGGGGGGAGGGGCGGGAAGTCCCTGAGTAGGAGGCAAAACAAAAGCTGTTTTTTGTGGCTAAGTTCTGAGGGCGGGCGATGGCAATTGCCCTGCAAAACCATTTGGAAAGAAGGGGGGAGGGGCCCCACGTGGCCCAAGCCAAGGAAGACTATTCAGCCCCCAGGGAGAGACAGAAGAACCTCCAATCAGGCTAGAGATTACCCCCCTCCCCCAAGGCTTTCCAAGGGTGGGGGTGAATAGGCAAAGAGCAAATGCTATACAATACAATACTATGCAATACAATAGCAGAGGGGGCAGGAACTTTGCAGGTCTTCTAGCCCAACCCCTTGCCTAAGCAGAAATTCCTACACCATTTCAGACAAATGGCTATCATTACTAGTCGAGCCCAACGGTTAACACATCTGCCTAAGAGGCAAGAGAGCACAGGTTTGATTCCCAGCAAGTGTATGGCTAGCTGATGAGAGCTAAATAGCTTGAATTATTATGCTGACTCTGTAAACCACTTAGAGAGGGCTGAAAGCCCTACGAAGCAGTATATAAGTATAACTGCTATTGCTATTACCATCCAACAGCTGCTTAAAAATCTTCCACTGTTGGGGCATTCACAACGTCCGGAGGCAGGTTGTTCCACTGATTAATTGCTCTAACTGTCAGGAAATTTCTCCTCAGTTCTAAGTTGCTTCTCTCCTTATTAGATTCCACCCATTACTCCTAGTTCTGCACTCAGGTGCCTTGGAGGATAATCAGGTTGCCTCTTCCCTGTGGCAACCCCTGAGATATTGGAACACTGCTATCACGTCTCCACTAGTCTTTCCTTTCAGTAAACTAGACCTACCCAATTCCTGCAACCGTTCTTCATAGGCTTTAGCCTCCAGCCTGATCCCCTCTATTGCTCTTCTCTGCACTCTCCCTAGAGCCCCCACATCCTTCTACATCATGGTGACCAAATTGAATGCAGAATTCCAATCTGGCCTTTCCAAGGCCTTATAAGGTGGGATGAACACTTCACGGGAGCTTGATTCTATTCCTCTGTTTATGCAGCCAAAAACTGTGTTGGGTTTTCTGGCAGCTATTGCACACTGCTGGCTCATATTAAAGGGTGGTCCACTAGGACTCCAAGATCCCCTTCACAGTTACTACTGTGGAGCAAGGTATTCTGTACCTGTGCCCTTCACCCTCGTTGCCTAAAGGTAGAACCTTACCTCTTTGAATCCCATTTTCCTAGGTAGTGTCCAATGTCCAAGGGTATCAAAATCCTTCTGTATCTGTAACGAGGCGGACGATCTGCGAAGCCCCTGGACCAGGGGTTGTCGGTATGACTTCCGCCCTTACCCCTGATCCCCAGGGTCATATGGGAAACCCTTCGGGAGGGGGCGGAAGGGGTTCAGTTGGCGCCTCACTGGCTCCGGAGACTGTGGTTGCAGAGCTCCAGTCGCTTTCAACGGAGAGGCCATGGAGAATCCCCCAGGAGGGAATATCCCTTAACCAGGGGTCACTGGAGCACCCAGACCGTCAATGGCTTCAGCTGACCACTTAGCTCTTGGAACGGAGCATCCTGGGGAAAGACCCTTCCCCCCCCCAGGGTGAAGCAGACTATCCAGACTGCCCGCACACCTTCCACAGAGCGTATATATGGCTCCATGTGGCAGGCCTCTGCCTCATGGTATAATTCCCTGGGGCACAATCCTAGCCAGGCCTCAGTGCCTCAGATTCTGGACCTCTTCCAGGCAGGCCGGGACAGAGGGTTAGCTTCTAACACAATTAGGAGACAGGTCTCAGCCTTCTCGCCAGTTCTCCTGCGTGGCAGGAACCAGAGCTTGACTCACCATCCTATGGTCAGGCAATTCCTCAAGGGGGCTTCCAACCCCAAACCGCATGCAGCGTTCAAGTACCATTCCTGGGACTTGCACAGGGTAGGGGACGCTCCAATAGGCACTCCATCTGAGCCTTTACGAACAGCTTCCCTTAAGTTCCTGATTTTCACGGTGGCCTTTCTGGTGGCCACCCCCCCCCCCCGCCAGGCAGATATACGAACCGCAAGCTCTCCACCGGGGAGGATCCCTGCTTCCCCCTCCAAGACAGAGCGGGGTTACGTCCTTCATCCCAAGGTGGGCTCCTGCCTCCATCAAACCCAGGAACTGATTTGCCCAACTTCTGTCCAGATGTTGGGAAAGAAGTGGCTCACTCTGGGCAGAAGGAGGGCTCTGAGGATTATCTCGGGAGAACCAGGCCAGACAGGAAATCCGAAGCTCTGTTTGTTTCCTTCCAAATAGGGGCCTGGGTAACAGGGTGACTTCCACCACAATAGGTAGGTGGTTGCAAACCTACGTTGCCACTGCATACCAATTGCAGGGCTTACAGACACCAATCATATCACAGCTCACTCCACGCGGAGCGCAGCCATGTCCATGGCCTGGGCCACGCAGACAGCCCTGGCCGGAATCTGCAGGGCAGCCATGTGGGCTTCCCCCTCTCCCTTTGCTAGGAACCATAAACTGGACTCTTTTGCCCCAGCAGGGCAAAAGCCTCTTGGACGCAGGGCCTCTTGGACGCAGGGCGTTGCAGGCGGTTCACAGGGCGGAGCCCACGCCTCAACCGGCATGAGGGTCTCCCTCCCTAGGGACGTGCAGGCTTTGGTACGTCCCATCCTGGATACTCCTCCCCCCTCACTATGGAGAAAGGGCGTTGGTACTTACCTGATACGCCTCTTCTCATAGTGGGGGGAGGAGTATCCAGTCCCTCCCTGACTATGTTTGTACGACTAAGTTTTATGTTCACAGTTTTATGAAGTTATATAAATATTGATGTTGAAGATGTTAAAAGCTGAATTAAGAGTCTGGAGTGAATGGTGCAACGAGTCGGATGGAGCTCTTCGTCAAAAGAATGGGTAGTCCTGCTGGCCAGGGGGCGTTACCCAAAGAGCTTATCTGACTCATCCAATCATGAGAGGACAAAGTCAAACCCCATCCTGGATACTCCTCCCCCCACTATGAGAAGAGGCGTATCAGGTAAGTACCAACGCCCTTTCTCAGCCCAATATTTCTGGATGGCTCGTCCCTCATCCTTCAAGCCAGGAATGTTTTTCCATATTGCCAGAGGTCTTTTGTAGCAACTTAAACCAGGAACAATCAATCCCAAAACAGGACCTCAGAGCTCTGACTAGTAAGGTTCATTTGAAAAGAGAGTGGGGATTATGACCAAAAACTTCCAGCAAGAACTTTTCCTTTCCAACGAGGCCTAATTATTTGCCGTAAGAGCTTTTGAGGGTGGCAGACAATTTACTGTTATCAAGAATCTGTTGCATCTTTCCTTAAAATGCAGGTGGGCATCCTCTGATATCCTGAGGTTCAGCCTGTGGTTGAAGGTGGAGATGGATGAATATCAGTATTGCAAAGGATGAAAATAACACTTGGCCGCAAGTGATTTTCCAATGTCCTGTTTTTCTCATTCCGGGTCAGTCATAATTCAAAGCATCCTGTTTGCTGTAGCTGCCCAGAGCTGTCAATTTTCAGGCAACCCAAGGGTGTCTTCTTCTCAGGCTGAGCCCAGCTGTTCGTTGCAGCTCTCTGTTGTGCGTCCATAATTCAAAGCATTGAGATTCCTCTGGTCTGATTTCACCTTTTGTTGATGAATTTTGAGCCCATCTGAATGCAGAGTAAAATGACAGGACTTTCCTTCTCGGAGAAGGAGGCTGCATTGCAAGCTGCCCTGTTCCCTGCTGGCTTCCTGAGATGATGACTAGGCAAAACACAAAAGAGGCAACGTAGGTGATGATGATGATGATGCTTCCATTGGGCAAACTTTTTTGTGTGGAAGGAGGATGGCAGAAAATCGGTTATGATTGATGAGCGGGGGAGGGGGCATGATGAAGTTCCCAGGTTAGGAATCTTCTGCTGAACTTTCTGGTTCTTTGCTTGCATGCAGAGCCCTAAAAGCTAATAGTAACTTTTAAATAGTTTCTTAGGAGAAATAGAAGTTTTTTTGGAAAACCTCAAACAACCTCTTGGTCTTCTTTCTGCTCTGAAAATAACATGTCTGCCTCCCCCCCCCCACTTTTTTCCCCTGACCATCTGAAACACCCAGCAAGCAATTCTGGTGGGAGCAGACTCTACAGGTGTGTTTGTTCAGAATTTGTGATGTATCCTCAGTCTGTGCTGATCACTGAAGAGCAAGTAACACAAGTGCTTTGGATGTTTGGCTCTACGTTACCCATATTTCTGAACCTTGACCCTGGTGGCAATGGCTGATGGAAGCTAGAACCTAAAACAGCTGAAGAGCATCTGGTATTTTGGGTAGTTTTCTTGTATCTGAGGGGATGAATTGGTACTTCCATCCCAGGAGAAGGGAATTCTCCTGCTCTTTAGGTGAAGTCAGATGCTTCTCTTCTGGAAAATTTCCCAACTATAGTATCTGTTGGAAAGAAAGGAATTCCTTCAGCTTATCTTGGCACTACCTAGAGCCAATACCTGGTTTTGCCACAAGCCGCCTGGTGGGCTATTGGTGCAGGGCTCAGGCTTCCTGGTTGGACTTCTGGGCATCCAGTGGGTGGGACTGGACTGCCAGGCCCCCAACCACAATGTGGCAAGCTGGGGAAGAGTCTTCCCTACAAACTCGGTCAATCAGGAGATGCTCTTTCTGGGCATCAAGAAGACCCAGATGCTCTCTCCCCCTGGCAGCAGTTCAGGCCAGGCCCTCCTTCCCACTGTCCCTTCTGGGCTCCATGGTCCTGAAGCTGTCCATCCGTTGGCTGGTGCTGCAAGCGGGATCTGGGCCTGGGAGCCCCTGGTGCTCTACCTTGGAAAGTCTCAGGGTGCCCGAAGGGGGAAGAGAACGAGGCTGAATGTGGAGTGTGGCAGCGGTGCTTGAAGGGTCTCTGGACTGAGGTGAGGAATTGGATTTCCCCTCCTTTGTCCTTCCCCAGAGATGAGAATTGCTGCCTTTTTACAATTGCACACAGATGTATATACCCACAGTGGGCTTGGCATCGGAGGAGAGGGATCCCAAAGAAAGGAGGCCATGGTGGGGGGGTCATCCTATGCCAATCAGTTGCCAGGCTTCCTTCGTCCTCCTGCCTTGTTCTTAGGAAGAAGATCCCCTCCCCCCCCAATTGGGCCCTGAGCTGCTTCCAGATGGGCCTGGCTGCTGCATCCTCCACTCCCTCGTCCACTCTGGGGCTTAGTCCTACAAGTAGAGACGTGAGGTGTGTTATTCTCCCCCACACCCCAGGTCAGGAAGAGATGGAGCCCTGATGGGAGGGGGAGGCTGTTCTCAGGCAACCTCAGACAAGCAGGACCTTCTTCGCTTGGGGTTAAGCACAGTAGCGAGTGGGAAAATTGGATGCCACCTTCAAACTCCAGGTGCCCCTTAAAGGCTATAATTGAAGCTTAAACCTGTCTGATTGGGGGTGATGGGGTGCTGATCTACAGAGAGAGAGAGAGGGGGGGGGAGAGGGAGAGAGAGGGAGAGATTTTCTCTCTCTCACACACACAAACACACAGACAGAAAGATACACACACAGACACACACAGACACTGAGGCAAGTGTTCCCCTCCACCCCACTTGGGGGAGACCAGGAATATTTAAGGAAAGCAGGACTGTTGGGGCCCCCATTTGTGATGCTTTTCGGGATTTTAAGAGGAAGGAGAAGAAAAGGCTTCCGGCTGCAGCTGTTTCTTCTGTTTCTGTGTTTTTCAAAGAGAAAAGATGGACTCTGAGGAATTCCTAGTTTTTAAAAAGATAGAATGGAATTATTTGCTGGCACTCCTTAGAACCAACAGAGAAATATAATACTGTAGTCAGTGACCAAAATTAAATATAATCTTTAAACAATTAGGATATATGGACTATTATTAAGTAAAATAAAACAATTCTAAAATCTATCCAGATAATTTGGTGGATTACTAAAGCTATTAAGCAACCATTTCATTACTAAAAATAAAAGAAACACTGTTAGTCCTTGACTTATAACCATTATTTAATGACCATTTGAAATTGCCGTGCCACTGAAAAAAATTATTTATGACTGGTCACACTTATGACCCCTGTCCTTGTGGTCATATATCAAAATTTGGGCACATGGCAACTGGCATGTACTTATGACGGTTGCAGAGTCCCAGGATGACGTGATCACCTCTTGAGACCTTCTGACAAGCGAAGTCGAAGGAGCGGGCAGGTTCACTCAACAACCGTCTTACTAGCCGTCTTTCTTTGCTAACTAACAAGTGGGTGACAAAAAGAAAAGTTGCGAAATGGGGCAAAATTTACTTAACAACTATCTACCTTGACAACACAAATCTTGAGCTCAATTGCAGTCATAAGTCATAATGCTGAGATTTTAATTCAGTAGGGACTAAACCTTTGAGCAGCTTAAATGATGATTAAGGTCAGTCTGTATTTATGGAGAAGCAGCACCTGCAATACTAACCAAAGGCTGCGTCTGGGTTGAAAGGATTGTTGGTGACAACACTGTTGCCCAGGGGGACACTTCTTTGCCAAAAGTAACACAACCTTTGGGGAGGCTCCTTTCTTTGAAGGCATTCCTTCAACTGTGGCTGGCCGTTAAAGAAATGCAGGAAGTTCCTGAGTTACGACACAATTGGGAACAGGTTTGCCATCTCTAAGTAATGCAGTCATCAAGGGGCATTCCAGTTGCCATGGTAACACCAGGATGCCTGGGTCATTAAGTGGGAAGCAGCAGAGCCCAGGTAAGCTATCGGGTGCTGGTGTGTGTGTGGATGGAGCTTTGGAGGGGGCAGTGCAGGCTGTGTCCAAGATCAGGGAGGCCGGGGGGGGGGGAGGAGCAGGGTGGCATGCCGCACTAGGAGGTGGGGGGGGCTCAACCCAGCATCTTGCAACTTTCTGTGTTGGATTCCCCATTGACTTTCCTTGTGGGAAGCTGGGAAGGGAGGGGAAGGGATCTTGTGATTGCCAATGTTGTGAGTGCAAGCCAGTTGCCAAACGCCTGAACCATTGTGTGACTGAGGTGGTGGGAGGGCAGCAAATTTGAGGAATGGTTAGGCCTACAAGAGTCAGCTAGCTTAGCAGCAGAGGGCAGGGAAGGGCAGCAGAGAAGGGCCGGTGCTTCTGATCGTCTCTCCTCCCAGGGGCCTGGTGATAGATGATCTTGCCTGGGGAGCCACGGAATCTCTCCCTCCTCTGGAGCTGAAGGTCATGCATTGAGACGGTTGGCCAGGGCTTTGGTTGGGCTAAGCGCTCTGCCTGGCATGGCTGAAGTTGTGTGAAGCCCATCTGTGAGTCCAGGCCAAGGTGTGGCGTGCCTGACGGAGGAAGCGTGCTCAGGGCCAGGCCAGGCCAGGCCAGGTGGTGCTCCACAGGGTCTTAGGTGGGACTTCCAGGCCATGGAAGCATAAAGTTAGAGCATCAAAATGGCTTGAAGACTTCCACTTGAGCCAGTAATGCACAGGCAAAGGTAGAATTGGAGCAATATAAATCATGGAAAAGCACCTTGAGGTTTTGATTTCGGAATGGATTTGGTTTAAACCATTATTAATTCACTTGTCAGGGAAATTCTGTAACCATCCTTTCCAATAAAACGGAATTCTACTTCTTTGATATAATCTAAATACATGTTCTTTAGCACTGTACTTAAAACCAGATGTAGCTATCAATTTTGGAAGTACAGAGTGTATAGAGAAATGATTTAGTCAGATTTTTCTCCAGATTATTTTTCATTAGAAAATAGAAAGTAATCATTGTGTCAAGCCAACTTGTGAGAGATCTTTGTGAAGTCATCAGGCACCAAACAGCACCAGCTCAATTAATTGTTGTCGACGCTTAGAGGATTTTTTGGCTGAGATGTGTGAGGGGAAAAAACATCACCGGCTTTTCCATTGTACTAATAATATTTATTTCTTTATCAGCTTTTTAAAAATATGACATTTTAAATTAATTATTTCATTTATAAACTATGTGTTTTTCCAGATGAAAAAGAGGCAATTTCAACCAAGGAAGCACCAGTAATTTCAGCTGGCAAGTGGTTGGTAGAGTCTCCCTTTGTCTGTGTCTGTCTGTCTGTCTGTCTCTCTCTCTCTGCATGGGAAGGAAAAGCAAACTTTCTGCTTTTTACCAGGAAGGGTGGTCTAAATCCGAAGGACAGGTGGCTCCTGTTGCATTTAAATACCCCTTTTAAAGATACGTTGTGCTCTCTAAAGTCCACAAAGAAGCCACAGCCCTGGAAAGTATGACGCTGAGAATGAAGGAAGGATGATGGTTTTTAGAACAAGTTTCTAAGGGTTCAGTTTCTCTTAGCTCTGCTGAGGAGGCCGTCCTGACGCTTCTCTCCCTTTTCTCCATGATTTTGGTTCTCAAGTTGCCCCGCTCCCCATTGGCAGGAGAGGCATCCCAAGGGGCCTGGGGCTTCCTTTGCCCATTCCTTGCAGGACCCCAGGAGGAGCAGCATGGATGGGGCGGGGCTCCGAGCGTCTTTGTGGCCGACCACCTCTTCCTCCTCTCTTGGTCCATCCCTGGGAGATGAGCTTAGAGCCCTGCCCTTCCCTCCTTGTCCTCAGTCTGCCCCTACAGAAGCAAGGGGAGAAAGACTTGCACAGGGCTGGGTGTTCAAAATCACGCCTGGTGCGGAAAAGTGGACAAGAAGGACAGTTGCTCCTTCGCAAATACTGTGGGGAAAGTCGCCCAGTGTTGCTAAATATTGGAAGGATCGGGATAAAGGAGTTTTGTTTTGGTTTACACAAAACGGGGAATTCAGCTTTGGGATTCATTACCGTGGTGTGGCGCTGGCTGGCATGGCTGGCTTCAAAAAGGGTTGGTCCTGGGGACCCCTGGCTGTTAGCATTGATGGCTGTGGGGCTGCCTCTGAAGGCCATCTGCTGGGGCTTCCTTGGTGGGCCCTGTGAGGACAGACAGCTGGACAAGACAGGCTGGGAATCCCACCTGGGAGGTACCACTCCTGAGTCGGGGTCTCCTAAAGGAGCCGGCTTGACTGCCGGGAGGCAGGGAGGCAATCAGTCCCTCTTAAGTCAAATGGGAGGAGATTTTTTGTGTGCATTGAAGGGCAGGAGGGGAGATGCCTGCAGGGCTCGGCCCACTTGGCTTGGGGGAGAGGGATGAGGAGGAGCTGGGTGCTCCTTCTGCCCTCTGGTGCTGCAAGCTGGCTCAGCTTGGCTCCTTCCCTGCTTCTGTTGAGGAGGAGGGTGCAGTTTTATTTGGGGCCCTTCCCTTGGGGAATCATTTCTTTCTTTCCTGAATTAACTTTCTCAATAACTCAAGGCAGCAAACAGCTAATCCTCCTTCCTCCTCCTATTTCCCCCACCAGCGGAAGCCTGTGAGGTGGGTTGGGCTGATGGAGTGACTTGGCTTTCTTGCCGAAGTCGGGACTGGAGCTCACTGTCTTCTGAAGACAGGCCCAAAGTCACCCAGCTGGCTTTAATGCCTAAGTTGATGTTTAATAAATTTATAGGCCGCCCAATCCCGTTGGAACTAGAACTCACAGTCTCCTGGTTTCTAGGCCAGCACCTCAGCCACTAGGCCAAACTGACTCTGCCTGGGCCCTGGCCATAAGAACAGGCCAGCTCGTAATAGGAGATTCCAAAGAAGGCATTGGGTTCCATCTGGCCTTTTATTTTTCAGAATTGACCTAAAAGAGTATTTTGGAGGGCTTTGCCGTGTCCAGTGCATTAGCCACGTCTCTTCAAAGAACTGCATTAAAGGGTTTTTGCAACTGGATGGCATTAATAATAATTCCTTGCTTTTTAAAACAAAGCCTGACCTTGGATACGCTTGCGGAATTACACACGAGAAAGCTGCAGATGGAGATTAGAAATCATTTTAGCAGAACAGAGGTCAAATTGTCTTCTGCACTTGAGGTTCTGCATCCAGTTGAGGGTTTAGCTGTGGAGACCAATGAAGATGCTGGAGCGGGTGCAGGAGATCAATTTGAGGATTTGCCCAAGCCAGCAAAAGAGGGGATGATCGAGCGATTATAGGATGAGAGGGGTCCCCCACAGGGAGGGTGAGAGGGAGACTAAAGAGCTGAGATTCAGGTTGGGAGGAATTCCTGATGGAAAATGGGTGGAACTATTTACACTGAAGCATTTCAGGTGGTCAACTGTGGAGGAGGAGGAGTTGGGGGAATGGACCTAGAAGTTCTCCTGCAGTTCGGATTCCTTCTGTTTCATGAATTACACCTTTGACTGAGACTTGTCAATATTTGGGCATCCAGGCAAAACCTCGGGGAAAGGGCGCCCTGAATTCCCAGCAGCTCAGAATCTGCCTGTCATGATCCCGACTAACAAACCCAAGTGAATCAGAACTCTGAGGCTGAGGTCAAACTTCTTTATTGGCTACACCTTATTGGCACAATGAAATGGAAAACCAATTCTAAATGTTTCCTATGATTTCAATATAATTAATATAGGAAATAACTCCCTCCCCAAGTCACAAGTTTATGTTGGCCAATAAATTAATCTCCAGGCACGCCTCCCTGTCTCTGTCCAACACCTGTAGAGATAACCTTGGTTCCCACGAGAAAGTTCTTGTTTTGTCTAGCAATGCAGTTCATCCTCCTTCCTCTTCCCCATTGTGCGAATCAATTGAGGAATAGAAAAATGACTTCTGCCAGGTTCAATTTGAACTTGACACTGCCTTTCAGTCCGGCTGGATGTAACACTCTCTCTGTGTGTCCTTAGGATGTTGGCCAGTGCACTGCACATGCTTCCCAGGTGGGGGTGGGGGAGATCTAGGCCAACATGAGTTGGCTTGCAAGGCATTTCTTGGAGAAGGATGATAGCTCACTATCTGTGGGTCCTCTTGGTGCCATCCATGGGTCTAATTTTGGTACCCTGGAATGGGAGGGGGGACAATGATAAAGAGTATGAATTAGCAAATCAAAGAAAGGAAGAAAATGACCATGTGAGACGGGCAAGAAGAGAAGAACATAATTGATCTGAAAGTGATCCAGGTCTCCTGGGGCAGAGTGGCTGAATATGTGCAGGTCTTGAAGGTTTAATAATGAACAGAAGGGTTCAAATCCATGTCAGAGGATTTGAATTGGTTGGAGTTGCATGTTGATACTGAATGAAGATCATAGAGGAAGCAAAATTTGGAGAAAATTACACCATATTCTGAAATAAGGCAACCCAGGTGAAAAAGGTGTCAGGAATGAGAGGATGGAGCCAATCAGGAGAACCCAGATAATTATTGGCCATTTGAAAGCCCAGTCTGCACCTGGAGCAAAGCATGGCTGATTTTATTCTGTTGGATGAAAGATTAAGAAACTTAGTAAAGGATGCAAACTTAATGAGAGACCCTGGATGTGATTCAGGCCAGTTTTTGATAGTGTCAAGTACAAATATTGGGTAAAAACGGACACAGGAGGAAAGGAAAGAAACCAAGGAAATGAGACTAAAAGTGGAATGACTGCCAGTATGAGTCCTGTGTGAAAAAATACTGGAAGCTAAATTAATTTCCCAACAGAGCGAATGGAAAGTAGACATAAGGAAACAGGATGTAAATTCTAGCTGGAACAGAGGGAAGAGAGTCCTTTTCATGTTGGAGTGCTACCAAGCTCTGTAGAACTACACTGGTGGGAAGTATGAAAAATATTTCTTGGTGGAATGAGAATCGTAAAATTAGAAGCGATCTCAAAGGCGATCTAGTCCAGCTCCCTGATCAGCACAAGATCTACTGAAGCGCAGTGAACAGGTGGCTGCCTTGGCTCTGTTTGGAGAAACCAGTGAAGAGCAACAGATGTCTTTATAAAGCAGCCTCTTCTACCGGTTGACACTCTTAATTATAAATGCCTCCTGGCATTGGAGCAGAATCTGCATCGCTCCAGTTTCAAGGCCCTTGATTTGGTTCTGTGCTTTGCAGAGAGAGAGAAGTAGTCCATTTTCTCATCTGATTGTATTTCTTTCCCTCCTTCAGGGCCTGGAGGCTTCTGCCCAGCCTTCTGTTGCCTCTTCTGCAGAATGAACTTATCCAGGGGCTTTTAACTTTTCCATAGAGGGTGGATATCTAGCTTCCCAGCACAGCTGAGCCAGTTTGTCAAAGTCTTTTTGAGGCTGTGCTACTCAGAAGTGGAGACGGGAGGATGGACTTGGTCATCCCAAAGGGCAGAACCAACAGAGTCTAGTAAGTCTGGCCTGCCTTCCCCCTGCCCCAGACTTGTGCCTTTCATTTTTTCTCCCCAGATCCAGATGTTTCTCCCTGTTAAATTTTTCTTCACCAAAGTTGGTGTTAAAAGTGTTGAACAGCAGACAATCCAGGAAGAGCCCTGTGATTTCCCACTAGATATTGCTCCCCAAGATGAGGCAGAGCCAAAGAGAGATTAGCCTGGCCTTCGTAACCAATTCACGATGATTCTTGCTCATTCCAGCACATCTGTCCAAGTGCTCACAATCCTGACAATTCATAGCTGGTTGTGGATTTGCTCAGGGCAGGTGTCAAGCTGGCTGGTCTCTCGATTCCTGGGTGCTCTGTTTTCACCAATGGGAACATTGGCTCTCCTCCAGCAGCTCCCAGTCCCCAGAATGTCCCAATTCTGCTGCCGCCTCTTTCCTTCAGTCCTCTGGGATATCATCCATCTGTCCTGAGATGTCAGTTTCTCTAAACCGGCCAAGTGTTCTCTTGCTCCCTCCTGGTTCCTCCTGAGCTGCAGTTCCCTTCTTCCATTCTGGCATGATGGTGGCCAGCTCAGGCTTTTTCCCTTCTGGGAAAAAAGAGACATAAAGGGGGTTCTCACCATCACCTGTGATGATTCCAGCAATTTCTCTGTATTTTTGTTTGTGGTATACCTGAAAAAGCCTTTTTGTTTGTTTGGAGCATTTTTCACAAGCCTCAGAGTGTGTGTACTCCAACCTTCTGGACACAATTCCCACACTTTTTCCTACAAATGTCAGCCCTTTGAGGCAGACCAGTCAAAAAAAAAGTTCTCTAGAATGCAACTTTACTGGCGTTGGATATATTTGCAGAATCTTGTAACCTGCCCAAACTCTTCCCTGTCCCTTTTCATGGACCTTAAGGTCAAGGAGGGGCTAACCCTAACCCTAAGCTTCCTCCTACTTTTCCAGGATGAACTGGAAAACTGTTCTTCCTCTCCCACCTCCTTCTCAAGGCCCAAGTTAAGTTCCTTTTCAGCTCTTTGGACTCTCTCCATGTGGATTCTTAAATGCCTCTCTTGTTCTCCTCAATTACGAAGAGTTTGTGACAGTTGTGGAGATTTTCTTCTTTCTGCGAATATTCTTCTTCTTCTTCTTCTTCTTCTTCCTCCTCCTCCTCTTCCTCTTTCTCTTCTTCCTCTTTCTCTTCTTCCTCTTCCTCTTCCTCTTCTTCCTCTTCCTCCTCTTCCTCCTCTTCCTCCTCCTCCTCCTCCTCCTCCTCCTCCTCCTCCTCGGTTTTTAGCCATTTGGCTTTCCATCCAAGCTGACCCAAACCCACTTCTCTGCCTCCCTTCTCTTCCTCCTTTCATTGGTAGGTGAACTCAAAGGTCTTGAGTTTCTTTCAAAGCACCAGCCTCTTTCACTTCTTTAATTGATGGATGAGGATAATGTCCATCATAGCAGACCTCCTGGTTCCTCCTTTTCCATTTTCTGACAAATATTCCGCAAACCAGAGCAGACCACTGTCTCCTGGCAGAATTGGATGTCAGAGTTGTTGAAATTGTCACTTACAGTCAGAATAACCTCTGTAGTTAATGCCTCTGCAATAATAAATTCCCACAATGGTATATCACTTTTGTTTCTCCCTTAAAAAGCGCAAGAAAGGAGAACAAAGTAAAAGAAAAATAGAAAAGAAAGAAAAAGATTCCCACACCTAGTGGCTTCCTATCATCTTTACAGCCATTATCAGTACAATTATAAATTTACCTCTTGCTCTACAGTTACAACATAAGTCTTCTTTCTATAATCCATCCTGTCTAATCATCAAAACTATAAATCATAAGTTCATTTTTCTGTTTTACACAAAAAATCTGTCAGGGGTTTCCACTCAGCAATAATCGTAGATATTTCGTTCTGACTGAAGACTTTCTCTTGAGGATTTCCATGTTTTAGAGCGTGAATTTCCAGGCAGGTTGCCTTCCTTCATGCAGATTGCTCCCTCTCTTCCCACTGAGTTTGTTCTTTTCAGTTGTTTTAGCCTCCTGTGACTCTGTTCCAATCTTAAGTCATCACACCTGTGGCATCCTATGTGTTAGATTCTCAGCTTCTCCTTGCTTGGCTTCCCTATTCTGTGTTTTGGTGTGGACTCACACGTATTCCCTTTCCCCCTTTCCCCTGCATTATTGCCTCCAGTCCTTCAGCGGGTGTTTGATTCTGGATTTTAGCCACCCCACCTTTTGCTCTAGTTTGGGACCCTCCTGGTGAGATTGGCAAAATGCCCGCCAAGCACATCCTTCCAATCTGTGTGAGACTCCTCCATCTGCTTGCAGATAACAGAGTTCAGAGCCAAGGAGCCCTAATCCTTCTTGGGAGCAACATCTGTAGAGCCAATTCTTTTCACCTAGACCGTGACCTCAATGCATGAAAACATCACTTGGGGTTGGCAAGACCTCTGGCTGCCTGTAGAGCCTCATAATTTCTGGAGATCTTCAAGGTGTGTTCTGGAAGCACTGCTCATCCCCACCTGTAATGGGTAGGAAAGGGTAATCATTAGTGGATACGAAGCATCTTAGCAGCCTATCTGTACCCTTTTGGATTCCTGGAATACAACACACCTTCTGAAAAACTGGCCAGGTGTGTGCGTGGCTCTCTGATACCTCTCAGCTTGACATGCCCCATCACAGCAACCATGTCCCTTCCTCCAGAAAGCATCCTTTAACTCTGGAGGGCCCAGGAGGACAACTTCTTGTTCTGTGAGACCGGAGTCTTATGCTTCTATTTCATAGTTGGTTTCCCTTCCAGTGGAATTATTTGGGATGAATATGAAAGGAGGGATTGTTAGTGATTTGTTTCAGAGAGAGTGAAATTGGAATTCAGGAAAAAATTGATGAAAACGGTGTCATAAAAACAATAATGTTTGAAAGTGAAAGGATTGCAGGTATACATGGTGTACACAGATAAATGTTAAAATACAGATAGGATTTGCCTTTTGGATTAGCTGTACAGCTTAACATATATATAAAGTCTGAAATTTTGCCTGATAATGATGTCATTCCCCATTAAAAGGGAAAGTAGCCAAAGTGAATGCAAAACTGTAGGGGATGAGTTTGCAAAGCAAGAAATTTTACTTTGCATGTTGTAGCTTTGGAGTAAGTCACTAATGCAAAATAAACCAAATTACCGGTATGTAAAAGTGTGAGATGAGAACATAAAGAGAAATAATAGATTGGCCACATTCTGATTGAAGGACTACAGCCAAGGTCAGTAAACAAAGTTTAGGAAGATGGAGAGCAGAGATCAGATTTTTGCTCATTGGCAGGACACTCTTCTCCTCTCTCTAGAAAAGTTTTTATGCCTATGTTGACTTAGGGATGATAAAAGGAATAGGCTTCAGTTATGGGTATGCATGAAGAATGGCAGGCTGGTTCTTGAATTCAAGGAGAGCAACGGTGGGATATGAGAGTGAACTCAGGTAGTCCTCGACTTACGACCACAATTGAGCCCAACATTTATGTTGCTAAGGGAGAAATTATTTGTGAGTTTTGCCTTGCTTTACGACTTTTCTTGCCACATTTGTTAAGTGAATCACAGCATTTGTTAAATTAGTAACCTGGTTGTTAAGTGAATGTGGCTTCCTCATTGACTTTGCAGAAGGTAATCACATGACCCCGGGACACTGCGACCGTCATAAATGTGAGTCAGTTGTCAAGCAGCCAAATGTAAATTAAGTGACCAATGCTGCAATGGTCATAAGGGTGAAAAACTTTTTTCAGTGCCTATAACTTCAAATGGTCACGAAACAAACCGTTGTAATCAAGGACCACCTGTGAAATGTTTAGGAAGTGATTCAGCACTCAGCAGGGAGGAAGAGAAGAAGGTGCGATGCCTACTTGGTTGTTCAATTTAGGGGTACATAGATAAGAAATGCATGTGAAAAGCCTGTGGTGACCTTAGAGGTGTGTTGTTCGGAGATGTGAAGGTTCCTGTATTTTTCAATGCAGAGAAAGCCATGTTTGTTTTGCAAAAAATATGAGACAGGATGCAATAAATAGGATGGATCTGGAAATAAAAGCTGCATTGTGCACAGAGACAATGGATTGGATGATGGGAAGTTATTCATCAGCAGGAAAAATCTAAAGCAGTTAGATGAATTTGTACTTTGGTAGAATGTTTACTAAAGACAGGAAAATGGGTGGAGAGAAATCTGGGCATAGAAAGAAAGAAGCTTGTAAGTGAGTGGAATGCTGTGGGGATGGGGGTGGTAAGACAAGAACGGATGAGGATGGAATACAGAAAAAGAGTGTTTAGTGCAAACAAAGTACACTGCAGTGGTTTGGCCGTACAGAGAGAATGAATTAGGATCAGTGTAAAAATAAATAAGACAGTAGAAGAGTGGATGGGTTGAGGGGAAGATGAAGGCTAAGAATAGCAAAAGCAATAGCACTTAGACTTATTTATATACACTTCACAGTGTTTCACAGCCCTCTCTAAGCAGTTTACAGAGTCAGTATTTTGCCCCCAACAATCTGGGTCCTCATTTTATCCACCTCGGAAGGAGGGAAGGCTGAGTCAACCTTGAGCCTGGTGAGATTCAAACTGCCAAATTGCAGGCAGCCGGTAGTCAGCAGAAATAGCCTGCAGTACTGCACTCTGACCACTGTGCCACCATGGCTCTTAAATTAAATTAAAGGAAATTAAAAGAACAAAAGGTAGTGAATGAAGTGATGTATAGTATGAAGATGGTCCCAGTAAGGATGGGATGAATAGGTAAAGCAAATGGTTTGAGTGTAAACTAGATTTAGCTCATGTTCCCTTTTATTTTCTTACCACATGCTGTCAGACCGGCCTCAACTTGAACTTTTAAGTAAGAACGATCCTTGACTCCATTCGTTGAGAAAGGTATAGTTTAATGAAGATCAAGTGAAATACAGTAGAGCAAAGTCAGAACTGAAAAACTTGCGCCAAAATCACAGAGTAACTTCCCCTCCCTTAGGTGCATCCCCTCCTGGGCCCCATTGTCCAATCAAATTCAAAGAGATTATTTTTGGAAGGATTGCTTCACGTGTAGGTCGGTCTGTTCTCAGCCATGTGACCTTAAAGTTGCTTCTCAGGCAGATACATCCATGCTTCTCTGGGTTACCCCAACCCTCCCCCCTCCCAGAGATCATGGCAGACTGGCACCAAGCGATAGTAGAGAGTGAGCTTGAGGTGGCAGATTCCGAGACAGGCTTAGGTGCTTTTGTTATTTGGTTTACTTTGCATACTGTTGCTTACCCCAAAAAGAAAACGGCTGATGAGAACAGCCAGGTGTGTGTCTGTCCCATCCGAAGAGCATCTTTGTGGATGTTGCTCCAGCCATCCAGAGCTCAAGGTAACAATTTCCCGGTCTCGGTTATTTGTGCATTTCTTCTTTCTGTGTTGCAGTCTCTGAACGACCTCTTCCGTCGGGTGGGTGGGGTCTTCATTAGAACGAGTAAGCCTCCTCCCCTGATGGGTGTGTTCTCCGCCATATGGACAGGAGATTTTGTGGTGTTTCCTTGGTTGATTTATTTTTATTCCAAGTTACTGTCTCTGTTTTCACATGAGAGGGCTTGCCTTCTCCGGTTCGGCTCATATATTAAGCCTTCCTGACCTGCATGCTGTGTCCAGAACACTGCAGCTAAATAAGGGATATAATTAGTACCAAGGATGGTATGGAAGAGAGTACAGCCATTTCTTCTGAGGATGGAACCAGCCAAAGTAAATAAGTCCATGTAATTACCTATCCTTGGTTTGTTTGGTATTTACTGAAATTTGAGGGGAAACTCTGAATGTCTGGTTTAACTTCGTTAAACTACCTTTAAATAAACAAAACAATCCTATTTTAATCAGGAAGAAGGATCCTAAAGCTCACTTGAGAAGCTGCTGCAGACTAGAGAAGCAGACAGTTCTTCGTATGGTCCTCTCTGAGCTGAAGCATTTCTCTTAGAGAGGCATTTCTTTGTCAACCTATTAGGATTTGGTGCTTTTATCTGTCACAACCTGAGCATATTCAGATATCTCTCAATGCAGAGAGGAGGAGGAGGGGGAGGGGGAGGGGGAGGAGGAGGAGGACGACGACGACTGTGGGGTCCTTGGTGCTCACCGAGCTTGGTGGTTTTCTTGCAGACATTTCATGACCCAAAGTAGGTAACATCATCCGTGCTAGTAATGGTATGTTGAATGAATTTACTGCATTTTGTTCCCTGGGCTTTCTTTGTCTTTGGACTTTTTTAGCAGTCATGTTAATTTCTCTCTCATTCCTATACTACAAGAGCAGTGGAATAAAAATATAGTATTTGTTCATGATTATATTTTGAACTGTATATTTCATTAAACTTTTTAAGGCGTTTTAGAATAGAAACACTATTTTTGTACTGCATTTCTACAATGGTGTAGTCTTTTTCGTCTCATTATGGAGAGGGTCTCCCGAAAGGGCCCATCACTGGCCTTTGGATCAAGCTGGGGTGTGCAACTTGCAACAGATTTCAAACCTTTCACCTGATTTCATAAGCCCCTCAGGTGATCAGCTGAGTCTCCTGGCCGGGGAGAAAGGAAGAGAAATAAAGAGGAGGAGGAGGAGGAGGAGGGAAAGCGGTGGGCTTCACTTACATCCCCTCACTCTCGCCTCTGGATTTGCCCATTTCCTTGGTCCCTCCCTGACACCATCTTGTCCACCTGGCAGGTACTTTTCGATGCTGGGAACTCCGAGCTGTTTGGAGTGTTCTGGGCATTGGGGACCACCCACCTGGAGGGCACCCAGATGGAGAGCAGGAATGGGGCCAGAGGCTTTTGGGGGGGGGGGAGATTGGTAACTACCCTAGTTTCAGCACAGTGGCCTTCTTGCACTTGTCTCCATCCTACTGTCGGCTGTTTCCTTTCGAGGGACAATTTAGAGAAGTTCCTTGAGCCTCCTCCCCCAGGCCCCCTGAGCCCCAACTGCCAGCAAAGCAACACTTCTCCTTCCAGACCCCTGGGGCTCCGATGTTGGTTCCCCTGCGGAAAAGGTGGGGATGGGGCTCAGTGTTATTCTGCATCATTACTCATTGCAGGGAGGTGGTGGCTGCCCTTGTTTAATGAGCTGAACTGTGCAACCTGAGCTGAAAGCTTATTTGCGCTGATTCGGGCCTGATGCTTTATTGCTCCTAATTGTACTGATGATGTTAGAGCAAACGTTATTAGGCTTTCCGTTACAGCTGCTTAAAGCTTTACACCAAGACTTGGCCTGCCCGGCACACCCTTTTTTTCTGCTTTACTGCATTTCAGGAGAGTGCCCGTTTCAATGCGGGAGGCCAGGAGGGGTTTTGCTTCAAATGCGGCTCCTCCACATTGTCTTAGAATCCCAGGAAGACTCCCTGAAGCTGTGGGGATCAGGGCAGGGACCCCAAAGAAGGCACCCTGACCATCTGAGTGACCTTCCTCCCATTAAGAAGCTCAACCGGAATCAGACCTTGTATTCTGGGCTCTGGGAACAGGATCATGTCCTCCCCAGTGAGGTTGAAGTTAATGTCAACTTTCCAACTAGTGAACCCAAAACAAAGAAACACTCTCGGGAGATTTGAATTACCAAAAGGAAAACTTTATTGGATACACCATATTGGTTCTGAAGAAACAAAACCAGCTCTGGTTTTCCTGCGCAAATGCTTGCCTAGTTAAACAATAGCTTCCTCTTCTCCCCATCCCTGGGTGATCACATTGTCCAATTGGATAATGAGATGTCCTTTTGTTATGGGAGCAGAGCATCTCTTTTTCCAACACCTGCAGCAGCAACTTTGATGGTTTCCATGCTCTCACACTCCCCATACCTTTTCCCCCTTCCCTCCCCCCAGTTCTTTAGCAAATTGAAAAACATGAAGGTTTGAAAGAACAAAATGTTTCAATCTTGATTGTTAAGTTTTGTGATGCTGCATTTTATTTACAACCCACAATTAGTTATGTGCTTGTTCTTTAAAGGGTCCAAAATGATGCCCAGTCAAGTGTCCACAGAAGGACCTGAAGCTGGTGATCAACTTGACAAAAGCTGATTAGATTCCCATCTGGCCTCTCCTCCAGAGCTTCACAGTGGCCCCCGGCGCGCCTCTTCCCCTGGCTTCTCCCCACAGTCACCACTGGGGAAGGGGGTGGGGTTGAGATGGGCTGCCCCAAAGATGCCTCTCCCAAGGTGATTCCAGGGCTTGAACCCTGCTGCCCCTCATCTGCTGCCCTCCCTCCCCATGCAAGGCAGTCCAGGGGAAGAGACCTCCTGGAGGCCAGAGGGGCCCCTGGCCCTCTGTTGTCCAGGGGGAACCAGCTGGGTAATGGGCAGGGGCCGCTTCCTAGAGCTTGGCCTGCCATCACAGGGCCTCCGGGCCAGGGATGCAAAGATTGGAATGGATCAGAGGTAACCTGTAAATGCTTCTGGTTGCATATTTCTGAGCAAGCAGGGAGTCACAGTTGTGGTGGCAGCCGCTAGAGGCAGGAAGGCGGCCAGCCCTGCTCAAGCCACGTGGAAAGTTCAGATTTGCCCAACAGCAACCTTTGGGAGATGAGGTTTAATGTTGACAAGAGGGGAGGGGAGGAGGGATTGGCCAGGCCACCCAGGAGGCCTCCTGGCATGATAGCTGTGGAGGGACAGACCTTCCAACGATTCATCCTGTCCTGGGTACTTGTAGCCTCGCCACACCCATTGTGATCTTCTGAGTGGAGCTCCTGCATTCGGAAAGAGGATTCTGAGCCCCAAGAGCCGTTCCACATTGTGTGACTGAGTGGCATCCAAGCTTGGATGGATGGCCTCAAGGTTCCCCGCAAAGGAGCATAGCCCCGGGATAGTACTGGGGGCAGAAAGTCTGGTCGGTCAGTCAGGGAGGGGCCTCTCCTGCCCTGTTTGGGTGCCAAAGAGGGAAGGGTTTGTGTTTGCAGGGAGGGACAGGAGCTGGCATACCTAGGGGTGTGCAGGCTGGCAAGTAACCCCTTTGTCCTCCAGTCACACGGCACAAAGGCTTTTGCAGGCGGAAGGAGTGGCCGACCAGGCTGTAGTTTTGTGAAATGAAGGTTGTTCAGAAATGCAAACCACAAAGAATCTCTTTTGTGTGAGCACTTTTATTGCTTGACTCCTTGGTACTTAATGAATTCGCTGGCTGTTAGAGTAATGCATGTTTTTGTGTGGTAATTAATATTTGTGTTGCCTGTGAAAATGGAGGCCCTGCATGGCCGTGAGTCAGGGATTGAGGGACAGGTTGAATTGGAAAGGATTTGCCCATTAACTAACCCCCCAGGGTGGCCAGCAACCTCCGCCCAGGTTAGCCTCCTGCCAGGCAGGGGATGGGATGCAAGAGCTTTGCAGCTGCTGAACATCTGGGCCACAGCAGGACTTTTTTGCGGAGTCCCAGAGTGGCGGTTGTGCTCTGATGCTTGTCACAGGCGCCCACTGGCCAAGTGGGAGTGGGCAGGAGGGGCTTCCTTGGCACAAGTTGTTTTGTGCTTTTGGAAACGCATTTCTTTGTGCTGAAGGGCTCTTTCCCTCAGAGCGGCTGATCTGCTTGGCTGAAGGAGAGCCTCTCCTGGCAGCCATTTTGCCTGGAAGAGAAGCAGACAGGCCTGGGGTGCAAGGAGGGCGGAAGAGGATCAGCTCAGATACCTGACCAGTGATGGCAGCCCCCTCAAGGCCTGGGCCCTCTTCTGGCACCCTGTTTTAAGAAGGAGCCCTACAAACTAGAAATGCCACGAATGGAGGCCAGAGAGTCGATCCTCTGAGTAGAGAAGGAGGAATTGGGCAGGCTCAGCTTTGGGAAGGGAGGCTGGAGGTGACAGCTCTGCCCACGACATCCAAGAAAAGGGCAGGAGGACTTTGGTTAATGCCAGGCAGATCAGGGGGCGGAGGAAGGAGTTCAGGTGGGGAGCAGACATCTTGGTTTGGAATGCTGGGCTGGACCCCTGTCCTAAGTGGGGGTTTCGACTGGTTGGGCTCAAGGCCCCTTTCATTGATTTATGCCTGAGGAACGGGGGATGGGCCACAGGTGGGCCCCTGGGGCTCTGACCACCCTGCAGCTTCCCTCCAGAGCTAGACTGCGGTGTAGCCATGCGGAGGCCATGATCTTCATCATGATGCTGACAGCGATAGTTATGGCTGCCCCACTGGTCTCATCCTCAGGGACTCGGAGCCAATTCTGCGGCTGCTGGGCATCCCACAGTTGGCCAGGAGAGGTCAGGAGAGCCTCCTCCAGAGTGGCCTATCTGACAATTGGCCACAGCCGACTTGCTGTGCCAACTCACCATGGGGCAAAAGTTACATATTATCGAAGAAACGGTGGAATAGAATAATTAAATAAAGGATGAAATGTGAATGACAAAAATTAAAATTTTCTTATTTATTTTAAATAATTAAATTGAATGGTTGAATTGTCCTGTGCTGAGTTGTCCCATTCTGCCTCTGGAGGGGGGCTTCTTTCCTTCTCTCCTCCTCGTGGTTGCTGGGGAGACCCCCTCCTGGTTCCCCTTTGGGTAGGTTTGATTTCCTCTGGCAGGGGGAAGGGGAGGGGAGGGAGCGGGCTGCCCTTTCATTGCTTCTCTTCCCGCCCTCTTTCCTTTTGATGATGGGATTCCTCCAGGATGGTCTCCAGATGGGGTGACCGTTGCACAATCGTCTCCCCTGGGCAATTTGAGGAAGGTTCGAGCCAAGGGTTGGGGCTGGTGGAGTCTCTGCTGGCTCCCCAACTCCTAGTTGCCCAGAAATTCAGCCCCAGCCAGGACAAAAGGGATTTGCAGCTGGGAGGAGCTGGCTGGCTCTTGGCCTCTGAATGCCCCTTCCTCCCCTTTAGGTGTAAACATTTTCTCCTCCTCTTGTTTCCTCTTCTTAAATGGCAGATTCAATTAGTTCTATTTGCTTCTTTAGTAATAAACCGATTCCCTCGGTGGCCTTAAAACAAGCTTCTCTCGTTATTGGATCTCTCTTGCACACTGAGCAGGAAGGCCTTGCAGGCTGGCCGGGTCCCTCTGCTGCCCCAGCAGCAGCTCTTCCTGGCAGGGCAGGGCAGCTGCTGGGCTCGGAAGCCCTGGAGGGATGGGGAGAAGAGGAGGCCCTGCTGGTGACTTGGGAGATCCCCTCTCCCTGCAGCCTTCAAGGGGGTCCTGGATTTCTCCATCCACTCAGCTGCTCAGGTTCTCCTGGAGGTCTACACTCCAGAGTGGCCAGCTCTTTCAAGGCCAGTGAAGCCTCTGAAAAGAGCCCGTGTCCATCAAAGAAGTGAAATGCTGCCCTGGGACCAGGTCCCTGTCCTGCTTCCCCCTGAAGAAGTGTGTGTGTAGTGGTGGAGCAGCAATGGTCTCCATACCAGGGGAAGTGTAACAGAGAGAGAGATAGCTGGCACCGTGCCCATCATGCCCAGCTTCTGATGAAATTATCCTCCTCTTCTTTTGGGGAGCAGGCATTGCTGAGAACAGTTTCTTGATCGGTTGGGAGAGCGATTGCCCCTCTTCTGCAGGGTGGCCCAAGTTTTGGTGGTTCTTTGCTTATACTGTTTTTCATTTATTTTATTTGACTTGGACATTACCTGTCCCTAAATGGGTCTAGGCAGCTCACAAATATGCAACAAACTACCAGATGATAAAACCCATCCAGAAAATGGACATGCCCCCCAGGAGCTGCAGCCATCCCAACCAGCACCCAGGAGAAGAACCAGCTCTCTAAGGCCTCCAGAACACCTGAGCCCTGGTGAATGGAGTATTGCAGGCTGACTCTACCCACAGTCTGGAGTTCGATAGGGCTGCTGGGCTCGAGGTTGACTCAGCCTTCCATTCTTTTGAGGTTGGTAAAATGAGGACCCAGATTGATGAGGGCAATAGGCTGACTTTGGAAACCACTCAGAGAGGGTTACAAAGCTCTGTGGAACAGTGTATGAATGTGTATGTATGTGTGTGTGTGTGTGTGTGTATATATATATATATATATATATATATATATATATATATATATATATATATATATATATATATATATATATATATATATATATATATATATATATATATATATATATATATATATGTCTAAATGGTAATGCTGTTGCTTCAGATCTTGGAGAGATGCTCATTCCAGAGGGAGTCACCATGGTAGAGAAAGCACACTTCTGGGGTCTTGATAGATGGCATTGCTTGATGGGGTTGGTCAGCATCTGTATTTAATACTTGATGAAGATGATAATCTAGTAGTTGAGGTGACTAGAGTGGGAGTGGCTTTCCAAAGGGGCTTTCACTCTAGAAGATGGCCTAACGGGTCTAACAAATGAAGTTGGGCAAAGGCCTTCCTGGCACAGCTGCCTTCTGCTCACTCAGTGAATGAGTCCTGGAAGACCCTCAATTTGTCTGCCATCATTGACGAGGAAGTGCATCCCATCCAAGGTCCCGGGTGACTTGCCTCCAGATTTAGGTGCCTCTTCCATCCATAGGCTTGGTGGAGTTGAGTTGGAGATGGTTTCTCCCCATCCAAATGCTACAGGCTCTGGGACAGGATCTAGACAGCCCCACTTGTCCAATCTGAGGCAAAAGGAATAATTGGGTATCATGATGCTAGTGAGCTTCATATCACAGGGGGAGAGAGAATCGAGCTTTGTGGCACTCCACAAAGGAGGGGAACTCCCCTCCTGACCAACTGAAACTATTCTTGGAGAAAAGAGGTGGACCCTCTCTCCTTGCCTGGCCAAGGAGGAATTTTTGTGAAGGAGAGAGCCCCCACGCCCCCTGCCCTTCTTCCTCTGAACAGAGAGGTTTGGCAAGACAGCTGCCCAAGGGCTACTTTGAAGGTAGCCACACTGGGGACATGGATGTGGTCTCCATTGGTGCAAGTCTGGTCCTGTGCTGTCTGTATTTCCAGTGCCCCTGCCCCACAAAAAGTGGCTGGGTGGATCCACGACATGCAGTTCCACTAAGGGGCAGCCTATGGCAGTCCTATGCCCACGTCCTACTCCCATCTGGGTCTTCCTTTCCCTCTTGATTTTTGTTTTGTGCCTTTCCTGGGCTTGGAATGGACCACTCAGACTGAGGTCATAAAGTACCAGTTCATCTGTCCATTGGCCTTGGCCTCTTCAGAGAAAATTCTGAGAGTCTCGTGGTGAAATTCAGCCTGGATCTTTTGCACTGCTAAGCCGGCACGATCCTGTTCTCTTGGGGCTTCTGGCTTGAAAATACCTGGAGAAGTCCCCCTCCCTCCAAGAGCAGGAGAATGGGTTCTGTAGTCTTCTGAACCTCGGGAGGAATGTGCTGCAGACAGAGAGAAATGCAGGTGGTTTTCTAAGAGGGGCCCAAATTACAAATTCTATTGGTCTTCCGCAGAGGACTCTGGATAGAAGACAAAGCAATAATATCTCTGGAACTGGGTTTCAACTGATTGGAAGTGGTGATTAATAATCCAGTGCTGTGACAAAGCCACAGAGAAAGAGTGTCCACTTGGGGTGGAAGAAGCCACTGGAGTCAGATGAAAAATTGGGTGGTAGTAATGAGATGAGAAAGACATTCGAATTAAGCAGTTAATCAAAAGGACGGTGATGTGGAAAGGAAATAAATGTGATAAAAAGGATTTGCTAGAGCAATTACAGGCGCACTTTAGGAGGAGGGTAAGGGGGCTGGTGGGCCTGGGAATTGCTCTCCCCTGAGATCTTCCATCAGGTCAACATTTCTCTGACAGACACTTTTAAGGGAGGCCCGACCTGCCTTTGCCCTTCCCCATTGTCTGAGATTAAGCACCAACAGCCACCCATACATCAAAAGGCCTGACTCGCTGGGCTGGAGTGTTCATTTCCCCAGGCAGGGAAGCAGGATGCCGCCCTGCAGTGCCCATGCTCACTTTGTGGCCAGCAGCCATTTGGACGCCTCGCAGGCTTTCTCATAAACGGTGCGGCTGCTCTGGGGGGCGACAGCTACACTGACTTTATTATACAACGTGTGTGTTGACTGCACAACCAACCTGCTTTATCGGGCTTTGCATTGACATACCAAGCCAAGATATCTCTCTGCTCTGCTCTCTAATATGATTCAACTGCACTTTGTTATCTGACCTTTAAAGGAAACTTGCAATCTATAATAACACAGATGAATAGATCCAGAGCTGGAGAAGGAGGACAACCTCAGAGATGCTCTCTGTCCATCAATGTTGGCTTGTGGGGCTGCTCATGAATTCCTCAACCATGGAGGGTCTGAAATGGAATAGTAAGAAAGCAACTTGCAGCCTTCCTCCTCTTAGGTAGCAGATAGCCTGCTACAGCAGCCTTAGCTAGGAAGAGTTCCTGACCAAGTGGCCCTGATCTCTAGATGTCTTTTCCACAGTTCTCCCCACACCGAGGTTAGTTTTCAACAGTACTAAATTACTTGGGTCTAAGGAGATGACAGTATCACCCAATCTTGCTAGATCTTAGAAGATAAGCTGGTTTGGGCCTGCTCCATAGATGGGTGGGAGACCTCCACAAAACCCAAGGCCAGAGAAAGTTTAGAAAGCATCCTTGAAAGATGGCAGCAGCTTCCATGTTGTTGCTTAGATCATCTGCATCTGAGGTGGACTTCAAGAAGACTTGAGATGCCACAGATGAACATTTAGCTTGCTCGAGAAGCTCTTTTGCTTTGGCCTGCTGCAGAGCAATAACTGGCCGAGAGGGAGGACTATGATCACTTGAGAACAGCAAACTCAGAGGACCTGAATGACCAGCATGGGACCTCAGAAGGAAGACCTTTATGGCACTGAGGATGTTGCCAGGGTTGGTAGAGCATTGAAAGGGTGCTGAGGGTGATCAGGAGTTGAATTGTGAAAATGAGGCAGTTCCTCCCAGGGACTGAGCTAATTTTGTGGCACGTTGGTGAAAGGTCAGTCTTGTTTCCTGGCAGCTTCCTGGACAAGTCCCTGCTGTTGCCTTGGGAAGAGTTTCCACAGTAGTGGTGCTTCAATAAGCAAATAATATAAAGAACCATTATAATTGGGCAGATTTGTAAATTATAAAATGTAGTATGCTCAAATATTAGTATTGCAAATGTATCATGGATTTATGTCATAGCTTTAAAAGCAATGGGATTTTAAAAATCACAAAAAATCTTGTCAGGCAATAAAATTGATTAGAAGCAGCTAGAAGTGTAAAAAAAAGCCCCTTGAAAAAAAACTTGAAGAACAAATGCAAGTTCTCCAGGAGGCTGGATAGGAAGCCACAGAAACCATGCCAGGAAGGGAAAAAGGAGGCAGGCATGGCAGTTAACAAACCTGGTTGGATTACATGGTTGCTTCTGGGATGGGTTGTTGGGAACAACACAGCATAATTTAATATCCTGCACCTGTGAGCCCTTGTGCCAGTATCATAACAAAGAAGCAGAAAAGAGCATCTAAAAGCCATTGAGAAATCTCTAACAGCTGCAAAATTTGGTTAGGTTTTCCAAACAGGGATAAATTAGCATCCCTGCTTTAAAAGAGTTAAGGTTAATTGATGAAATTAGTAGAATGTATTTGCTTACATGAAGTTAGGTAATGAAAGCAAAATTTTGAACAAGCACAATATTTATCTTACCTCTCAAATGACAAAATATGGGAAATCATGGGTGTTGTGCTTTTTTATATAAATTGGGTAATTCATAATCTCTTCTCACCCCTCTGGCTGGTCTGTGTCCTCCTCACTCTCAGATCCTCCTCTCCCAGAGGGCCTTGGTGTCTGGGGGTTCCGTGCAGGATCTTAGCTGTTCCTTCTGGATTGATGTTCTTCCTCTTGGAGCCCACCTCCCGGCTTAGGAGTCACAGCCTTGAATGCTCCTACCACCACTGGGACAATTTTGGCCTTCGTTTCTCCAGCATCTCCTTGAGACACTGGTCTTTCTCCAGCTTCCCATCCTTCTTTTTCCTCATATTGCTCTCATTTGGCACTGCTACATGTATCGCCACCATTGTCCTCTAGTCCTTGTCTACTACCACAATGGTTGATTTGATTGGCTAGTACCTGCCTGCCTGTGTGGATCTTAGGCCTGTTAGCCCCATGACCTTCTTGGAGTCTCCCCTCTGGACCTTACCCTGCAGATATGTCAGTTACATGGCTGTGCCACTCAGTGTATGCTCTTCTTGTTTGCATCTTGCACCCTGCCACAATGTGTTTGATTGTCTCTGCATAGTCTGCATCTTGGATTGTGCCTGGTGGGGTAGACTCCTGCTTCTATGGACCTTGTGCCTGTTCTGCTGCTCCTATGATCAGTACCTCAATGCTGTCTTTTAGTCCAGCCCTTTCCAGCCACTGATAGGGTTTCCCAGCGCCCCTTACCTCTTGAAGGTACATCCTATGCAGGGTCTTGCTTTGCCATGGCCCTTCCTCCCCTTGTTCTTCCTCCCACTTCTGCTGCTGCCTCAGGCATTCCCTCAGCAGTTCTACTTTGGCTGCCATCTCATAGGTGCTCTGGCTTTCATCCAGGACAGGCCTTTGACACTGCCATGCTTTTTTCCACAATACAGTAATTATATATACATACTAATACAAACGGATGTAAGAAAAGGAAAAGGAAAGAATTCAGAAAGAAAGCTAAAAAGTGCAAAAAAGTAAAACAAGTAAAAGAAAAACAGGAAAAAAATTTTTTAGTGGTTTCCGATTTTCTTTACATCAGTTATAAGAACAATTACAAATTTACCTCATATTGTATGGTTGCATCTTCTTTCTATAATCTGTCCTGTAATCATCAAACCCATAAATCAAAAGTTCATTGTTGTCTGTTTCATACAAAAAGTCCGTAAGGGGCTGCATCGCCTCCTGTTAGCTCTTCAGTGGACGCACCTTCCCTCCGCCTGCTTTGCCAGTGGGGCTGCTGCCCACATATCTGCTGCCCACTTTGATGGCTCAGGAAGCGCCAAGGAGCTGCTGGGTCCATCGGCAAGAGCGCGGCTCCCTTTTCCTGGTCCCAAAGCCTTTTGAAAGAGGCGGCTTTTGCTTGTAGATGCGCTATGCATAGGAATGCCTGGCCTGGTGCTGTCCTTGGTGCTGAAGAGAGAGAGTTGCTAATGGCTACTTCTCTAAACTCCTCTTTACACACAGGTGGGTTGTAAAGAGGGTTGTGGAGCAGACATACACATACCCTGGTGGCGGGGGGGGGGGGGCAATAGGCCATGCCAGGTTGTCTGGGCACTCACAAAGGGAAGGCAGCCAGCTCCCACACCTTTCTTGCAGTGTCTTTGCTGCCTAGCTGGGCTTCCTGGCTGAGGGCCACACATCATAACTATACATAATGGAATGTGAGGATGACTTTGGGGGGCCAGGGGAAGAGATGCTGCCCAGGAAACAATCAGAAAAGAGAGGAGGGAGACCCCAGTTGTTAATGGTCAGAGGAAGAAACTGAGGAAGGACCTGCTCTAATGGATCAAGCAGTTAAAAGTGGAGACAGGTGCCTTCATAGCTGGAGACCATTTCCTTCAACTCTCCCCAGACTAAAGAAACAGGGGCCAAGTCTCAAAGCAGCTTGAGGGCCTCCATTGCCCCATAGTTTCTACTCCATCAAGTGGAGTGAGCTGTTCATCTACCGTTCTCTTCAGTGTTCAACATTGTTCAGGGCCAGCTGCCCAATTGACTTGGATATCTCTATTCTAAGAGATCTAGGGTTGGAGGTCATGAGAAAAGAAAGAATTTATTAGCATGTTCCTCTAAAAATATATGTTGAAATGCCAAAAGGTAATCACATATGGGTACTAAATGATAAAAAAGACATAACACAAATTTAAAAGAAAGAAATTATCCCCAACAGGTAAAATGTCAGCTTAGAGAAAGAAACAAGTGCATATCAAGATGTTTCCTACAAGGATGATGGGGCTGGTAGTCTGAGTCATAGGAGGGAATTAGCCGAGAAGGTTCCCATCACCTTTCTCTTTGACATGATGGAGCAGATTGAAGGGCTTCTTCTGAGGATCTGACACTGGAAACTGACAGATATAGGAGAACACGATCCCCTCTTGGGATTCCACCTGAAAACAGACTGAGGCTCAGGGAGGCTTTCATTGTAATGGAATAATGTATCAGAATCAAGTTTGAAGCTAGAATGATATCTGTTTAAATATTGGTATCATTCAGAAAACCCTGAGGCTGCCCAGGACATCACCTGCTCTTGGACTTTTTCTAAGCGTGGCATTGTGGAAGTGGCTAGAAAGCATTGTCTTGATATGGCAGGGGAGGATTTTCACAATGATTTAGCACAATAGTATAATATCGACTACATGCTCATGAGATACATGACCTGGTTGCTCAATTGACCTGCATTTTAGATTTGCATAACACGTACTCAGAGTTCAGAATACAGGGGCTGTTTTCTTCAGAGGCAGCCCAATGGAGAACGTGACCACAGACCAGTCAGAATTGAATGGAATGTAAATCTTTCACCAGGAGATCCATCTTCTCTAGGAAAAGGGACAATTGGATCATGCTGACGAAACTGACTCTCCTGGGTACTGCTGAAATCAAGAATGAATTTGGAAATTAAGTAAATCTAGATTTTTAAGAGGAATATAACTGTTCTGTCCGAGAGAAGCTGGACCTTGTGTCCTGATCTCTGATCAGGAACATTTGTTGGTGCTCAAAGCTGGCCAGGAATGGCACCTTCCCTTCTCATGCATCATTTCCTCCGCCGTGGCAACCAGTCAGTGGATCTCCTGTCCATTGCGAAGGGCTTCAGAGAGAGATTCAGAAAGACTTTAGTTGGTTTTAGTTCTTGGGATATTGAATAGAGACCTAACGCAAGATGAGAGAATCATAGAATTGGAAGGGAACTTGGAGGTCTCTTAGTTGCTAGAGTTAAGATTTAAAAAGAAATTATAAATTAGAGACATTTGTAGATGACCTGGTGTTCATTTGGAAGATCTGCTAGAGGGAATAGAAACATTGGAGGGAAAATTAAAGGAGTTTAGTATGCTGGCAGGTTTTAAGATCAATAATCTGAAGATAAAAGGGTTAACAAACATGAAATTAGAAGATCAAATAGAGCTGATGAAGAAAACTGATTTTAAACTTGAGAAAAAACTAAAATAGTTGGGAATTATGAGGAATATGAATTACATCCTACTTCAAATTACATTAAGACATTGAATGAAATTAAGAAGGATATTTTAAAACTGGAGAAATTAGAATGTTCTCTTAGGGAATGTTTCTGTAATAAACATGAATGTTTTGTCTACATTGTTTTTGTTTCAGACAATATCTATTGACAACTGATGTGTCATTCAAGCAATGGCAAAATGATGTATCTAAATTTGTATGGAAGGGGAAATCATGAGTTAAATATAAAGTATTACAAAATGCAAAGGAAAGAGGAGGATAGGGTTTATGGGATTTAAAATTGGCCTGGGTGAAAGAGTTGGGTGTTGATGAGAATAAGACTTTCAGCGTTTAGAAGGCCACGACCCAAGATTGATAATGATTGATAAGGTTAAAATTAATGTGGATTTTAAAAATAATGTCATTAGATGTGCAGCAGACCCTATGCCATTTCAGACAAGTGGCTGCCCAGTCTCTTCTTAAAAACCTCCAGTGATGGGGCTTCCACAACTTCTGAAGACACTGGTTCTAACTTAGAAAGTTTCTATTTAATTCTAGGTGGCTTCTCTCCTTGGTTAGTTTCCATCCATTGTTTCTTGTCCTGCCTTCTGATGCTATATACATACAAACAAACATACACACACACACACACACACACACACACACCTTAGAGAGAGATAGCATTTTACAGAAGAGAAACCAGGAAAAGACAAATGGTTACCCTACCAGGAATTATTGGAAAACCATTAAGGGGAATATAAAATTAAATCAAGAGAGCAACCAATGGCAGAAGATATAATTGTCAGTGTTTTCCCATTTACAGTTTTCAGAAAGATTCAAAATGAATAAAAAGACTTATGGTACAAAGCATAAAATAAAATAAGTAAAAAGCTTGAAGTACAATTATAGACCAATGATGAACATGTAATTGCTAAAATGTATAAACTTTTGCTGAAATTTAAAAAAAGGAAGAATGATTAAAGAACATACAATAAAGTAGGCTAAGAATTTTGGTTATAATGTACAGATGGATCAAAGGAAAAATATGTGGCAAAAAGCTCAAAATTTGCATTATGATATGATCTTAAAGAGAATTTTTATACAATGATGTATCATTGGTACATGATACCAGAGAAATTATCTAGAATATATAAAGAAATTTCAAATGTAGGTTGGAAACGTGAATAAGGATAATTTATCTCTTCCCAGATCCTTTCAATTGGAGTCCTTTAACTGATGGGGTCTGCAACAGACCTTTCCTGCCCAACCGGGTGAGATGGGCCCATGAGATGAAGCTCTGTAAGGCTTTGCAGGACACAACCTTCAGTTGGACTCAGAGGCAATCTGGCACCCAGTGCAGGTGGCTCAGCAAAGGTGTTACTTGCTCCCTTCTTTGAGTACTCAAAATTGCCCTTATGGCTGTGTTTTGTACCAGTTGAAGCTTCTGGATATTTTTCAAGGGTAGCCCCATGTGGAACAAGTTGCAGTAGTCCAAACATTGGGGTCAGTTGGCATCAGCTCTGAAATCCCCTAAGTTGCCCAAGTGAGACCTTTGCTGGGTTGGGCACAAGTGAAATGTAGTGGTAATGTAATGAGGATTGTGACACCTCGAGCCGAAGTGCCTCTGCAGGTGGATTGCTGTGGGATGCTTCCTAGAAATGGCAAATATTTTAGGGAACTCTTATTGCTTTGATTTTAAATTAAATAATCAGGCCCATCAAGGCATCTTCCTTTTTATTCCTGTCAATTCTTTCTTTCCTTTGGTGCCTTCAAGCCAATGTTGATTCTGGCAAGTGGCTGCATTGGTCATTGCAGATTTTGGCCAATCTCTTCGTCTCCAACTTCTTCTTCCAGGGCAGAGGGCAGCCTTGCCCAAGACAGCCAGCTGGCAGAAGTAGAACTTGGATTGTTCTCTGCTGAAGCAGTCATTTCTTTCTGTACCCCTCCCCCCTCTTAACTTTTCTAATAATAAGTGATGCTAGATCTACCACAGAAGTACCAATCCCTCCCTTCTGGCAGATCAGAAGTTCTGACCTGGATATGTGGACAAACACGAGCATGGCTCTTGTGGTATATTTTGCTATTATTTTTACCCTTGTTGCGATTATAAGAGGAAATGTTATAGGAATGGTCATGCTGGTGGGAAAAAGAAAGGATTTGAGGAAATTAAATCCCCTCTTGGAAAAAAAAGACTTGAATCCCAGATGTCCCTCATGTAATTATCTTCAAGTTTGCATAATTGTATGCTATTCATTCATCCATTCATTTAATAAAAAGTAGCACAATTACAGCCCTATTTAATTTGATAGAGAGGTAGCCGCTGCTTTCTAATGAATTGAGAAATTGGCTCTGGGGTATTTGACTCTTCAATAATTTCATCTGTAGTTATGTTGTTTCCCACATCCTGGGCAGATCATTCATGAAGTTGGCCAAGATGATCTCTCTGCCATAATGGAGCTTGAAGCTGAAGTCTACTTAGATGCTTCCTGTGCTGTAAGTCCTCCTGGACCTGGCTCAGGACTGGAGCTGAGTATGTGATTACCTGTCAGGATAATTCATCTCCTCTAAATGTATCTCTTATTTCTCTTTTTTATCCTTTAATACCTGTTGTACCTTTTGGCATTTCAATATCTTTTGTAGAAGAATGGACTCATAAAGATTTCTTTCCTCCTGACCTCCAACCCGGCATCTCCTTGAAGAGGATGTTGCATGCCAGACAACCCAGATCCTCAGTCACCCAGTCCTGGTGCTTTTCCCAAAAGGCAAACTGGCTTTTCCTTAAAGACATTTTGCTTCTAATTCAAGAAGCGTCAGAACGGAATCAGAACGGAAGAAAATTATTGGATGAGAAGTGAAAGATCTTCAATGAATAACAAAGAAAGTCCAGTTGCCTTTTGAAAAAAGCACCTTTGGGACAAACAGACAGATAGATGTTGTTGAATGTTGTGGAAAAACCCATAAATGCTGCCCTGAACCCAGATCGTTTGGCCCTCTGAGATCAGACCTCTTCCCTGGTGGGATTTCTGCCTCCAGGCTAGGAGGGGTGGTTGAGGTGGAGGGCAAGTGGGGCCTCTTCCAGTGGTGGGCATATCCCAGTAATGGTGGTGGTGGTGGGGGACGGTCATTTTGAAGGTGCTATGCTGACTACGGTGCTTCAGCCTTATCAGGAGCATCTCTCTCTGCTGCTGTTTGTTCCTGGAGAGAGCTGGAAACCCATATTCCTAGGAGGAGGAGGAGGAGGAGGAGGAGGAGGAGACCAGTCTGCCACCCCTTTTAATGGATAGCTTGTTAACAGCAAACGCCGATCCACTCCATTAATCTTTTGCCCACTTGCAAGCCATTACTTGTTCCCTTATTAAAACCCCTTTGCTGTCTCCTGGACTCCTTTGTTTTCCTCTGCTTTGATGCCTTCATTCAGAAACCTTGGAAAGTGCAAGGGTACTGGGGAGGAACCTTGTTTCACCTCCCCTCCACCCCCATCCATTTCATTCATAATTACAAGGCCTGCTTTGAAAACCCCTGCAGGGCCTGGGTCTCCCCTGGTGGTCTCTGGAAGCAAAGCTCTCTTGGATGCCCTGTTTGCTTTTGATCTGACTGTTGTGGCCCACCAGCTGCCAGCGGAGCTTGTGGCAGAATCGGACAATGAGGAGGTTGGGGAAGAACTTCTGGAGCCTGGGGAAAGCTCTGATGGATGCTCATTGTTGAATACAGAGATAAAGCCAGGGCTGTCTGGCATTTCCCAGCCTCTGGAGTGGCGGCTGCCTTTGGAGGCTAAGATGAGTGAGGAGGAAGAACAGCTGGGGCCTGTAAGCGCAGAGCAGATAGGAGAGGTGAACAACAGAGGACAAGGAGCTGACTCGGGAAGTAAAGCAAAGGTGGATGCTGAATGCTCCCTTCTTGGCTGGGGAATAAATAGAAGGAAAGGAGAATGGTCGTAAGAGACAACAGTTCACATTCCTGGAGATTTTGCTCATTGTGTTTTGTGCAACAAAGACTGCCTTGCCAGAACTTAATTTGCAGCCTTTCGGCTGGGAGCTCACAGCCTTGCAATTATTGTACTGAACTGATAAGATCGGCTGCTGCACTTAACTCCTTGCAGGACTCTTGCCTGGACTTTTGATGGGTGAATGTAATTAATTCACAGGAGATAAACAAAGAGGGTTTTTATTGGTGAGGAGTCTGCTAAGGCTGGGTCAGAACACTGACTGCTGGAAATGAAAGTGGAAAGAATTGCCTCTGGAAAGGCCTCTGGAAGGGAGCAGGCATGGTGCTGGGAGCGGGCTATGAAATGAGCCAGTGACTTTTCAGAGTAGACCCTCATAAAGGTCACGTCCATCTTTGTCTATTCTCTAATGCCCAGATTATTGCAAATAAATAGGATGAACCTAGAACTCTTACTGCACAAAAGCAAGAATAATTTCATTGGTGTAACTCAGTGGGACTGGAACATCCAATTAAAACATAGAATTTCTCAAAAAGGACAGAAATAGAAGGCAGGCTGAAAAACATGGTGCATTGAAAGAAGCTGCTTTGTTTCAGAAATCCAAGTAAAGGAACTTTGTGCTGGAGAGAATGCCTAGAGGAAAATAAGATCCAGGGAAAGCAATACTACTGTTGGCAACTACTGTTGTCCACCCAACCAAAGGGAAGATGTGGATGACACTTTTCAAAAGCAAACTGAAGATCTGTCAAAGAGGCTTTCGATACCATCGACCATGGTATCCTTCTGCGACGACTGCGGGAGGTGGGGGTGGGAGGCACTGTTTTGCAGTGGTTCTCCTCCTACCTCTCGGACAGGTCGCAGTCGGTGTTGGTCGAGGGACAGAGATCGACCACGAGGCCCCTAACATATGGGGTGCCGCAGGGGTCGGTCCTGTCCCCCGTACTATTTAACATCTACATGAAACCGCTGGGCGAGATCATTCGGAGGCACGGGATAAGATACCACCAATATGCGGATGATACGCAGCTGTATCTGTCCGCCCCGTGCCAACTCAATGAAGCGGTGGACGTGATGAACCAGGGTCTCGAGGCCATCAGGGACTGGATGAGGGCTAACAAGCTTGTACTCAACCCAGAAAAGACCGAGTGGCTGTTGTGTTTCCCTCCCAAAAATTTGGTTAGTGTTCCATCGCTCAGGCTGGGGGGCCAAATTTTACACCCCTCAGACAGGGTTCGCAACTTGGGAGTCCTCCTGGATCCACAGCTGACCTTTGATCACCACCTGTCGGCTGTGACCAGGGGGGCATTTGCCCAGGTTCGCCTGGTGCGCCAGTTGCGACCCTACCTGAATCGGGAGGCTCTCACAACAGTCACTCGCGCCCTCGTGACCTCTAGGCTGGAATACTGCAATGTGCTCTACATGGGGCTGCCCTTGAAGAGCATCCGGCGGCTTCAGCTAGTCCAGAATGCGGCCGCGCAAGTGATTGTGGGTGCACCTCGGTTCACCCACATAACACCTATCCTCCGCGAGCTGCGCTGGCTACCTGTTGATCTCCGGGTGCGCTTCAAGGTGCTTCTTACTACCTACAAAGCCCTTCATGGTAGTGGATCTGGGTACTTGAGAGACCGCCTCCTGCCAATCACCTCCTCTCGACCCATAAGATCCCACAGATTAGGCCTCCTCCGAGTGCCATCTGCCAGCCAGTGCCGGCTGGCAACTACGCGGAGGAGAGCCTTTTCAGTAGCAGCTCCGACCCTCTGGAACGATCTCCCCGTGGAGATTCGTACCCTCACCACCCTTCAGACCTTCTGCACAGCCCTCAAGATCTGGCTATCCTGCCAGGCCTGGGGGTAAAGACCATAATTTGCCCCCACCCGAATGTTGAATGAATGTTGCTTGATTTTAATCATATACTGTGTTTTTATGTTATTGTATGTCTTCCCCTCCCATACAAGTTGTTAGCCGCCCTGAGTCCCCTCAGGGAAAAGGGCGGCCTATAAATAAACGCAACTCAAACTCAAGTAATAGGACGGGAGACTGTAATGACCTAATATCTGTTGGGAAGTAAACTCTGCAAATAACATCTTTTTCAGACCCTTGCTGACAACTTTCTCTTTCGGCAGATGGAGGAAAGTGCAAAACTACTAACTTGAGACTGACCCCTGCAAAAGACTTATATCGTGGTATAAGTATTATGGACACAAGTGAACCCCAAAATTTTATTCCTAAGGAAGGTAGTTATTTTGCCCCCTTTTATGACCTTTCTTGCCACAGTTGTTAAGTGAATTACTGCAGTTGTTAAGTGACTCTAGCTTCCCACTGACTTTGCTTGTCAGAAGGTCATAAATGGTGACCCTGGGACTCTGCAACCGTCATAAATAGGAACCAGTTACCAAACGTCCAACTTTTGATCGTGGGGATGTTGCAAGTCTGCAAATAACCATAGGCCACTTTTCTCAGTGCCATTGTAACTTTGAACGGTTACTATTGTAAGTCAAAGTACCTGTAGTAAAGGAGGCAGAAGCCACAGGAATGCTGTAGAAAGTGACGATCTAGTTCTTGATTTTAATGGGAGCAACATTGAGTGAATCTTGGATTTAAAAAAAAAAGAAATCAGATCTGCGATGAGGGTGCAATAAAAGGGGAGGTGAATGGGAAAAGGTGGGTTGGAATTCTTACAAAAGGAGCTACTGAACCATAGTTGCAAACAGTGAGGAAAAAGTGGTGGCTTGTTGGCTGCAGAAGTGAGTCTGGGGGAAGGTCAGAGAACAAACACAGGTGGCCCCAAACTGCTAAGTGAGGGTATCCAGAAAGCCCTGCTGGAGATGAGTTGGGTTTAGCAAAGGATGTCAGGAACCACAAACGGATGCTTTAAATCAACCCTGAATAAAAGAAAAAGATGCAGCTCACCAGCTGCTCAGTGAAGGTGGCTGCATGCTAGCAGGCAGTACAGACAAAGCTACTGTGGTCCTCCTACTCTGGGCCATTCTTCTCCAGCAAAAAAGAAGGTGCCCTATCAGCAAGCTGAAGAGGCAGGATTAACCCTTGGGCAGGGAATACTTCTTTGAATGAAGGAATGAGCTGAAAGCCTGCCCGAACTCTTTAAATATTTCCTTTGAGAAATCGTGCTGAAGTGCCAGATAACTGGGGAGGGCAGATGTTCCCCTGTCCCCCAAAAGAAGTAAAAGGAAGATTCAGCAAGCAACAGAGCAGTCAGACTCCCACTCATAACTCAGAAGATTCAGTGTAATAAAAAGACAGACTTGTAAGCAGCTTGAAAATAATGTGAGAATTAACAGAAGTCAGCATGTATCTGTCAAGAACAAATAGCAATAACCCTTAGACTTATATACCGCTTCACAATGCTTTCCAGCTCTCTCTAAGTGGTTTACAGAGTCAGCCTCTTGCCCCCAATAATCTGGGTCCTCATTTTACCCACCTTGGAAGGATGGAAGGCTGAGTTGACCTTGAGCCTGGTGAGAATTGAACTGCCAAATTTCAGGCAGCTGGCAGTCAGCAGAAGTAGCCTGCAGTACTGTGTCCCAGCCTCTGCGCTACTGTGGCTCTTAATATTAACCTGATTACATTTTTCATCAGGTAGATTGTGAGAATGTTGTAGAGTGGCACGACAAAACCGCGGTCCACTAAAGCGCGCCCGATTAAAGCGCGTACCTGACGTCATCAGCAGCGCGACAAATACGACCGCAGAGAAAAAAGGGCGCTTTAAAAACCGCTTTTAAAGCAAGCCGATTCACGTAAAGGTAAGGGTTAGGTTTAGGTTTAGGGTTAGGGTTAGGGTTGGGTTAAGGGTTAGGGTTAGGTTTAGGGTTACGTTAAGCGTTAGGGTTAGGTTTAGGGTTAGGTTAAGGGTTAGTGTTAGGTTTAGCGTTAGGTTAAGGGTTAGGGTTAGGTTTAGGGTTAGGTTAAGGGTTAGGTTTGGGGGGGTTAGGGTAAGGTTTTCACATTAATTTTAACTTTACCGCTCACAGCGTGATGTTTTTGTCGCGCTGTGATGACGTCAGGTACACGCTTTCGTCGAGCGCGCTTTAGTCTACCGCAGTTTTGTGGTGGAACCATCTTGTAGAGGTAATATATCTTGTTCTCATCCAGTTTTGATGGATTTCCCCATCACAGTCTAACTAGCAACTTAGTTAAGTATGCTGGATTGGCATGACAATTAGGAAAAGAAGATGCCCCAAATGCTGTACTCAGACAAGTGTTCATCCAGTGCCCCCCCTTCCAGGTTCTCTTCAACATTTGGATGAAGAGGTTGGGAGAAGGCTTGCAGATGACACAATATTGAGGTAGGAGACATGCAATTTGCTAAAGAGTATTTTTCCAAAAGAGATCTTGGATTGTAGCTGATTGCAGAGTGAATGTAAGTCATTAGTGTAGCATGGGTGCAAAAACAGCACATACAATCCTGGCCAGCTATTGTGCTGCAGGTGGCCACTTATCTCGTCACAAGTAGCAGCAGGAAGAAAAGTCAATGGCTGGCTTCATCGGCAAGGAAGAGAAGCAGGTTCTCAGGGATTCCAGTAGAATCAGAGAACGTAAGAGTTGGAAAGGATCTTGGAGATCTTCTAGTTCAGTGGTTCCCAAACTTGGCAACTTTAAGACTTGTGGACTTCAACTCCCAGAGCTGGCTGGAGAATTCTGGGAGTTGAAGTCCACAAGTCTTAAAGTTGCCAAGTTTGGGAACCACTGTTCTAGTTCAACTCCAATTCCATGGGCAGCACAGGAATCCACTACTGCAGCTTTCCTGACAGGTGATATCCAGCCTGCGTTTAAAGTTCTCCAGGGAAGCGGAAACCATCCCTTCCCAGGCAGGCTCTTGTACAGTCTAGGAATTTCCCCCCCTGATTGATAATGACAATTAACTTCCTTAACATTTAAATCCATTGCTCCTTTTCCTGTCTTCTGGAACAATTCTGAACAACCTTTCCCCATCTTTTTCTCTTCTCTTTAACTAAACACAGCTGGACCAATACCTGAAATTGCTCTTCAAGTTTCCTTCTTTCATCAACGTTATTTCTTTCTTCTAGATACGTGCAGTGTTTTCCTAAAATGAAATGCCCAGAATTAGACACAATTGTCTTGGTGTGATCTAACCAGTGCAAAAGGGTAATAATCACGTCTCTCTCTCTCTTGACCTTCTGCCTCTGTGATTACAGCCAAGAACTGCCTTTGTATCCCATGGTTGGCTCAGGTTCGGCCTGTGAACCACCAAGCAACCCAGACCCTCTCCTCACCTTCTGCTGCCTGGTGTGATTCCTTCCATCCTTTGGGGGCACTTTTGGTTTTCCTATTCAGGAGTTTGCCTTTATCGCTGCTGAAACTCAGTTTCGCTACCCTGGCTGGTTAAGATCCTCCTGAATCCTGTTATTGAGAGGTTTTTGCTAGCCTGCCTGTCTTTGTCTCACTTGCAAATTTGATACTCTAAACTTTGGTGCAAGTGATTTCTAAATATGGTGAGTGACTCCAGGATAGAATGGCACACATTATTCACTTCTTTCCCGTTTGATGTGCAACTTTGTTGTAGGATTGTTCAACCCTCTCTCTCTCCACCTGATGGCAGCATGGAGCATGGAGCAACCACATGTTTTGATTTCTCCATTAGAGTCTGTTGAGAGAGTTTGTTGAATCCTTGGCTGGTGCCCTGCGTCCATACTTTCCCCATGTGAGCTAAACTGGTCAGGCTGTTTGTGAAAGGCTTCTCCCTGGCAAACCCATGCTGGCTCTTGCCAACCAGGCGTTCTTGGCTAAATGGTCACCTGTTCCAGTCTTCCCATTGCAGTGGCCAGGCTCCAGTTACTTGGGTCCTCTCTTTCTCCCTTTATGAAGCCAAGAACAATACTTGCCCTTCTCCAATCTCTGGAACTCCATGGATTTGCACTCTGATTTCTCAGCCACCACCTCCAGCCCTCCTTCCCTCGCTGGACAGAAAAGGCGAGGCCTCATTTGCAAGCAGGGGGTGCATGTGTGGGCTGGACTGGCCGAGTCATGGACATTCTCTATGGACTGCACAGTAGTCTGAGAAACCCTCTTTCGGCCTGATGTCTTCCTCCGTGTCTTAGATAAAAAATAGTGATGAAGGCAGAATATTTTGGATTGCTCTTTCAAATGTTTGCAGAGCCTCTGAACGCCCCTGTAAGGTAGGCCAGCATCCCCGGCTGGGGAGAAGCTGCACAAGTGTGGCTACTTAGGTTTCCACAGACAGCTGGCAGATCAAACCCAATCTTTCTCAAAAAGGTAACAATCTCAAACCAGTTATAATTTACCAAAGTATGTTTTATTGGAAAACAGTGACTTGTTCAGCAATGTTGATGGACTTGGAAAAACATTTCCAAAGCGAAGTTCTTGAAGAGCTTTGAAGAGCTCATCTTCATGGGGAATTATGACTCTCTGCAGAGCCAGAAGTTGATCTAAAGCTGTACCCAAAATACAATGTCTGGTCGGTTGAACAATGGTTTGTGAACTTGGAGAGGTTCACAGAATGATCCCACCTCTGCCTTTTGGCCCGCCAAAGCAAGGAGGGTTGGCTGCTCTCTGAGGACCCCAGCCCCCTTCCGGGCTCTGAGGCATCCTTGCTCTGCTTCTGGGTCGAGGGGCCCCAAGAGCCCCCAGGCAGCTTTGCATCATGACTGGCCATAGGCCTAGCAAGGACCTGCAGAGCAGCCTGCATTGGCTGAAGGAGGGTCTAGTCAGCTCTGGGGAAGGAAAGGGTTCTGCATTCGGGGAGGGGGGGAACGGAAGCTGCAAAGGGCGATGGGCCAGTCCGTCCAGGGGCGAGATGGAGCTCCTGCCACCCCACTCGTCTCAGCTGTGAATTAGTGAATTAGCGAATTCATTTCTCACATGCCTCTAATTAAATGCAGCACAGCTATGAGACAAAATTGCAGTTAAAATCACAGTATAAAATAAGGGCTTTTAGACTAAAAGGCTTGGGACAAATAATAAAATCAACAACTGTACAAATTAGTTTATTTATTTTAAATTTTAATGTCTTCATAAAGGCAAGGCATGTTTTAGTGGTCTTTTTTAAAACATTGAGAGGTTTGATTCCAAATGTAATTCTGCTGGGAGATAGGCTGGTGAGGCTCCATCAGAGGAAAGAAGGCCAGCACTCCCTGTTGGGCCTTGGGGAGCCCATGGAGATGGACAGTCCCAGCAGACGGAAAGCTGCAGCCTTCGCCCAGTGGCAAAGGGCCTTGCCAGGCCATCCCTGAGCCCGGGGCATTTGGCACCCGATTCCACCGACCCCCTTCCCTCCTCCTCCACACCTGGGCCCACAGGAGGACGGCAGAGGAGCCTCTGATGCCCGTTTGTTCAGCGCTCTGAGCCCTGTTAGCTTTCTTCATTTGGAGCCAGCCAGTTGTGGGAGAGCAGCCTGTGCATTATTCATTGGCTGATAAGGGTTGCTGAGCCAATAAATAATAGATCCATAGAATAGAGAGGGATTAATGATCTCTGCTCAGAGAAGGGGCCGTGGAGGGGGGGGGTCCCCGCATGGCCCGGCTTCATCTGCTGGGAAGGCACTCTCATTCCCGGGCATAATTTGCAGTCGGCCAGAGGCCACTTGGTATCTCCTGTCCTCCTTGCAAAGGCCTGCAGCCCCAGAGGGGAGGGGACTGGGTGCTGCTCCTGCAAGAGGGCCGTGTTTCCCAGCCCACCTGGGGGCCCTGGGGCGATTGCAGCTGGTCCTCCAGGGCAGGATTGGTGGAAACAAAGCGTTGGCTGACCTGAGCAACTTCCTGGGGTGCCTGCTACTGTTCCTGACACCCTCTTTGGGTGGTGCTCCACACCAGCCGCATGGAAAAGGCCTCTGTGGGGAGGCAGGTGCCAAGAATTGGATTCAGCCAGGGACCTGGTTGTAGGCCTGGCCTTGCTTGGTGGGCCTGGGGGTTCTGGCGGATCTTGGTTGAGAGACTGAGAGGGACCCATCGCCTCACCCAGCCTTAAGAGTGGGCAATGAGGACCTCCCTGTCTCTGCCCATCAGGAGCACTGGGCACTACTACCGCCCTCAACCATTGTTCTGCTCCTCCTTCGAGCTGCTGGGCTGGGAGGATTCAGCAGAGCCTGGAGGCCTCTCTCTGCCGCAGTTCTCAGCCGGGGGTGGCGGCCATTTTGCAATGCAGGCCAGCCCCGGGATGCAGTGACCCAAGGCCTCTGGCAGCAGCTGGGCCATCGGGTGTGGGCCAGGCTCCCCCGCCTCCATAAGCACCCTAGATTTTATTGGGGTCCCTGAAAGACCAGCAGGGCCTCATTTCCATCCAGGTCCTCGTTTGTGCTCCCCACACAGCCCAGCCGGCTGGCGAGAGCTTCCCTCGGGGCCCCTTTGGTTGCACGGCCAGAAGTCTTTTGACTAGGGCAGAAGCGGCATTCCAGGGGAGTCAGGCGAAGCAAAACCATGATTGCAGGCGGCCCCGGCCTTCCTGGTGCGCCTCCCTGCTCAGCTGCCACGGTGGCTGAGTAAAAATTAGTCATTTCAAGCTGAATTAAGTGGGTGAGTGTGAGATCAACATGACAAAGATTAGTGGGCGGTGTTGAAGAAAAAGACAGACTCCACTCAGGACGTGTCCATTGTGTGAAAGCCCTAGCACTGCTTTTTGCAGCCCACCTACAGCCCTCACTCACTCCGTCCCCCCAGGCGATGCTTCTCTACCCCAGGCGCTTCCCTTCCCTGCCAGGAGGGCCGGTGCAAGCGAGGAGCCTGGCCAGAGCGAAAAGAGGCTTCAGGGAAGGTAAAAGAGAAGCTGGGAAATGAGCAGAAACACAGAATCTCAAGGAAGACCTTGTGAAAGGGCCACCGGGCAGTTTGAAAACCACCTCTGCAAAAGGGGGAGAGGGTCTGGGGGTCAAAGGGCGCAGGAGAGCGTCATGCAGGAGGGGAGGGCTTTTAGGTGGGCGGGGAGGCAGGTGGCATCCAGGGGGCAGAGGAAGACCTGCACTACTACTTCCCTGCAGGGCCAAGTGGAGGAACAGCTGACCAGTGGCCAGAGTCAGCCCACCATTCCTGGCCAAGCCACAGCTGCCCACACAGTCTTGCCCAGTTTTTGGGCAAGATTGAGGGGAGCCGGTTGTGCTTCAGAGCCCGATGTCTTCTGAGGCAGGCAAGGGGGCTTCTGGATGCCAGGCAGGCAGGCAGGACCTCTCTGGTTGGTGCTACAGAAGCTTCCTTTCCACTGGGGATGTGCTCAAGCAGAGTGCCTGTGGCTGATGGGTCAGTGAGTCGTGTAGGACGTTGGCCAAGGGAGGCTTGCAAAGCTGCTGTTGCTCCCCTCAAAGGTGGACCCAGGTGCTCCGATGCTGCCTGAATAGGAAGGACTAGGAGGGCAGTGGGGTAGCCCCCAGCATGAAGAGGCTGCCAGGAGAAGGTCCAGGTCCACCCAGGAGAGAGGGGTCAACTCTCCCTCCCGCATTTATCTGTCCTGTCAGGGCCCATAGGAGGGCCATGTATGCGGTGGATCTGTCTGCTAAGGAGCTCCATTGGGCAGGACCCAGAAACAGCCTTTTCAGCTGGGGACCTGGCCACTGAAACGCCACCCCCCTCCCCGGGTGAGATTTGCCCTCATCCGTTGTTCTTCTGGAAATCCCTTGAAAGCTGGGGCTTTTTTTAGCAGCCTTGGGGATCACATTAAAATGTGGATTATTAGGATGTTGGTCTTACTTATATTATCTTTATGGTTATTTATATTTAAGGTTTTTTGTTTTTAATAGTAGTTTTAAACTTACTTTTAGTGGTTTATCCTATACACTACCAGTCACCTTTGTGAGATGGTTGACAATAGACAGGTAGGTAGGTGGATGGATCAGACAGACAGACGGACGGACGGATGGACACCTCCAGCAGAAGGAGGAGATGGGTGGCTGTGCTGGATTCCTGCAGGATGAAGGTTCAAGAAGGGGCATCCGGTGTGGGAGAGATTCTGATTCTGGAAGCATTAATGCCTGAGAAATGGAAGCCAAGATTTCCCTGCAGAAGTGTGGGCTCTTCCTTCCAAGTGGCTCTTCCAAGCGGGGCTGGATTCTTGAGCTGCTGTAGAAGATCAGCAGTTCCCACAGGGCTGGGATGGGGGAAAGCCTGGCACAAAGTGGGCCTCTCATTGGTGGTGCTTTTTGTTCTTGGGGCAGGGCAGTGGGAGGAAGGCTGGGCCCCTGCAGAGGCTGCCTCCACCCAGTCTCTGGCCGCAGAAGAGACCTGCTTCTGTGCCTCGGTGAATGTGTCTTGCCCGTCCATGCCCATCACAACAGCCTCTGGTGACCCTGAACTGCCTGGCTTTAAAGGAAATTAATGAGTCCCCAGCACCCCCCTCAGAGCTCTTAAAATAAAGGCTTGGTTATTAAAGATGAAGTAGGCAGCCTCGAAGCATGCATTGCAGCAACGAGAGTCATTAAACATTTAGCAGAGGTTGTAAATAAATCAAGCAAATTAGAATCATATGTAAAATACCATAAACACAGAAACACAGTAATTCTGCGAAATATTAAATGAAAATAATATTTTTATTTTGGGGGGAGTTTGACTAGAAAACTACATCTATGCCAAGTTAGCAAAGGGCTGTGTGGCTGCTTTGGGGGGAGGGGGGCATGGGGGGAGGGACGATGGGCAGGGAAGGAAACTCATGAGGAGATACAGGCAGAAGGACCATTGGAAGCCTGGAAGCAAGGATTCTCCTATTTGGGGAGGAAGGAGGAGGGGGCTGGGATCAGCCCAAACGCAAGGCTGGCAGCTTTGAAAGAGGGCAGGGGGTGGAGTAAAGGATTGGAATGGAAAGATTAGGTAGTTGTGTTTTCAAATACAGGGTTTCATAAGGAAAATATTTCAAGAGACCAAGAGGAGGCTGAACAGCTTACAGACAAAATCAAAGAAATCAAAACTAATCCAGATATAATTTATGGCCTCTTGGAAGATCCTGCTGCCCACAGAACTGTTCCTGGAGAACTTCAGCCCCAACTCTCTGCAGGCGATTGGGGAGCCCTCAGAGAAGCAGCTGGGCTGAGAAGGCTGCCTGGGTGGCTCCAATGGGCTTTTTTTCAGGTCCCCCGAAAGAGGAGAAACAGGGTTGCAACTTGGCCTCAAACATCCATCAGCCCACAAATTGCCTCCCGGGACTCATGTGGACAAGTTCCCTGACCAAGAATGTCTCACTCCCAGGGCAGGTCTCTCCCATCCTTGCAAGCCGGTGGAGGCCCCTGAGAAGTAGATTCATCTGGCCAAACAGCCCAGAGAGTCAGCAAGGGCATGTAGGGGTTGCAGGTAAATTGATCAAAGAGAAATTTCACACCCCTGGAACATGGTGAGGTCAACCCTCACCTTTGTGACTCGTGGGTGGATGTAGCCTGGCAGGGCAGGATGACGTGGAGAAGTTACTTTCTCTTCCGGGCCCTCTTGTGTGTTCTGGAAGTCCAGCAGCTTTCACCTCCTCAGAAGACCTCCCCAACCTCCTCTTCTCCTGAGCAGGGAGAGCTTTCTCCCCAAGGGGGCTGGTGTGTAGCTGCAACTTGTCTCTGGAGCTTTCTGTATAGCAGAGAGGCGCTTCCAAGGAAGGACAGAAAGGAAGACAATCTGCAAAACTGTCATGGAAAAGAATGCAACAGTAATTTTTTTGGGGGGGGAGAGCTCTCCCAGCTGTTGATCCCCTTGGCAGAGAAGAATTCCATGAGGTTCCTTGGAAAGGACCCGGAAGAAGGAAGGTCTCTGTGGAGGAGGGTGTGCCCAAAGATCCCCAGGCCAGAGATCCACGAGCGAGGGAGAACCCTGTGGAAGCGCTGCTCTTCTTCCTCCCTCCCTCCCAGCCATGGTGCTTTGCAGACCCCCAGAAGGTCTTCCTGAGTGGTTGGAGAAGGGGAGGCTTTGAATCAAAGCATCAAAAGGAATTGGATTCAGGGAAGCTTTGATCAGATCTACCATCCAGGCAGATAAGCAATTGAAGCTGCTTCCAAGAAGTGCTTCACAGATACCACCCTTGTTGTGTTTCTGGGTTTGTAGCAGACGGCACACAACGCAGCGTCTGCTTTTCCATCCCAAGAGGAAGGTTGGGGAGGGCAGGTTAATGAGTGTGATGTACACTCTCTGGCTTAGACAGGAGCATCTTGCCTGTAAGAGTTCTTGTTTGTCTCGGTCAGTCAGATCTTTGCAGAGAAGGAGCCTGCTAGGCTCACCAAATGGCTCTCAGCTTCCCAAAACTCCCCCCTACACACACACACAATTGTGCTCTCTCAGGCTGGTGGATTTTGCAGCTTGAGTTGATTGGCCTCAGCTCAGCTCAGCTCCCGCTCTGTTCTGCTCTGTGCTGAAGGAGGAGCAGCCCAGCACACGGCCTCCGCTCCGGTCTTCTTGGAATGCTGCACACCTGGGGCTGGTTTCAGGCTCCCAGCAATGGAAGTGCCCAAGGGTGGCTGGAGCAGCTTTTATCATTCAAGATGCCAAAATAGCCATTTTCTGGTGGCGAGGCTGCCCCCCCCCCCGCAATTTCCCTAACCTGTTTCTGCTTCCTCCGCTAGCTGAGCCAGCCTGAGGATTTCCAGCAGGGCAGAATCCTGGCTCAGCCGAAACTCCACCTCGGCCCTTTGGAGGCTGCCCTGGTGCGGCTGCACTTTCTGGGACTTTGCCTCTTCTGCCTTGGAAAGGGTCCCGGGAGACCCTTCCCACATGCACTGCTGCTTGATAGCATCCAGATGACAGACTTTCCCCTGAAGGATCTCCCAGCTCCCCAACTTTCATCCCGTCCTGCCCCAAGGAAGAGGCTGCCTCTTGCAGCCCTCGGATCTGTAGCTGCTTCTGATCAGATCTGGAAGGAAGCAGCTTGAATCAGAATGGCTGCCCTCTCATCTTGGCAATTCAAAGGGAAACATGCCCTCAAACGCAAACAGCATCAAGACTTAATATTCAGACCTAATCAGTAATATACGCAGAAGGGAAACGGGGGACCGTGTTGTTTTTCCACTTGCTCTCTTTTGAAAGTGATCCAAGAAAGTACAAAAGAGAATGTCAATAACAAAATTCCTTTCTGCTTTCTGGTTGCACCCCCCCCCCCAATTGTCTCCTAGTCTCTTCCCCCCTCAGTTCCAAATCTGGACTGGCTGGTGTTAGTAGCCGGGTCTTAAGGACTTGGCAGAAAGCCAGCATGTTTGGGGCTCTGTCTTCCCATGGAAGACAGGGTGACTATAACGGTGGGACCTGGCTCATGCTCCTTTTTACAGGCCTCATGAGACGAGTGGAGATATTGGAGAAAAGTAGCCCCCCAAATTTCCTGGCCATGAAAGGCTTTCTAGGTGAGAAGGGCACCCAGGAGTCTACCAGCAGTTGGTGTAGCTCAGAAAGCGAAGCTGTAATGTGGCATATGCCCCTCATTGCTTTTGCTGCCACGTTCTGGACCAATTTCAGTATCCAGATATTCTTCAAAGGTGTCTCCATTTGGAGGGTGTTGCAGGAAGGAGCTCACTCAAGAGCTGACCAAAGCATGAGTGGCCATGAGGGGTCCTTGCTGCTCTCTGAGCTTGGTTGTTTCCTAGCAGACATTTCATTATCCAAACTAGTTAACATCATTACTAGCATTGATTATGTTACCTAGTAGGGTGAAACGTCTGCAAAGAAACAACCAAGTTCAGAGAGCACCAAGGACCCATCATGAGCCATGAATATTCTCCTTTATTAGTATGAATAAAAGAGAATATTCATATTCATGCATAGTGCCTCCTAGTCCAGAAAGAGCTCCGATTGGCACACAACATCAAGCAGTGTAGAAGCCCTCCTGGCCATGTTGCCACCTTCCCCATGACTCCAGGAGGACCCCCGAGGGCTCTCTCAGGAGCAAAGCCCCTTCCAGAACCGGTCTCTGCACCAGAGGCTCAGCACCGCCACTCCACCTTGCTAAGGTTGAGCTGCGGGTGGACTTTCCTCCTGCAAACCCCGATGGAATTTCCACGGCATCCCTTCGCTCAGCCCAGGGCAGGGGGCTGTAAGGGCATCATCAGCAAAGCCAACATGATCAGGAATTTATGCCAACCTGCATTGTAATCCCACATGCATACATAACGCTGGTCATGGTACTTCCAAGAGGGGCCTGTAGAGCTAGACAAGATTCAGAAAAGGGCAAGCGAGATAATCAAGGAGCTGAAGCAATTTTCTTTAGCTCAATAAAGGTTATGAGGGTTTTAATTTAGGAGAAAGGGAGATAAATGAGCGGCTGATGATGGCGAATGCTGCGGGTGAGAGGATCATACTGTAGAATGTAAAGATTAGAAGGCAGCTTAGAAGAGAGGATCAGGCTCTACGAATCCCTGCCCAGCCCAGCCCAGCCCAGCGATAAAGGCTCCCTCAGAAGACGTCCATCTAATACAAAAGCTGCCCTTGAGCCCCTCTGGGCCACTGTTGAAAGAACTCTGCTGATATCTCACTGCAATGGACTCCCCCGTAATTTAACCCTTTGCTTCATGGCTGTCTTCTAGAGTAACCACAGAGAACTCTGCCCACTGTCTACCTGAAACCCCTTCAGGTACTTGGAGAAAGCCATCAGGCTTGCCTGTAGTCTTGGGGTCTCCAGAGTAAACCTAGCCAGTGCCTCCAACTGCTCTTAATTTCCCCTTCCATCATCATCTTGCTGCTTCTCCTCTGCGTGGGCTCTAAGTTATCCATATTCTTCCCAACATGCAGTGTCCAAATCTGGACACACAATTGTCTAGGACCAAGGCAAAGTGTTTTTATTTTTGTAGCTGCCTCACCCTGCTGGGTCATACTCAGTCTATGATGTACCAAGAAATATCCCCCTCCCCATCTTCCCAAATATTCAGACACTGAGATCACATTGGGCTCAGGACGGAATAGGAGAGGGTCAGATAGACTCAAAGGCAGAGGATCAGTAGAATACCACTTAATAGCCTAAATCTGCAAAGCTAAGACCCAGAATGAACTATGACTTGTAATAAATATCAAACATAATTCTAAAAATATTTCTTTCAAAATGTAAATAATCAGAAAAAAATCAAGGAAATGATTGGTCTGCTATTGGGAGAAGATGGGAAGGAGGTAACAGGCAGCAGGGAGAAAGTGGAAAGGCTTCATTCATTCTTTGCATCTGTCTTTACATAAAAGGAAAAAAAAAACAGTCCACACTAACAAAAGTGGTGCAGTGAAAGACAGATTAGGAATAGAAGTCAAAATAGGCAAGAAATGGTAAGACAACACTTCTCCATTCTGCATGATTTCAAATCACCAGACCAGAGGGATTCCATGCCAGAGTTTTGAAGGAGTTGCCAGATGTCATCTCAGAACCATGGAACCATATCGTTCAAAGATCCTGGTGCACTGGGAAACTCACAGAGGATTGGAAAGAGCTGATGTGGTTAGGGTTGGCTTCAGGGGCAGGAAAAGGCCCCTTCAGATACCAGAACAAGGCTGCCTTTTGGCCAGTGGGGGCAGCCCCCTAGGGCAACCAATGTGTGGTTGCAGGTTCCACGGGGTCTCTGTGTGTCTCCTGTGCTCCCATCCCCAAAGGTGGCTTACGTGTGTTGTGCATAGTGATGCAAGGAGCTGCTGGTGCTGCAAGGGGTCTGGCAGCAGACTCACTGCTTGGGAAGTGCCCATCCTCTCCCCCAGGCAAAGGGAGCCGGGGGCCTCCACCCTGCTCCTGGCCAAGGGCTGAGCTCTGGCCATTTCTGGTTTCTGCTCTGGCCTCCAAAACAGTTTGGCCACAGCTGCAACCCCAAAGGAGCCACTGTGGTGGCCAGAGGCCCTTTCTGCCCCCCCCCCCCCCCCAGGGCTGGCTTATTTCACATTCGCTTGGCAGAGCCTGGAGAGCAGCTTGATTTGAAGTGCTTCACCTGTCAAGCGAAATTGATTTCAGCTCTGGCTTTGGGCGATAACCGCAGAGCGGCTGTGGAGGGGAGGTCTGCCACTAGAGAGTCTGTTTCGGACCTCCAATGGCAAGGAGAAGTGAGGACTGACTGCCCAGAAAGTGCCAAGGCCTGGCTGCTCCTGGGTACTGCCACCCTCCCTGACAGCTGAGCCATTGATGGCCAACAGGCCCAGACATAAGAGGAAGGCAGTGGCATCATTAGCAGAGCAGCACAGAGGGATGGTTAAGATGTTGGGCCAGGAAAGGGAGACCCGGGTTCAAGCCCACCCTCACCACACGGAGATGCTGGGTTGAGTGTGGCCCAGTCCCTCTCTCAGCCCAGTTTATCTTACTGGGCTGGCGTTGTGGGGAAAATGGGAGGTAAAGGATCTGCATCCAGTGCTGAAGAAAAGGCAGAGACGCCTCTCCCCAGGAGAGCTGTTGGCCTTCAGCCTGAGCAGGTCCTCCTGCCTCAAAGCTCCCCAGAGCGGCTTCATTGGGCAATGAGAGGCCTCTAGAGCAGCTGTCCTCCCATTCTCTTCCCCGCTCTTGCAGGGATAATTCAATCAAGACAGGTGGGGAAAAACCAGTCAAGGGTTTATTAAGACTCGGGGGTTAAACAGTGAAACTGCTTAGAATGACAGAAGAGTCAGGAGAACCTTCGACTCCTTAAATGTTGCTCTTGGAATGAAAGGCCAGACCAAGTACCCCCTGGTGTGGCTGGCAAGGCAAAGCTCAGCTCTGGCACTGTTGCCATCTTCTCTTTGGTGCTGCCAAGCCTAAGCCCTGGGAGACTTCCAGGCCCCTCCAGTGGTGAGAGTGGAGGGCCAGAAGATGCCCAGAGTTGGAGTGGGAAGACCCTCCACATACAGGGGGGCCTGGCCTCTTACTCAGTCTCCTTCCCCTCCCTCCCTCTCTCCTTCCACCAGGCACTTGTGCCAAAGGAAGTGGGCGTCTGGCAACCTCTGTGTGGGTGGGGAGCTGATGATTTAAGAGTGGGTGAGCACTTTTTCTTTGTCTGTAATGAAGCCAGTTACATTTTATTGCTAAATTGCCCTCCTAATGACCGCATAACTGCTGGCGGGAGGGAGGTATTCAGCCCTGCAAACAAAAGGGGGGAGGTGGGGGGAATTGTTCATCTTGGGGAAAGGCAGGGAGGGGGATTTCAGTGGGGCTTCTTTTCTTGCCAGAGAAGGCCGGGCTGGGCCACTGGCCCTTCCCAAACCGGCCTTGATGTGGAGCGCCAGGGGTGGGTGCCTTGCTTTGGGGATGGCTATTTGCAATGAATTTGACTTGCAGTCCTCCTTCCCCCCCCCCCCACAAATACACCCAGTCACGCACATAGGCCCAGCCCTCTGCGGAGGCTCCTGAGGCAAGGGTCAGCCCTCCCCTCCTGGGGTTGCGGGGTTCAGCAGGAGGCACAACAGAGGTGCTGCCTAATCAGCCAGGCCATGGGGGCTCAGCCGCTCCAGCTCTGACAGCCACCTTGGCGGATGCAAAGGCTATGCAGCCAGGAGGAGAGCAGACTCAATTTCTGTGTAAATCTCCAGAAATCTTCCATTCTCCGTCACCTTGTTTAAAGGAAGGGGGAAACCCCAGGGAAACCAAATGGTGGGGAATTCAAAATAGACGATGGAGGTTGGATGGTTACATAGTCCTAAGCTGTCATCTTTAGTGTGTCAGTCACATGGCTGGGCTCATCCCATCCACTGAGACCCAGCTGTGGGGGCTTGGCTGAGGAGGTCTTCCTCCTGATGCCATCAGCCATGCCCATGATGCAGAGCAGGGAAGGCTTTGGCCTCACCAGCAGTTCTCTCAGCCTTCGAGTCAGCCCAGTGGGGCCCCCAACCGCTCCGATCCAGAATGCTCCTGGCTGTGTTCCTTTCCCAGGGAGATTCTGGGCTGGCCCAGGTTGGCTCTTGAGATGATTTCTGTCAGTCCCCTCAAGTCCACAGGAGCAGCCGCGGGAGATCACGGCCTCTCTGTGGCTTCCTGGGCTGATGGGATGGCTCTGTAGTGACAGCCTTCCACAGAAGGATGGGGAGAGAAAGCCTGCATTGTTTTATGTCATTCATACAATTTCGAGAGGGAGACTTTGCTCGTTCAAATGCGAAGGGAATAATAGGTGAAATTTTCTAGGAGGAACTGACTGTTCTTGGCCGCCTTTCTTGCTCTTTTATGGGGTGATCATTTCTCCAGGATTCTGCATCCACCCTGTCCTTCCTACACTGGGGATGTGGGAACCACTCCCTCGGCATTGGGGTGCTTGTGTTCCTGCCATCCCTCTCGCTCTTGCAGTGTCTGAGGAGGGATCCTGCCAGCCTCCCAGGAGCAGGTCTGGGTGCCTGGAGTTGTGCTAGGAGTTTGCAGCACACACACACACCCAAAGCAGAAGAGAGCTGCTTCCCCCTCCTCTGCCACCTGCCTCCCTCCCCTCTCCTTTAGCCCTCCCCTGCTGCACCCTGCCCTTCCTTCAGCAAATAAACCCCTTGCCCCAGAAGGCAGAGGCAAAAATGGGCAGCCCCCTCCTCCCAGCTCCTGTTGAAATAACTGCCAGGGCTTCACCTTCTCCACTGTCCTGGGTGGCATCCAACCAGCCAGGCTGGAAGAAGATCCAAATCTGGGCCATGGCTCCCTTGGGTAGAGGCATATAAATGGATTAAATATGAGGTCCATTTATCAGGCATTCCTTACTGCCAGAATTTGGGGATGCCATTTCCAGCTCAGCTACAAATCAACTCTGGAGCGCCCCCCCCCATATCACCTCCAGCTTCAGAGGGGAGTTCGAGCACAGGCGCGGCAGGACGGGGACCGATGGGGAGGGGAGAAGAGCCCCTCGCTCGCTCCCTCCTTCTGCGGAGACCCTCGGAAGGCCCATCTTGCCCATTCTCTAGAGGAAGCGACCCGAACCTCTTGCTTACAATAGGGATAAAGAAACGGAATGCGGCCGGCAGGTGGGCTTCACTGGAGGCGGCAGAATATTCGGAAGGGAGGCTCCACAGGTGGCCTCCCTCCTCCTCCCTGGGAAAGAGGGGCTTCCCCTTTCTAAATCTCGGGGTGTCTGGAAGGCACGCTTTGAGTGGGGGGGCTCTGAGTGGAGGGAGCCCGAGCGGGCCGGCTCATTAGGAGGCAGCTGTGGCGGTGCTGACAGGCGGCAGCTGTGATGGGCATCACCAATTGTCTCTCGTTATGGGCAGAGGAGCGGCCCCGCGCTCACCGGACAGCGGTTCTCTAATCCGCCTGAGCTGCGCCGGGGCTCAGCCAGCACTGCCGGCTGTGGAACAACCCACCGCTCGGTTGGGCCGTCCCCAATGAGCTCCCCGATGGCAGCACCAGGAGCTTCTTTACTAAGGTGACCAGATTTTCAGATTGGTAAAGAGGGACATCATTGACCCAGGGGGGAGGGGGCTTGATTAAAAATTTTATATTTTGTCAAAAGGTCACAAAAGGTGAGATTACATGACCCCAGGACACTGAAACCATCATAAATACGAATCTGTTGCCAAATATCAAAATTTTGATCATGTGACCATGAGGATGCTGCAACAGTCGCTAAGTGTAAAAAATGGTTACAACGGTCGCTAAGTGCATTGGCAGCAAAAGCGAAAGTTGTTCATAGTGGGAGGAGCTCGCAGCCTGGGGGCTGCTGATATCTTGCGCAGAAGGGGTGAGGGAGATGGGGGAACTCGATCCGAGCTGTCAGCCTGACAAAATACAACCCCTTCTTTTTCCTTCCTCCTTCCATCCTTCCTTCTTCCTTCCTTCATTCCTCTTGCTTATCTACCTTCACCTTATCTGTCTTCTGCTCTTTCCCTCTCTTCCTTTCTCCTTCCATTCTCTCTTCTTTCCTCACTCACTCCCTTCCTCCTTTTCTCTTCCTTCTTCCTTCCATTCTTTCAGCTTCCTTTCTTTTGCCTATCTACCTTCTCTGTCTTTCTGCTCTTTCCATTTCTCTCTTCCCCTTCGCTTCTGTTCCTTCCTCCTTCCATCCTTTCACCTTCCCTCCTTCCTATTTCTTCCTTCTTCCTTCCTTCTGCCTATCTACCTTCACCTTCTCTGTCTTTCTGCTCTTTCCCTGTCTTCCCCTTTCCTCCCTCCCTCCCTTCTTTCCTTTCTAGTTCCATATTTTCTTCTTTCCTCTCTCCCTCCCTTTTTCTTCCTTCCTTCCTTCCTCCTTCCTCTTGCCTATCAACTTCATCCTCTTTGTCTTTCTGCTCTTTTCCTCTCTTCCCCTTCTCTTCCTACCTCCTTCCCTCTTTTCTCCCTCCCTTCTTCTTTTTCTTCCTTTCTTCTTCCATCTTCCTCCTTCTCCTTCCTCCTTCTTCCTTCTATTCTTTCTCCTTCCTTCCATCTTTTCTCCTTCCAACTTCTCCCCCCCTTCTTCTTTTCCTTCCCCCCTCCCTCCTTCCTTCCTCTCCTTTCCACTCTCTCCTTGGGAGGGTTTGGGGGTGTGGGGACAGCAGAGCCCAAATAAAGTCAGAAAATCTTATTAAAACTTTCCTATTTGTTGGATCACATTGCTGCAAACTTATAAACCAAATCCGGGGAACATTTTGCAACCGAGGATGCTGCAAGGAAAGCGGGGAGGCAGCCCTACCCTTTCCCCAGTTTTGCAAGGAATGAGAAACGGTACTTTAATCCGAAGCAAAGTTTGACTGCAATCAGAACTGCAGACAGGGAAAGAAAGAAAGAAGAAAGAAAGAAAGAAAGAAAGAAAGAAAGAAAGATCCTTGTAGCACAAAACCCACTTTTGCATGGTTGTGAGAACATAGGTAAAACAAACAAAAGCACAGCGTCCCTCCGCCCTCTGAATGGGACTCAGCATGACTCCGATTTGAATACAAGGACACGGAGCCGGGCGGGGAGATAAGCACCTTCATTTGCATTCTCTGCTACCATGATGCTTTGCAAGGAACATTCCCCGGGCTCCCCGTGACTTTTTGCAGATTTTTCCTTTTGTGCTTAAAAAAAAAGAAAGGGACTTCTTTAAAACACCACAGAATGAGCTGTCAGCCTGACAAAAATGCAACCCCTTCCTCCTTCCTCCTCCTCCGTTACTAACAGCTGGGGGCTCAGAAATCGGAGTGAAAAGCCAGTCCTCCATCTCTTCCCTCTTCCTGGATTCACTCCGAAGTTTTAAATCCCCCTTCTGTGCATAAACATTCCTTCAGCCTCCCCCCCCCTCTGTATCTGTTTGTCTCTCACTCTCTGTGTGGCTCTTTGCCTCTATCTTCCTCCCTCCCTCCCTCCCTCTGTCTCTCTCTCTGTCATTCTCTGTCTGTGTCTATCTCTCTGTCTCTCTCTCTGTCTCTCCTCCCTCCCTGTATGTGTGTGTGTATGTGGATCCCTCCCCCCGTGGATGGGCTCTGGACTAGCGGAGCCTCCGCTTCCTCCTTTTTAACCAGGCGATCTTCGGCTGCTGCACAATCCCAAAGGCACGCGCTGCCTGGTTTGCTGAATCCGGCGCGGCTTTCAGAGAAAGAAGGCGTGCGAGAAAGCCCTCCCCCTCCCCTTACTGCCTAAACATTTGAATAAAGGAGGCTGCAGGCTCCTTTGTCCTCAGCTATGTGATTTTCTTTCGTTCTCTGCTGCCCGAACGAGTGAATGAGGCAGAGGGAGAATGAAAGGAGATTGCATCCCTTCTGTCTCCCCCGTTGCTCAGAAAAGCAACTCCGGGAAGGTCCTTTGGTGGCGGCAGGCGTCCTAGAACCTGCCTGCTAGCAAAGGACCTTCCCGAAGTTGCTTTCTGACCAACGGGGAGACAGAAGGGACAAAATACCAGACGGCCAGGATGAGTATACAGGGCTGGGGCGGGGCAGGCTTACTTCCGGGTCCAGTCACAAAAATCGGGACTTTTTAAGAACCGTTCCCGGGACCAGGGACAATGTGCGAAATCATGAATGTTCCACAAAAATTGGAGCGTCTGGTCACCTTATTCTTTACCCAAGGAGCCTCCCCCACCCCCAAAGGTCGTTTCCAGCTGCAGAGAGGAGCTGGCTGGCAAATGCCAAAACCTGCGAGATTCCCTTTGACTCCAGACTGTCTGTGTGGGCCTCCGACCTTCCCGGCACAGCTGGAGGAGCCGCCGTTCCACCGGGATGGTGACCAGCCCCTCTCCCTCCCCCCCCCGTCAGCAGCAGTCCTGGCCCTGAATTTCCCTGGTCCTCTTGGCCCCTGGAGGGCCCCGTTCACCTGTTCACTTGCTGACCCCCGGGACAGGAGCTGTGTGGCAGCTGGGGAGTCAAGGCAGGAGGCAGCCTCTTTGCTCGCCCCTCTAGCAGGCAAGCCTAGCAAAGTGCTGTTTGGAGCATAAGAAGAATGGGCAAGACTCGCCTGCCATTCCAAGTCTTTAGGAAAATTATTGGAAAGGAATTGGAAATATAAATATTAAAATATTTCTGCATGGGCATTGGAGAAAGATGCAAAATGTGAGAATTATGCAATAGGCATTCATATCTGTGTTGCTCTGCTGTTCCACTGGACTATTTCAGCCACGTGGAGAGGGGGGATCTGCTGCTTGGGTAACAAGTCTATCCTCCATATTAATCTACCCAGCTTCATGCTCTGGAGAGGACACGCCAGCTTTGCATGCAGCACACCAGATGTTGTTTTTGGACCTCTTTCCAGAGCATGATACCATAGTCTTTTGAGACTGAAGGATGCCGATGCAATGCATGCACACATATAAGGCAATTCTCATTCAATGACCATTCAAAGTTATGAAAGCACTGAATGAGGGAGAGCATTGAAGTAGCTGTTGCAGCGTGATGACCATTTGCAACATTCACTGGTGGTTTCCAGGAAGCAAAGTCAGTGGAGAAGCCAGGGGAGATTGTAGATCAGGGATGTCAAACCCGATTTCATTGTGGACTGCATCAGAGTTGTGTTTGACCTTGGGGGCATGGCCTGTATTGGCTGATTGCTCTGCCAGAGAAAATGGGCTCCCATTTCCATTGGGATGGCCTCCTGCAACCCTCTGCCAGTGAAAACGGAGCTTGGGAGTCCCACCTGTGGCCCTCGCAAGTTCCACTTTGGCCTGAGACAGCCTCCTGCAAGCCTCTGCCAGTGGAAACCCGGCCCTCCCAAGCTCCATTTTCGTTGGCAGAGGCACCGTGGGCCAGTCTTTTGCTGTTTCATGGGTGACCCACAGGCCAGATTTAAGAGTGCGCACGCGCACACAAACACACACACACCAAATCCCCAGGCCTTGAGTTTGACGCCCCAGGTCACTATGACTGCACAGGATTCGCCTAAGGACAGCAACTGGCATTGCTGCAACTGCTGTCTTACACCAATACACTTTAGGATGGAATTCCAGTCCCAATTATCATCCAGCAAGGATTACCTGTAATTAATCCCCCAAAACAGTGATAGAAGGAATGACGTAAAGTGTATAAATTAGTTATAATTTTTATTAAGAATTTTGTTACAATAATATCTAATCTTAAAGAAAAATTGGACTAGAAAGGTGTGAAAAGTGAAAAAGAATATAATAAAGAGAAAAGATAGATATAAAGAAGTCATTTCCAACATTCATCACAAATATAAACAAATTTAGTGAATCTTCACCCCCTCAAAGGTTGCCAAGAAGTAACAATATGCCGTATTTTAACCTTGATCAAATAAACCAACTTTATATTTCTTTTATTTCTAATAATCTTTACTTCATCCAAATATTGTCCCTTTGATTTCATTTCTTCATTGTCCCATTGCATGGAGTTCTTCAAGGCTTTAACAAGTGTCTTTTGTACATCTAATAAAAATTATCCAGGTCGCTTTCTTGAATTACCATTTGTATTTCCCTTTTAGATTTTAAAATCTCAGCCAGATTTTTATAAATCAGGGAAATAACCTTTCTAAGTTATTTTCTAACTTGCCAGTTATAAATCCACTTCTTGATACCATCTCTATCTTGCCAGCTAAAATTGGTTCTACATCTGTCATTTCTTCAATAAATCTTTCAAATATAAGTTTATCCATAGAAGCAGACATCATTACTGACTTTGTTGATACTGTGGCTACTGATTTCTGATCCCATTCTTCAAAAGTCTCCTTCAGTATTTGTAGGGTTATGTTTTGCAATATTTTGCAAAACTGTTTTGCAATAGTAAATTTTCCCCGACCTAAAACTTTAGTCTTGTCTCGTGTCCAATTTTTGAAATCATGAAATTGCTTCTCTTTGTTGACTTGTAAAAACCAAAGTAGAATCTATTTCTTACACGAGTCCATTTATACTTTATAATTACAAAATCTTATTGTAAAAGTTTCAAAATTCCAAATTTATATGAACCCTTAGTGCATTTATAACTTTCTAAGAACAAAATCTTATTTAGCTCCTTGCCATTTATTTCAGTTTTTTAAAATTCTTCTTCTTCAAGGCTACACACACACACACCAGTATATTATAAGCAGGAATATTTACTGCAGTTTAAGCAGATAACAGCAGACAGGAAAATGCCTCACAAAGAATGCTTGCCAGAAGAGAGCCAAAATCAGTCCAAGAAGCAGGAGCATCATCCAAAAACATTTCCAAGAATCACAGGATGCCAAATTGGATAGTCAGTCAGTCTACAGGTCAAGAGTCACAAACAAGGAGCAAGAACATAACTTGGAGCCAAGACTTGAGAGCCAAATGGTTGTCTCTGACAAGGACAGTAAACACAGGAGCCAACTAAATCTGTCGGCAGCCAGCTGGCTGCAATTACTCATATCTTGGTGCCCTTTGTTTCATAAGAAGGTTCACTGAGGAACATTGTTCTTCTCACTTCAGTACGTGCTTGGGGATTGTGCCTTGTCATCTGACACTATACCCGAACAGGAGATTCCTGTGCCTGATCACCTTCAGTTGAATTCTGGCCTGCTGGGTCCAGAGGCTGATCATCCTGAAGCATGGGCTCATCTGAAGCCACCTCATCAAATTCAAGGTCAGAGTCAGACTCTGCATTGTGGCTCATATCAACTCTTCAGCTTATGATTAAAATTTTCTTTCAGGAATGAAGGCCGACTCATCTGGTGTTTTCAAACTTGTCATTCCAAAGATCTCCAATAATTAAGAAGTAGTTAATGAGCAATTTCCAAAAATGATTAGAAAATGAAGTTAGCAAACTTGGTGTCCTTTAAAATTCTTCATGGTTATGAGCAAATTGCCTAATGCCATCTCATGCCTGATGCTCATAGCTGTGGAAAACCACTTTCCCATGATCTCCTTGCAAGGAGCAGACCCCCAGAGTTTATGTGGGCAATCTCCCATCCTCTCCTTATTTGGAAATGTTCCAAGGACCTGGTCTATTCGCCAGTTCCTTAGTCTTTGATGTGGTGATCAGCTCCACTTTTGCATCACTGTCTTCAGTTCACCAGACCTCCCCTGGAAGTCCACAGAAGGGATGATATTTGAAAGAATTTTGTACTGACACTGGTCAGAGTTTAAGTTAGCAGCCTTCCAGGCAGGAGGGCCAGTCTCTACTTGGATACAAAGAGTTCAGCCTGGGCGCTTGACCAGTGGTATTGCTGTGTGGAATCCCTCTGCCCAGCTGCCTCCACATTCTATTGCTTCCAAATTCTATTGGAAGATTCCTTTGTCACTCCTTGGGGCTTCAGTCTGCCCATGTGAGAGCCTTGCCCAGTGTGTGCTGAACCAAGGTGATAATGAGTTTAGCTAGAAATGCAATGGCCTTTATTGAAAGACCAATGAATCTGCCAACATTGGACCATGCACTACAAAGCAGCTGAATGAATCCAGAAATGATGCAAAATCTCAAGCTGACTCTGGTGTTTCCCTGCCGTCCTCTACCCAGACTAAGCAGGCCTTCCTCCTCTCCAAGGATTCATAGGCAGCTTTTCCTTTCAGCTCTTTGCCATCTTTTTTTTGAGAAATTTTTTTATTGTTTTAGTTAAACAAAAACACACAAAAAAAGAATCATCTTTTGTTACATCTTATAGAAAGCGTATCGATTGGTTACAAATATATTCCGTGTGTTTCTTCCACAATCCTTACATCAGAGGTGGGTTCCTGCCAGTTCGCACCAGTTTTGTAGAACCGGTTCGTCAAATCTACCGAACCGGTTAAAAGAGGTTCCACCAGTGGACCTGGAAAGCAGGCCACACCTACAGAAGAGGTTCCAAAAATTTTTGAAACCCACCACTGACACACAGACAGACAGACAGACAGACTTTTATCTAGAATCATTTATATTTAAAGACACAACCACCTACTGGCATTCATTTGCAGTTTCAATAGATCTCCAATAACATTACACCTTTATGACATATTCTAAAACAAATTCAGTTAAGATATCTAAGCACACACACACCCATAACACACCTGTATGTATCATTAAATATTATCCATTAACATTTCCTTGTTATTATTGTAGTTGACTAAAAGTTATTTACTCATGTTCATCTCACCTCTCCTCTCCACAGGCCCACACAATATTATACCTTTATAGCCATCTTTAAAGAATGATTTATTAATAAGATTTATAGGTCTTTTCCCTCAATCCCAAATTTGTTAATTACGTGCTAAGAAAATAAACATTAAACATCTAAGACAATCTAAGAAATGTTAACATTTCTACTTAACAATCACCAAAAGCATACATTAGCATTTCTATGGCCCGGTTATTTATCCTAACTAAGGTTATCATTTCACTATTAGGATCATAGTAAATTATATGTTAACGAATAAACATTCAATAGTAATCTAGAACAGTCTGTAAAGTACTAAAATCTCTACTTATTAATCATCTATAATTAGCTAGCTTTTTTTCATCAACTTGTATTATTAACCAGTGTCTTTCCAGTAACAAATGGTCTTTCCTCTCCTTGCCAGATGTTGTATTGATTCTCTTTCCAGGACCTTTCCAGGGTTTAAGACTTCTCTCCGCGCTTTCTAACTTAAACGATCTCTCATGTAGTTTTGTTGTCCTTGAGTTGTTATTAATGTAAGCTTAACTTTGGTTGTTAGGTTTATTTCTGAATAGATTTGTCTTATTAACTCCGTCTTTTTCACTCTTTCTTTTTCTCCTGCATCTTGGAGTTTGGGGTGAAGCACCAGATTATCAAAATCACTTTTCCAGCTTCCCTTCTTTCCACCTTCACTCACATTTACTCCATTAATAAGTTCATCTAACTTCTTATCTTTGTTTTCTATGTTTTCATTTGCTTCTTTAATTTCTGGGGCTGCAACCCCATCATCTTTTTTTGTGATACCCCATAATCTGTCCCATTCTTGTCAAATCTCTCAAGTCCTTCTGAGATGTTTTGAAGTCCAGACAAAATGTTTTGAATTGTCAAGTTTTCTTCCTCTGAGTATGATCCATTTTTAGAGTAAAAGAATATAAAGAAAAAGCAAAGAAAGGAATTTGGTACTTTCTGCCACTCTAGCCCGTCACAAATTTTGAAGAATATATCTATTTTTATTTTAAATCTTAAGCAAAAGTTGTTTTATGGCTTTCAAAGAAGAAGGGTTCTAATCTTTTCTTTCCTTTTCCAATTCTTGCCAAAATATTTTCCACACACAGCAGCAGTACACTATTTGTGACCTTGGGTCTTTATCAGGTTTAAAAACAAGTTCCAAACCCTTCTGTTGCAAAGTCAGTGTAGTCAAATAGGAGTGAACAAAGGATACATTGTTACCAACAGCAAAAGAAAAAAAACTTCAGACTTAGGCTTCTAAGTGGCAGATTCAACTATTTAAAAAACTTTTTCCTTAAGTATCTTTATATGATATTGTAACAAGTAGAAGGTAAATTTTATTAAAGTAAAAAAAAAAATTAGTTTAAGCCAAAAAAGTGAAAGTAGTAAAAGAAATAGAGAAAAAAAGATCAGTCCCTTCACCTCAAGCGGAGAAACAGGAAACGTTGCAATCACTTCAATCCACAAAACATCATTACAGGCAAGAGCAAAAAACTTTCTAAGGCAGTCCAATAGGGATAAATACGCCGTTTTGTTCTTACTTAAGGGACTAATTTAGCTTAAGAAAAAAGTTTCTAGGGCAATCTTCTAAAAGAAAAGAAAAAAACCTCACCAGATGGAACACTTTCACTTCTCTTTCTGGAGCCGTCCCCAACTATGTCAGCCTGGGGGCTACCTGTTTGCCGCCAGCTGGAAGCGCTTCCCTTGGGTTGATCAGGAACTTTGTGATGTCCCTGCGACCAGCAAAGTCTTGTCTTCCCAGTCACCGTCTCTTCGGGACAGATTAGGTCCTGCTGGACCGTCCAGGGGCAAAAGTGTCATCGGTGGATTCGGACTGTCAGGTCCGCACGATGTAACGTTGCGATGTTGGTTCCTCCTGCCAGCTCTTCGCCATCTTGATTGCTGCCATTCAGACATACTTCAGGTGTCCCAAACTGGAGGCAATAGTCCATACAACACAATTATAGGTAGGAAATGATAACACTGAATTAAGCCATTGTTGTCCAGGATTTTACCTGCTTGTCTTGAAGTTGCATCATACTCTTGGTGCAAGTTCAGCTTGTGATCCACTTTGCCCAGTATTTACATTGTGTTTTGCATTTACTGCTTTAACTTTAACTTTAACTTTTAATAAATTTATATGCCGCCCAATCCCGTAGGACTCCGGGTGGCTTACAGAAACAAGTTAAAATAAGGAGTTAAAATAAAGAAACAATTTAAAAAGAAACAATTTAAAAACAACGCACCATACACTCAATCTGGGTGGGGCTGGACCTCATATATGAAGTCAACAGCCCCAGGCCTGCGGGAATAGCCAGGTTTTAGTGGCTTTTCGGAAGGCCAAGAGAGTGGTGAGGGTCCGGATCTCTACAGGTAGGTCATTCCACAGGGTTGGAGCAGCTACAGAGAAGGCCCTCCTCCGAGGAGGCACCAGCCGGCATTGTCTGGTCGACGGCACCCAGAGAAGGTCCAGTCTGTGAGTTCTTATCGGCCGTTGGGAGGTATGTGGCAGGAGGCGGTCTCTCAGATATCCAGGTCCTAGGCCATGTAGGGCTTTAAAGGTGATGACCAGCACCTTGAAGTGTGTGCGGAGACCAATCGGAAGCCAGTGCAGCTTGCGGAGGATAGGTGTAACATGGGTGTATCTAGGTACACCCAAAATCGCTCACGCGGCTGCGTTCTGGACTAACTGTAGTCTCCGAACACTTTTCAAGGGCAGCCCCATGTAAAACGCATTACAGTAATCGAGCTAGAGGTGACGAGGGCATGAGTGATCATTTGAAGTGCCTCCCAGTCCAGGTAGGGCTGCAACTGGTGCACCAGGCGAACCTGGGCAAAAGCCCCCCTGGTCACAGCCGACAAATGGTGTTCTAATGTCAGCTGCGAATTCAGGAGGACACCCAAGTTGCGGACCCTCTCTGAGTGGTGTAGGATTTCACCCCCCAGGCTAAGGGATGGAATATCTGGACTATCCTTGGGAGGCAACATCAATAGCCACTCGGTTTTGTCTGGATTGAGTGCAAGCTTGTTCGCTCCCATCCAGACCCTGATAGCCTCCAGGCACTAGGACATCACTTCCACCACTTCGCTGAGTTGGCACGGGGCGGACAGATACAATTGAGTATCGTCCGCATACTGATGGTATTTGATCCCATGCCGGCATATGATCACATCCAGTGGCTTCATGTAGATGTTAAATAGGAGGGGGGGACAGGACCGAGCCCTGCTGCACACCGTATTTAAGGGGCCTAGGGGTTGACCTCTGTCCTCCAACCAACACCGACTGCGACCTGTCCGAGAGGTAGGAGGAGAACCACCATAAAACAGTGCCTCCCACTCTCATCTCCTGCAACCGCCGCAGGAGGATACCATGGTCGATGGTATCGAAGGCCGCTGAGAGGTCAAGAAGCACCAGGATAGAGGAATGTCCTCTATCCCTGGCCCGCCAGAGATCATCGATCAGCGCGACCAAAGCAGTTTCTGTGCCGTAACCAGGCCTGAAACCCGACTGAAAAGGGTCTAGATAATCTGTTTCATCCAAGGACCGTCGGAGTTGAAAGGCCACCACCTTCTCAACAACCTTCCCTACAAAAGGGAGGTTGGAGCCTGGATGATAGTTGTTAAGGATAGCTGGGTCCAGAGAAGGCTTCTTAAGGAGGGGTTTCACCACTGCATCCTTCAGTGGGTGCGGGAAACATCCCTCCCATAGAGAGGCGTTAACAATCATCTGGAGCCAGCCTCGTGTTACCTCCCTGCTGGTCGAGACCAGCCGGGGGGGACACGGGTCCAATAGGCAGGTGGAGGCACTCACCACTCCCATGGCCTTGTCCACTTCCTCAGGAGTGATAGGCTGAAACCTCGCTCCACAAAAATCCGATCAAGGCCCTCCCCCGGCCTCTCCACTGGAACTGTCCAAGTGGAGTCCAGGTCCGTCCGAATCTGAGCGACTTTGTCCGACAGAAACTGAACAAATTTCTCAGCTCTTCCCTGCAAGGGTTCCTCCACATTCCCTCCCCTTCAGGAGGAAACGAGTAATCTAAACAGGGCAGCCGGGCGAGATTCTGCGGATGCGATAAGAAGAGCAGGAAAATGTGCACATTTTGTCGCCCGTATCGCCACGAGATAAGCACTAATAAAGGCTCTTAGCAGTGTTTGGTTAGATTCGGAGTTACTAGCCCTCCAATGTCGCTCTAGGCATCTCTTTTGGCGCTTCATCTCCCAGAGTTCCTCAGTAAACCAAGGAGCCCTCCTGGATCCACTGCCGCAAAGAGGCCGCAAAGGTGCAATCCGGTCCAGTGCCTCAGCCGCCGCTATATTCCAAGCAGCGACCAAGGACTCTGCCGGGTTGTGTGCAAGGGAGTCAGGTATCTCTCCAAGTGCCGTCTGAAATCCCGAAGGGTCCATCAGGCACCTGGGGCGGAACCACTTAATCGGCTCCCCCTCCCTGCAGTGGGGGAGTAGTTTCCGAAAGTCAAGCCTCAATAGGAAGTGATCTGACCATGACAAGGGCAAGATCTCTATGCTCTTCAGTTCCAGATCACGTCTCCACTGCCCCGAGAGAAACACAAGGTCGAGCGGGTGACCTGCTGTATGAGTCGGACCCTGAATTACCTGGGTCAAGTCCATGGTTGTCATGGAAGCCATGAACTCCTGCGCTCCATCCGAGTGTTCGCCAAGAGATGGCAGGTTGAAATCCCCCAGTATTATCAGTCTGGGGAACTCAACCGCCAGTCCGGCTACTGACTCAAGGAGCGCAGGCAGGGCTGTTGTAACGCAGCTGGGAGGTAGGTACATTAGAAACAAGCCCACTTGACCCCCTAGGTCCAACTTCACCAGAAGGGACTCACACCCACAGTCTCTGGAGCAGGGATCCCACGAGGGACTAATGACTCTCGGATGATGGCTGCCACTCCCCCACCCCTTTACTGGTGCCGTGGTTGGTGGAGCACCTGAAACCCTTCTGGGCACATTTCTGAGAGGGGGGACTCCTCCCTCGTGGCCCAGCCATGTTTCAGTAATACATGCCAGGTCTGCCCCCTCGTCTAATATTAAGTCCTGGACGAGGGGAGCTTTATGAATCACAGACCTGGCATTTAGCAACAGCAACCTGAGACCAGGGCCCTGACATCTCTTGCCACCTGGTTCTTGAGTTGAGCTATCAGGGCCGGAAGGAGGGATCGCTGTGATGTAGCGAACCCTCCTTCCCCGGTAATGGCTAGCCCTGTAACTCCCATCGTACCTGCCCCTCCCAAACGTAACCGGGATGCTCCGGTCCGGCCCCGTAGACCTCTCATCCCTTCCCACGGCCCCCGTTCTCCACAGCAGGCCATTCATGGCATTCACTCTGGTGCCCAACATGTCATCCTCTGCTTGTTTCCTTGATTTTTCCTACCCCAATGTAGGACAGGATGTTTGCCAGTTGAATTCTGATGAAGTGATTTTTGCCAAACAAGATGAATTTCTATTCCAGCTTGTCAAGATCCCCCTGAATTGTGATATTGTCCCTCAAATAGTGCTATTCCTCTCCACCTCATCCCCCCCTTTATGTCCCCTCCAGTGTAATCCTCATCCACATCCATCATATCTATTGAATGCGCCAGGGGTGGCGTCGAGTCCTGCAGCCCCTTGATGTTTCTCTCCAGCGTGTTGCAGGCCCCATGAAGTAATCAAACTTATGGGCAGGATCATTCAATCAGCCCTGCATCCATGCAATGGCAGAGCCACGGCAGTCTGGTCATTGAGTGACAGATTAGGAATGCAGAGATGCAGCTGACTGTGAGGTGCTCCGACTTTTTCAGGCCTTGGATTCTCTTCTTTAAAAAACTTCATTTTACAACCTCCTTGCTAGAACCTCATGGCAGCCTTTGCCAAATGCTTTGTGAAGTCAAAGTTTGCTGGATCCTCTGTGTTCCTGTCTTTAATTAAAATGACCACTTTATGAAACACAGAGATCCGGTTGCTTTAGCACGAATTGTTTTGGATAAATTCATGCTGTTATTTTTTTTTTTGCCAAGCAACGTATTTTTATCTGACCAAAAGCAGAACTAAATGGATCAATTATTTCCTGCAATTTAGAAAACAACCTTCCTGTTGCTACAGCCTGAAATGGCATTTGCGTTTTGTGTAGCTACATTGAAATGTTACTTCAAATTCACTTTCTAGTTAGCCACTGTAGCACAATCCTTTTCTCCAGAACTTCTGCCCAGCAGGTGTTTCCCCATCCTATCCTTATGCCTTTTGTTTCCTAGATGGAAAACCATCATTTCATTCTGTTCTCATATATATATCTCAATAAAACATTTGATAAAGCAGTGCAACTTTAAGACATGTGGACTTCAACTCCCAGCATTCTGGGAAATGGTCCCTGTGCCTTAAAGATGCCAAGGCTGAGAATCACTATGATAAAGAGTTTCATGATATTTGGAGGGAACAAGATGGATAAAAGTTAGCAAAAGTCCAAGGATCTACAAAAAAAAAAAAAAAACCCACAACGTAATTGCAGTCTGCCATCTTCTGTACTATAAACTACCCAGAGTTTGTAAGGGAAGAGAGACCTTTTGAATTTCAAATGACACCAAACTGGGGGTTTGGTTAACACCACAGAGATGGCAACACTGTTCAACAGATGTGAACCAAATCAAACAGGATATTCAGTGATGACAAATATCCTGCATCTGGCTAGGAAAAATCAGCTGCAGGACCGAGGAGGCTTAGTCTAGTTTTAGAGCATGTAAAAGGATTTAGGGGCCCTGGTGGACCTCAATTCTATGAGCAAGCAGTTTTGTGTGCATGAGACAGAAATCAAGACTTTCTTGGATTCAGTAGCTGAGATCAGTCGCCTCAAAGCCACCTCATGGGGGGGGGGGCGCTTTCTTTGATTTCCAATCAATTCTAGCATCATTGCCAGCATAATAGGATGGCTTCTCAGGCTCCAAGGAATCAACCAGGCCTCTATTTGATGACCTGTCACAATGCCTTGGCATAGTTCTCATTATAATGATGCACAGAACATAGAATAATAAAGTTGGAAGGGACCTTGGAGGTCTTCTAATCCAACCCCCTGCTCAAGCAGGAGATCCTGTACCATTTCCAATCTCTTCTTAAAAGCCTCCAGTGATGAAGCACCCACAACTTCTTGAAGCAAGCTGTTCCACTGATTGATTGTTTTCACTGTCAGGAAAGTTCTCCCTAGTTTTAGGTTGCTTCTCTCCTTGATTAGTTCCCACCCTTCGCTTCTCATCTTGCTTTTTGGTGCTTTGGAAAAATAGCTTGACCCAATCATTGCAGGAGCCCTCAAATATTAGAAGATGCTATCATGTCACACACACCCTTCTTTTCATTAGATGACAGATAACTAGTTCCTGAAACTGTTCTGCACACATGCAGATGGCAGTGCATTGGTCTTCTATTCCATATTAGTCTCCTCTGTTTAATCATGATAGTTTTCTACTTGACCATGAATAAGAGAGCTTTTAACCAGCCATTGTTTTTCATGCCTTTAAGACATTCCTTCCTCACAATCCTCCAAGGCAATTTCACATTTATGTTTTAGCTTCCATGTAGATTGAGTTGGATCTGCACCTTCAGGTCCCTGTGGACTGCAGAACAATGCAATTACTTTAACTTGAGGGTTTCTGCATCATTAATCAGTACCATAACATTCAAGGAAAGCTTCAAAAGGCAATATTTCCAAGGCCTTTTCTATCCAGTCATCTCCATCTGTATTGGCACTTGAAATTCCAGCTGAAGATAGACACTTTGAGCCCCTTCTAAGGACAGATGTTCCTGGGGTGAGTGGATCTGCTGAATGGGACCTTCTGTTAGTGTGAAAGTTCAATTGTCATTTCAAATGTTAAGACTCCTGTTTACCAGTAGCTGCATTATTCCAGCACTTCTTCTTGTGTTCCCAATTTTGATTAAATTAAGGACAGAAACATTCCTGATCAAGCTGTCCATTTTTCAACAGCTTGGCATGTAGAGAATGTTAGAATTAAAGAGGGGAGAAGCCAACTCCCATTTCAACGTTTTGTCCCAATTCTGTCATAATGATTCCATTAATGGACCAATCCTTTCCTTGACTTTTTTCTTGTTTTTTACATGTTGAAAAGGCTTTTTTCTTGTTTTTGACTTTAGTCGCAAGCCGTGGTTCAATTTGAGCCTTAGCTTTACTGACTTCATATTTGCAGGCTCAGGCTATTTGCTGATAGTTATGTGCCCCTTTTTCCACTTTTTATGCTTGTCCTTTTGTCCTATGATTGTCAGCTTCAGGATTGTTAGGATTCATGAAGCCAGGATTCATTTGAGGCTGATCAGCCACCAACAATTCCTGTTCAGCTAGAGCAGTCAAACGATGGGGCATGAACACCCCACTCCTACCCCACCCCAGCTCCAGGTCTAGGCACGGGCAGTGGCAAACAGGACAATGCTTCTCAATGAGGCTCCTCACTAGGCAGAGGGCAAGCCTTGAGTAATTGCAGCCAGCTGGCTGCAAGCAGATTTAAGTAGCTGCTTTGCTTTGAGTCTTAGTTCAGTGTTCTAGCTCATGACTCTCGGAGTGGCCAACTATCTAACTGGGCATTCTGTGACCCCTGGAAAGTATTTAAACTGCTTTCTTGCTTCTTGGACTGCATTTGCTACTTTTCAGGGCAGCTAAGCATTCTTTGCTAGGTACATGAATTACGATCTGTCTGCAGTTTTCTGCCTAAACTGCAGTAAATACTTCAGCACAGTGGTGGGATTCACTTTTTTTTTTACTACCAGTTCTTTGGGCATGGCTTGGTGGGCGTGGCAAGGGAAAGATACTGTAAAATCTCCATTCTCTCCCCATTCCAGGAGAACTTTAGTGCAAAATCCTCATTCCCTTCCAATCAGCTGGGACCGGGAAGGCAGAGAATAGATAGGGATGGTGCCAGTCAGAGGTAGCATTTACCGGTTCTCCGAACTACTCAAAATTTCTGCTACCAGTTCTCCAGAACTGGTCAGAACCTGCTGAATACCACCTCTGCTTCAGCACCTTAATAACTATGTGGGTATGCATGGAATCTTGAGACAGGTTGGTGAAGTGCCAGGAGCTGGTTTCCCCATCCTTGGTTGCCATTAAATTGGCAAGATTCCATGGACAGAAGCAATTCCATTTCTGTAAAGGAAATCAATGCTTTTTCAAGAGGCAACTGGACCTTCTTGTTTTTCTTTGAAGACATTTCGCTTCTTTTCCAAGAAGCCAGGATGACAGAGAATCTCCATAGACATTCCAAAATCAGAGTTGTCTACCTCACCACCACTTCTCTCCCCCTTCATGGTGAGAGCCAGACATGACTCTGTCCATCTTGATTAGACATCTCCAATTGTACCGGATCATCTGCATTTGTTCAATATATTTTCTTAATCATGGGACTTATTTTCCATCTTTCCCACAGATTTTCCTTATCAATATAGACTTTAGGAATTTGACCCCAATTTCTTTCATTTAACAGCCTGGAAGGTCTCAGATCTCTTCAGAGCCAAGGTATAAAAGATCTCGCTTGCTCCGTGCAAGCCCATCTACAGGGACTTTTCATTGGAGCTAAATGAAAATTATTTTAGGTCTTTGCCGAATCTGATTTCTAGTTTTGGAATTTCTTTTATAGCTGAAATGGCCTGATATGTGCACTCTTCTATTATTATATAGCTGCAGGTGTGGCTTCTTTTTACACAATTAGCGCAACCCATTTCCTTCAGTGTTTGATGAAGGCCTGCCTTGTCTCTGCTCACTGGTTTGTCTGACCCCCTTTTCTTGGAGCCAACTCCTGAGGCTCTATGGCACCACCGTCTACTTTGCACAAGGGCTGGAGGCCACGATGCTGCCCAGCCTGGGGGAGTGCAACCTGGTGAAGGTGGCGGAACTGGTGGAGGCCTCCTTCAGCCCTTACAAGCCCTTCCAGCTGCAGTACCAGGCCATGGAGGAAGAGAACCTCCTCATCCAGATGAGCGCTTTTCCTCTGGAACATGGGGAAGTGATGGACTGTGTCCAGGAGTTGAGCCATTCGGTGAACAAGCTCTTTGGCTTGGCCTTGGCGGCAGTGGACAACTGCCTCATGCTCACCAACGGGCTGGGTGTGAGTGGACTCCTTGGGGCCCTGCAAGCCCTTTTCAGCAAGTACGCCTCAGACTTCAGTAACGCCCTGCAGTCAATCAGGAAGAAATGCCGGCTGGATGATCTCCCTACGGATTCCCACTTCCAGGAAGACTGCTTTCCAGAACGCAGTTTGGATAATCGCCATGAAACAAACAAACACCTGTGGGGAGCTCCTGCGACAGTATGGAGACCTGGAGCAGCAACTGGCCAACAGGATCCTCTCCAGGGCAGGGAAGTTCCTCTCGGAGTCCTACCGGTGTCCACATGTTTCAAAGTCTTGGCTAGCTCTCTACGGTGCCTAGGAACTGTGACTGGCACAACCAAAGGATTCCATGCCTGCCATGGGGATTCCCTCTTATTTTTCATAGCATAGGGAGACGTCTACTTTCTCCCCAAATTTCTCTACATTACATGGGAATCAAGATATTTCTCTAGAGCCTGCTTGGAGGGGAGAACTGCCTCCATGTCTGGTCTCCAGGTTGGCCAAACGGAGCTCATGCAAAGGCATCGGCATCCTGGTCTTAGTTTTCCTTCTAAGAAGTAAGGTCTGTCTTCTCCTCAATTTCTGAGTAATATTAGCCACTTGTGGACTTTCTTACCAGTGTTTAATCATAGAGCTGGAAGGGATTTGGAGATCTTCTAGTCCAACCCCCTGCTCAGGATGGGAGTCCTATTCAACCCGACCAATGGCTGTCTAAACTTTTCTTAGACCTCCAGCGATAGAGCTCTTCCATTGACTAATTGTTCTCACTACCTTTCTTAGATCCAGGTTGGATCTTCCACTGATGGGCTTTGTTGCTTCTTGTCCTCCCGTGGTGCTTTGGAGAATAAATCAACCTGCTGACAGTCCTTCAAATATAGGAGGAAAGCTACAGTCTCTTGGTACCTACTCTCCTTAACCATTCATTATACAATTTAGCCTCCAGACCCCTAATGGTCTTTGTAACTCTTCTCTGTCCTCTTTCTATGTTCTTTTTTTTTTTTTTTTTTTTTCATCTTAAAACTTCTCTTTTCTTTTTTTTTTTTTTTTTTAAGAGAACTTTTTTATTTTTCTTTAAAAAAAACAAACACAAATATGTCATCATTTGTCAATCATTAAGACATTGAAATACAATTTTTTTTGTTGTGTGTACCCCTCCCTCCCTCCACCCCCCCATCCCCCCTCCTCCTTTCCCCCCCCCGACTTCCCAGAACCCGTACACGGTATGGATTTTTAACTAACACAGTCTAAAATCTATTGAGAAAAAAGAAATAAGAAATTAATGACATTCTAGATTGAACTTAGCTTCTTCTTACTGAACTAACTTTTAACAGTTTTAAATCATTTCTGATCTTAAGCATAGGCTAACTGGAATTTCTTAGTCCCGTATTTATTTTGTATATAGTCAATCCATTTTTTCCAGTCTCGTTTATCTCTCATTTGAATGATCTTTGAGATATGCCGATATTTTAGCCATTTCAGCTAAGTTTGTTACTTTCAATGTCCATTCTTGGATTGTAGGCAAGTCTTCCTTCTTCCAATATTGCGCCACCAACAGTCTTGCTGCAGTTATCAGGTGCAGAATCAAATTGGTCTCTACCACTGTAAAATCAGTACATATACCTAGTAAAAATAACTGAGGAATAAACTTTATCCTTTTTTTAAAAACATTTGCATGACCCACCATATTTTTATCCAAAATGCCTTAACCTTTTGGCAGGTCCACCATATATGATAATATGTAGCATCGAGAGAACCACACCTCCAACATTTAGGCTGTACATTCGGATACATAGCAGCCAACTTTTTAGGATCTAAATGCCATCTATAAAACATCTTGTAAAAATTTTCTCTCAGATTTTGAGCTTGTGTAATTTCACATTTCTTACCCAAATCTTTCCCATGTATCCAACATTATTGGTTCCTCAATATTTTGAGCCCATTTTATCATACAATCTTTAACTAATTCTGTTTCCGAATCCATCTGTATTAATACATTATATATCCTCTTTATATGCATTAAGCTTTGATCTCTTATTTGTTTAAACAGATTATCCTCAACTTGAATAAAGCCAATTTTTTGATCTATTTTCCACCTAGCCTGTAATTGCCCATACTGGAACCATGTTTGAACTACCTTCTCCTCTTTTAATACCTCTAAAGATTTTAATTGTAATACCCCCCTTTCCGAGGTAAGAAGCTGTCTGTAAGTAAATCTATCCTGTTTTTGTGCTGTATTCATATTTTCAATTGCATGTCTAGGAATTGCCCACATGGGTATCTTGTCATTTAATTTATATTGGTATTTCTTCCAAACCCGCAATAAGCATTTCTCAAAATATGACTTTAAGTTCTTATCCAATTTTTGTTGAATAACAGGTAAGCATGCCAACCAAATACCAGATCGTGTCCCTCAATGTTCAATATTCTATCATTGGTTAAATGAATCCAATCACTAATTACAGATAATGCCACTGCATCATAATATAGTTTTAATTAGGTAGTTCAATCCTCCTCTCTCACGTACATCTTGCATTATTTTCATCTTACCCTCGGCTTCTTTCCTGCCCACACAAATTTGTTGATACCCTTCTGCCATTCTAAAAGGTTCGCATCTTTTTTAAGTATAGGTAACATTTGGAAAAGAAATAAAAATTTTGGTAAAATGTTCATTTTCACTGCCGCTATCCTGCCCAGCAAAGATAAGTGCAATTTCTCCCATTTTTTCATCTCTGTCTGTATGCTATGCCAAAGTGGTTCATAATATGCTTATATAATTTCCCATTTGAAGTTAAAATGTTAACTCCAAGATATTTGACTTTTTTAACTACCTCACATCCTAGCATCACTCCTAATTCTTCCTTTTGTTTAATATTCATATTTATAGCTAATATTTTGGTTTTTCCTAAGTTTATTTTAAAGCCAGACACTTGACCATATTGATTAATCGTATTCATTAAAACCATACTGGATTCCTGCGGTTGTTCCAATATTATGACCAAATCATCCGCAAAAGCGCGGACCTCTATATTCTTGCTGCCTAATCTTGATCCCTTTTAAACCATCCAAGCCCCGTATTTTATTCAACAATACTTCCAAAGTTATAATAAACAATAATGGGGACAAAGGACAACCCTGTCTTGTACCTTTTCCAATTTGAAAAGAGTCTGTTAAACTTCCATTGACTATGATTTGTGCTGTTTGCTGTTGGTATATTGCTTTAATTGACTGTAAAAAATTATCTCCTATCTGCATTTTTTTGCAATATCTTCAGCAGAAATTGCCAGTTAACTCGATCAAAGGCCTTCTCAGCATCCAAAAATATAAACGCAGCAGGGATCTGGTTGTTCTTTCCCAAATATTCTAATGCATTAATAATTAATCTGACATACTTTTCATCTGTCTCCCTTGTATAAAACCTGTTGGTCCGTATGTATCAATTGTGAATGACCAACATTAACCTATTTGCTAATATTTTAGTAAAAATTTTATAATCTACATTCAGTAATGAAATGGGTCTATAATTTTTGGGTTGAGTAGTATCTTGATCTTCTTTGGGTATCAAAGATATAAACGCTGTCTTCCAAGATGGAGGGACTTTACCTTCCGTTTGAATCATATTAAATAATTCTCTAAGAGGTTCTACCATTTCTAACTGTAAGTTTTTGTAGTAAACCGCTGTCAAGCCATCTGTACCTGGTGCTTTCCCTGGCTTTAATTGCTTAATTACCTGCAGGATTTCCCCCGAGGTTATTGGTTGATTCAATTTTTGCCTGTGTTCTTCTCTAACTGAAGGTATTTTCTCCTTGTCTAAATATTTGTCTATGTCTAAACCATTAATTTTATCCCCTTTATACAGTTCTGTAAAAAATTCCCAGAAAGCCTTTGAATCTCTTCCTGTTGGAACACCTCCTTCCCTCTGTAATCAGTTTAGATATATTTCGAGTTTTCCTTTTTTTCCTAATCTGATAAGCTAACCATCTGCCAGGTTTGTTTGCATTACAAAAGTATTGTGTTTTGCATATAATAAATTAGTAGCTACCTGGTCAGAGATCAACATGTCAAATTGAGATTTAATATGTTAATAGCTTCCTTAACCTTTGTATCGTCTGGTTTCCTTGTTAACTCCAGCTCTTTCTCTTAATTTCCTCTTCCAGTTCTGTTCGTTTTAGCCCTTGCTTATTTCTATGTGTTTTATTTATATTCATCAAAACTCCTCTCATATACGCTTTGCTTGCATCCATACAAATTCCATAGATGTACCCCTTATTCCATATTCAAAACAAATATTCAGATAGTAATTTTTTACAATCATTAATATAGTTTTCATATCTAAATAAATTTTCATTCAGTCTCCAAACCTTCTTGCCTGCACTACCCTTCCCAACTCCATCCAAACTGGGTTATGGTCCGAAAGGACTCTAGCTGCAATCTTTGTTTTCTTGACCCTAGAAAGCAAATCATTAGTGGTTAGAATAAAATCGATCCTTGAAAGGGATTGATGCCTGTCCGAGAAGAAAGTGAAGTCATATTCCTCTGCATTTCTTTCTCGCCAGATATCCCTCAATTCAAAATCATCCATAATGTCAAAGAAAGATTTGGGTAACTTTGCTCGCATCTTGGTATTTAGGCGGGAAATCTTCTTATCTCTCTTAGTGTCTATCACTCCATTCCAGTCACCCAATAGTATACAGGAACTATAGTCCCACTGTACTAATTTAGCATGAAGATTTCTATAGAATCTATCTTGCTGTTGATTGGGAGCATAAATTCCCAAAAGTAATGTCTTTTTCCCTTCTAAGATTAAGTCTAAAGCAATATATCTGTCCTCTTTCTAGAATGCTTTTTTTTTTTGTATTATGGGGACCAGACCTGGACGCAATATTCGAAGTATGGCCTCAGTAGTGCAGATAGAATGATATTAACACTTTGCATGATCTTGATGCCTTGATTACCAAATAATTTCAAGTAAACTTGTCCACCTCCTATGCTAGTCATTTCCCATATGGGTGAATCTCAGATACTGTGAGGAAGAAGACGTGGTCATTCCTCTGAGGCTGCTTTTTTATGACCATCTGGGGATTCATATCCTGCCTCAGGATCTTTCTCAGTCCTGAGGGGCCTTGTGGGGAAGGAGTTGAGCATCTGGCTCCAGCTGAGACCATGTGGAGAAGAAGATAATGATGGGGAAGGAATAGTTGTTGTGGAGGCCTCCTTCAGCCCTTACAAGCCCTTCCAGCTGCAGTACCGGACCATGGAGGACAGAATTGAATCTGTCCACTGTGAACCTCTGGGAAAGGCTGTTGACTCTTCCCCCTTCTGAAGGGAGGGGGACTTGCACAAGATGTCAAGTCAGGCTCAAACTCTGTAGTCCCCAGAGTCTTTTTCCTCCCAGCCTTTACACATCTTGCTTTCTTCTGGATCTGTTGGGCTTCTCCATGTCCTTCCTGATGTCTGATGGACAGAAGTAGACAGGAGCATTTTGGCCCATGCAAAAGAGAGAAGAAGGGCGACTTTTCTTGGACTTGATTCCCTTGTGCCACTCTTTTGTTTCTGGCCAACATGCAGGGCAGGTTTTATTCAGCAAAGCAATGCATGGAAGCCAAAGCAAGCCCTCACCCCTGACTCGGGGATATTGAGTGCCTGGACGCCTGCAGTGGAGTGGCAGGAGAGCACCTTTGTGTCTAGAAAAGGACAAAAAGGAAAAAGGCATAATGAGAATTTTGGCCCTGGGTATAGCTGGAGGCATAGAATAAATTTGTGCCATTCCAGCATGCATGTTTTGACATCCTTGTGTCCACTGTTGGGAAGCAAGTGTGAAAACTAGGGTTTATGTGCCTTTACAATCAACAATTCATCAGAAGCTGCCTTCTCATCCTTTCCCAGACTGCTTTTCTCTGCTTCAAAGGGTCTGCCTCTGCTTGTCCTCTTTCTGACTAAGGCATCAAGATGCAGCCTGAGCTGGCAGGAGGGAAGGAGGGGCTGCTCCCTGTGGCCTCTGCTCTCTCAGGCCACAACTGGCTGCTTTTTCCTTGGGAGGAAAATCCTTCAGATGCAGCCCAGTGATATGGAGCTGAAATTCAGGCTTGGCCTGCTCGGCTTTCTGGTCGACTCCTCCTCTTGCCAAGGCTCGCTGCCTCCTCCTCCACCTCGCCCACCAGAATTGCTTCAAAGCCTGTGAGATAAGCCAGTGTTTGCAAATACGAGGCTCCTCTGAACACCAAATATGCCTTTGATTACCTCCTCCAGCTAATGAACCATTGTTTATGTGGGAGACGTGTTCGCTCCTTGGCATGTGGTGAGATCTGCTCTCCTGCAGCATCTCAGCGGGGAAGGATGGCAGAGTGGCATTTGCTTGGCAGCAGATGGATTTCAGTCGCGCTTGCCTGCTCGGAAGAAAATCCGGGAGACTGGTTGGCAGGATCCATCTCCGAGAGATTCTGCTTGCCTGTGGGAGGGTGTCACCCCGTCAGCCTCCCTGGCATAGCATTCTTGGTGGGCAGGTACTGCGGAGACCAACCATGGGTGGGCACAGCTGCCTGTTTGAGCTGGCAGAGCGAGGGGGAAGCCTGGTGGTGCCATTAGCAGAAGAAAGATGCCTCTGGCAGGCTGTGGGATGGGCCTTCAGTCTCTAAGCACGGAGCAGAGCCGGTCCGATGGATGCCGAGAGGGAAGCCAAGCTGTTCCAGGCAACTGAGTGGGAATCCAGGGCTGGAATGAGCGTCATAATCTTTATTATTCTCTGTCTCAGCTGAGGCGAACCAAATGCCGCAGACAGGGATGGAGTCCACATCTTGCTGAAAACAGTGAAAAATCTGATTAAATGTATAAACTTATCTAAATAGCATTCTGTCTCCATCAGCGCCTGAACTGTCACCCTGGTGGGCGTCCACAGGCGTGGCTGTTTTGCTGGAGCAGACCCCTTCCCACAAGATGGGGCAGGAGCTGTCTGAGCACACACCCCCGCTGCCCCTGGGGCCTCTGCTGCAGTAGCGTCGGTCATAAACATCCCCTGATTACCAGCCAGCCGGGGTCTCTCTTTGACTGCCCCTCGGTTGCAGTGGAGCATTTCCCCCACCCCAGTAAATGAGGCAGAGGCCATTATGCAGCCGGCCAATCCACAAGGGGCGAGCAGGGCCTCCAATAATGGGAAGCCGGGAATTACCGCTTCTGCATGCATAATCAATGGGAACTGGGAGGCAGCCTGGGTTTGTGCTCAGGTGCAGCTGGCCTTGAAGCTGAAGCCAGCCAGCCAGGGTGAGCCAGACAGGGCCAGGCTGGACATGGCTGAGCTGCTCTTGTGATCCCAGGGGGAGGGGAGGCTTCAGCCCAGCGGGCAAGAAACGGGGGTGTTGGTAGTGCTGAAGGAAGGGAATCCCCAGCTGCCAGGAAGGAGTTTCGTTTCATTTCGTTTATTGGTTTTGTATGCCGCCCAGCCCACTCCCGAAGGACTCTGGGCGGCTCACAATAAAACAGGGGAGGGGATAATAAGACAGTACAAACAATATTAAAATACACAACAGTCACAATTGAAGCGGGGCTGGATGCTTCAACAGCCCCCAGCCTGCTGGAACAGCCGGGACTTAGTAGCTTTACGGAAGGCCAGGAGGGTAGCAAGGGTCCGGATCTCCATGGGGAGCTCGTTCCAGAGGGCCGGGGCAGCAGCAGAGAAGGCTCTCCCCCGGGGGATCGCCAGTTGACATTGGCTGGCAGATGGAACCCGGAGAAGGCCGAGCCTGTGTGATCGAATCGGTCTTTGGGAGGTAATTGGCAGGAGACGGTCTCTCAGGTACCCAGGTCCGATGCCATGTAGGGCTTTATAAGGAATAACTAGCACCTTGAAGCGAGTCCGGGGACCAATGGGCAGCCAGTGCAGCTCGCGGAGGATAGGTGTAACGTGGGTGAACCTAGGTACACCCACAATCGCTCGCGCGGCTGCATTCTGGACTAGCTGAAGTCTTCGAACACTTTTCAAGGGTAGCTCCATGTAGAGGAGTTTACAGCTCAGGGTCAGAAGATGATATCGGAGGGCCTAGGGGATGTTCTTGGCATGCCTTGTTTTTGCTTGACTAATGGACCACCAGGTTTCCTCCGGAAACCACCTCAGCCAGGGGAATCTGGATTGTCCTCTCCCCAGAACACAGCACCAGGCACCCCTCCCCTGGCCCAACATGGCCTGGGCTGTGGAAGAGCCATCGGAAGGCTGGGTTGGGAAGGCAGCATTGGGCACTGGCTGCCCTGGGGGTTAGAAGTGCCTGCACCCCTCCTGCACCCCAGGCCCTAAGCATTGTGAGGGGGCTCCAAAGCACCGTTGGATCACGGTGTCTAAGAGGGTATCTGGACTCCCATTGGTGCCTTTGTCCCATTTTATCGCTGGAAGGAGCCCACAGCTTATTTGGAGTGAAGTCTCGCTCTAGCTGCCTCTCAGGGGGATCCTGCTCCTGCTAAATTTCCTAAGCCCACCCAAAACCCTGGAGAAATTAGGTCACATCCCCAACAGGCCCCATCCATGGCTCATTTTTCACCTTGTGTGTTCAGTTGTGGCTTTTTTCCTTAAAATGGATGCTCTAAGAGTACCAGGCTGGCTTCATTATTGTAAAATATTCACACACGATTCGTGCACTAACTAGGATTGTTGACTATTTTTACTTTTATTATGATGCTTCTGTTTTAAACTTAGATGGGATGATATAGGTTAATTTCCCATGATTTGGAAATTATACTTCCAAACAATATATTTGCCTTTCTTGCAGCCACATCAAGCTGCTGATCTATTCCCAGCTGTATCACTGCTGGTCAAAATCCTCTCACATATTTGAAGCATCTCAGTCCTCCATTGATATCCAGGACATTTTCTTCCTTCTCAAGTGAAGAATTTCTAATGATCGTTAAATCTCAGCCCCATTTCTCTAAGCTACCAAGAATTTTTTTGTCTTCTACACTTCCTCCTAATTGTATCTCAGACTTGATTGACGTTCCCTCCAGCTCCTCTACTAAGTCATTAATGCAAGCATAAAAGGGTAGAAGGCCTGGGAGCATCGTGAGCATTCCTTCGGTTCAGCCACTCAGTTGCCATGCCATCCAACTACACCCTGGGTGAGAAGTTAATAGTTTAGGGCACCAGGTTCTTAACACAGGATTCCTTTCCAAAGGCTACATTCATTTTATTTGAGAACATCTCCCACATTCAATGCTAAGACTTTCCAGTTTTCTCCCCTCTGAATTTTGAGTAAAGGAATGGGATATGGGAACTTTCCATCTGCTGTGGAGGTGTTAGAAGCTGCCAGTTGCCTTTCATAGGCTCACTAGGGGCACCTCTTGCGTTGAGGCCAAAAAACTGATTATGTGTACAGGGGACACGCAGTGACCGGAACTGAAAGCAGCCCTCTGGTTCCCATAGATTTTCTTTTCAGTATATTTTCCAGATCCATCTGGCAGTTGCTGTAGCAACTTGGACCTTCTCATCCCCCTTCTTCTATTTTGGATTCTACCAATTTGCTGCTAAAGTTAGTATCAGAAAACCTTGAAAAGTATGTGTTGAATGTGGGGAGGGAAGCAGCCCTAGTGTTTTTGGTATACACCTTCATATTTTGAGGGATAACTTCAGGTTGGCACAGGAGGCAGCTGGGTTGCGAAAAGAGATCAGCCACCAGTGTTATCAGATCAATTCATATTGTGCTTCTTCTCAAAAGTGGCAGCTGTTTGATATGACTCGAGGCTTCTAGTTCTTCAGCGGCCTGGTCCACAGGAGTGGGCATGCTGCCTTCTCCTCTCCACGGTGTAGCTACACTGTGATGCAACAATAAGAGGTGGCTGTATTGGGGAAGGCTTAAGAAATTAAAAGAAAAAAACAGTGTTTTTCTCTTGTACAAATATACTTTCTCATGGCTGTTGGAAGAGTTGTCTCTTCCTTTTTACTCCCAGAATTCTGGAAAATGAATAAACCAAGTAGCTGGAAATTTGGTGGCATATAAATTTAATAAATTATATAATTAATTATATGACCAGTTAGGATAGATAAAGAGGAGAAAACAGATGGCAACATACAGCAGGCAGATAGAATCAGGGGCTTCAGAACTTAAGGTCACCTTAGCTGGAAAGAGATAGCTAATGAGTCAGGGTAGAAACTTCTGCTAAATCCAGAGGCTAAACCAGAAATTAGGGTGTAACATATCACAAAGTTTATGCAATGACTAAGTTTGCCATGCTCTCCTCATCAGCATCTGAAGAGGTGCTTTGAGGATCCATGAATTGGGGGACAACAGGATGGCCACCTGATCTCCTCTTCCCCTTGAATTTCTACAGAAAGATTCCAACAAAAACAGGCACCCGGTTGGAGCAGTTTCATCTCATGCTGGTTTGCTGGGCTTTGGTTTACCATGTTGGGTGAAGCCAGCCATTGTGGTTTGGAGCTGTGTGGGAAGCCAGCCAATACGCGGGAGAGGCACCGGATGTATGTCTTTTCTACCATGAAGCTTTCGCGTGCACTACCTTTTGGGGCTCCAGAATGGCTCGGAGCTGTTCATTTGTGCTGGGTTGAAGTCACCCAAGCAAAAGCCTGGCTGTCCTTGGAAAGAGCAGTCGGGATTTGTAAAAGCGTCAGCAACCTGGCCTTCTTTTGAGTTTTGATTTTGTGAGGACAGGGATGATGGCAGCAGAAATCTGCCGTTGTGCAATTTCTGTAGAGATGCCAGGCTTGGGAAAATGGGGCATGGGGTAGGAGTGTTCTTGTGGACGAGGTTTGGGTGGCACTAGAATAAGGAGGGTCCACAGGACTGGCTGCCCTCGGGGGGGGGGCAATGTGAATGACTCAGCATTAAGGCAGGGATCAGTCTTGGCAATCTGATATTAATCTCCCGCCTACGTGACGTCTGATGAGCTGTTTGTGGATAACATGAAATTGGGAAGTCTTGTCAATGCTCAAGATGGCAATGCGATTGCAACTTAATCTGACAGGTTGGGAGACTGAGCTTGAGAGGACAAAGGTGTCCTTCAGTACGGTGAAAAATACAACATGTAGAAGAAAAAATTAGGGCATCTGAAAAGCATTTGGGCACTGAGAATAAGTTGAACATGAAGGAGAGGGGATAAGACAGGCCTGGCTGCATTAGAAGAGAAATCTGTAACATCTGGAATGCTGTGTACAGTGCTGGACGTCTGTTTTAAAAGGATATGATGGGTTAGAAGAAGCCAAGAGGAGGACAATGAAGATGATGCAGGATCACTGGTGGGATTCAATTTTTTTAATACTGGTTCTGTGGGTGTGGCTTGGTGGGCGTGGCAGGGGAAGGTTACTGAAAAATCCCCCTTCCCTCCCAATCAGCTGGGACTCTGCAGGCAGAGAATAGATGGGGGTGGGGCCAGTCAGAGGTGGTTTTTACTGGTTCTCCAGAGTACTCAAAATTTCCCCTACCGGCTCTCCAGAACTGGTCAGAACCTGCTGAATGCCACCTCTGTGCAGGATGTTGAGGTTTTGCCCTCAGAGGACAGACTGAAGGGACTTGGGAGGAACAAAGACTGAGGGGAGTGTGATAGATAGCTCAGCTTTATAAAGGGAAGTCATGGAAAGAACCAGAAATAATGAGGACAAGTTGCAACTATTCAGATTTTGCTTGAATATGAGAGAAAACTCCCTAAGGGGAAGATCTGTACCACAGTGGAACAGGAGTTAATGCTTTTCCCACTCTAGAGGTTTTTGAGAACCCGGGCAGTCATTCCCAAGGATGGTTTTCCTGATTTTCCTGCACATTCTCAGGAAGTGCTGGGCTAAATCAGCCACAGAAACCATCTCCTTTTCAAAGAGAGTAATTGGGAAGCCAAAGTTTAAAGTCTTGGTTGGGGACTCATTCATACATCTGATGTTCAGGCCAAGGTGGCTTGCTGTTTGTTGAGGGTCACTGTGGAGCTCCATCTTGGGGCCACCAAGAATGGCAGAAGCCAGATCAAGGGAGCCCAACAATAAAAGTCCTTCAGAAGTAGCACCACCACCAGTGTAAGCCAACATTCTCCAGGACTGGCCTGGAAGAGGACCTGAAGGAGGCCAACGTCTATGGGACTTCTCTGGTCCCTGAGAAGCATTTACTCCCATCTCTCCATTGGCTGCTTTTGCTGTGGCTCTAGAGAGCACAGAAACGCCCACACCACTCTCTCCTCCCCATTCTTGTTCAGGGGCAATGGCAGCTTTGGGGAAGGTGCTTTGTGACTTACCATCCCCCACCAGACAATCTATTCCTTCCTTCGACTTACTAGGGAAAAGTTGGGGGGGGGGGAATTGCCTACCTTCTCTGTTCCTTTGCCTTACCTCAGCTGTTCCCCTCATGCAGACTTTTAGCAGGCTCAGGAATTCCCAGATGTTCTGGGTACCTTCAATCTTTGGCTGCCATTCAACCTCTGCAGCTGTTTCTGGTTCCCCTCATGTGTTCTTACGGCTTCTCTCAATGCCAGTTGTGTGCAATTATTTTCCACAGACACGAGCTGCCTCATCCGGAGCCCAGGGAGATACACCAGGCAGGCCAAGGAAAGAGTGAGCTGCTTCTCCTGTGCCAGGCCTCCGTGTGAGGCAGGAAGAGCCTCCCTGCCATGGCACGCAGCCCAAGGGGACCAAGCTCCTTTGGTTCTAATGGGGTATCTTCCTGCAGAGTTGCTCAGGCAGGTGCCCACCAGTGCCATCCATCAGATCTGTTGCTTTCATCCAAACACAACACAATTCCCACCCACCCCCTTTGACATACCTGTCCTTGAGGTCATCAGTCTTTGATGCATCCAGCCTTCTGAGTCGGCCAGAGGCGACCGCATGCTGCTACCCCACCCCCCAGAATGACAGCTGTAGAGTTTTGGTTGTTTACTGGCAGAGACTGGAGGGAGGGATTGAAACAGTTCTCAGAATTAATGCTTTTAGTCTTGAATATGGATTCGGAGATCAGACAGAGGCTTACCAGATGCTTCATCTGTGCAAAATGGAACAGTAACGGAGGGGGTACTTTCCTTCCCGCTCAGTGGGACAAATTCAGCCCCGGGAGTTTGGCTCCCCTGCTGCCTCAAACAGGCACATCCCTTTGAAAATATCCTCGCCAGGAGAAGTGGGTGGGAGATCCCTACTGCAACATGAGATTTGCACCACTACCAGTCCTCCCACATTCTGGCAGCCCCCCTTGGTTGCCCCTTCCACCCCTCCCCCACTCCTGAATAATGAGTAGGCTGCCCAGGCAGAGAGGGTGATGCAGCCACTGGACAGGAGAACCCACTGGACAGGCATGAACCGTGGAGAAAGGCGGGAGACATACAAATTCAGGCAGGCTCCAAAATTGGAACAGCCCTGACAAAAGGCATCATTCCTCTCCAAGGATTTGCTTTTAAAAGCAGCATTTGCTGAAACCAGGAAGAGAGAAGAGGAATTTCCTGCTGGCCGGCAAGATGCAGCCTCTGCTGGCATGAAGCAAAAATCCAGACTGGAAATGTTGGTTATTTCCCAACACAGCAATTGGGAGACTAGGGCTCCCCCCAGCAAAGGGGGGAGGTGTTCCTAATCTCAACCCAGAACCAGACAGCCCCACCGAGGATTGGGTGGGGGGACCAAGCCCCTCCCTGATCCAGCCTTGCTCTCCCAGTGAGGCAGGGCCTCCAAGTGGGCTGAACCAGGATGGGGGATGGGCATCAGGGCAGGATCCTCTGTTGGAACCATCATATCTCTCCCTCCCTCCAAAGCAAGAGGCAACAGAATCTGCAGAGGGGGAGGCTGGTGGAGGGTGCCCCGTTTTCTGCCAACTTTTCCTTTGGGCCAGAAGGAAATCCTCGGGGGGGGGGCACAACATGGAACCCCTCTCCACAATGCTGTAAATGGCAGCTTTCCTTACCACCGTGTCCAATGGGCAGTGGAGGAGATGCTCCTTGGCTGCCCATCCTCTTGCCTAGGGTGGGGTGGGGGGCTTCTGGGTGTTCCACTTGGAAGAGCGGAGGCCAGCTTGTGGGGAATCTCCCTTTTTCCCATCTTCCTTCCTGCCCCCCCCCCCCCCCCCCGCGGAGGTCCATTTTGGAGCCAGCCAGCCAAGCAGCTGAGGAGCCGCATTCTGGCCAGGGGCTACCAGGGAGGTGGCCCAGCAAGGTGGGACAGGCTCTGGCAAGGCTCTGCTGAGGGGAGTGCTCCATGCAGGAGCTTTCCTCTGTCCCCCAGTAGGTGGGCCTCTTTGAAAGCTCTTGTTCTGCTCCTGAGCAGATCAGAATTGAGTGGTTGAGTTTGAGGCCATTCTCTGGCAGGAGCCCCCCCCCCCCGGCCCACCCCCTAGGCTTCAGGTTCAGGGCCAGTTACCCCCCCCCCTTTCCCTGAAGTGGCTGGGAAGTTTCTCTTGAAACCCCACAGCCATTAATTATTGACAAGGCCTGGGAAGGTGAGATAAAAGGCAGTCATTGCTCCTCGCCTGTGAGATAGTAAATACATTTAATTACGGGACAAGCGCTGAGGGATCTCTGCCTATACTAGGTTTATTAGCAGAGACATTTAAAAGCATGTCATCATAACAAAAAGGTCTCGTGTAATCCTAAATGTTCCACTTTGATGCAAGACTCCGAAGTGAATAGACTTAATTGAGCAGATGGCGGCGGCTGCTCGAGCTGGGACGGGCGGCTTTTACGGCCAATTAACTTCTGCCTGCCGAGCTCCGCGGTGAAGGGCGGCCTAACGGCTCCCCGGGACCCCGTTTCCGTACCCGCCCGGCCTGGAGCCGGCGGGCCCTGACACCTCTCGCGCTCTCTCGCCCTGCAGGGAGCTGATGCCGCGGACCCTGGAAGGCCAGCTGACCATGGAGAAGACGCCCAGCTACTTCGTGACGGGCGAGGCGGCCGGGCGCATCCACGCCATGGCCAAGGACACCAAGCTGATCGTGGTGGTTCGGGACCCGGTGACGCGGGCGATCTCCGACTACACGCAGACGCTCTCCAAGAAGCCCGAGATCGCCACCTTCGAGGTGCTGGCCTTCAAGAACCGGACTCTGGGGCTGATCGATGCCTCCTGGAGCGCCCTCCGCATCGGCCTCTACGCGCTGCACCTGGAGAGTTGGCTCCAGTATTTCCCGTTGGCCCAGATGCACTTTGTCAGCGGGGAGCGGCTCATCTCGGATCCCGCGGGGGAGCTGGCCAAGGTACAGGCCTTCCTGGGCCTGCGGAGGGTGGTGACCGAGAAGTACTTCCATTTCAACCAGACCAAGGGCTTCCCTTGCCTCAAGAAGCCGGAGGAGAGCGGCGCGCCCCGGTGCCTCGGCAAGTCCAAGGGCCGGACTCACCCCGTCATCGACCGGGACGTCATTCAGAGGCTGCGCAAGTTTTACAAGCCCTTCAATGTCATGTTTTACCAAATGACGGGCCAGGATTTCCAGTGGGAGCAGCAGCAGCAGGCAGGGATGTGATACAGCCGCGGCAAACGGCTTTTACTTCAGAGGTAAATAATGGCTTTCTCCCAGGGAGAAAACCCCTTTGCGGCCGGAGGACAGGGGGGGGGGGAGCAGCCTTTGTGAGCGTTTATAATCCCGACCCTTCCCCTCGTTCCAGTTGGGACTCCAGCCACACTAGTCCTCCCAACTCAGGCCAACAGGTTGGGGAAGGCGGCCCTGGCTCTCCTTGGCCTGCAGAGTGCCAGAGCTGGGCGCTGCCATGCACCAAGCCCCCTGGGCAGGAGCTGTCTTCACAGGCAGGGCACCAAAGGTGGCATTCACAGAAGCCCAGCAGCACACAGAAAAGGTAAGGTGGCAAGAACTTGTGGGATCGATTAGGCTTCTGACCTGAGAGCACCTCTGGCTTCAGGTGCAAAACAACAAGAGGTTTGTGCTCCCACTACAGCAAGGCTGCAGCACAACAGCTTTCCATAATCTGGTCAAATTTCATGTTTCATTTTTTGTGGCCTTCCACAAGATCACAGAATTGCAATTACCTAAAGATGCCTCAGGTTTTGGGTTCAAAATCCAGCCTCCATAACTGTTCGCAACTTTCTTGTTCTCCTTCCAGCTGTCCCCCTCCGAAGCCCCGCTCAGCTGGTTTTGGGGTCCAACTTTTCGAGATGGCTCCCTGTCCTGCCTGCAGCCTTGTGTTTTGACAATCAGGGATCTCCAAGGAGAAATGTGCGCTGGTGCTGCTCTCAGATGGAAGGGGCGGAAATGGGCTGCTGCAGCCCAGGTCAAAGAGAAGGGGGACATCATGTTTGTGGTTGGGGTAAAATGGAAGTTGGTCCCCCTATGAGTTCTCTGTTTTTATATAGGTAACTTTACTGAGAGCTAGTCTGATGTGGCTGTTAAAGGAGCAGGCCAGAAACTGGTAGCTGTGGGTTCTAGTCCTGCATTAGGCATAAAATCCATACATTGTAAATTTATTTTTTCTGTTTTGTGCAAAAAGTCCATAAGGGACTGCCCAACAGTAGCAAGTTCCATCATCTTCACCAACTGTCCATCATCTTCTTCCATCTTTGTACATACAATAATGTCACTGCAACTAACTGTCGTGTACAAAACAAAATTCCATGATTTCCCCCCCAACTGTTTGTCTTTCAATCCCACTAGAAAAACCTCTGATCACAATTGTTAATCTTTCAGATCCTGTACATAAGTATTTCAATCCAGAATTGTCTAGCTTTTTACACTTTCACTAAACATGGTAAAATGTCCCTTTTTGTTTACATTTCCAAATGAAGTCTATATATTCTAGACATAGTGTCCTTATTCTCTTCTCTTGAGGAGGAAAAGCAACTATAAATCTAACAAACAAAAAATGAAGTATGTGCTAGAGCTGACTTTCACATATGATTAAGTTCTGACTTAATCTATTAAATGAGAACGATGTTGTCACACAATCCATTTTGCAAGGATTTAAAGTGTTCAGGTAGATGACTTTGTAAAAAAAGGGAAAAGAAACCATCGGTTACGGTCTGAGTGGGCTGTGCCACTTGCTTCTTCCTCCCCACTCCCAGGCTCCCCCCGGGGCAGCTTCACATGTTGGAGGATTTGGAGAAGGCGCCTGCATCCCCTCAGACCCTGACTCCCGATTCCCCCAGGTGGGCCCCCTCCTTGCTTGCTGGCCTGGCCTGTGTGCTCCGCCAGGACCGGCAGCCTGGCCTATGAACAAGGTGATCAAGGCCACATGGCTTCTCCTTCCAGTTGATTCATTATCATCTGGTGTGGTTGATGAGTGAGGTTCTGGCTCGCATCCTGGGGCACATTTGCCCCTCTCATCTGCCCCACTGACAGAAGCCACAGCCCACCTCTCCTTCTTGCCCCTGACAAAATGGTGTAAACAGGCACATCTCTCGTGAGAAACAGCCAGTGGAACCTTTGACCAAAGAGCCTGAAGTGCCTGAGGAGCAGCTGTCAAGGGGGATGGCTAACGGGGGTCCTGGGCAATGTCTTCGTCTGCCAGATGGGCAGTGGGTCATCCCAAGCAGGGGCTCCAACTCCTTGGGGGCCATTCTCTGAACAGGCTGCTGCTGCTGCTCATGTAACAAGGTGATGCTTCTTCTTCCCCTCCATGCAGATCCACCTGCAGTGACGAGAGCCTGGCCTGACTTCCAAGGGCCAACTGCCCCCTCCCCAGTGTTGGGGATGAGTGCTCAGCAGACTGAAGAGGCTTCAGGGCATCCCTTTGCCTCCTGATTCCTCCCACTTTCCGAGACCAGGAGGGCACCCCGAGAGCCCCAGCTCTGCCTTGGAGACATCTCTGCTGTCCGGAGAGAAGAGGGGGGGCTGGGTGCCCTTGGTCCCCAGCTGGGGAAGAAGAGCCATTTCACACGTCCTGCATCCTGCGCCGTGTCTTCAGATGTTTATTTTTGCTATGGTTGAGCCGCTGAGCAGACGGAGGAGATCGCCCTGTTCTCGGGGAGCCCGTTCTGGAAAGTGGCATCCCGGTGGGGGAGGCTGCCCTGGTGTTTAATGGTTGGTGTGGCCCTTCCCAACAGAGGAGCGGAGGGGGGCAATTCTGCTGTATGAAATGCTGCCGGCTTCCTGTTTTCTGGACGGCTGGTTCATTTCCTCTGCCAGCCTCGCCTTTTGCTGTGCAAGAAGACCGTCTGTCTTCTGAGGAAGCCACCAGCTCAGGAAACGTTCCTTTTTCCTTTCTTTTTTTCTGTTTTGTCTTCCCTGTTTAAATGTCAGCCTCCCTGGCACAGAGAGATTGAATTTTCTATTTGATTTCAATTAGCAAGGCATAAATTATACTTAATTTTCTGCTCCCAGAGACGGGATGAGTCATTGTCCCAGAAAGCTGGCAATGTTATAGTTCAGCCATTGACAATGGAAGGATTCATTGCCTGGAAGGGAAATTGCTCTCTCTGCCTCCTCCTCCTCCCCTGCCCCCCCATCCTCTGAGTCTCCACCATCTAACTGAATGATGTGGACATGCGAAGTCTCCACCTGGACTTAAACTCACCCCACAATAAAAACTTGTAACAGCAGCTTCTTCTCTCGCTGTGTTTATCAGCTCTGGGGTGGGGGGGTGGGGGAAGCTGCCTTTGGAAGGGGGGGCGCTTTTATCTGGACAAAAAGAGGTCTTAATACCGAACAGATCAAACTGATTCTCACTAACCCAGCTGTATGGGGGGTGGGGCACAGTGCGACCTCCAGCTGTTGCCTAACCACAATGGCAATCACCAAAGGCCACAGGGGGATGGTGGGAGCTGTAGTTTAGCAACATCCTTAATCCTGGCATGGCTTAAAATGTCTCCCTCCATCCTTCTATCCTTAGGTCTCACATTCATCTAATTGTTCTGTTTATATATGTATGTATGTATGTATGTATGTATGTATGTATGTGTGTGTGTATATATATATATATATATATTAGTTTCACAACCCCTGGTAAGCCCCAATTATGGGAGGAAGCTAACTGCTTCCATCATCTGTCAATCGGCTCGTCACAAGAGTCCATCACGACAGAAACCCAATATTTTTACTGTTGCCTTTGTTATATTTGTGTTTTTTTTGTTTTTTTTTTGTGCTGATAAATAAATAAAGGAAGACTAGTATAGATCTATTTCAAGCTATTTAGCTCTCATCAGCTAGCCATATCCTTCCTGGGATTCGAACCTGTGATGTATTGCATCTTAGGCAAACGACCTTTACTTATTTATCAGCACAAAAAAAAAAAAAACCACAAATATAACAAAGGCAACAGTAAAAATATTGGGTTTCTGTCGTGATGGACTCTTGTGACGAGCCGATTGACAGATGATGGAAGCAGTTAGCTTCCTCCATAATGGGGCTTACCATGGTTGTGAAACTAAATATATACCTTCTTCCCTGGCTTCAGCTGATAAGGAGGAGGACCTGTGGCATAATGGCTAAGGTCGTTTGCCTAAGATGCAATACATCACAGGTTCGAATCCCAGGAAGGATATGGCTAGCTGATGAGAGCTAAATAGCTTGAAATAGATCTATACTAGTCTTCCTTTATTTATTTATCAGCACAATATATATATATATATATGTTGTATTTGTGCTGATAAATAAAGGGAGACTAGTATAGATCTATTTCAAGCTATTTAGCTCTCATCAGCTAGCCATACCCTTACTGGGAATCGAACCTGTGCTGAATTGTATCTTAGGCAGATGTGTTAACCACTAAGCCACAGAGTTTGACTCCTTATCAGCCAAGTGAGGGTGAAAGGTATCTATTTAGAGTTACAACCTCCAGTATGCCCAAATATGCGGGGAAGATCACTACTTCCATTCTCTGTCCTTGGCTCGTCACTCCGTTATACAGAACAAAGAGTTGGATGTTTCAGGAGAAGCATAGATAGTTGAGGTGGTTTGGTGAGGTAAAGAGGACAGGATGAGGACAAAATCCCAAACCAAATCTAGAGCGAACGAGTTGTAACTCTAAATAGATATATATATATGTGGCTCTTGTGAGTGTGGGCATGAACAGGCGGGACGATACCTCCCGCCTGCCAGCCATTTGGAAGCCTGCCCTTATTGATAAACGAGTCCCTAACATGATGAATGACACCAGGCCCACACTCACAAGAGCCACACAGGATATCACCACCAAACATCCACAAAGAAAGCAGACAAAAACCCACACTGATGAGGAGGCATGACCAAGGCCCAGAAGCCAGACTGCAAATGCACAATTGGCCTCTTTAAACCCCTCCTATCCTTACATGAAACACAAACCCCCAACCAATCAGAACACACCTCCACCCAATCAGGACACACCTCCACCCAATCAGGACACAGCCAAGCTCCCACCCAATCAGTTCAAACCCCCACTGGCAGTTAAAAGGAAGAAACAGCCGAGATCTCACATTGCTCCTGGAAGCACCAAGTCTGAAGATGACGAATGAAACTTCGTCGAAACGTCGCCAAGACATCTCCAATTTTACGCGGGAGAAACCCGAATAACTAGGGACCTACATACTAACACCCGCGAAAACCTCAGAAAACGTGTGTGTGTGTGTGTGTGTGTAGTGTCACAACCCCTGGTATGCCCCAATTATGGGAGGAAGCTAACTGCTTCCATTCTCTGTCCATTGGCTCGTCACAAGAGACCATCCAGACAGAAACCCAATATTTTTTACTGTTGCCTTTTTGTTACATTTGTTATATTTATGCTGATAAATAAATAAAGGGAGACTAGTATAGATCTATTTCAAGCTATTTAGCTCTCATCAGCTAGCCATACCCTATGTTGGGAATCGAACCTGTGCTCTATTGCCTCTCAGGCAAATGTGTTAACCATTGAGCTACAAGGCTTGACTCCTTATCAGCCAGCCAGGGTGAGAGGTATATATTTAAAGTCACAACCCCTGGTATGCCCAAATATGGGAGGAAGGTCACACTTCCACTCTCTGTCTTCGGCTCGTCACAAGAGACCATCCAGACAGAAACCCAATATTTTTTACTGTTGCCTTTTTGTTACATTTGTTATATTTATGTTGATAAATAAATAAAGGGAGACTAGTACCCATGGAACAGAAGTTGCCTTCGGAAATTGTGGGAGCTTCATCACTGGAGGCTTTCAAAAAGAGATTGGGCTGCCATCTGTCAGAAATGGTGTAGGGTCTCCTGCTTGGGCAGGGGGTTGGACTAGATGACCTACAAGGTCCCTTCCAATTCTGTTAATCTGTTAATTTGTTAATCTGACCGCCCATGTTTGGAGTAACACCTGAAGTGAGCCTTGGAATCTGGCTGGTCCAGGCGAAAGAAACTCCACGTTGCTCAGAAACTAGTCAGGACAGATCAAAGGCTCCCTGTGAAGCTGCCAAGCCTCTTCCTTTTGCTGCCTAATGCAAGCAGAACCTCTTCCATCTATTCTCTCTGTCTCTGGTGTGTTTCCAGGCTGCCATGCATTATTCCTAGCTAGCAGGTTGGGGGAAATTATTTTACCATCTCATATAATTGTGCCACTGGAAAAAAGCAACTGGATTTTTTAAATCAACAAAATGAAGAAGTAGTGAACTATAAAATTGCTAATTATTTTCTAGTAAATTTACTTTTGAATAACTTGAGACACCAATTACAGGGACCATTAAGCACCATTAGCGGTGGGTGTGCCAAGGCTGGACGCCATTCGCAGCAGGCAAAGCAAGCGGAAGCTTTGATTTCCTGCTTGGAGGCGGGCACGGACTGCCTGCCCTCTTGCTTCTCTCCCATCCTTCGCCAGGAACTTAAAAAGTCATCAGATGTTTAATTATGTATTAAATTAGAAAAGAGGGTTTTTTAGAAAAAGAAGAAGGAGCCTGATATTGCTGTACTGGGATTCCAGCATCCCTTGAGGAAAAAACACTCTTCCACTTCACTCAGAACCTGGTTTACAGCCATGCCCGAGGATCCTGGCCTGCAAGGGGAGGGGAAAATTCACCTCTTCCCTTTGGGTGCCCTTTGGAGAAGCTGAGGGGCCCATCCAGCAGCCCTCCTGGCAGCCTCCTCTTCCATTGCAGCCCAAGCAGAATTTCCTCCTGCTCCAGTTTGGTTAGTACACCCCAAAAGGTGACGATGTGTGGGGGGGTGTCCAAGTCTTGTGGCCACCAGTCCCTTTCTGGGCCGAGTGCTCAGGGCTGATGTGCCCTTCACTCTGAAAGGGAGGCACCCACTCCTATGACAATGACTTGTCTTGTCTCCCTCCCCCCACTTAGTGCATCAAGGTGACCCCATGTCTCTTTCCACCCTGAGGGGGTGAGGAATCAGAGGGCTGTGTTTCCAAGCATGGAGCCCATGTTGGATTACTCATCTACATTCAGACCAGTCCAGGGTTTCGTGCCCTGGGAAAAAGCAGCTTCTTTCAAGGGGCCGAAAGCAGCCAAAGGCAACACTCCTGATCCGTGGACACTTTCGGAGATGGGGTTGGAAGAGCCTCCCCTCCTCCTCTCCCTCAGGGGGGCCAGTGAGCGAGGCCTTGTGCAGTTCTTCTCTTGCCACCCCATTCCCATGTGGGGCTGCTTTCACCCCCCAAGTGCAGCTTATGGCTGCGGGAGGGGCACAACAATGAAGGGCCAGCCTCAAAACTCCAACTCCGAGGGATCCTCAGGGTTTCTTCTTCCTCATCAAACTTGAATGGGATGCCCCGAGTTCAGGTTTGGACTCTACTCAAAAAATAAATTATTGACTGAGGTGAAGAGGTGAAGGAAATGCTTATTAAATTTGCAGACAACACAGAAATGGGCAGGGTAGTGAATACCTAAAAAGACAGAAATAAATTTTAAAAAACCTTGATAGAGGCTTAAAAAATGGGTTGAAAATAAGAGATTGAAATTTGACAGATAAATGCAATTTGCTGCTTAGGAGAAATATATCAAGCACACAAGGATAATACGGATGTGCAACAACGGTGTCCAACGTGTGTTCTTAAGGTTCTGGGTCTACCTGGAGAGAGGCATGCTGTGGGGCACCCCAACATTTAGTCCTGGGCCCCGTGCTTTTCAATGTTTTCTTCAATGATGGACACAAGTGGATGGAAAGACGATTCGTAAGGGCAGACACACAAAACTGGCGCAGGGACTGCTAGCACTTCAGAAGATGGGCTCAATGTTAGAAAGAAACCTAGTATACTTGAATATTGGGGCCCCTCCAGCACTATATAATTTAATGGAGGGAAAGGCACAGTTCTACATACCAATAAAAGAGAATATTTGTAGCTCAGGGTTGAAATGAGCGGAAGATGCAGGCTGGAAACAAGAAAACAATCAAGCTCAGACAGCACCAAGCACCCTGCAGTTCTACATTTCAGCAGGGTAAAACCAGAGGCACAGGTGCAAGATAGGCAGGGCCTGGCTCAACCCTTGTGAGAATGGTCTAGGCCCCCTGGTAGAACACAAGCCAACCATCTCCTACAGCTGCCAAAAGAGTCAATGCAATCGTGGGCTGCATCAACCAAGACATGGTACAGAGATCATGGGAAATGATAGTTCTGCTGTAAGCTGAGCTGCTCAAACTGCACATGGAATAACTGTGTACGCTTCTTGTGGCGATATAAGAATGACACTGAGGAAGGGAAGGGGGGCCGAGACAAGTAACAAAGGTGGTGAGGGACTTGGAGTTTAAGTCACATGAAGACCAATTAATGGAAGTGGCTGTGTTTACCTAAAGAAAAGAAGGATGGGAGGATGGGGAGGCAGCCTTCCAATATTATCACAGGGAAAGAGGCTCTGAATTTATTCAACCTAGTGCCTGAGAGTAGGACAAGGACCAATGGCTGGATACGCTACAGTGAGAAGTCCAAAGTCAAAATAAGGTGGGATTTCCTCACCATAAGAATGATCAATCATTGGGGGATCAGCCTGCCTCCTGGAGTCCTGGGTGCTCCATTACTGGAGGCTTTCAAGGAAAGATTGAACAGTCCCAGGCCTCTAGTTTGGCCTGGGCATGAGTTGAAATAGAAGATCTCCACGCTTTCTTCCAAATCTATAATTCCATTATCATCCTATGACAATTTAGAAGAAGATGAAGACCTGAATAGATTATTGGATTTACTGTAAATTCTAAGAAGGCAGATTGTGACACAACAGTGTGGCTAAGTCCTTTCTGCCATCCGGTCACATAATCTTCCAGACAGGTGAGCTGTGCCTGGAGATGAGGAGCTCAGTCTAAGAAACAGCAGGGAGTGAAACATGGAAGCAATCCCACACCCAGGGATTTCTCACTGGGGCTGGGAGGAGAGAAAGGAAGCGAAGTTGCAGATGGATGGCCAGGGAGGGGCAGTTGCCCCTGGAGTCTTGCGAGGGAGAAGATGGCTAGCATCGAAATGGATCAATCCAATCAAAATGAATATAGACAGCCTTGCTGGTTCTGGGATGGGCACTGAAGAATTTTGGGTGGAGGTAAAAGGGGACCAGGCTTTGAAGGATGATGCCTACCTGAGCAGAGGAAGAAGAGAAGCAGAAGAAAGAAGAGGGACTTGAATATGGCAGCCATGAGAGGTTGTCAGCTAAGCATAAATAAAGCCCTTGGTTAACTCTGGTGGGAGTTTTAGGGATAGTTAGATGTAGAATGACAGACTTAAATTAAACCCTGCCTCATTAGAAGAATTATAAGGCAGATGGAAAACCAGATAATCTAATAACCTAGGAATGCTAGACCAAGTAATCAATTAATTCACTGGTATTTTTACTGCATATGAAGCTCCTTTACAGCCCCAACTATAAGAGACTCTGGACAAAGACATTTGTTTGGGTAAGATAAAGTAGAGCTCACCTGATTCGCCTTGCATGAGTGAAGGAGAAACCGGTGTTCTTTGTGTAATGAATAAAGCAGAACAAAAGGAAGGTTTTTATGTGTAGTTCCTCTGATTCACCCTGCAAAAACACAGCCTCCAGGACAATGCCTTGGCAGGGGTGGGGCCTGAGAGACAAATGGCACAGTGTTGCGAATAAAAGCCTGTGGCCAAGATAGAAAGGACTGTTTGGGCTGAGCTCTCCTGCTGAGATCCAGAGGCTTTGCTTGCAAGTCCCGGTGGAGTCAGAGGTGAGTTCCTGCAGGTGGCCTTTGTCAAAGGTGGGCAGAGATGCTCCAAGATGCAGGCTGGGCGAAGCCAGGACTAAGGAGCTGAGGCTGCAACGCTTGAGGGAGGAGAGCCGTCCAAAGTTAGCGCTCCAGGATAGAGCAATTTTCAAGGTGGCAGACCCAGAGTCAATCCAAGGCACCGCACAGCCATTGAGGGTGGAGACAATATTTCCCAAACTGCATCCCCATCTTTGCATGGAGGGTGAGGGGAATGGTTAGGACTTTCCCAAGAAAGGCTTATGCAGCAGCAGCAGGAAGAGGACAGACAACTCTCCAGGAAGAGGCCTGTAGAAGAAAAAGCACCTAATGAGGCCAAACATCCAGAATGGGGTTAAGCCAAGAGAGAGAGAGAGAGAGAGGGCAGAAGGCAGAAAGAGCTCCAGGATCCGATGCCAATTGCAACGGTTGGGCCAGGGAGACAAAGTGACAGGTTCTGGCAGCTGCTGGGGGCTTTTGCCTGCCAGATTAAAGTCCCCGAGTTGGCAGATGGAGGTGAGGCCAAGACTTTCTCTGCAATGTTTGGGGGACCTGCTTCAGTCGATGTCCTGATCCAGGCCCACCTGAGAGCATCTCCTGCTCCTCCAGTCAGAGAGGAGGAGAATGCAAAGAAGACGATGCTGGCCCTGGTGAAATAATCTAGGATGCATCCAGCAGGGACACAGAGAGCCTTCTGATGACCATAGGATGAGTTAGGGAGAGTTTAGGGCAAAGTTACTCGGGGATTTAGGAGTCACATGGCCGGGGCAGAGAGGTAATAGAAGTACCCCACAAACAGGCCTTGCAAGTCCTACCAAGCCCAATCTGATTCTGTCTGAATAAAAAAGAGGCAGGGGAACTGGTGGAGAATTATTCAGCAGCCAGGAACTTAGAAGACACCCGCAGTGGAGTTTCAAATTTGGCCAAAGTCTCAGAGCAGGAATAGACAAAATTCCAAGGAAAAAGCAATGAACAAAACCTCTTAGACAGCCTGAACTAGAAGGAAGAAAAGTCCAAAGAAGTCAAAACCTGTTAAGGACAGGAAAAAGTTTGCAAAATGGGTAGTCACATAGGACAGTGTTTCTCAACCTTGAGAACTTTAAAATGTGTGGACTTTAACTCTCAGAGAGAATTGTAGGAATTAGCAATAGCATTTAGACTTATATACCACTTTACAGGCCTCTTTAAGCGGTTTACAGTCAGCATATTGGCTCCAACAATCTGGGTTCTCATTTTAACAACCTCAGAAGGATGGACGGCTGAGGATTGAACTCCTGAACAGCCGGCAGCCGGCAGAACTAGCCTGCAGTACTGCATTCTAACCACTGCACCACCAGGGCTCTTCTGGGTGGGAGTCTTAAAGTTCCCAAGGTTGAGAAACACCAACATATACTTCAAGAATACACTGAACTAAGCTTTCCCAGCAGAAAGGGGGAATGGCATCCATAGAAGTCCCTGTCAGGACCTTGGACACTGGCAGCAATTGAGCCAGGCAGAACATCTCCCAGATGAGCTTAGAGAGGCCGTCCCTGTTGTCTTTGGGCACACAAAACATTGTCTGCTTTGCCTTCAAATCTTAAATCAGGTGAAGAAAACCAATGCCGATCTTGTGACTGAGTTGCCACAGGAAGGGAACTATTGGTATTCAGCTGCCAGTATGTGGGCACCTAAGAGCTAAAGGTACAACTCTGCAGCATCTGCAGGAAGGAAAAATAGTTTGTCCGAAGAGAAAATGTTAGAAAAGCAGAAGGAAGATGGGGAGGCAGAAGGATTGTCTGCAATTTTACATTTCCATCCAAATCATATTTATTTATTCATATTATTTATTAATCAAATTGTATGGCCCATCTCACTATACTGTATGTGACTCTGGGAAGTTTCAATAAAAAGAGACCATAAAATCATATAAAATCATACAAAGTGAAAAAGAGAGGTAGCTTCCACATGGCCCCAGCCAGGGCTGCCTCTCACTCATGAACCCCAGGCCAGATGGTGAGAATCTGTCTTACCTCTCTTCCGGAAGGCCAAGAGCCTTGGGGGCCAACCTCACTTCCAGGGAGAAGATGTTCCACAGGGTGGGGCAATGGCATAGAAAGCTCTCCTCCTCAACCCCACCGAAGGGGTCCATAATGTGCCCTCCCTGCTAGATAGGATGGGATGAGTTGAAGTAATAGGGATGAGACGGTCCTTCAGATAACCTGGTCCCATGCCATGCAGGGCTTCAAAGGTAATAACCAACATCTTGAATTGCACCTGGAGGCAAACTGGCTCCCAGTGCAGTTCATGCGGCAGAGGTGATGCATGGGCAGCCAACACTCCCATAACTGCCCACACCACTACATTTTTCATGAGCTGAAGCTTCCAGATCCTCTCCAAGGGCAGCTCAGTGCAGAGCATATGGTCCATACAGGAGAGGGCCAGGCCTTGAGTGACCAAGAGGACTTCCTGATCCAAGAAAGGGCATAAGTGGCACACAAGGCAAAGTTGAAAAAAATGTCCTCTTGGCTACGATCAGGATTTGCAAGATAATGAACAGGGTCTATCTGGGGCAATGCTACCCTATCCAGGAGCAGAGATGATAAGCCTCTAGATACAGAAGAACTGCCCACCCACAGCCACTCCATCTCACCAGGTCCAGGAAAGCAGCCAGATAAAGAGAAAGCTTTTAGGGATCTGGCAGAATTAGAGGCCAGCCCATCAGGATGAAATGGGAGGTGGATATAAGACACTCCCCACTTTAGACCCCCATTGGGGGCAGGGCTGGCAAAGGATAATGAGAGGAAAGGTGGACAAAACTGTTGTTCCACAGAGCTTCACAGCTCTGACTGACACTCCTGCACAAAACTCCTGTGCGGTTTGTGTGACGCAGACATAATTCTAACAAGACTGAGAGGCAGGTTTTTTTTACCAGCAGTGATCAAGGATGAGGAACGCATGGCCAATCCTGCCCAGAGGGCCACTACAGCACATGAAGCCAAAGGACGAGCAAGGACCAATGCTCCCTGGTCCACTTCATGCATCGCCATGGTTTAGATGCAATGCCAGTCAAAGAAACCAGCATAGTTGGCTTATCTGTGACTCAGCCACTCGAAAGCTCCAGGCAAAATTTTGCACCAGCAGCAGCAGCAGCAGCTGCCGGAGATCCGGGCAGTTCAAACCACAAAGCTGGAAAATGTGGAATCAGAGCAAACCCACCCCATGCTAGAGAGAGGACAGAGAGTCTTAACCAACTCTGAAAAAAAGAGATCAAGGAAGTGTGCAGAGAAGGACCCTGTGTGCTATTTTGACATGCTCAGCCCTTTTAAACTCTTACATGGAAAAAGGCTGGGCCTGGGGTAGGGGGCGAGGGGGACTAGAGTGACTATGGAGGAGAAGAGTAATCAAACATACCTACCTACCTACATACATACCTACCTATAAAATGGCATAAAGGGAGTACAATCTCAGGTAAACGGAGAGACTGTCAAAGTAGAGTGACAGCAGAAACTGAAGACTGCTCAGCAGAATCAACTGTTGTATGACATAAAACTAGAAGTCACCCTAGGAGATAAAGCGGTGCAGTTGTTGCAAACTCAGGAATCCAACCTTCCTGGGGGTGGGGGGTGGGTCCCACGGATGGTGGCCCAGAAGAGATTCGGGAGGTGTAGAGCAGGGTCTACCTTGTACATGAAACTCAGGGAGGAGAGGAGAAAAGCGTCCACGAGAGGAAGATTTTGCAGAGCAAGCGTTTGACTGGCCCCTCACTGTGCAGGGAGACAAGTCCTAGCTTAAACCCGCAGCAGAGGCTGATCTGGGAATACTCTAAGAGGAATTCAAAGCGTTACAAGCAGGCCAAGGACCAATACACAAAACAAACACTTGAGATGCAAAATCAATAAGGCAGAAAGCTTACCATATTCTGGAAAGAGCTGCAGACAGTCTGGGAGAAAAAGTGCAAAACATGTTACAGTTTGATGTTTGTCAAACATTCACACAATGAACACGATGATGCCCTAAAGCGGAAATTAGGGTGGATCTCTGCTCTTCTAGTTGTGGCCAAGTGAAACAGATTCCTTCAACACTCCCCCCCCCCCACTCTCTCCCTCCCTCCCTCTCTCTCTCTCTCTCTCTCTCTCTCCCTTTTTCTCTCTTTCTCTTTGTCTTTCTCTCCTTCCCCCCCTCCTCTCTCTTCAGGATAAAGAGCTTTATTAAAGTAAATAAAAATATGCTCCCATGGCGCCTTGCCATGGGTAGAGCCCTTTGGGGAGAGTAAATGGGAAATGGCCCCTTGCCTGATGAGAGAAGGTGGGTGAAGCTGCAGCTTTGATTCGTCCCTCCTGATGCTGGGATAGTTGGAGAGACTGCGCTGGAAGCATCAACTCTGGGCCTCCCTTGGAATGCCCTGCTTGGTCCTCTCCTGGCCTCCTTTTCCTATCTGGAGTCTGAAACTCTTTAGCTCTGTCCCATAACCTGGGGCATTTAAGGAACGTCATTGGCCCTCAGAGGGACATGTAGGATGGACTTTGTAGTACATGCATTCTCTTTTATATTCCTCCATCTCATAGCAAAGATGAGGAATGTACGTTACATGTGCTACCAACTGATGTTCCTCATTATCTTCCTTCATGGGCTTGTCCTTCAAAGCCTCATTCATATGGTGATGCATATCTCACAGCTATACAGCTCTGATAAGGATAAAATGAGGCAAAAGGGGCCACGTAGGATGGACTTTGTAATACTTGCAATATGGGTTTTGTAGTATTGTTGCACTGACTAACTAACTTGGGTTTTCTTGTATGTTAAATTGGTCTTTTTCAAATGTATTAAGCCTTAACCTTCCAGAAGAATGCAAAAAGCTTTTCTTTTTAAAAAATAGAACCGGCAGAGAAGTATTTGATATATTGTAGATAAAATAGCTTCATTTTCAGATAAACAACAAAGCGAGTATTGAAGCCCGGTGTTGGGAAGCAATGTGAATGTACATTACTGACACCCATTCTGAGTTTTTCCCCTTGCAATTTTTTTAAACTTTTATTTAGAATACAAGGCTCTATTTTATGGCTGTGCTCACAATTCACTGGATACTTTAATTCTTACAATGTAGCTGGACAAATGATTATTTATAAAGCAATCAACTTTTACTTCAAAGTTTCTTTGTTGTGCTAACTATACAAATAAATGTAAGCCATTTTTTCAGGTTTTCTCTCTATTTCATAGACAGACCCTCTTCATCAGAGTTCTCTAACAAAGTCCTGAGTCATCTTCTGACTCAGTTGCTTATTGGAGGCAGAATCTATGGCCAGATTTGGCCTTCAGAATGAAGATCCCTCTTGAGATAAACTCAAATCTACTTGCTTCTGTATATATCCTGCTCACTAAGGATCCCATTGAACCTACTGGAGGATTCCAACCAGGTTTTCCAGCAGAAATGAGTCATAATTCAAGTACTGCACCCATCATTGTCCCTGGCTGTCATTGGGGGAAGGACTTTCCTGGAGTCATGTCAGGAAGGCAGTCCAGCAAAATCTCTCCTGGCTTTTTGGGTGCCAAGCGGTAAGAGAAATAGAGCTTCTCCCATTTCTGTAGGCCTTTGAAGCTTGAGCGATTCTCATCTTCGGGGGAGGGGGGAACCACCAGAGGACTGGAAAAGAGCTGAGGCAGTTCCCGTCTTTCAAAAGGGAGAAAAAATTTATCCAGAAAACCACAATCAGTTTGACATCAATACCTGGGGAAATTCTGGGAACAGTGATCAAGCAGTGGGTTTGGAGGGCTGTCAGAGGGAAGAGTGGGTTGGTTTATTCTCTGTAGCAGCTCAGGGCAGGACAACCTGCTGGAAGCTGCTCAACCTGGGACTGAGGAGAAATTTCTTGAAAGTGAGAACTATGAAGCATCCACCTGTGCTTTCTTCTTGCTGATGCAGCTGAATAGGCTTCCACTTGTGGTTCGCCAGACATGCTTACCTCTCAAGCCCATATCAGTCCATTGGAACCCCGAGGAAGGAAGAAGAGGCTGCAGGGAGACAATACACCCATTTATTTTTCTTCCAACAAGAACAAATGTGTGTAAGAGTCAGTAGGGTATGATACTAGGGATGGTTGACCAAATGATAGTTGCTTGTAAAATCTTCCAAATTTAAAGCACCAGGAGAGAAAGGGGGGTCCAGTTCATATGAAATGTCCTGACCTAGAACCGAATGGCATCCTGCATCAAACCTGGACCTGGAATCTTGCAAATGCAGGAACTCCTTCATTTTGGGCCTGTCCAGCCTAAAGTGAGGTGGAGGGCCAACCTCTGCCCTGGGATTGCCAGAGAGGAAGCAACCTGCAACAGGAGGCTCGCCTTCCCTGGCTCTTCCAAGAAGGGAAACCACAGCCCCTTGGCCAAGGCTCCCACAGAATCCCTCTCTCTTTGGACCTACCGCTGTCTGGTTCCTGTACGAGGTCCTCTGATGAGCAATTCTAATTTGGCTTTTTAAAAAAAAAAATACAATATTTAATTCATGTGCACCATCTCCTTCCCCTGAGGAAACACTTTCTGGCACCAGCTAATTCCAGCTTATTTCTGCTGCCTAGCTTTTCTTTATGTTATGGAACAGTAATTCTGAATTAATTTGTATGCAATTCTTCAGTTATGTAGCTAATATGCATATTTTACTTTCTGGATGCAAAATGTTTCTGCAAAGGTTTAAGAAAGCAAGGAGGAGAATTTCAGCAGCCAAACAGCTGTAGTTTTGTGCCTTGCGGAAGCGGGCATTGGCACTCTGAGCATGTTGTGGGAAGCAGTAAGATAGGAGGGAAGGAAAATGGAAGAGGAGGCAGCAAAGCGGAAGAGGGAGGGATGGAGGGATGGAGAGAGAGAGAGAGAGAGAGAGAGAGAGAGAGCGCTAGGCCTGATTCCCAAAGGCCCCTGAGTCCAGTTTTTGGGCCCTTCTTTTTCCTTCCCCAGCAGCAGCTGAAAGCAGTCCGGGGTGCTTCTCCTGCTACAAGGAAATTGGAGGAGTTGCTTTTGGGGAGCCCAGGGCTGGCCTGAGGGTGGGGTTCTGTAGCCAGATGGCTTTCCTTGAGGGACCCCTTGGGGAGAAAGAGCCCCTCCTGGGCAGTGCTGAAGAAACATCAGTGCCCCTCTTCCCTTTGGGCCGCCTTGCCTGAACACTTCCTTCCAGCAAGGGGCCTGCCGGCTGCCTGCCCTGCCAGCGTGACAACCTGATGTTCTTTTTTTTAAAAATACTTTTTTTATTTTCCATTTTCATAACATATAATCACATGTATACTATTACATAGCCAGTATCCTATTGTATTAAGTAGTAATTACATCAGTTCCTCTTGTCATCAACTCCCAGAAAGATAAAAACCCATTATTAGCTCTTCTGCTCTCCATACACCTCTTTCTTCTACCTCTCTCCTACCTCTTTTCTTCCCTCCACCATCCTTTTCTACTCTACTTCCCCTTCCTTTCTCCTTCTCCTCTCTCTTCATTCCATTCCTCCTTATCCTCCTCATCTTCCCCCCTTACCCTCTCTCCTATCCCTCTCTTCCTATCTTTCTTCTCTCCTCTGTTTCCCACTCTTCTTCATTGGTGTATTTCAGCTTCTGAGCAAACTCCATTCTATGTTGATGGTATTTATGCTTCCATATCAATATACTTAACATATCTTAATTTTAAAGAAAAAATAAGAGAAGACAGTATACATGTGCAATCATATTACATTAAGATCTAACACCCCTCGTCAAGCCTAAAATATCCCTCCCACCCTCCCACCCAACCCCCCCAGCCTTCCCTCCCCCGACTTCCCAGCACCCATACACAGTATAAATCTTTAACAAAAATAGTCTGAAATATGTTTGAAAAAAGAATAGGAAATTGATAACATCTTTACATTGAACTTAGCTCCTCCTTGCTAGGCTAACTTTAATTTCAGTCCCATATTTATTTTGTATATAATCGATCCATTTCTTCCAGTCTCGTTTATATCTCTCGTTTGAATGGTCCTTAAGATATGCAGATATTTTAGCCATCTCGCCATTTAGCCATTTAGCTATTTGTGACTTTCAATGTCCATTCTTGAATTGTAGGCAAATCTTCCTTCCTTCCTATTGCGCCACAAACAATCTAGCTGCAGTTATTAAGTGCAAGATCAAATTAATCTCTACTGCTGTACAATCAGTAATTATACCTAACAAAAATAACTGAGGGGTAAACTTTATCCTTTTTAAAGAACATTTTGCATAATCCACCATATTTTTATCCAAAATGCCTTAACCTTTTTGCAAGTCAAGAGAATCACATCTCCAGCATTTGGGTTGTAAGTTCGGATACATAGAAGCAAGCTTTTTCGGATCTAAATGCCATCTATAAAAGATCTTATAAAAGTTTTCTCTCAAGTTTTGGGCTTGTGTAAATTTTACATTTCTTACCCAGATCCTTTCCCATGTATCCAACATTATTGGTTCTTCAATATTTTGAGCCCACTTTATCATACAGTCTTTAACTAATTCTGTTTCGGAATCCATCTGTATTAATACATTGTATAGTCTCTTTATATGCATTAAGCTTTGATCTCTTATTTGTTTAAATAAATTATCCTCGACTTGCATAAAACCAATTTCATCTGTTTTCCACCTGGCCTGTAGCTGTCCATACTGGAACCGTTTGAATTACCTTTTCCTCTTTTAATTCATCCAAGGATTTTAGTTGTAATACACCCCTTTCTAGGGTAAGAAGCTGTCTGTAAGTAATTATATTCTGTTTTTGTACTATGTTCATATTTTCTCTTGCATGTCTAGGAATTGCCCACATGGATATCTTATCATTTAATTTGTATTGATATTTTTTCCAGACCCGCAGTAAAGCATTCCTTAAAATATGACTTTTAAAATTCTTGTCCACTTTTTTGTTATATAGCAGGTAAGCATTCCAGCCATATACCAGATCATACCCCTCGATATTAAGTATCCTATCATTTGTTAAATTAATCCAATCACTAATTACAGATAAAGCTACTGCGTCGTAGTATAGTTTTAAATTGGGTAATTTCAAACCTCCCCTCTCACGCACATCTTGCATTATTTTTAGTTTTACTCTCGGCTTCTTGCCTGCCCTTACAAATGTATTAATACCCTTTTGCCATTCTAACAGGTTCACATCTTTTTTAAGTATAGGTAGCACTTGGAAAAGAAATAAAAATTTAGGTAAAATATTCATTTTCACTGCTGCTATTCTTCCCAGCAAGGATAACTGTAACTTTCCCCATTTTTTCACCTCTGTCTGTATACTATGCCAAAGTGGTTTATAATTATACATATAACTTCCCGTTTGAGATTGAAATATGAACTCCTAAATATTTGACCTTTTTAACTATTTTGCATCCTATCATTCCTTCTAGTTCTTCCTTTTGTTTAGTATTCATATTTGTAGCTAATATTTTTGTTTTCCCTAGATTTATTTTAAATCCTGACACTTGACCATATTGATTAATCATATTCATTAAGATCATACTAGATTCCTGCAGTTGGGTTAACATTATAACCAAATCATCCGCAAAAGCATGCACTCTATATTCTTGCTGCCTAATCTTAATTGCCTTTAGGCCTTCCAAGCCCCGTATTTTATTCAACAATATTTCCAAAGTTATAATAAACAGTAATGAGGACAAGGGACAACCCTGTCTTGTACCTTTTTCAATTTGAAAAGAATCTGTTAAAGTTCCATTAACTATAATTTGAGCTGTTTGCTGTTGATATATTGCTTTAATTGATTGTAAGAAACGTTCTCCTATTTGCATTTTTTGCAGTGTTTTCAACAGGAATTGCCAGTTAACTTGATCAAAGGCTTTCTCAGCATCCAGAAATATGAACGCAGCAGGAATTTGGTTATTCTTTCCCAAATATTCTAGTGCATTAATGATTAATCTTACGTTACTTCTCATTTGTCTCCCTTGAATAAAACCTGTTTGATCATTATGAATCAATTGTTGAATAACCAACATTAACCCATTTGCTAGTATTTTAGTAAAGATTTTATAATCTACATTAAGTAGTGGTATAGGTCTGTAGTTTTTTGGTTGGGTAATATCTTGGGCTTCTTTGGGTATCAGGGATATAAAAGCTGTCTTCCAAGATGGAGGTACCTTACCTTCCGTTTGAATCTTATTAAATAATTCCTTAAGAGGCTCTACCATTTCTAATTGTAGATTTTTATAGTAAGCCGCTGTCAAGCCATCTGTGCCAGGTGCCTTCCCTGCCTTTAACTGCTTAATTACCTGTAAAATTTCCCCCGAAGTTATTGGTTGATTCAATCTTTGCCTCTGCTCTTCTTTAACTATGGGTATTTTTTCTTTATCCAAATATCTCTCTATATCTAGACCATTAATTTTGTCACTGTGTACAGTGCCACAACACTGTAAAGAAGGTAAAGAATTCACGGAAGACCTTCTGAATCTCACCCTGTTGAAACACTTCTTTCCCTCTGTAGTGCAATTTGGCTATGTTATGAAATTTTTGCTTTTTCCTAATCTGATATACTAACCATCTACCAGATTTATTTGCATTGCAGAAAGTATTATGTTTTGCATATAACAGACTAGTGGCTACCTGGTCTGAGATCAACATATTAAATTGGTCTTTTAATAAGGTAATTGCTTCTTTAATCTTTATATCTCCTGGTTTTAAAGTTAACTCTTGCTCTTTCTTCCTAATTTCATCTTCCAATTCTGTTCGCTTTTCCCCTTGTTTACGTCTATGTAGTCTATTTAGATTTATCAAAGCTCCTCTCATATACGCTTTACTTGCATCCCATACAATTTCCATAGATGTACCCTTATTCATATTAAAAACAAAGTATTCTGTTAACAATTTTTTATATTCATTAGTATATTTCTCATATCTAAATAAATTTTCATTCAATCTCCAAGACCTTCTTGCTTGCGTCACCCCTCCCAACTCCATCCAAACTGGATTATGATCTGATAAAACTCTGGCACATATCTTTGTCTTCTTCACCCTAGAAAGCAAATCATTGGTAGTTAGTATGAAATCAATTCTGGAAAAGGATTGATGTCTATCAGAAAAGAAGGTAAAATCATATTCTTCTGTATTTCTTTCTCGCCAAATATCTCTCAGTTCGAAATCATCCATCATATCAAAAAAAGGTAGTTTCGCTCGTATTTGAGTATTTGGGCGAGAAGCCTTCTTATCTTTCTTAGTGTCCATAACACCGTTCCAGTCACCCAATAGTATGCAGGACCTATAATCCCACTATACTAATTTGGCATGAAGGTTTCTATAAAATCCATCTTGTTGTTGATTGGGAGCATATATTCCCAGTAGCAATGTCCTTTTTCCTTCTAATACCAAGTCTATTGCAATATATCTTAATCTGCTTCGATTAATTCAGCTTTCATATCCTTCCTTAAGTATATAACTTTACCATTTTTCTTCTCTGTAGCAGAAGCTATAAAATGTTGCCCAAATCTTGTATTAATCAGATATTTTTGACCAGTTGATCTAATGTGAGTTTCTTGCAAACAAATTATATCATTCTTGAACTGTTTAAGATAGTGATATATTTTCTTTCTTTTCTGTGGAGAGTTTAATCCATTGATGTTCCATGTTAGAAACTTAGTTGTCATCTTTGGCTCCCTGAAGCTTTTTTAGAGCCATCTGAACATCCTGGAATTTAACCTTTGGTTTGGCTCCTCCCACTGCTTCTAAGCTGGTAACTGTAGCATCTTGACCAGTAACAGGTGTTTGTTGTCATTGTTGCTTTTTAAATTGTTGGTCCATTCGTCTGGTAATCACACAGGTTTGTCTTTGTTCCTTGGCTTCTTGTGCTTCTGAGAGAGAAAGATGATCCATCCTTGTTGATAATTGTGTAGTTTGCTGTCTATCTTGTCCTTCTTGTTCTCTTTCTCTAGGTCCAGGTGGGACGGGGTGTCTGGCCTTCAAGATATTATGATAAAAATCTCGGGCCTTCCATACTGAATTAAGGCGGTATCTTTGCCCCTCAAAAATGAGTGCTAACCCAACTGGTGCATCCCATCTGAACCGTAGCTGACGATTTTTAAGCTCTTCGACTAAAAAGGCGTAGTCTTTCCTAGATCTTAGCATTTGAGGTGGTATCTCTTTCAAAACAGAAACTTCCTGACCCCCAATTTGAAGCTTGGTTTTATAGGACTCTTGAAATATCATATTCCTCATGTCTCTTGTGGTAAAATAAATCACAATGTCCCTTGGAAGTTGCTTCTGTCTAGCCAGCCAGGAGTTAACACGATAAACCTTATCAATTTGCCAATCAAAATTCCCCCCTGGCCTTCCCATCAGACTATTGAAAGCTTCTGAGAGAATCTGTTTCAGATTTTCCTGTTTATTTTCACACAAACCTCTTATTCTTAGTGCAAGTTCCATTTGTCTATACTGTAACATAATAATTTCTTTTTCAGCATCTCCGACTTTTTGTTGAACCACGTCCATCTTGGATACCAAATTAATATTAGAGTCATTAAGATCTTCTAATCTGCTTTCAATTCCGAACACATAATCTGAAAACGAATTAAGAACCCCCAACATATCATCCCTGATCTTCTGAACCTGGGTCTCAAGTTTACCAGACAGTTCTTTATGCGCAATGGATATCTCCTCCTTAATTTTTGTTTCCATCATAACTACATGATTTTTAAATGCTTCAGCCAGTTCCTTCTGAAAAGTTTCTTTAGTTAACGGCTCCCCTATGGGGGGAGGAAGTAATGACTGTAGTTTTGTGCCAGGGGCGAGCGAACTGCCCGCACTTTTTGAAAGGGGGGGAACCTTTTGGATAGGGTTTTGCTTAGAAGCCATTCCAAATTTTTAATCTTCTTCAGCCAATTAATAAGTCTCTGCTGGTTGATTGTGCAGCTTTTGCTGTTTAATTTAGTATTAAATCACTCCTTTTCTTTGAAGTTTTAAACTTCAAAGCCCGATCAGTAGAAATTCAAAGCCCGATCAGTATTACGAAGCTGCTCAGCGCCATTTTGAATATTTCTTTAGCAAGTAAGATATCAGAAGGAATTCTTGTAAAAATGAAGCTAAGGATTAATACAAACAATTAAAAGTTCACGTGTATAGGGTCTGCTCGTCTTGAATTCAGTAAATCAAATTTTTGTTCTGAGGATGGGTGGTTTGCTTTGTGCTGCTAAAAAAACAGCAGGAATTCCTGGCACGGAGACAATTCTGCTCTCGGGTGCCCTTCCTCCCCTCCCAGAGTCGATCTGAGAGAGTTAGTTGGCGCAATGTCCAGCACAATTAGCTCACCTTATCTTCTTAGCCCGAAGAAAAGGTAAACAAGCTGTCAGACGGCTGATAGATTGCTCAACAAACAGTTTAACGTGACCAGGATTCCGGAGCTGTAACGACCAGCTCCCACTGCCAAGTCCCTCCCCCACCGGAAGTCGACAACCTGATGTTCTGAATGTTGGTCACCATGTAGGTTTAGTGCTGAATCCAGATATCTATTTTGTGCCCCATCCTTTCGGAGGCAAAAGGTATTGTCACATGTGGCTGTGAAGAAGGGGAGAATCGAGAAACTCAGATTCCTTCCTTGGTGTTTCCATGCTTTATTTATTTAGTACTGATTATTTATTATTAGTTAGCTTTGGTTGCATACTTCCTCCCAAGGGTCCCTAAGTGATTTACAGGAGCATAACACAACGTCCTTAAATAAGGCAATTCCAATAAAATAAACAAAGTTTTAAGTCAATACACTCAAAAATTAAACCAAAGCCCATGTTTAAAAGCAGAAATGGTAAATAATTAGCAGATGACCGTGAGATGAAAGTATTAGGGGCAGACTCATTGTGCCACTTGGATAAAGGCAATGGCCTCAAAATTGTAGTCAGAAACGGTTTTGACCTTGCAAGGTGCCAGGAACTCTGACCCTCCCCAGATCCAGGGAGGCACCCAGGAACCCCCATAGACCAGGAAGCCCCAGCCAGCCACACAATCCTGCTGAGGCAGGAAGCCAGACCAGAGAGGCTGAGCCCAGCTGCACCCACAGATGTCCATCTATTCCTTCCGCAAAGGGACAAAGACTGCAAAAAACCATAAAGGAAAGTCAATGGATTGTTTTGAACTTGCCTGTCATATTCATGAGTTGAGAGAAGTTGCAAAACGTGGTGATATCAATGAGCAATTATTTTTCAGACCAATTTTATGCCCTAATGCTTCCACCAAATTGTGAGAAGTATCTTTGCAAATTAATGGTCCTGAATTAGGCTTTAAAATTAGTACAAGAGCTGATATAAGTCTGATTCATTCTAAAGCAGCTCTTAGCCAGCCTGCCTTGCCCAGCAGATGACTGCTTCCCTTACGGTACCTAACAGAAATAACAGAATAACAGAGTTGGAAGGAATCTTGGAGGTCATCTACTCCAACTCCCTTGCTTGAGCAGGAGACCCTAAACCATTTAAGAAAAATGGCTGTCCAGTCTCCAGTGATGGAGCACCCACAACCTCTGGAGGAAAGGCATTTCACTGGTTGATTGTTCTCACTTTTGGGAAGTTTCTCCTTAGTTTTAGGTTGCTTCTACTTGACAGGAAGCACAAAGGCCATGAGTGGTCGGCATCCATGCTCCATGCTCCATGCTCAGACAAGCAGTGCTCAGACTCCTCAAGATGCCTCCTGAGAAAGTGGAGCATTGTGGATTTCTTCCATAAAAATTAAAGAAGGGCTTACTTTCCATGCATGCCAGGATGTCTTCAGTCCTATGCTGCACACTGTCAAACCAAAATGAGCAAGCATGGTCCCCTCTTGATTCATTGAAATATCCACTGATGTCGTATGCTGTCTCTTGAATCAACATCTTCTCCTTACTGGAGATCTTCCAACAAGGACTGGGTTTGTCCACAACACTTTAATGGACCATGCATTGAGCAGGAACAACATGACCATTTATTCATTTGCTGGTTTACCAGATGTGCATATCCACCTCACATACAAGTAGTCCTTGCTTACCAATGGTAATTGGGAGCTCTGTGCCAAAGGATGCAGCTGTAAGGTGCAATCTCACATGGCTGTGCCAAGTTATGACAGCAGTTCCAGCACTCCCAGTTTGGACTCCTCCAGTCATAACGTCCTGCAATCACATGATCGCCATTGGCCTCCTTCCGGTTTCCCCTTTGAAATTGGCTATTGGAAGCTGTCAGTGAAAGTTGCAAATGGAGTTCACATGACCAGGGAATGCTGCGATGGCCACAATTACAGGTATCTGTCATTAAGCCCCCTAATTTTGGTTGCTGAACAAGTGAACGTAAGCAAGGACTACCTGAATGTGACTCTTGGATCTTCATTTATTTCAGAAAATGTATATGGCTGTCCAACTCTCTATATGGCTTACAAAGATAAAAACCCAAAGTAAAAACAATGAAAAGCAACCCAAACAGGAGTCAAGAGGAAGGCGACTAGGAAATGAATAACCGCCCAGAGAGGCTTCCTATCCAGGGAAGGGCGTCACCGGCACATAAACTGCAGTGGCCCAAAGGCCCTCCTGGTCACGACTGACACCTGCTCTTTATCAGGAGCCGTGAATCCAAGAGACCCTCGAGATTATGCCCAGGGCAGTCTGGGGCAGGGCCACCCCATCCAGGGATGGAAATTCTCCATGAACCAATGAAGTCCCAACCCAGAGCCATTCCATCTTGCCAAAGTTTAGTTTCAGCCCATTGCTCCCAATCCAGTCCTTCACAGACTCCACACACTCTCCATTAAAAACAACTGGAATAAAATATAAAACACAACAAACACAGAATGATATTGAAACCACCACTACAAACTTCGTTAAACATGAAACATGTTAGTCGGCCGGTGAAGAATGTAAATCATAGGTCCCTTTCATAGAGCCACTTCCAAGGCACAACAATACTGCCACATGCAGGGTGGGGGGATGTTCCTCAGAGCAGGCATCATGCAGAAAAATCTCTCCTCCTGAGCCCCATCAATTGACATTCCTTGACAGACATGCCTTCCCTGCCAAGTCTCTTTTTTGTAATATTTTTATTGAATTAAAGAAAACCCAGAAAAAAGGTGAAGAGAAAAAAGTAAAGAAAGAAAGAATCTGAAAGATAAAGAAAGGAAATATAACCAAAGACAACAATCAAGAGTAGCCCAAGCAGGCTTCCGGGGGGGCGGAGCCTGTCGCCGAGGAGGGCTCAACCGAGCTCCTCTCAGAGATCTGGTCTGTATATCTAAATAAGATCATAGATATCACCCCTTTTTGGCTATAAAGGGGCAGGGAGTAGCTCTGTGTGCTAGGGTCTATTCGTAATTCACAGCCTTTCTCTTTTTTTTGGCTGTGGACAGAGATTAGATCCAGCGTGAGCGGAGCTTTTATCTCCAGCCAGTTCTTCTCAGCTGCTTTTTTTTGCAGCCCCAGACAGGCGATCCCCCCCCCAGGACAAAGCAAAGTTGTTTGAAGCTAGGATTAATACGGGCGGGTCCCACTCCTGTGAGATTTATGCTTTTATTACTATCTTAAATACCAGCACCATTTGTCTTAGAGGCTTCTTTGTTTAAACGGACTTCAAAATGGCGATTTCTCTCCGTTGGTGACTGATAGGGGATGTACGTAGCCGGTTTTACCTTCCTGCAGACCGCTCCTTAACAAGATAATTTTTTTTTGTTTTTTTGGAAACAGAGGGGAGCGAAAGCGCTGTTTATTTGTTTATTTATAATGGCACCCAGGTCAAAATCGAAGCATCTCTCTACAAATGTGCCTAAAGAATCTATGAATGAACTTAAAGAATTTACACTGGAATCGCAGCCCTTGTCTCCTACGCCCTCTACTGGAGAATTCTTAACACAGGAATTTTTTTTTCAAATGTTTAATGATTTTAAACAAGAAATTAAGGAATTTGTATTGGAGCTATATGGTGATTTAAAGTCTAAAATTGACCAAATGAAGGCGAATACGTTTGCAGCCGTGTCTGCCCTGTCAGATTATACCACTGAAATAGAGAATAAATTGGAAAGCTTGGAGGAGGCTAATTCTAACTTGACTACTAATATTCAAATATTACAACAAAAAATTAGAGACACTCAAGAACAGCTCGTTATGATAAACTTTAATAAGAAGGCATTTGCAATAAGAGTCAGAGGATTCCGCGAAAAGGAGCGAGAGAATCTGAAACAGACCTTTGTTGAAGCCCTCAGCCATGCGGTGGGAAGCCCGGGACTTAACTTTGATTGGCAGATTCGGAAAATCTATCGCCAGAATTCGTTGGTAGCGGAACAGCGACAGCTCCCGAGGGACATAATTATATATTTCTCCACAAAAGAATCCAGAAACGCGATCATGCAAAAATTTTACAATAATAGTTTGAGAGTTGATGGCCAGGACTTGATTGTCTTCAAAGAAATACCATTTCAGATGTTGAGAGCAAGAAGAGACTATGCTTTTTTAACTAAAGAGCTTAGAAATCATCAGATTCAATATAAATGGGAGGCCCCAGCCAGCATTACGGTCACATTTGAGAATCAAAGACTTCGTCTCAATTCTGTTTCGGAGGCTCGAGATTTCTATTACAAGACTTTGAAGGCAGGACTTCCTGATTCACTTGGAAAAGAGGAGAGACAAGCCGAAGGAGAAGGCAAGCAACAGACCACATGGCTGCAAGATGGAGGGGGTAGCTCCCCCTCCCTCGGAGAAGCAGAAAAGCGGAGTTTGAGGATTTAGACATTCTAAAATATTCGCCAAAGTTGTGGATTGAATGGGGGTTTGCGACCTCTCTCCGGTAGAAAAAGCGGAATTTATTGGTGGGGTGATACTGAATGTATATATGTAAAATGCATGCAGAATGATTTACGCTGTTTAAATCTTGTTAGAAGGGAAAGTTTGAAGAGATTATTTTAAAATAGAAGGTAAACTGATTCTTGTTGAAACTATTATTTGAATATGTGGAATGATCTATGCTATTTAATTTTTATTAGAAGGGAAAGCTTGGTGAAATTATTCTGAGCTAGATTTTAAACTAATGTCTGCATAAATTTGATAGTGGCAAATATCAGAGAAGCAAGGGATGAGGGTAAAATGCATGCGGAATGATTTACGTATATTGGTGGGGTGATACTGAATGTATATATGTAAAATGAATGCAGAATGATTTATGTTGTTTAAATTCTGTTAGAAGGGAAAGCTGGATGAGATTACTTTAAAACAGAAGGTAAACTGATTCTTGTTGAAAGTATTATTTGAATATGTGGAATGATCTATGCTATTTAATTTTTATTAGAAGGGAAAGCTTGGTGAAATTATTTTGAGCTAAATTTTAAACTAATGTCTGCATAAATTTGATAGTGGTAAATATCAGAGAAGCAAGGGATGAGGGCAAAATGCATGCGGAATGATTTACGTTGTTTAAATCCTATTAGAAGGGAAAGTTGGTCGGGATCATCTTAAGATAGAATGCAAACTGATTTTTGTGTAAAGTAATACTTGATCCACGCTGCTTAAATTTTACTAAGAAGGGAAAATTTGGTCAGATTATTTTGAATTACTGTTTGAAATTAAGGTTAAGAAAGATTATTTACGCTGTTTAAATCCTATTAGAAGGGAAAGTTTGATTATTCTTCTGTTGTCAAGCCCCACTCCATTACATAATTAGGAAAGAAGACTAAGAGACTCCATGGGTTGGAAATCAAAAGTACTTTTACTAATTATAAATTGGTAAGTGAGGCAGTAAGCAAAGCAAAGTCTGATTAATATGGCGCGAAAGCAATTGATATATAGAATAGCCCGTTCCCCCCCCCCCTTAGGATCAAGCTCCAGTCCAATCATAAGTCCTTCAAATGTCAGGTGTGAGATAACTTCAAAAAGACAGGCCGGACGATGGAAGTCGAGGCTGTTGATGCAGGCGGGAAACACATACGCCTGCGCAATCCCAACGACTGGTACATCCTAGAACATTCCTCCAGCACATCAATTAACCCCTCCCAAATACAAGCCCCCCCCTTCCCGTTTCATGCAGCTGAAGCAACAGCAAGGCAGAAGCTGACATCCGCCGTCCCCCGGAAAAAAGGCTGTCAGGCCTGGAAGAAAAACAAACAAAACAGACAAACGACAAAACACAAAAAGAAGAGGGAGGGGAGAAAAGTCAAGGCTTGTCGGGATACGAAGCATAAAATTTCTGTAGCAGGCGGGGAGCACGAACGTGGGATTTATCAACCCATCCGTGTGGGATGGGGGGAAGTGTTCCAAGCCACCAGATATTGGATGCGATTACGGTGCCTGCGGGAATCAAGAATGTCACGAACTTCAAAATGACGTTCCCCCATCAATCAGCAACGGAGCAGGCGGAGGGTCATCCGGGGCCGTAAGTGGGACACCCGAACCGGCTTGATGAGGTTGATGTGGAACACTGGGTGGATTCGTTTGAGATGTTTGGGGCAATTGTAAACGAACAGAACAGGATTGATGACTTTCACAATAGGAAAGGGCCAACATACTTGGGTCCCAATTTCTTTGATTTCTGTGTAGTGTGCAAGAATTTTGTGGACAAATACACCAAATCCCCAATGTGGTATTCATAGGGCTGAGAGCGTTTCCTATCGCTTGCTTCTTATGGGCTTGATGGGCAGCGTCCAAAGTTGGAAAGAGTCCAGAGGCCAAATGCGACTGAGACGCTCACTCCAGTCCGCAACTGAAGGAACCTGAGGCTGGGGCCGTAGGCAATTCGGGAATAGGAACAAAATCCTGGCCGTAAACGACCCGAAAAGGGGTAAACCCCGTGCTGGAGTGAACCGAGTTGTTATAGGCCACCTCAGCATGTGGTAACAAGTCAACCCAATCGTCCTGTTGATAATTGATGAAACAACGTAAATATTGTTCAAGGACGGAATTAGTACGTTCACAGCCGCCATTAGTCTGAGGATGGTAGGCGGAGCTAAGGCCCTGGGCGGAGCCAATGCGTTTGAGAAACTCCTTCCAAAAAGTAGATGTGAATTGGACCCCACGATCGGAGATAATACGGTCGGGAACCCCATGTAAACGGTAGATGTGGGAAAGGAACAGTTTAGCCAATGCCTTGGCGGAAGGAATTTTGTGACAAGGCACGAAATGAACTTGCTTGGAAAACAAATCAGTGACCACCCAGATGACGGTATGCCCCTGGCTGTCGGGAAGCTCAACAATAAAGTCCATAGAAATCTCCTTCCAAGGGGCAACCGGGCGAGCGACGGACTGGAGAAGCCCCTGCGGTTTCCCCGGCGGTTTTTTGGCGGTAGCGCAAACAGGGCAACTGGCCACATAAAGTTCAATGTCCTTTTTTAAAGAGGGCCACCAGAACTGTCTCTTCACGAGGTGCAAAGTTTTTATGAAACCAAAATGACCCGCCAATCTGGAGTCATGAGCGCGACGAAGGACGACAAGTCGTAGGGAAGCGGGGACGTATAATTTAGCACCAATCCACGGTAGATCGTCCCTCATGGTGCACTCGTCCCGATGGTTCAGAAACCAGTCGTCTTGAGGAAGAGCTTTTTTAAGGTCAGAAAGTAGATCTTGAGGCACTTCCTTCTGAGCGTGGGTCTGTTGACGTGTGAGTACCGGAGCTGCCAGGAGTGGTTGGACGATACTCAGTTTAGAGCAATTATATTGAGGTAATCGGGACAAAGCATCTGCCATGAAGTTCTTTCCACCCGGGATATACTTTAGAGTGAAATTGAAACGGTTGAAATATTGGGCCCATCGCATCTGTTTGGGGGAGAGACGACGAGGCGTTCGCAACGCTTCCAAGTTCTTGTGGTCAGTCCAAACCTCAAATGGGTGTTTAGCGCCTTCCAGGAAATGGCGCCAAGTCGCGAGGGCGCAACGGACCGCAAAAGCCTCCTTCTCCCAAACTGCCCAACGCCGCTCCGTGTCAGTGAGTTTACGGGAAGTGTATGCGCAAGGCTGCAAGTTACCTTGGTCGTTAGCTTGCAACAGAACGGCCCCTACGGCGACATCACTGGCATCAGCCTGGACGACGAAAGGCTGGTCGAGATCAGGGTGCTTAAGAACTGGTTCAGCGGCAAAAAGGCGTTTAAGCTTCTCGAATGCCGCCTGGCATTCCATGTTCCAGTCCAAAGGCTTATTGGGTTTAGGCTTCGGGTCGCCTTTCGTCTTGAGCAAATTAGTAATAGGGAGAGCAATGTTAGCAAAAGAGGGAATGAATTGACGGTAGAAATTGGCGAACCCCAAAAATTTTTGCAATTGCTTACGAGTTCTGGGCGCGTCCATTCAGTGACCGCCTTCACCTTTTTCAGGGTCCATTTCAATGCCATCAGGGGAGATGCGGTAGCCCAGATAGTCAATTTTAGTTTGGTGAAACTCACACTTAGACAATTTGGCATAAAGGTCAGCGGCACGGAGTTTTTTCAAAACAGTGCGTACCAGATTGACGTGGTGGTCGTAACTGCGGGTATAAATGAGGATATCGTCCAGGTATACGATAACGCCCTTGTACAGATGATCGTGCAAGACCTCATTAATAAATTGCATGAACACAGCAGGAGCCCCCTGGAGGCCAAAAGGCATAACCCGAAACTGGAAACAACCAAGAGGGCAGTTGAAAGCAGTCTTCCATTCGTCCCCTTCCTTAATGCGTATCCTATAGTAAGCTTCTCGCAGGTCCAATTTTGTGAAGATGCGGCCCTTCCCTAGTTGCGCCAACAAGTCTTTCATCAATGGGAGTGGGTAGAGGTTCTGAGAAGAGACCGCGTTAAGGTTTCTAAAGTCACAGCATAAGCGAAGAGAACCATCTTTCTTTTCACGAAACAGTACAGGGGCAGCCACTTTGGGTCGGGCTGGTTCAATGAAACCACGTTTCAAATTTTTGTCAATGAAAGAACGCATCTCCTCCATTTCCCTGGGCGACATGGAGTAAATCCGGGGTTTAGGGAGCTTAACCCCGGGTAAAATGTCTATGGAGCAATCAGTAGGCCTGTGGGGGGGCAGAATGTCCGAAGATTGTTCGCTGAAGACTTCCTTAAGATCCAGATATTCTTTCGGAATTTTCTCCTCTCCTGCAATCCTCTCCTGCCCTCTAGCGGCTACTTCAGGAACGTCAGTGACGGCAGGTTGGTCCGGAGAGCCCTCCCCCACTGGAGGCACCTTCGAGCGAACGCGTAAGCGGCCTGTCCGCCAATTTATGTGAGGGTTCCACTTTCAAAGCCATGGGATGCCCAAAATGAGTGGCCTGTCCATGCCCGGTGCGACCACAAAAGAGATTAATTCAGTATGGGTACCCATCCTCATTTCCAAAGGCTCCGTAAAAAAATGGGTGCCCCCCCCCCCCGCAATGGAGCCGTCTATTTGGCAAAATACAATTGGGGTTTTCAAAGTGCGCAATTTGAGGCCTAATTTCTCCACCATGGCTGGATTGATCATGGACCGGGAACAGCCTGAATCAAGTAAAGCCAAGAGGGTGGCAGGTATCCCCTCAGGAGGAACTTTTAATTCAATAGGGATTAGCAGGGGCCCCTTGTTTGAACTCACCCAGTGAGGCGATGTGTCGTCATCGGAGTCCTCCGAAGAAGAGGAGTTAGCGTCCGCGTCTCCCTCTAATGGCTGGGCAAACGGAGGGGGGTTGGATTCCCCAGTGAAAGCTGTCTCCTTCTTCTTCTTTTCAGGGCCTCTGGCAGACTTTTCCTCACGTTTGGGAGGGGGTTGGGCAGAGAGGGGTAATTTAGCACGACATTCGGGGGCGATGTGCCCGAGTTTGCCACAGCGAAAGCATGTTACAGGCCTGGAGAAGCCAGAAGGGGGCCCCCTTGCTTCACCTCGTCGTTTGAAGAGCGATTGAGTGGTTGGAGGGGGGAGGGATTTGGCAGCCCTCTCTTTCCGCTTCCTTCTTTCCTCTTTAGCATAACGGAGACGGGTTAAGTCGAGTTCAGCGTCCGCTGCATGCTCAAACCAAGTGATTAAACGTCTCGGCAGGTTACGATTGACACATTGCTGATAAATGTCTTCATTCAGTCCTTCAGCAAATCTGTCCAGAAGGGCGTCCTCCCCCCAACCTCTCATGTATTGGGAAAGACACTGAAATTCCTGGATGTATTGGGCGACAGGTTTATCGTCTTGTTCAAAGGTTAAAAACTTCAATTTGTTCCGCTTCTCAGTTAACGGGTCATCAAAACGTTGGCGGAAAGCCTCCATAAAGCGGTTGAAATTCCCCAAGAGGGGAGAGGCAGACATATGCAACGCAGTTGACCATGTAGCCTCCTCACCATCTAAGGACAAAAGAATCATCCTGACTCTCATGGTGTCAGTTTCAAAGTCCCGGCCATAAATCTCCATGTAGTTAAACACTTGCATAAGAAACGAGGGCAGGCTAGCAGAACCACCATTATAACGTACAGGCAAGGGAGGGATTTTAGCCATCCGATGTCTTCGGGGGGGAGGGCCTCCTTGATCAGCAACACCTCTAGCCGCAGGGGGCGAAGCAGGCCGAGGGGGAGGGGGAGATGTCGGGCGTGGGTAACGTTGCCAATTTCTCCAGTCTCTTTCCTCCTCCCCCCTTCTCTCCCCCAAATATGTTTGACCCCAATAATCAGGTAATTCACTCCGCTGGGGTTTTCTCATGGGCCCCTGGTGCTGGTAGCTTCTCCATTCTCCTTCATCGCCCCCCCTTCTTTCCTCAAAGTACCTTTGGCTCCAATAGTCAGGGAACTCACTCGTCTGGGGTTTTCTCACGGCACCCGGCTCCAGCGAAGTTTGTCGGGGTGGTCTTTGGGTGAGTCCAGCATTCCAGCTTGTATCTGTCTCTCTTTGTCCCACCGAAGTTGACCATCGGGGTGGGGGGGAAGGTTCAGGCTGGCTGGAAATTTGCAGTTGAAATAAATCTTCGTGCAAGGATCGGTCAGGCGGGCTGGGCTCGTGTAAAGAAAGGTCGGGAGGTCCTAGTTCACTGGAATCCGCCCCTCCAACGGCCCCCTCCTCCTCTCTGCTCGGAGAAGACATTATTTCCCTTCTCGGTAGATGTAAATCTCCTGGAAAGGGGTTTTATTTTCAGACTTTGCTTCTTGTCAAGCCCCACTCCATTACATAATTAGGAAAGAAGACTAAGAGACTCCATGGGTTGGAAATCAAAAGTACTTTTACTAATTATAAATGGTAAGTGAGCAGTAGCAAAGCAAAGTCTGATTAATATGGCGCGAAAGCAATTGATATATAGAATAGCCCGTTCCCCCCCCCCTTAGGATCAAAGCTCCAGTCCAATCATAAGTCCTTCAAATGTCAGGTGTGAGATAACTTCAAAAAGACAGGCCGGACGATGGAATGTCGAGGCCGTTGATGCAGGCGGGAAACACATACGCATGCGCAATCCCAACGACTGGTACATCCTAGAACATTCCTCCAGCACATCAATTAACCCCTCCCAAATACAAGCCCCCCCCCTTCCCGTTTCATGGCAGCTGAAGCAACAGCAAGGCAGAAGCTGACATCTGTAAAGTAATATTTGAATATGTGGAATGATCCACGCTGCTTAAATTTTACTAGAAGGGATTATTTTTGAGCTAGATTGTATATTGATGTCTATACAAATTTGGATAAATGTTTATCTGAATACAAGGTTAAGGAAGAGGAATGGGAGAGTCTACAGGAGGCCGGGGTAAATAACAAAGAAGCAAGAGACGAGAATAAAATATAGATAGAATGACTTATACTATTTAAGCATAGATAAAGATGGGGGGCTGAGCTTAACACAAAGAGTTTCTTTTTTTTTCTTTTTTCTGTGTTCTTTTCTTTTTTTTCTTTTTTTTCCCCCTTAATATATTACTTTTATTTTTAATCCATACGAACATAAGATACTTTAGATAGAAGGCAGTGCCAGGTGTGGGCCTTGGGAAGTCGGGAGGAGTAGGGATGGGGATTTATGGGGGGTGGGTGGGTGGGTGGTAACATAGTCTCAATAAGAACAAGAATGCACTTATATACGGTTGTTCTTTTTTTTTCCCTTTTTTTTTCTCTTTTCTTTCTTTATATTTTTTTTCCTTGGTTTATTTTACTTTTTATCAGATTATAATAAACAACACTTGAATAAAGGAATACACCAAGGAGGGAGGTAGAGGGAAAGAGGAGGGAGGAGTAAGGGAGGAGTAAGGGGAATGTAAGGAGGGCGTGTGGGGAGTAAGGGGAGAAGGAAGGTTTGAGGGGAAAGGGAAGTAGGAGGGGAGTGTTAGAGGGAGAAAGGAAAGTTGGAGGGGGTAGATGGGGTGTATGGAGGATGGAAGTGTCAGGTGGGGTTGTGAATGATGAGTTGTGTTTTCTTTTTTAATTTTTTTAAAAATTTTTTAATTTTTTTTAATTTTTTTTTCTTATAGCAAATACCCTGTATATAAGTGATTGTAAAATGGAATGTGAAAATGAATAAAATATATTTAAAAAAAAAAAGAGTAGCCCAAGCTAACATGGATCTTCACCCTCTTTTAAAATTGCAGACAAAACTTCCCTTATTTTAACTCTCACACAATCCAGATGTTGTTATCTTTTCAATCCTGATTCAGCAAAAAGTCCATTAGAAACTGCCAGAAATATCAAACAGATAATTTACCACTGATTAAATGCTTCAGCTTTGTATCCTTCCTTTTGCCCTTCACAATCTTGGCCATTAATTCCTTCCAATGGTGTTGCCGGATTTGACCATCCATCAATTTTTGGTTCTCCAAAAGATTCTTCAGATTTTTCTCCAAGCTACTTCATAAATCCAGCAAAGAGGTCCAGAGTTTCTTGTCACAGTTGCTTTTTGTCCAAGTCCTTTCTTGGTTTTTCTTGAATTCCTTGGTTTAGCCTTCTTTTCAGTTTTATTATATTCCATGCCTACAAGTGCTAATCCTGTGACAGGAATGTTGCTTTTTAAAGTCTCCCTTAACAACTTCTCAAGATTTAACTATTGGAACTGGGATGCTTTCCAAGATATTAGTTATTAATATCTCAGCCCATGTTTTCAAAGAACTCTTTAAGCAACTCAAAAATATGCCAGGGTTGGCCATTTTAAAACCTTGGTTTAAAAGTTGATAAATGCACTTTCCTTTTTTCTTCTTCTTCTTGGTCCTTTAGTCCCCTCTAGTGTCCATTTGCAACATTCAAAGATTCTCATTTCCTAATATAAATTTAATTTGTTTTGTTCATTTCCCACAGGTGTATTATTTAATTATATACTTATTTTTCAAATCTAAGAGAAAAAATACAAATTTTCCAAATTAATCTAGTTTCCTAGTCTGTTTATAACTTTCTTAAATCCCTTTTTCCTTTTTGTCCATTTATATTGTTTTTAAACTCTTAAGTCTCTATTCCTAGTATTAAAAAAGAAGGTAAAACTCACCAGGTGTCAAATTAAACTCAGTGTTTTGAAGGTCTCTAATATCTATGAGATAGTTAAATAATCCTTTCTGAGAATGATTGGAAAGTGAGTGCAGCTGGCTCAGTCTCCTTTTTAAAGACTCTGTTGTGGCTGAGAGCAAGATATTGTCTCCATCATCTCCTGATGACCAGTCCCACATGGGGGGGGCATTGTTCTATGAGCCCCTCATGTGACATTGGAGTGCTTATGGGCAATCTCCAGTCTTCTCCTTCTCTGGAGAGGTTCCAAAGGATGGGTCTACTTGCTCAAGTTGTCCCATGTTCTCTATTTATTAAATAAATTTATTAAATAATTATCGTGGTCATCATCCGCACTATTCACAGAGTGAATATTCAGTCAGGCATGGTGCACCTAGAAGCTCCTCTTTCTTGCTGGATCTGAGGAGGATAGGTAGGTGTAACTGGGAGAGGTGATCCCTCAAATATCCTGCTCCTGTGTCATGTAGGACTTTATGGGTCATTACCAGCACCCAGAAGCACACTGGAAACCAGTGCAGCTCATGGACTAGAGGTGTAAGGACCCATGCTCAAGCAGCAGACGTAGCTGCCTGTGCTGCCACAGGGGGCGCCCTTGAAGTGCTTTTGGCGATTCCATGATCCTCACACCATTTTGGGTTTTTTTTTTTTTTTTTAGAATTCTCAGTTTCCAGAGCAAGAACAGAAGGATTGAAGTGGAGGCATAAGGAAAAGCAAACCAAGCAGTTAATATATTTATTTATTCTAATGGAGCCCAATGGAAAGTCTCAGGCCAGTTTATGATGAAGAGTGAGCTCTTCTGGGCCACCCAGACCTGCTGAATTCTGGAGCGCAGATGTCCACTCCATTTGTTGCTAGGAAACAGTTGGGAAAAGAGACCCTCCTCCTTGTGTGGAATCCTCTGCAGTGAAACCTCATTGACTCTGAGCTCCCTCTATCAGGGGCAGCTGCCTGCAGGGGAGGCTTTCCCTGAGACCTCTCACCTGAGCAGGAATTAGGCTCAATGGCCAATCCTGCCTCACCTGCTGCTGCGGCAGACTCCCTTCTGCATTCCTGCCCCCTGTGAGGAAGCCAAAGGAATCTGGCTGGTGGCCCCGACAGCGCCACTGCGATGCCACTCAGGCTTTGCCCACCTCTGACCTTCTATGAGCACCCATCAGATTGGCACCTCCCTGTGTTGTGGGCTTCCCTCGATGTGGAGATGGGTTTCAGGGCTGGTCCAGCTTCCTTCTAGGGAGTTTTATAGAGTCCAAAGCCATCGTCCCCCTGAAGAGAGAGGCGTCTCTGGCAACTGCCAGAATAACCATGGGCCATATCCACCTCAGCATTCAAGACCGTGCCCCTTCCAATATTGGGCTGTTGTTTGGGGGACTGGGGGTTCAGCCGCCCAGAGTTGCTTGACGGTGAGAAAAGAACAAACCAGAAAATAACAGATGTGATCTACACCGGAATCCTCTGGCTGCCATTTGCTTCTTTCCCCATAAAGATACCCAACCTCGGGGCTGTGGTGTGGTGGCCTCTGCCCAGCCTGGAAAAGACTGCCAAGAGGGAGGATCCTCTGCATTGCATCCTGTCTCTTGGAGTGGTGGGTAAGCACTTTTCCTTCACTGCTGGCCTCTGGGGCCAAAGGAGGGGCCCTGCCCTGGATGGCCTAGCCTGCTTGATGAGGGACATGGAAAAGGCAACATGGAAACGTGAGGAGAGAGGCAGAACTTGCAGCCCATTGGGGGAGGGCAGCTCCCTGCCCCTGGGTGGGCCAGTCATAGAAGGATAGCAACAGCCCATCACGCAAGTGGCGCCTGCTGTGGCTGCTGGAGACCTGCCGAGGAGAGAACCAGGCGGGCGAGGGGAGGGGAGGGGGCATGTGACGCGTGGCCTGCTTACGGCTGGAAGTGCTTGACACCTCAAGAAAGAGGCACTTTAACATTTGGAGGGTTCAGAGCCATAAATCACAGGCCAGGCTGCTTGAAAAGGATAGAATACATTCAATTTTACAGGATATTAAGCTTCATCTAATTTGAACATAGGAATGGACCAGCAAAATAAATGACCAATTTTTGAAGGAGAAATTACCATTTGGCTGGTGCCATTATGAAGCTGCTGGCATTTTATCATGTTCTTAACATAATATTGCTTGTCTATTGATGCATAGTTCTAATGCCAGCACAAATTAGAAGGTGGCGAGAGAGGAGAAGATGGGGGCTGTGGAAAAATAGGCATCATTTGTCAAACTTTCCTCCCCAGATCTTTGTGCTGCCGATGATATGCAGATTAAAGCAGAAGGAAATGGAGGATGGGGCAATGCTAATTGAGGGAAGGGACTCCTGGTCAAAGCGGGGGGGGGGAGAGCACATGGGGCCAGAAGGAGAGAAGGGGGACTCTCTGGAATCCCTTGCTCTTCCTTGGAGACCAGCCCTGGACTTCCGGGATCCCTCCATGGTGGGAGAAGAGCTTCAGAGACCTGCAAACGGCTGTCCATGAATATTTCCTGTGAAGTGTGGCTGCTCCACGGAGCTTCCAAGCAACCCAGAACAGCCTCAAGCAGAGCAAAGTGGCTGGACAATTTCAGTCGCTTTCCGAGGAACCACAAAGACATTTGGCTTTTACTGACAATCAGATGCTCAAAGCATAAGGTTGGAGCAGGAGATTTAAGGATTTTTTTAAAAAAAATATTATCTTTTTCCCAGAGGATATGGAGGATTTTTTGTCTGTCTGTGTGTGGGGTGGGGGTGGGGGGGTACCTCAGGATCTGCAGCATACCAGGAGCTGACTGGTTCTTGGTGTTGTCAGGTTGACAGAAAAAAAAATGGTCTCCAAACTCCCTTTAGCAGTTGGGAAACGGAACTGAAATCCACCTGCAGAGAAGTCCGGAGTGGAGCTGATCAAAAGGATGCATTGATTCCTGGTTTTCTTGGCTCCTCTGAAGACCTCCAAGCCCCCATTAGAAAACCAGAGGTTTGGGAGGGGCCCCTGGCCCTGTCAAGTGCAGCCCCCTGCTCAGTGCAGAAAGAGAAAGCCAGATAGAAGGTGGGCCAGCCTCCATTTAAACATCCAAGGAGTTGGTTTGAGTATCAAAGGTCTTGGTTCAAAAGCCTTCCCCCCCCCCCGCAAGGTTTGGTTGGAATCTTCCTTCCTCTAACTGGCATCTGTTATTCTGTGTCCTCCTGCCCCCCTCCCCCTCCTCGAGCAAGAGACCACAATCCCTGATCTTTTTCTACTGCTATTAGCCATTTCTCTGAAAATTAAACCTTCCCAACTTCTTCAGTCACTCTGAATAAGACGGAGAGTCTTGCAACTTGATTATTTTAGTTGCAAATTTTCTTAAACTTGTTCCAAATTCTTGGACTCATTTTAAGAAGGGATATATTTGGGGTAGTCACTCATTTTATGTGTGATTCTAGGCAGGTCACAACAATCAAGATAACAACAGGAACAATAAAAAATAAACAGGTATCCTAAAATTATGATTTAAAAAATTAGTAAAACACAACGACAGTCAGCAAGTGAAAATACAGGTAGTTCTCAACTTATGACCACAATTGAGCCCAAAATTTCTGTTGCTAGGTTAAACATTTGTTAAGTAGTTTGTCTCATTTTACAATGTTTCTTGCCACAGTTGTTAAGTGAATCACTACAGTTGTTAAGTTAGTCAAACTATTGTTAAGTGAATCTGGCTTTGTTGTTAAGTGAACTTTGCTTGTCAGAAGGTCGCAACAGGGGATCACGTGACCTTGAGACACTGCAAACATCATAAATGTGAGTCAATTACCAAGCATCTAAATTCTGATTACATGATCATGGGGATGCTACAATGGTCATAAGTGTGAAAACTGGTCATAAGTCACTTTTTCCAGTGCCCTTGTAACTTTGGTCATTAAAAAAGCTGTTGTAAGTCAAGGACTACCTGTAAATCATATGTCCATTTAATACAGCCGCTAGAACTACATCTACATGGAAGTAAGGAAACAGTGTAGTACCCAAAGGTTTTAAGCCCAAGGCTCTTAAATATTTTCAAAAATGATTTAAATGAGAGAATAGAAGGGGAAATCATCAAATTTGCAGACAAATCGAAGCTGGCAGGAACAGCCAAGACCCCAGAAGACAAGCTCAAGATCCAAAAAGATCTTGACAGACATGATGGGCCCCATTCAACAATATGAAATTCAATCTAGATAAAACTGAGGTTTTACACTTAGGCAAGAAAAGCCAACTGTATAGATGTACACTAGGTGAAACTTCGCTTAATGCCAGTAATTGGGAGAGTCCCAGTGAACAGTCACTTAAATATGAATCAACAGTGTGCAACAGTAGTCATAAAAGCCAATGCAATCCTAGGCTGCATTAACAGAGGGATAGAATGAAGATCACACAAAGTATTATTAACCCTTTATAAGGCCTTGGTAAGGCCACACTTGGAATGCTGCATCCAGTTTTGGTTGTCACAATGTAAAAAAAGATATTGAGACTCTTGAAAGAGGGCAGAGGGGAACAACAATGATTAGGGGACAGGAAGCTAAGAACGTTGGCAGGAATTGGATGTCCATTTATTGAAAAGAAGAATTAAGGGTGACATGATAGCAATTTCCCAATATTTGAGCAGCTGCCACAAAGAAGTGGGGTCAACTTATTTTCCAAAGCACCAGAAGGCAAGACAAGAAGCAATGGATGGAACTAACCAAGGAGAGAAGCAATCTAGAAGTAAGAATAAAATTCCTAACGGTGAGAGCAATAAACCAACCAAACAGTTTGCCTTCAAAAGTCTGGGTGCTCCATCACTAGAGACTTTCAAAAAGAGACTGGACAGCCATTTGTCTGAAATGGTACAGGGTCTACTGCTTGAGCAGGGGGATGGACTAGAAGACCTCCAAGATCCCTTCTAACTCTGATGTTCTATGCTTTATGCCAAGGCTCACCATCACTGCCAGCCAGCCAGGCACAATGGCAAAGTGAAGCCTTTAGGCCCTTCCTGGGGGCCAGTATAAGCTCTGGGGAGGGGGGATGTTCCGCAGGGTCCCATCAAATGACATTCCTTAGTAACAGGCCTTCCCTGCTGGATCTGCTGGGACAGGTAGATGTAACTCATCGTGATACACAAATCTGTTGGTGCAGCCCAGAACTGCCTTTGCTGACTCACATTCAGTTGGTGATCCTAAGATCTTTTCTGCAATCCTATTGGCAAGCCAGGTATATGGCTGCTGAGGCCAGAGCTAAGTCTCCTCAGGACTGTTGATAAAGGTGGGAGAGGCAGCAGGCTGGAGGTCTCAGGAATTAGCTCCTCCAAACAGGTTCAACTTGGGGGCTGCTGAGCGTGGACAGCGCTGGGGTCCTTTGCTTTACCCCAAGCTGATCTGCACGTGTTCTGCTTCCACAATAAAAATTGTTTACCAGGCTTGCCATGCCCTTGAAGCTCTGGCAGTTAGCCACTGAGCTCAAAATTGTTTCTGGAGATTGGAGATTTATTGCCAGGTCTACTGTGAAGTCTGACTCTGATATCCCTCATCCTATCCCTGTTCATTTCATCTCTGTTTCCTAAATGAAGAATTTGGCACTCGTGTCTGTTAAATTTCATCCTGCTACTTTAGCTCATTTATCTAAGCTATCAAGACCAGGCTGAAATTTCTTTCTATTCTCTGGATCAGAGGTTGTCAAAGGGTGGGATGCTGTGACCTCCTAAAACAATGAATTCATTTCTGTGGGCACCCCACCTTGGATGGGACTGTCAGACGCTGGACTGGGAGGACTTTGCTTCAACAGCTGGTTGGGCTGGATGGGCAGAGGAGCGTCTTGGTCTGGCAGGATCCCTGGGAAGCCCAGAAGGACCCACTGGGTGGGAGGGGGGCAGGGAGGCAGAGTTGGGGCTCAGAGCAAGAGTCGGAAGGCAGCATCCTTCAAGTGCGGATCTTGAGCTTCCCAGCACCCACAAAATGCTTTAGGGTGAAGGAGCCCTCAAGACTTGTTGGCTCAGGCTCAGCCAACACGGTAAGACCTCAAAAGTCCTCCGCATGCTGTGGATGGGCTTGAGGAAATGAGGCAGGAAGAAGCTGCGATCCTAACAGCCAAAGGCCTGGCGGGCAGGAACTGGAACTGCGGGTGGGGAAAAGCACCGGCCATCTTCCCAAAAGGGTGGCAGAGAAGCACAGCATGCAACTGGCCCCTTCATCCTCAGAGGCAACAGAGGGAATTTTGGAGCCCCATTTCAGCTGGGCCTGCCCCCCCAGGCAATCCAGACTGCCCAAGCAAGATCAGCTTCCCAGGACCCCAATCCCTCAACTCCCAGGTGCCAGCTTCCCCTGCCAGTGCAGGACTGCCCCTTCATTGGTTTGTGGGATCCTTGGTGCTCTCTGACCTTGGCTGTTTTCTTGCAGAAATTTCATTGCCCAACTAGGTAATATCAGTGCTAGAAGGGAATGAGGCTTGTTCTCTGTTTATATACAAATGACTTGCCCTGCCAGTATTGATGGGAGTGTTCTTGGTAGTTGTTTACTGTTAGGTTGGCTATCTGAGCGGGTAGTTCCTTGATTGGGGTATTATTTACTGCTTGTTAGTCTGGTATTAATCTTGGTGTCCATCTCTGCTTATCTGGTGTTGACTGCTGGTGAGGAGGTGTTTTGGTCTTTTAGCTTCCTTTTTAGCTTTTTGGTTGTCTCTTTGTAGATGTTGTTTATCTCAGTGTGTCTATTGATGGCTGATTTGTCTGAGTGTCAGGCTTCCAGGAATTCTCCCGTGTTTTTGCACTTGGCTTTGTCTAGGATGCTCAGAGTTTCCTAGACGAAGCTGTGATCTATCTGTATGTTGTGCAGTTAAGGAGTTTTCATCATGTCTTCTGACTGCTAGTTTGTGCTCATGGATGTTGTCTATTAGTCTTCTGTGCATTTGTCCTATATAGTGCTATGCCATTTAATATGAACTGGACATTTCATGTATTCCTTTTACCTCTTTACCCCATTAATGAATATATATATATATATATATATATATATATATATATATATATATATATATATATATATATATATATATATATATATATATACACATACATACATACACACACACACACACACACACACACACACACACACACACACACACACACACACACACACACACACATATATATATATATATATATATATATATATATATATATTATATATATATATATATATATATATATTTACAACCCCCAGTATGCCCAAATGTGGGAGGAAGATCACTACTTCCATTCTCTGTCCTTCGGCTCGTCACAAGAGACCATCCAGGCAGAAACCCAATATTTTTACTGTTGCCTTTTTGTTACATTTTGTTGTATTTGCGCTGATAAATAAATACATAAATAAATATTGGGTTTCTGCCTGGATGGTCTCTTGTGACGAGCCGAAGGACAGAGAATGGAAGTAGTGATCTTCCTCCCATATTTGGGCAGGAAGGGCATACCGGGGGCATACCGGGGGTTGTAAAAATCTAATAGATACCTTTCACCCCGGCTTCGCTGATAACAGATAAGAGCCTGTGGCCTAATGGCTAAGATGTCTGCCTAGTATGTAATATATATATAACTTATACACACACACACACACACTGTTTGACTATTTCATTATAACTGTTAGGCCACCTTCCCTCTAGGAGGTGCTCAAAGTAGAGTGCTTCCCATTCTCCTCTTCTCACTGTCAGAAAAATCACTGAGTGCGCTTCCATAGTTGAGATGGAGTGGAACCTGGGTCTCCTATCTAGCACCTGCATCCCTCCTCCACCCCTTGGTCACCTCCTGAGAACAGAGGACTCAAGCTGATCCTAGTGGCCCTCCATTTGATTCTCCTCCCCCTCCAGTTCAGTGAGGACCATTAATCAACTTTCCTCATTCCAGGAATTTAGGACCCCTGTGGCCTTATGCTGGCCTAGTTGGACATCCATTACTGTCCACGGAAGATAGCTGTAACCCAATGCTTTGAAGGGGGAGGGCCTGAGATGGGGTCTTCAGGCCTGTCTGCCTGTGACTGTTCTCGGAGCCTTGTACGACCCTGGAGACCTTATCCAGGAGGGGATCCAGTCACTTGAAGAATCTGTCCAGATTTGTCATAACCTTTCCCATCTCAGTCCTAACGATGAGATAGGAACTTGCAGAGGCAGTCCTTAAATTAAGGGCCAAGGATTTGGGAGCCCAGCCAGAGCCGATGCCCTATCCTGAGATGTGTTCCTGAGCAGCCATTCACTCTTCTTCAAGGCAGCTTGATGGCCAAGCCAAATAACCAGCTCCCAATCCAGAAGAGGGCCAGCCTGGCAAGATTATTGCCTTCCCAACAGCTGTTCTGAAGAGGAAACAGAGGGACAAAGGCTGCCCCAGTGGGGAAGGAGCAGTAAAATGCCAACTCACCTTTTTTGTGCTGGCCCAATGGCAAAGATGCCCCTCCCTTGCAGCTAACAATATCCCAACGGCTCCAAATTCATTTTGCTTAATGTGCTTTGCTATTTCTAAAATATGTCATTTTGACTTCACTGCTTTTATAATTATGGGGTTTTACTATGTTTTTTAGTTGATGTTTCACTCTTGAGTTGTGACTGTACGAAAAGGCCTTCTTTTGTTTTCTCTTGACAAGGACCAAGCACCCCTTCAGTTCACAGGGGTCCCCCCAGCTGCCATGACTGTGAACACTTGAAGGCAGGAAGAAGATTTCTGTGGCCATTCGATTCCTTCCCCACCTATTTGCCTTGGGTCAGCATTGCCTGTTGATGTAAACTTGGGCTCTGGTATTGAACATTTCCCTCTGCAGGGAGAGTCGCTCTTTGTTCCTGCCATCCAGAGGCTACATCAGAACAGCATCGGAGGTTATTGGCGTTTCTCCCAAAAACTTCATTTCTGATTTCTTTTTCTTCTAGTCCAGCATTTCTTAAGATTTACTCTGCAGGTTAGTTTTTTTTTAAAAAAAAGCAAGACAGTGCAATCTTGGAGTCTTCCTGGCCCCCTTTTGAGCCATTCATTTGCTTCAAATTCCATTTGGTTTCCACAGTTGCCATTCAAACTCTGAGAGGCAATTGTGGTCAGGGCACCCATGTTCCAGGGCTCTCCACAATTTGTTGTGATTTCACAACCAGAGACTGTGCATAAATAATAAAGCCAAGGCAGGTATCTTTCTAGAGGTCACTTGCTCTTTCCATTGTCCCTCAGCTGTTGGCAATGCCACCTTGAGTACCCCCGTCTCTTCCGATTCCAGCAAGCAGTTCTTTTTCCAGGAACTATTGAACTGGGATTAAATATTTCTGGCTACCCAGGCCCTGAGCTAAGTTCAACTGTTCAATACTTGAGCTTCTTTAATGCTGCCCCTTTTGGGGGTTTGGAACATAAATAGATTTTTTCCAGCCCGTTGGCCATTCTGTGCTTTCTGTACCACTTATAAATTGCAAGGAGCTCTTTAACTGCATCACCTTGTAAAATCTGAAACAGCCCTGATGCTGTTTCATCAACTCTTGCCGTTTCGGTGTTAGCAATATTTTTTAGTGCCCATCCGGGCTGGAGCGCCTGGCAGACGTTCAATGATCAAATCTTTGTATGTAGTATTGATTTGGGGACATTTTCTTCCATATGTTCACACTTCTCTGGTTTATATCTTCCGTGTCCAATAGATTAGTTTGCCTTTTGTGTCTTTCATTGCGCTGTTTCTGCATAAAAATTTCCCTTGATTTCTGAAGTTGTATTTTGCCTTTGCTCTTTGTTTCTTCCTCAATTTTTTTGCATTGCATATAATTCTGTATCTCTTTATGAGAACAATTAACCAGTGGAACTTCTTGGCTCCAGATGTTGTGGGTGCTCCATTGGTGAAGGTTGTGAAAAGGAGATTGTACCGTCATTGGTCAAGGATTGTAGAGGGTCTCCTGCTTGGACAGGGGGTTGGACTAGAAGACCTCCAAGGTGCCTTCCAACTCTGTTACTCTGTATGCTTTTTTGCTGGGACAAAGTAGTCATGCCTTTCTTTAGGTATTTTCAGTATCTGAGCCAAAAGCCAATTCATCTTCTTTTGCTTTTTGTATTTCTGGATATCTTTGCTTATATTTATTTTATTTATATCTACCTTTATTATTTTTATAAGTAATTCAAGGCGATGAACATACCTAATACTCCTATTTCATTTTCCCCCTACCACAACAACCCTGTGAGGTGGGTTGGGCTGTGACACAGCTATTAGCCCAACGTCACCCAGCCTGCTTCCATGTCTAAAGCAGGACTAGAACTTGCTGTCTCCTGGTTTCTAGCCTGGTGCCTTAACCCAAGACCAGATTAACTCTTCCTCTTTTGTTTACATTTAATTTCGGTTCAGGGTTCTTCAAGCACTCTATTCAATTCCAAATAATCAGATGGAAAATTGTTGCGGCTTTTCATTTGTTTATTAAATTTGGGTTCCACCACAATCAGAATGACATTTGGCGATTCACATTGTCAGAGTGGGGCAAGTTCTTCCTGGCTCCCTTCCCTCCATCCTGTACACATACACCCCTCCTTCTCTTTCTCCCTCCCTCCCTCCCTCCGTCTCTCTCTCTCTCTGTTTCTCTCTGTGTGTTTCTCTCTCTGTTTCTCTTTCTCTTTATTTCTCTCTCTATCTCTTTCTCTCTGTTCCTCTCTCCCCCATCTGTTTCTCTTTCTCTCTCTTTCTCTCTCTTTCTCTCTCTCTTCCTCTCTGTTCCTCTCTCTCCCCTATCTCTGTTTCTTTCTCTGTGTTTCTCTCTCTCTCTCTTTCTCTGTTTCTCTATCTCTTTCTCTCTGTTCCTCTCTCTCCTGCTCTCTCTGTTTCTCTCTCTGTTTCTCTATCTCTTTCTCTCTGTTCCTCTCTCTCCTGCTCTCTCTGTTTCTCTCTCTGTTTCTCTTTCTCTTTGTTTTTCTCTGTTTTTCTCTCTGTTTCTTCCCCCCTCTCTCTGTCTTTGCATCTCTCTCTCCCCCCCCCCCAACTTTTAGTCAGACTGGCAGCATGTCCCAGAGCAGTTGAGCAGCTGTTTCCTATACCGCCAGGACGCTCACCCGCAGCCCAACCAGTTTGCTCACGCCATGATCTGCCTCACAGCAGCAGAACAGCAGCCAAGCCAGGCCACTAAAACCCATGTGCCACACACACATACCAATCAAGAGCCACAATAATAGAATACAGAAAACCCAAATCATCACACAATACTCTGATTCTCCAAAGGCTCCATAACACATTTTGTTTTGTAATAGCTTGTGGGATGCCAACAATGCGGGGAGACGGAATTTCTCGGGGGACACCATTCTGGAATGTCACAGGCTGGGAGAATCATTTCATTTAATTTCATTTATTAAATTTATAGGCCGCCCAATACCGGAGAGAATCACCCTGAGGAATGGCAGGAAGACCTGCAGCCCAGATGAAAGCGTGGGAATCCCTCCCTCCTCAAAAAAAGAAGAAAGAAACAGCTCCGATCCTCCTTTCCCTTGCAAAAACAGGTTACCAGCAGTTCCCCCAGTGATATCTAACTCCAGCTGGTTAACATTCGGGAGGAGGGAGTGTTCCTGGGAATTCTTTGGTGCCAAATACAGGGTCTTATGAATGAAAAACAATACTTTGAATTGCATTCGAAAATTAACAATGGCCTTCTAAAGACTTCTATAGCGCTTTCCAGTGCTTTCCAGCCGTGTCTAAGTGGTTTATAGTCAGCATATTTGCCCCCAACAATCTGGGTCCTCGTTTGGCCCACCTCGGAAGGTTGGAAGGCTGAGTCAATCTTGAGCCAGTGAGATTTGAACTGCCAAATTGCAGGCAGCTGGCAATCAGCAGAAGTAGCCTGCAGTACTGCACTCTAACCAATGTGCTCCCACAGCAGAAAGAAGTAGCCAGCGCCAGGCCCAGAGCACAGTTGGAATATGATATTGGCAGAGACCTCCCACCTCTCCCCCCCAGTAACCAGGCTGTTGCCCTCCGGACCTTTGAAGGACCTTCAAAGACAGACCCATTCAGAGTGCATCAAAGTAGTCCAGGTGAGCAATAATGACAGAAGGAATGGACACAAAGCCCTCTTGTTCTAGGTAGGAGTATAATTGATGCACCAACTAGAGCTGAGGCCTGAGCTGATTATAGGCCTCACGGACCATCTAACATAGCCAGGAAGATCCAGGCCATGAAGCCCCTCCATCAGAGGTTGCTTGGCCTTGGCACCCACAAGGACAGCAGCAAAGGTATCAAAGCACCTTGATGAACGTAATGCAGTTGTGTGTCTCGCTTGGGTTCCTCCCACTGAGGCTCTCAAAGAGTAGCTACTCTGATGCCAATCTCTGCTGCCAATCACACACACAGCCTGGCTTCTGATACAAATCAGGGCATTTATTGCAATCATAAATCTCTAACTTCAGTTACAAAGCGCTGTTGCAAACCAAAACATTTCGGAATAGAGAAGAGACACAAGAGCTTTCTTTTCAAACAATCCAAAGAGACAAATTGCTAATTTAGGTTTGATGCAAGAATTGTCAATTTCCTATAGCTTTTGAATAATTTATGTTCTACAGTCCTTGCATTTCATTCATGAATTAGCTCCCAAGGTTTCAGTAAAACTATTCAATCATAATTAGTTTCATGCTTTAGGAATTCTAGTTCTTTCTGTTTGTTCCCATCTCTGTGCCCACCCAAGGAAGCGAGGAGAACAGAGTGTTGATCATCATATTGCTGACTTTCCATGGCTTCGTGTGCAGCTCTCCACAATGAGGACCTGGAGCTGCAGTCTGACACTGCTGTGTGCAGAAGTAAACTTCTCAGCCAGAAGTAAACCTGCTCAGATTTACTCCAAAGGTCGGTGCCAATCTGCAATGGATCTTCTCTGAATCTGAGTACAGGGTGGGCTTCACAGGGTATGTGGACTAATACTATCCAGTTCCCCCTTCCTCAGGCATAAGCCAGATGGCAAATGGGGTGCACTATAACACTGCACCGGTTGTCTGTCAGATGGCCCCAAGCTCAGTCTCCAGGTGCAGGGAAGCACCTTGTCTTCCCAGAGCTGCTGTTGGTCAAAGCAGGCACTCCTGGGCCAGATGGACCAAGAAAAAGTGGCATCATTCTACAAAAACTGTTGTGTTGAAACCTCAATGAGCAGACTCGAAATATTTGGTTCCCCGTCTTCCAGTTTTGTAAGTTCCCCCATAAACAGTTTTTGGTATTTTTCCTTCCATTTTTGTGAACTGGCCACACAATGAAAAGTTTTGCTTCTTTTTTTTTTTCTAAAGAGAACTGTTGCTTCCTAGCTCAGCCATTTGATGGGTCTATTTCCTTTCTTTCTTTTTGCTTTGCCCCTTTGGGAAGGTCATTTTCCCCCTCAGCAAAAGCTCACCCTGCCCAACAGGTGACCTCCTGCATGGAGCCCGGCTCCCAGGAGACACTGTGCCGGATTCTCTGGCTACCTATTTTCCCTTCCTCTCAAATTCTACCATTATTCACGAGCTGCAGCAGCTGCAAATCTCAACTCAAAATGCAAATTATTTTCTATTTGCAAACAGGGGGTTGGTGTTTCCATCCTGTACGGTTCGTTGTTCTGATATGTTTGGTATTATGGCTGAAATCTGTTAGGCAAAAGCAGTTGGTGAAAAGCTTTTGGAGTGAAAGAGGAAATTATGGGATGTGGAAAGTGCAAAGGCAGGTGTAAAGATGATGGTGAGAAGTCTGGCACCTCCTTACAGTACAAGAGGGAGAAGGAGGAGGAGGAGTTGCCTCAAGGCAACACAACAGCAGCACCAGCAGAAAAAGTGCTTCAGGGATAAATCACACAAGTTTGAGCTGCTGCATTCCACAGTGTTTGGAAATGGCTGACTGGCAGATGTGCACAGACACACACACACACACACACACAAGTACTGATAAGATGTTTCTCAGTCTCACAGCAGACAATAAAAGGATGGAGTAGCTGCAGATTAGCTTCAGTTACCTGAGTCAGAAGGGATGTCAGGTTTCCAAAAGATGCCCAGGACAACAAGGGTGTTCTGTTGGGTGGAAACCATCATCATCATTATCATCATCATCATCACCACCACCACCACCACCACCACCACCACCACCACCACCATCATCATCATCATCATTATTCCACTGCAGGATGAGGGCCTCTTCCACATGTTCCAACCAAAAGGATCCTGAGCTTTCTTTTAGCAATTGGGCCCACCATACTTGCTGATGTTGTCTCTCCATCTTGTTTTGTGCCTCTTCTGGAGGCTTTTGATCAAGTGGGACCCATTCTAGGACTGCCTTGGCCCACCTGCCCTCAGTTCTTCTTGCTAGGTGATCAGCCCATCTCCACTTCCATTCTTTTACTCTCTTGATGATATTGGATGCTTCCCTTTGTTCTCTCAGCCATTGCAGGTCTTTCTATCTTATCTTGCGATGCCGAGCATGGATCTTTCTATGGCTCTTTGCACCACTTGTAGCTTTTGCATTGCTTGTGAGGCGAGTGTCCATATTTCACTGGCATATGTTAAAACTGGTAGCACACAACAATGGGTGGAAATCACCACGAAGCAAATTGGTTCAGGATTCAACTACTCAGTCAGTGGATCCATTTGAATCCCTCATCCAACTTCAAGTTGGGAAGAATGTCATCCCCAGCATTTTGGAGCCGCTGCCCCCTCAACAATTCCCTCAATGCTGGTGAGCTGCAGGGGTGGCTGGTCCTCTTTTGATAAGAGGAAACAGATAGGGAAATATTTCTGGAAGTCAATGTGATTTTGACATGATAAGTGTGGTTATAGACAGAAAATGCATGAGATTTGACCAGTTCAGTAAGTGGATTATAATTGATTGGGTTATAAGACCAATTTGAATCTGCCCTTCTTCAGGGGAAGGAAGGGACCCTGAGAAAGTTCCCTTATCACTTTCTCAGAGCATCCAGTACAATAACATCTTCACACCTGAGGATTGGCTGAATCCACATTACACTATTGGGAGAGGTTTCTAATTCCTTTTATTCTAACTATTTGGCTTGAGGGCCCTCAGAGCCTGCTTTGATTTTGCCTTGCTTTCACTCCTGTTCAATAAAAGGTTCCTTTTGAAATGCCAAGTTTCGAGAGTCTTTACTTTCTTGAATAAGGAGGAGAGTCCGGGCCTTATAACTAACATCTGTTTTCCTTCAGAAATCACAGAACCCAAGGAGTTGGAAGAGGCTGGATGCAACCCATTCTGTGTGTATACTTAACCCCTATCCAGCCATCCAGCCCCCACCTGCAAAATCTTCTCTCTTCTTGGTCTCCCACCCCACTTCTCCCCCAGCGCCTGCCGTCAGGAAGCACCTAAGATCCAGCAGAATCAGGCAAGGCCTGGCCTTGGTCCTGCTGGCTCACTTGTTCCTTGTACCCAAAGACCTTTAAGATCTTTGCCGGCTGCTGTTGTATCTCGTTTCAGATTTCTCTTTGACAAGCTGAACACAGTCAGCTCCTTCAGCCGTTCCTCACCACTTCCCCCTTGAAAGCAGCGTGCTCTGGCTTCTCCACATTCCTTTTAAAGCAGGGAACCGTGAAGTGTGCACAGAACACCAAGAAAATATGAGCTGCATAACAGAAGAGTTCCTTCTGAAGGGTTGTGCTTCCCCTCCCTTTCTAAGAGAAGCCAGGGAATGACTTACTCCCTCTGCCACATTATTAGAACCTGCCTTTGAGTTCAGCTCTTCTCTCCTACCTCAGGGTTTCTTCTTAAATTTTCTGTAATCTTGTTGGCCTCATCTCGTTCTAAGAAGGTTTAGTTTTTTCTGATTCTGTTGCTTCCAACAGCGTTCTCCCACGGGATTGTATATTTCCCCACTTCTTACCTCTATTTATTACAATACCCTTAATTGTTCCTCCCTTTTCTAACTTGTTCCAAGCATGAGGCCATGTCTTCAAAAGGACACCCCCCCCCCAGTTATCCAGTTCAACACTCTCCTCGGTGCAGGTCCATGGCCAAGCCCATTTGAGGTGATGGAGGCATGGTCAAGCTTGGTCATCTGAGATCAAGAATTAGACCACCAGCTCTGTGTTGTGAGCCTGGCCACCTGTGCACGGGATTGCTGTCCTGCCTAGCAGCTTAAAGTGACCAAGGCCCAAGTTAGGGTGCAATGGGTCTCTCTCTTGAGAAAGGCCCCCCTGCCCCCCATCTTGACACAATCCCCTCAACAAGCCATTGCTCAACCCAGCCATTTAGATAGCTCTCTTCCAGTACCCCATTTCCCCTTGGTAGGTGGGTTGTGGAGAAGGTGGTGGCCTTGTAACTACAGACACTCCTGGATGTAATACATGATCTAAGCACTTGTTGGTCAGAATTCAGGCCTGGATACTGGCCAAAGACTCTCTGGCTAAGCTGGGCTGAAGAAAGGTCATCCTGCTGACCTTACTGGATTTGTCAGCAACTTCTGATGCTCTGACTCTCAAGGTCTTTCTGCTCTGGTATGAACCTGCCCACTTACAGAAGACAAAGAAGAGAAGGCTGGTTGAGGGTTCCCAGGCCTTGTCTAGGGTGGCCCTTGCCCTCCCCTGTGCAGATCTCCTCCCTGCTGAAGTTTCACAGGGCTGTAAAAACCTGTCTATTTAGTGAGGCCTGGAGGGAGATGGTAGTTTGAAGGTTCATTTATTATAGAATTGTTTTCGTCTTTTTCTCCTACTGTTTCGCCTTTTCGTCTGGGATGGTACTTTAACTTACTGTTCTGCCTTTGGGACACCTGGAATAAGCCCACCACTTTTCCATGTGACAACCTTCAGAGAACTGATGAGGGCTATCACGCCTCTAAGCCGCACCAAATGAATAAACTCAGAATCTGATGGAAGGATGTGAGGCAAACCAGACTTGAGCGATCAAGGTCTGGGCTTCCTGGTGAGCTGGACTGCTGGGCAGAGATGGCTCTCCCCACACTCAAACACCACTAAGCCTTGGATGGCTGCCTTGAAGGTATCTGCTGCCTGTCTTTGAGCCCTTTGTTCTCTGAACACAACCTTGCAAGGAAGAAAGTTTTGGATTAGAAGCAGGTGCCCTTTGCACACACGCTCCTCGTCCACACCCAGTCAGTCGTGCAGGACACCCAGGTGAGCCAGCCACACAATGCAGCTCACCAGGCTGTGTTTCCCATATGGAGGAAAATATCTAAGAGGATCCAGGTGTGTGTGTGTGTGTGTGTGTGTGTGTGTTGGAACAAGCCGCTAGACATAATGTGCATCCTTGTAAGAGCATCCTCGGGACTCCCTTGAGTAAGAGTTCCTGGATATCAATGTCCATTTTTGTAGCCAGGTCCCCCCCCCCCACAGGTAACTAAAGCAAGGCTGAAGGTAGCTGAGATGATGATGAGAAAAATAAAAATAAATAAAAATAGTAAGAGCACACCTTTCCGACCTTGATCAATATAAATCACCAGGACCTGATGGATTACATCCCAGAGTTTTGAAGGAGCTGGAAGAACCACTGTACCATATCTTTCAAACATTTTGGAGCACTAGAGAACTACCAGAGGATTGAAAAAGAGCTTATGTGGTTCCTATCTTCAAAAGAAAAAAAAAGGGGGGGAACAGACCCAGGAAACTACAGACTAATCAGTGTAACATCAATATCTGAAAAGATACTAGAAAAAACATTCAGAAAACAGATATGTGAACATCTAGAAACAAATAAAGTTATAACTGGTAGTCAGCACGGGTTTGTTAAAAACAGATCATGCCAAACCAATTTTATTTATTTATTTGACAAAGTGACTAAATTAGTAGACCAGCAAAATACTGTGGACATAGTATACTTAGACTTCAGTAAGGCATTTGATAAAGTAGACCACAAACTCAGTGAAGCAGTAGAAGTGATGTGCCAGTGCCTGGAGGCTGTTAGGGTCTGGATGGGAAAGAACAAGCTTGCACTCAATCCCGACAAGACTGAGTGGCTATTGATGCTCCCTCCCCAAAATGGTCCAGCTATTCCATCTCTTAGCCTGGGGGGTGAAAGTATTCGCCCCTCAGAGAGGGTCCACAATTTGGGAGTCCTCCTGGATCCACAGATGGATTTGTAACTGTCTAACAAACTGTACTCAATGAGTAGTCCTTAAGGATACTAAACCTACACGGAAGGAATAAGCACTGAGGTGCTACAGGGTTCCATCTTAGGCCCGGACTCTTCAATATCTTCATAAATGGCTTAGATGAAGGAATAGAAGGGGAACTCATCAAATTTGCAGATGACACTAAGCTGGCAGGAACGGCCAATACCCTAGAAGACAAGCTCAGAATCCAAAATGATCTTGACAAACTTGAACAATGGGCCTTGAAACAACATGAAATTTACTGTAGAGAAAAGCAAAGGTTTATACCTGGGCAGGAAAAACCAAAGGTACAAGTATAGATTACCTGGCTCAAAAATAGTAACTGTGAGAGGGACCTTGAAATCCTAGTGAACAATCACTGAAACGTGAGTCAGCATTGTGCAGCAGCATCCACAAAAGCTAATATAATCCTTGGTTAATAAATAGAGGCATAGAATATGAAGTATTAGTACTGCTTAAGGCCGCACCTGGAATACTGCATCCAGTTTTGGTCGCCAGGTTACAAAAAAGATGATGCTTTGAAAAAAGTGCAAAGAAGAGCAACTAAGATAATTAAAGGCATAGAGACTAAAACATATGAAGAATGCTTGCAGGATTGGCATTTGGCCAGTCTAGAGAAAAGGAGGAGGAGGGGTGACATGATAGCAGTCTTCCAGGATATGAGGGGCTGCCACAAAGAGGAGGAGGTTAACTTATTCTCTAAAGCACTGGAAGGCATGACAAGAAACAATGGTTGGAAACTAACCAAAGAGTTTCCAACCTGGAATTAAGGAGAAACTTCCTAACAGTGAGGACAATTAATCAGTGGAACAGCTTGCCACCAGAAGTTGTGGATGTTCCATCCTTGGAGGTTTTTAAGAAGAATCTAGACAATCACTTATCTGAAATGGCTCAAGCAGGTTCTCCTGCTTGAGCAGGGGGCTGGACTAGGAGACCTCTGAGGTCCCTTCCAGTTCTATTCTGATTGATTGATTGATAGTTTTCATTGAAGAAGTTGCTTGAGGAGCTTTCCCCTGATATAAAGCATTGGCATCTTCCGATCTTTTGAGCTAGATAATATGGATTGATGGGCAGGAACTTTTCGCAGGCTGATGGCACACACACACACACACACACACACAACCAGGTGAAAAGGCTCTGATGCTCTTGCCTCAAAGACAGAGATTTCACTCTCCTCGGGGATCCGACTGGATGATGTCGGCTTGCCTCCCTCACAGTCTGAAGAAGAAGAGAGAAGGCAACCTGGGGAGGCAGCTAAAAAAAGAATCGGATGACTGTCTGACTGTCTACAGTCTCTGGCCTCCTCAGGAAAGGCTGTATCCCTGGGAGAGCTTTGGGTCACCAGGATTGGGCTGCAATTCATGTGGCTCCCTGACCGGGTTTTTCAGCCCAAGCTGACAAGAGGGAAGCCTTTAGGAGGGGTCACTTTTCCTTCATGGGAGGAGTCACTTCTCTGCTGCCTTCCATTCTTCAAGCCCTCTAGAAAACATTGCACCCCCTGAAAAGGAGGAAAGTGTCGTGAGTGGACCAGCTAAGCGTGGCCATTGGAGTCTCGTAGGAGAAGCAGCCTTCAATATGCAGGAGCCCTTCAGTGTCTTTTCTGGAGCCAGGCTTCTGGGAAAGGCAGCCCTGCATGTCTCTGGAAATTCCTTGTGGCACCAAATGCCTCTTTTGCTGCTGGGCGTCTTCTCGAGAGCCTTCTGGGGATGCTGGGCTGTGCTTATCTTGTCTCCAGTTCCCCAAATCCCAAGAAGAAGGGTGCTTGGCCCATTAGAGGCTTTGCTCCCTGGTCCCAGCTGGGCTCCGAGTCTCTGGTGACATTTTCCCTGGAGTGCAGAGCTCCTGATCAGCGGGTGCTTTCCTAAGACCCGGCGTCTTCAAGCATGAAATTATATGGCCCTGTCTTGACCTCAGATTTTCTACAGTTAATATCTTTCCCAGAATACAAATAGCCGCAGCTCAGGGCTATCTTCCTTTTCTGCTCCTCTTCTCAGGAGCTGGAAAATTCCCCAGGTCCTGAGATGAGTCTTCCTGCTTGTCCCACCTGTGCATCTCATCTACCTGCTTTCATCCATGGGGCTGGTCCTGGGACTACCTGATGAAAACCCAGAGAGTTGCTGGACTTTAGAAATGAAACCCACAATACCTGTTAGACTCCAGACCTCAAGCTTCCTTTTCTGCTGATCTGGTCTCATTAGTTCCCCGTCAATCAGTAGCACCAAAATTGGGGTGACTGTTCAATAGCTAGTCCCAATCCCTAAAAGGGTTTGGGGTGATTAAGTTGTACAACCAGAACTCTGTGCCAGAGGTCTCAGTTCATGGCACAAGGAGAAGCTCAGTCATTTTTCACAAGGTCTCTTGGCCCAAACCTTGCAGCACCCCGTAAGTTTGCTCTGCTTCCCTGCTCCCACTGCACAGATTGCAACCACTGTGCTATGCTACAATCAGTATCTCTCCAGGTGCAGCTTGTATCACACTGCTGGCTCATTCCACATCTCTTCCCTACCTCTTCCTTGCCAAGCCAGGTAAATCTCACCTGTTCTTAGACCATACTATAATGCTTCTTTCTGGCCATAGAAATGGGCAGCACAACACCTGGAAGCCAGGGAAGTCCCACCTGTGCCCTCCTCATGGAAAGACTCCCTGCCACTCACCCCACTCAGGGGGAAAGAAGGGAGTGAGGGAAGAAGGAAGGAAGGAAGGAAGGAAGGAAGGAAAGGAAGGAAGGAAGGAAGGAAGGAAGGAAGGAAGGAAGGAAGGAAGGAAGGAAGGAAGGAAGGAAGGGGAAACCCAGTTCCCAGCCCTCTTGGTTGCCACCATCTGAGAATGGCTGGGGTGCAGTCTTCATGGCTTTGGCTACAGAGGTAAAATCTCCAGGTCTCCCTTGGATTTCTTTACTTTAAAGAAATTTATGATGAACTGGATAGTAAGTGCTGCAAGCGGCTCCTTGAAATTCAGACATTTTTCTTAACAGCTCTGTCAACTTTAGAGCCCCCTGAAAATCATCTGTCTGGACTGGGGACTGACAGGCTTTGCACCGCCGGATTGAAAGGGGGAGGGGGGCACTGCTCAGGGGCTGCCTGGTTGCCCACCTCCTCACCTGGAGCTTTCCTTCTGAGGGGCTCCAGACTCCTCTCCTATCACACATCCACACTCCAGGTAAACATCCGCATACCAAGAGAATCTCACCTGCAGCTGGAAAGGTTTCAGAGAAGAATTTTGGCTCCTGAATTTGGCACCTAAGGCTCAAAGTGGCTGCTTCAGGCATTGGCTCAGTGACCCTGGACAGCCCTCGCAGGGGTGTTGTTGTGGGGCGGGGGGGATGTGGGGACTAGCAGCTGCTTGGTGTTGAGGCTGGCATAGTGGAGAAGGGCAGCATTATGAGATCGGAGCTGATGCGAGTCTGGGGGTCCTGGATGGCCTCTCGGCTGTTCTGGCCCAGGCTTCGTTCTGAGCAGCTTCCTCTTTTCCTGCGTGGAGGAGAAGAAAATCTCGGTCTTTTCATTGGACTCCGAAGAAATATTGCCAGAGACCGAGGTGAGTGATATATGAACTGGCCTCCATCTGCCATTGTATTTGCCTCTCTTTCCTCTTTATTATATCATGTTCAGGAGGAGGAGGAGGATTTATGACTCTCCCAGCCTCTGAGTTATTGGAACCTTCTGGGCTCCAGGGCCAGGGCTCCAATACATCACTTCCCACCCCTTGCAATTGCACTGTTTTCCAGACACTCCCAGACTAGGCTAATTGGCTGACCCGGCCCTTTGTGGCACGGAGGAGGCCAGAGGTGAACTGAAATGCAATGCTGGGAAGGGACCTTGCTTGCTGTAATCCAGGCTGGTCCCTTTGCCTCAATCCATTCACCAGAAAAAATGGTGCCTTTTGCCTTTTTACTTAGCTTAGGCTTGTTCTTCTGGTTTCTAAGTACTCTTTGACAGGTACTGTTTCTTCTCTTTTGCCCAGAGTTAGGTGGCATCAAAATTGGACTAAAACAAATATATCGATCCTGGAGGAACCAAAAAGCAGCCTTCTTGGTTTTGGACTGGCTCCAGCGAGCAGAAGATGCAAGAGGACTTGAGGCAGGCAGAGGGAAGAGGAAACTGCTTGTGAGATTTTGCAGCTCTACCAAAGTTGTGAGTGTGCTTGGAGTTTTAATGGGGTCCTATCTGTGTTCTCCAAGCAAGCCTTAGAGGTTGGAGAGGCTAGGGCCAAACAGAGCTGTCCTCTGTGGTTCTGAAAAGCAGGCGCCTCCTTCTCTGCTCAGAACTAGAGGGGTGGGGGCATTAGAGCCCCTTGTAGATGGAAAAAGGGTAGGAATTAGAAAAGAAGCTACTGGCCCCAAGAGCAGAGAGTTTCCCTTCAGAGCAGTTTCTCAAGCTCAGAATTAGCCATCATGGGAAAAACTAAATGTCTAATCCACATTCTTTCAGATGATTTATTTGGTAGTTTAAGAGGTCCCATTTCCACAATGCTTCTTCTTTCCTTAGCACACCAGCCCTTATATGAGCTCCTTTTCATTTCTACCCAGAACAGGAGTCAGTTCAAAGACTTTCTAATCAAGCTTTCCAAGCCTTGACCAACCCTCTTGTACCATCGGTTTGTCCTCCAACCAAATTTATTTTAACATCATTTGCACAGCCGTTTTGTAATGGCAGAATGTGACTTTTGCTTTCAGATCATTTTCCACAGCTGCTGTGAATTCTCCAAGTAACCAACTGACCATACAATGGGTTCAAAGGGAGAAATTTGGTTTCTGGGATGGTGGCTTGTGCTAGCTGAAGGACAGACTGCTTGCTCAAAGTTCACACATGCATTATCGTTCAATGAAAAATAATCAAGGTGTGTAAGGCATATATGAATGAATGAATAAACACACTACAATAGAAACCAGATTGGATAATTCCTATCAATGCAACATAGCAATTAAAAAGGATAATTTCTTCTAAAGGATTAAAAGCAATACAAAGAAAAGAGGAGATCCGCAGCATATTAAAAATATCAGATCTGCTCAGAAATCCAACTCACAATGTAATCAGACTTAAAATAAGTGGAGGAAGAAATAAAAGCAATATTGTCATTGGTTGCTCAACCAACCAAGAGAAGATGTCGGCGATTCAGGGCATAGAAATGGCATCAATTTTGCCAACAACTACAATAATGCCTATATGCATGGGTACCATCAGATGGAATACACAGAAATCAGATTGACAGGGCCCCATTATAATAGCCAAAATGTGCCCAGACGCTTACTGTCGACACAGATCAGAAATTGCACGTTCCAAATTAGGCAAAATGGAAGTAGAAAATCAATTGATTTCTACAATATGATGCCAAGTAAATGCTCACCATTTTCAAAACTATCAGGAATCCTGTTGGGGTCTTGAACCACATTGACAGAGAACCAGAAGGACTTTGGAATGAAGTCAAATAAGTTATTAAGGATGAATGTGAAAAGAGACTGCCAAAGACCAAGAAACAGAAGAAAGCAAATGGGATGCCAGAACAGATGGCGAGCCAGCAACAGAAGAGAAGCTGAAGCCAAGACAGACAAAGATCTCAGGAACTTAACAATGAATTTTAGGGAGGGGCTAAAAGAGGCGGAAAGCAGTATTGCAGAGATATCCATACAGATGGACATGAAATATCAAGCAAAAATTTCTGACAAAACCTTCTAACAAAAAGAGGTCAATATGGGATTTACAGATTATAGAAAAGCTTTTGACTTTGTTGACTGTGTCGATCTGTGGACTGTCCTGAGGAAAAAGTGAATTGCAGAGCATTGCCTTGTCCTTGTGAAAAGGCTACAGGCAGGATAGGAAGCTATAGCTTGTCAGTCCTTCAAGTCAGGCCAGGTGAGAAACAGACACTGCAAGGAACATCCTGCAATTAGGTGTTTTTGCTTATCTACCCCCATTATACAAGCAAAAAGGAAGATGTCTGTGTTTGGGAGGATGTATTTTGAATCCCCCCCCCCCAAAAAAATTCCACTTTTCCAGGACTCCATCTTTCTTGTAGGCTTTATAAGTCCAGAAGGAGCATGACAAAACAGGTCAACAAAGGAAGGGGACAAAGCTCTCTGCTTATTGATCCAATTGATGTGGGAATGTATGGAGAGAAGAGGCTGGATTGAAAATGGCTCTAGAGGGAGATCAAATAAGAGGGGCCAATGCCGTGGGAGGAAACAGCCCCTCAAGGAGCTGAGTCTTATGCCAGATAAAGGGGATCACCAGAGCTTTGAACTCCACCTAGAAGCCAACGTGGCCAGGACAGTTCCTGAATCAGGGATGCTATATGGCCATGATGGTGAACCTATGACACGTGTGCCTGAAGTGGCATGCAGAGCCATGTCGCCCGTTCCTCTTCTGCACATGCTGATCAGCTGGCCTTGGTGTGTCTGGTAGTGCCGGAAAGCAGAAGAGCTGGTCTTCTGTTTTCAGGCATGAGCATGTGTGCTGGCCAGCTGATCGGCATGTGCGCGTGGGTGACAATAACTGGCAAACTCCCTGGCTGGCGCACATGCGCACGCCAGGAACTGGAAGTTCAGTTTTTCTGGAGTGTGCATGCCCCCTGGGTAGCTCCTCTTCCTGGTTGCAGCCCAGATGCGCACAAAGTGCTCCCTTTTCACCACTTGGTGCCGGAAAGGCTCACCATCATGTCCATAACTGTGCAGGCTGCTGCATTGTGATCAACTGCAGCTTCTGGATAGTCTCAAGGTGAGCTCCCTGTAGTCCACATGCAAAGTGACAGCAACATGAATGAAAGTTTGAAGGGCCTCCTGGTCCAGAAAAGGGTGCCACAACGGCCTTCCTGTCAGAGCTGCCACAGGTTCTTCATGCAGGACAGTTCATGGGCAGCAACGCTTAGGCTCCAGGGGTGGAGATACACAGATGCTAATATGTAATCCTAGGCCAACATATGACCTTGCTCGGCAGCTTCATATTAAAGACCAGGAACAGGAATGGTGAGCTTCGGAGCAGCCTGGCCTCTGCCCTTCATTGACCCTGACTAGAGAGGAGGAAAAGCAGCCACTGGAGCCAAAACAGGCCAGAACTCTTGTTGATGGCACTTCTGAAGGCGGATGAGAGATCCAAGGGAAGCAGCTAATAATAGCAAAGGGAAATGGAAAATATCTTCAGCTAGAAAACAAGAGTTATTGGGATAATAATTGATAGTAAAACAAATATGAGCCAGCAGTTGTGATGGGACTGCAAAAAAGGCAAATACAATTTTATCAACACAAGAAGTCTCTAAATAGATTGGGAACCAGGAACCTGATTCATTTTGAGGAAGCGGATCTGCATTGGACACCCCCCTTTGAAGAGCAAGGAGGATTTGGTCTGCGTAGAGAAGTCGAAGGACCTTGTAAAATGTATCCTTCAGAAACAAAGGCTGGGATGCTGTAGCACTCTCCAAACACCGAAGAGGGAGGGAAAGCATCATATATTAGATATCGGAAATGCCAGGGGTGCATTTGCTAAGCACATTTTCTCTTTTGTAAGTTCTGCGGATTTATTCAGGAATTCACTGAGTTGAGTGTCCAGTTCAGCCGGGGAGAGGTCAGAGAAAGAAGAGCCAGGGAGGAGGAGGAGGAGGAGGAGGAGGAGGAAGCAAGGACTGATTGATCGCTGCTGTCTCTGCCCTACAGGAGCTCACATAACCATGGAGCTGGTTGGCCCCGTGAGAATCCCCCTCATCCCCCCCGCCCGCCTGTATTAACGACTAGTAACCTCTTGAGCTGGAACTCTTGTAATTTTATAAGGTTTTATATTTTGTAAAACAAAAAAGTAACTTTACATTATTTAGTTTAATGCTTAATGTTTATTGATTAAATCGTACACCGTCGGGGGGGGGGCTTAACGGTGTTAAATAGAATAACTGAATATCACAAGACCACCACCCCCGTCTCCACGGCGTGACCTTCTTCTGCCGGGCGGAGACAAGCGAGCAGCTCCTTCGTTCCTCGTGCAAACGAAACGGCGGTTCCCGAATATGTCCGGATTCATATTCCTAAGGGGGGAATCGCTCCCGCTGGGCTGTTGCGAAGCGGCGTTGAAGCGGCGCGTTAAACAAGGGAGGCAGGGATGGCGGGAAGTTTGCCCGGGAGGCCCGGCAGCTGCCTGTGGAGCCCAGGCGTTGTTTTGCAACAAGGGGAAGGGGGGTCCGGAAGGGCGGATTCAGCCCCCGGCGCCTCCCTGCTTCGGCAGGGCGGAAGGGGAAGCGAGGGTGAGCAGCGGGAGGGGGCGTCCTCAGATGTCCTTCTCTGTGCCCCAAAACGGAGAAAGTGGCTGCTGAAGCGCCTCCTTCCCTTCCCTCGGGCTGCCCGGCAGAATCTGTCAGCAGCTCCTGGTTCCAACAGAGCCCCCTCGGCCTTAGATAAGGAAGCCAGGAGACATTCCATGAAATGGTTTAATGCTTTTTCATTTTATTTGCTTTGATTTCTCCCAGACAGACAGGCAGGAGCATCTCTGAAAAATGCTGGAAGCATGGGGCACCTTGACGGTGAACAGGGCAGCGGTCTGTGTCTGAGGAGGGGAGCCGGCCAGGCTGGCCACACTGGTGGACCCATTCAGCTGCCCACTCAGCCCTGGCCTGGCTCCTATCGAACTGACTCCAGTAATTTGCTGGTGTGCCTTGGTGGGCAGAGGCAGCTCCTTCCTGGGTCCATCCGCCTACCCTGCTGCCCTGCCCTGGCTCTTCCCAGCCTGCTGAAGCCCGCAGGAAGACATGGCTTGAGGCCTTCCTCCTTTGCAACGAACCCCAAAGCAGAACCGGATGTCCATCTGAATGGCATTCCCACCCAGGAGTGCTCGGGCACTCTGCTCTTGCAATGGCATCCCCTCCCCTCCGGGCTGTAAAGCCAGCTGATGCCAGGCCCCAAGGAGAGGCCGGGCAGAGGCTTGCCCAGAGGTGGCACACGGCAAGAAGAAGTGTGTGTGGGCAGGGGCCAGGGCAGGGCAGCCACACTGAGCCCCCATCTTTCCCCTGAAGAAAAGGACCTCAAACGTCCTTTAAGCCCTGGGACAACACATCATCGAAGGTCACTTTCTAAAATTCAGAAAGATACACAGACTTATAACAAGTTCCAGACAGAAATGATCTTTTTTTTTTCCTTTTGTATGCTCCTTTCACAAACTGCACTAAGGGCCGAGAGGAAGACAGACAGAGCCAGATCGCTTCCTTAATCCCTTCCTGAAATCTATGGCCAATTTCTTTCCCAGTTTCTAATTAAACCGTTAACAATTTCTGGGTTCCTCGTAGCAGTTCTCCCTTTTTGCCCTCATCAAGCAGTCCTCTGTTCCTCTGTGGTAGCAGCGGAGCATTTTGCCCAGGAGGAAAGAGCCGGCAGGAATTGCTTTCCCGCTTCACAGCTTCTCCAGAGGGTCTCTTGCAGATCCCTTCCTGTGGGACCAAAGCCCAGCGTCCTCACCCCACCCATCTCCTTTCCTCCAGCTGCCGCCAAAGAGCTGGGCTTCCACAGCTTTCTATTTCAGGGGCCACATTGCAGCTAGTCCAGGTTGGCTGCAGCTCAGCATCTCCTTCCTAGGATCACTCTCAACCCAGGCCCAGAAAAGTCCTCCGGGCAGCTCATGCTCTGAAGGCCAGCCAAGCCCAGATTAGCTGGTCATCTCAAGAACAGGTGTAGGATTCAGATAGAATAGAATAAATTCTTTATTGGCCAAGTGTGATTGGACACCCAAGGAATTTGTCTTTGGTGCAGATGCTCTCAGTGTACCTAAGGAGAATAAAATGCATTCATCAAGAATAAAAAGATACACAGTGATAGTCAAGGTTAATAATAAGCAATCAAATCGTACTAGGAAAGAAAACAATATAAATTGTAAAGATCTAAGCAACATGGTTACAGTTAGAAGTGGGGAGAGATAGATATTAGGAAGGAAGAGAAGAATCATAGTAATACATTCTTAGTAAATTATTGACAGTGTTGTCAATACCAGTACTTTCATAGCCCTCAATGGAAGGTAGGTTGGTAGCCATTGTTTCTTCTGCCATTCTAGTTACTCATTGAAATCTGTGTCTGTTTGGTTTGGTTGCAGAACCAGAGACAATTTCAAGATCTCACCTCCTTCAGAACAGAAAGGAAGAGTGACATTTGCTTCACACGTGTGCTTTGATTTTCCCTAATGCATCAGCAGCATTTGTCCCTGAATTGATTTTACTTACACTGATTTATGTTGCTCTTCTCTAAATAGGTACATATCCTGCTGCATTAATTTGCTTGTGTAGTAAAAACAAATAAGGTTTCTATAAAGCTCAGTGTCTTCTAGCATTCTCTTAAATGAAGTTGCTTCGCCACTCAAAGCACATGGTGAAAGTCTTGTGCTTGCCTGAACTGATCTCTTTGCTCCTTAATCCACACATTATTGAGAAATGGGGATCCCAAAGCACTTGTGGGGAAAGACAGGGAGGCCTTAGTTTTCCTACAAATAGAAACTAAGAAAAAATATGAGCTCAGAGTTGAACAATGGAGGGTTTGGTGCTCTCTGAGCTGGTTGTTTGCTTGCTTACATTTGGTAACCCAACTTGGTAACATCATCAGTTCAACTGCGGGTGGGGTTAACTCTGTTTATATAGCTATTGTTGGGGGTGGTTATTTTCTCCTTTGTAGTTCCTTGATTAGGGCATATTTTTCTGCTTGGTTGTTTGTCTGGTGTTAATTCCTGCTTATCTGGATGTTGGTTGCCAAAGAGGATGTGTTCTGGAATGTTTAATTCAACTACCATATTTTCAGAGTATAATACACACCCTTTTCCCTCAAAAAAAAGAGGCTGCAAATCTGGGTGCGTCTTATACACTGAATACAGCATTTTTTGCCTCCTGAAACTCCACCCCCTTCACCAAAATGGCTGTGCATAGCCTTTAGGAGGCTTTCAGAGGGGCTTGGGAGCTCCTGGGGGCTGGGGAGGGCAGAAATGAGTGAAAACGGGCCATTCTTTGCTCAATTTTGCACCCCTAGCCCCCAGGAGCACCCTCTAAGCCTCCTTTGACAAAACGGGCTCATTTTTGCAACAAATAGGCCATTTTTGGGAGGTCTGCAGAGTGCAAAAACTTTTTTTAATTTGCCTCTTCAAAATCTTGGTGCGTCTTATACTCCGAAAATGCAGTATATATGTTAGTTCTGTGGCCACTCAGGAAATAGTCAGGCATGGAAAGGATTTTGTGGCTCCCGGTGTTTTCTTTTCTGTGGGAAACGGATCCAAATGGCTCTGAGAGTTTTAGGTTTCCAACCCCTGTTTTAATCTGTCCATGTATTGTGAAATGAAGGAGTTTTTATTGAGTCTTCTGACAGCTAGTTGATGTTCATAAATTTGCTCTTCTACTCTCCTGCCTGCCTGTCCTATATAATGGCCATTACAATCCTTACACTACATATTGTATGTCTACATACATACTATTTCTTCTTTTTGGGCTCCTGTGGCTTTTGGTTTATTTTAAGATGTTTGGAAGGATTTTGGCTGGTTTGTGTGCCACAGTGATGCCATGTGGTTGTAATAGTCTATTGGTTGATTTTGAAATATTTTTGATATATGGCTGTGTTAAACTTTTCATAGCTTGTGTTGGTTGTGCTGTAGCAGGTTGAAGCATTTTTGTTAAAGTTGCATGCTATCCATTTTGTTGAGAGACTATTTTCCCATTTTCTGGTATTCTGGGATCCTGTGGTGTGTTTGTGCTTGTCTGAGTTACACAGCTCCTTGGTACTTGGGTAGACTACCAGAAAACAGTCTACAATCTGACAAAAAGGATTCCAAAGGGATGAACAATTATTCCTACTGAGTTTTCACACATGAGCAATGAGCTCATGAAAAGGAATTGGGAGGATAAAATTAGGGCTGCTTGAAAAAGCAGCCAACATTGAACTGGCACCTTGGCATTAGCTCCAGACAGCAAGAGGCCTGGGGTGGGGGTGGGGATTGGCACAGAAATTAAATTGCTTTTCAGAAGGACCAAGAAAGCCACGCTCACATTGCAACCCCAGCCTAACAGGGTTCTTCTGCGAGGGGCTTCCTCTCCAAATCACTGGTCATTGATCAGTTGCAGAGCCAACTTCCTTTTGTAGAGATTGCAGTGCAGAAATGGCTGATCCCTGGTGATCCCTGGATGTGGGTGTGCCTTGCATTTCAGGTGGATCCCACATTGCTTGGCTGCTGAGCTGCAGCACCCTCAGTTTTTTAACGAGGAACTGAAGAGGCGCCTCCTTCATCTGGGTTCCGTCCAATGGTCCACAGGGCGTCTGCTGTGCTGCCCTTTCTCCCCCTGCTTTTCCTTACCCTCTCTTGGAATGGTCCTGAGTGGGAGGAGAGCAGTTTTGTTCACACTGGATACAGTTGTGTTTTTTTCTGGGATCCGCTGAGATCGGAGCCAGGAAGCTGCGCAAAGAAAAGCAGGCAGAGAATCTCAAATGGGCTGTTAAGCATCACTCAAAGAGTCTCTGGCTCAGGGGTGTCAGACTCAATTTCATTGACGGCCACATCAGGGTTCTGTTTGACCTGGGAGGGGGCAGTTTGATATCACTCGTGTCAAGGGCGCCTGTGGTGGCCCGAGTGCTCCGCCAGTGAAAACAGGCTCCCAATCTCCATTTATGGCTGGGGTGGCCTCCTGCAACTGTCTGCCTGTGAGAATGGAGCTGGGGACGGGCGCGTGCAGAGGATTGCAGGAGGCCGTCCCAGCCGTAAACGGAGATTGGGAGCCCGTTTTCTCTGGCAGAGGCACCGCGGGGCAGTCCTTCACTGTTTTCAGGCCAGCCTTGCGGGCCAGATCCAGTCCGTGGGCCTTGAGTTTGAAACACTCGCTCTAGATGTTATAGGGGAAAAAAGTATAGGGAAAGACAGGCGGTTCTTTGGGTGGCATCTATAGGAACAGAAACATTTTGCAGTACTTGTCACCAAACACAATGAGAGGACATATTTTTACTCTGAGGCCATTTCTCCTCCACGCTGCTGCCAGCTTTCTCATGTACCCATTTTGCAACCTGAAACGTTCCTGATAAGGGCTCCTGTGAAGGATCCTCAGGCATCCTTGCAAGCCAAAAGAGAAGATGAGAGGAACTTTGAGGAGGGGGATTTGCACAGAACATTTCTCCTTACCAGGGCAGAGAAAGTTTTGGGGTCTTTCTCCCTATTTGCAAATTTGCAACCCAGAGATTGACTCTCTCAGACAGGCAGCTTCCCTGTATTAACTTGCCGTGCCACCAGCTGTCCACGTTCAAAAGGCAACAGTCCCCTCTCTGCCCTGGCCAGGAAGGCCACCTAAGGGCTGGACTAAAGATGTCTGGTAAGCCAGGATCTCTTAGAGGGAGGCTCCTTCGGGATCTGCAAGGGCAGGAAGGACCTGGAGGTGAAGGAGATTCAGGGTGTTGTCAGGTCAGGGAGGGCAGCAATGGGTCCTCATGTTTGGTGACTCTAAAGGTTGTGGTAAAGCCAGGAGGATAGGGGAGGGAGGGCTGGTGTTTTCAGAGATCTCCCAGGATGCCTGGAGTGCATTTTGATGCTTCCTTGACTGATCCTCAGAGCAGATGTTCAGCTGCCCCAAAGGGCCTGAGAGGGACATCTTAGGGAAGGTGCCGCCTCTACCCCACACCCCTCCTTCCAATGCAGTAGACAAGGATGGAAGCATCTAGGAACTCTTTCATTCTTGGCTCTTCTGCCACTGGGAACCAGCAAGCTGACTCAGCCCAGCTGGTGCCTGCTTGGAGTGTGTGGGGGGACACATGTGCTGTGGTGTCTGCTACAATGTATAGAGGAGCACCAGTGGCATCCATCCCACTTCGGGCGTGGAATTGATGGGCGCATTCTCTTTGACGGGAAGATGCTGGCGATGGAGTAGCTGGAAATGGAGGCAGGTGGTGAAATTCCCCTATAAGAAAAGCTGGCAGCTTGGGGGAATCTGTTTCTTCCTGTTTGGGCTTCCCAATTCTGCTGGCCTTTCAGCAAGGGTTCCTCACGTCCATGTACGAGCACAGAGGGGCCTGACCGGAACTAGAGTCCAGAATTCCCCCGGCCTCCTTCACACCTCTACTTTGGGACACCTGCAACATCCATCCACTGGAGCTCATCATTGGAGTAAGAGAAGCAACCATAATTCCGTGTCCTTCACAATCCAAACAACCGTGGTGTAGCAAAGAAAGCAAAGGAAACCCTGCCAATATTAAATGCACAGAAGAGAGGGACTATTTCTGGAGATCCTCCCTTCACCAGCAGGGACCTCATCTCAGGACCTATGGCTCATCCTGTCCTCTGTGTAGAAGAGTCAACTGATACTTGCAAAGGGGGCGGAAACTGGTTAACCCACCCGGGAGATCACTAGGGAAAGTTTAAGCCCCTCTGCACTCCTGAACCCTAGGCGGAAGAGCAGCTGAGGCTAGGAAAGGGCCCTCTGGTAAGCCTTTCCCTTGGAGTGCAAAGGGTGGGGGTCTTAATCCCTCCCACCTTCTCAATACAGAAATGACATTGGAGTTGCATCTGGGAGTCCGGAGAAGAAGGAGAGGCTTCTGCAGGTGGACGTGCTCATCTGCTGGCCAACAGACTTCTCAGGGTCCCCAGTGCCATCCCTGCCAAGGCTCCATGACAAGCTAGAGCTGCTGCAAGAACTGAACTGCAGAAGGGAGACACATTTAGACGGGTCCTCTGAATCCCCCGGCCCAGACTAAGGAACAGCCCAGCACCGTTTCTGGAGAGCGTGTCTTCAACACACCTAGTTGAGTTTTATTCCCGCACAGCTGATAGGCACCCAAGTTCCCCCCTCCTGCTGCAGGCAGTTTGGTCACATGGAGCCCCTTGAGGGAGATGAAACAAAGTGTTCTGTATCAGACCATTTGTGGCTCTGGCTGGTTTTTGCCAGTTTCTTGTGAGACAATCTGTTCATCAGCCCTCAAACATATTTTGGCTTCCAAAGCTACCTTTATTTTTTTTTAATGGATTGGGCGGCTCACGTGGTTGGTCACTAACCCTGCACCTGACCCTGTCCCTGGATTAATTCCTGTAACTGAAATGACTTCTGTCTGGTATTTTGGAATTCTTTCTTGCCAGGAATTCTTTTCCCAGGAGAATTCTGGCTCTTCAGGGGAAGAAATTGCCTGGAGCTGGAGGGAATCGCGGTCTTCTGGGACCACCAGGATCATCTAATCCTCTGCCATCTGCAGGAGAAGCAGCCAAAGCCATCCTTGGAGGGGGCTGTCCAGGCTCTTCTTGAAGCCCCTTCAGAAATGAATAGCCCCCAGTTCCTTAGAGAGTGCCCCCTCTCTTACTCTCCAGTGATCAGCCTTTGGAGCCCACGGGCTTCTGCAGTTGCTCTTGGGTCTCCCCTTGATTGAGAGGGTTTGAGACTGCAGAATCTTCCCTTTCCCCAAATTCAAAATTCTCTTTTTTTAAAGTCCCAGCTGAAGTCATCGTCTTACCATTAAGATTCTCTTCCCATAGTATCTTCTTTATTATTTATTTAGTTAATTGGAATCAACCCTTTTAATCTAGCTTGTTTTGCCAATTGTTTTCTAAAATCAAGTTCTAACCTGATGTGCCCAACCAGCACCCCAGCACTTAGAACATGGCACATCAATGCTGCTTGAGGAACAGTGTGACACACACCTTCCCCATGCACAGGAAGGACCCTGGTCAGGCAGAATGACCCTAGGGATTCCGGCCAGCTCCAAGACCAAAGTGGGTTGGGGGAAGAGGCACTGAGCAAAGCAGTGGTGTGGATGTGACCTTGGCAGAGTTCCCACCAGAAAGAGAAGGATGGGTTGGAAGGTTGCTTAGCGGTCTTCCTCAGAATAGGAACAGGGGCCCCTGGTCTCTGTGATGCCCCTCCTTGTTCCTCTCACTCATCTTCCAAGTCTCCCTGAATTCTCCAGCACATTGAGGAGGTTGTAGCCAAAAAGCCCCAAGAGGACAACTAGAGCAGAAGCAGAGAAGCCTGTGACTAAGCAGGCTCGGCCGGTGTCTTTGGAGCCACAGCTTGCCCCGTGTCTTCTCTGGCGTCCGAGGATCTAATTAATCCTTTTTTTTTTTTACACGGACATTGCTTTCCTTGGCAGAGAAGAGTGTGGAGAAGCAGGTAAGCCTAGAGAAATCTCTCCAAGACTGGCATTTGCATGTAAAGAGGGTAGGTGGAGATCCCCTCTCTCCTTCCAGGGTACTTCCAGTTTCCTAAGAAGCGGGGGGGGGCATTCATTTCTGTCAGTTCTAGTTCTGTCCTTTCAGTCATCAGGTGGTTCAGTTCCAATTCCCACATTGGTGGAACAGCTGGTGTTCATTCTATTGCAGCAGATTGGTGAAAACATGGCACTGTGCAAAACAGACCCAAAATAGCACCAGGGACTTCCTTCCGTGGATGGATATGGGATGCCCCTCTTGCCAGCTGCCTGCCCATGACTAGTGACATCATTGGACCCGGCCAGGACTCTCCTGGTGCAAGGGTTCATGGGAAGCATTTCTGGAGGGGGAAGACCATCCCTCCAAATGAGTGGTCACCAGCTGAGGAGAAAAGTTGGCTGAAGGGGATTTCGGGTTCCCTGGCTAAAATTCCCACAGTTAGTCCAACATCTGCTTTCTCATAATCTCTTCTCAAAGTTCTTGACATCTTTTTCAAAGTCTTCTTTAGTTGCAGCAAATAACTCCAGTCATTTATAGTCTAAAATTTAAAAATCCCTCTTTCATTTTATTATTTGTATATCTTTTAAACTTTTAAAGTCCTAATCCAATTCCATTTGTAAATCCCAGTATTTCCATCTTTCCTCTTTATAACCTTTTGTGTCCATTATAGAGTTAAATTGTGAGAAAACTTATTGGACCCAAACATCAAACATTTCTTTACAGCCATCGGCTATCATCTAGTATGGAGGCTCCAAAGCCTCGTTATCACTTATAATGTATGGAAAAAGATTTTTCCCTGTGAGAGGGTCCATTTGATTATCTTCAAAGTCTTTCTTTAATTCAAATTTATCTCAATCCTTTGTTCATTAAAAAACACTTTTTTCATGTTTATTTGTTTATTTATATAACACTCAAATTCCATCAAACTGTGTATTCTGGGTACAATTATCATCGTCGTCGTGTCTAATATACTAACTTTAATACTTAACATTTAACATCATCTTCTTTAACGACGCTCCTCTCTACCATTTCCTCCCTTTAGATCTCCTCTTTCTAACATCTGTTTCTATTTTCTAGCTTTTGATAAAATGTGTCCCATATCAAACATTATTCAGTTTCTACTTTATCCTCAATAGCAAGTGTGAATCTATCATTTCTGCACAATCTAATATTTTTAAATTACATTCTCCTAAGATGGGTTCTCATCACTTTTCCATTGTTGCAAAATACAATTCTAGTTGCCGTTAATATATGCAAAATCAAATATGCAGTCTTTGTATCATATTTTTCTGGTAATATGCCAAACAAAATATCTCTGGTTTCAGGTCTATATGTAATTTTATCATTTTTTCCAGCCCCGGTTTATTTTTGTCCAATATTTCCTTGCTCTTAACCATGTCTATATGAACCAGATGTTTGATTCCACTTCCAACATTTATCCAACCTATCTAATCTAACATTTTTTGCCAGTCTTGCTGGTGGAAATGCCATCTATAAAAGATCTTATAGACTTTTTTTATATGCAGTCGACATCGTCAATTTTAATATTTCTATCCCACAATTTCTGCCACTTGTCTAATTCTATTTTTTAGCCCAAGCAATAATTGTCTCCTTTACCTGCTCACTTTTGAGTTTAATACTTAATAAGTAACAATATATTTTCTTTATTCAATTTATCATCTGTTCCAGTCAATATCTGATCTAGTTCTATTAGCTCTTTGTTAAAACCATGCAGTTTAGCAGGAATGTCCATTGCCATCAGAAGTGATTCCAAGTGATCCATCATCATGTTCTGCCATTCTGTTGGAAGTCGGGGGGGGGGGGGGAGGCTTGCTGGCATTTTCATATACTTTCGCTTTTGCTGTAACCACTTGGGAATTAGAGAGGGGGGATGGTCTTCAGAGACAGAGCAATAGCAATAGCAATAGCAGTTAGACTTATATACCGCTTCATAGGGCTTTCAGCCCTCTCTAAGTGGTTTACAGAGTCCACATATTGCCCCCAACAACAATCCGGGTCCTCATTTACCCACCTCGGAAGGATGGAAGGCTGAGTCAACCTTGAGCCAGTGAGATTTGAACAGCCGAACTGCAGAACTGCAGTCAGCTGAAGTAGCCTGCAGTGCTGCATTTAATCACTGCGCCATCTCGGCTCCAGCGTGGTTCCAAGGCCTCGTGCCCTGAAGGTGAGCCGTCATTTACCTAGCACCTCAGTGTTCCCAAAACACCTTGCTGCATCATATGGCTGTCGGTGGACTGGTCAGGGGGATTGGATTTTGGGACATGAAATAATTGCTTTGTGCTTTGCATGGGCTTTTCAGATTCTACCTGACTTTACTGCAGCCACATTCTCTCAGTAAAAGTTCCTTTGATTCAATTCAATGGTGTCGAGAGTTTTGCTTTCCTGAAGGACCTGTTGGGCAGGCCTTACAGGTAGGTTTCATAGCACATTTAAGTCAACGTTACTTCTTGTCCATTGTTGGTTATGTCACCATGGCTAAATCTTTAGATATCTTGTGCATCATATTTAATAAATCATCTGGATTGGTCTTGGTGTTCTCTTCCAGGTGAGCATCTAACGACTACACCAGCTGTGACATATCTGCCATGTGCAAACATTTGTCCAGCTGTTGCAACACATGAGATGAATTACCAAGCATGAAGCAGAAGCCACCTGTCCAGTGGAGAACATAAATCCAAATCTAAGCAGCTAAGCAAGATCAGACAGACTGAGGAGATCAGGAAATTCTTCTACCTCCAACCCTAATCGAGTCTGCTCAGTGGCCATAAAATGGAGGAGTTGACTCTGCTTGGTGTTTTAGAGGTTTTATCCTGGAATTCCTGAGGTTTGAAAGTGCTAAATGGGTTGGACTCTTGATCAAAAATTTGGATAATTTGGTGGAAGGATGGGGTGGGGCACTGGGGCTGCATGCTCTTCCTCAGATGGTGGGTTAAGTGTACAGGGGGTGCTCGAGGTGGTAAGGTGGAGTGTTTTTCTTTTTCCTGCCAACAGCCTGAGCTGGGCTGTTGTGGTAATCTATTAGGAGAGAGGCTGTGTAGCTGGGCATAAGGGGCTGAAGAAGCACCCAGAGGCTCAGACCTTCTAACTACTCAGAAGAATGACTTAATGGATTAGATGAATAGGCCCTTAAACCTGGGGGGAAAAGGGCCTGGGTTGAAGGAGCCTAATATTTGGGGAAGGCAGGCAGTAACATTAGGGTAGTAGTGGCATGGGAGGTGTGGTGGGAGATGGGGGTGGGCCGCTCTCAGGTTAGGTGGTCTTCATGCTTCTTGCTGATGTTCTCAACATATTGTCACAGCTCGGCAACTGTTTTGCAGTTTTGTTCTTCTGGTGTCTGGCAATTGCTGCTTAAGGCAAGGTTAGTCTGTCAAAAATTTGCATCACCAAGAAGGTTGACCTGGTATGCATTACTAAAACCTATTTGGGCATGGTGGGGGCAGTCTCCTCTCAGGTCCCAGAGGGCAGGCATTGTGACAAAGAAGGCACCCAGCAGCCTTGTGCTCGGCAAGGTTACCCCAAGAATAATCCAGGTATGCCAGGGAAGGAGAGGTAGGGAAGGAAAGCAACTGCTCAGACTTGGATGGAACCAAATCCTGAGTCTGATTCACAGTTAATAGTTCTCTAGTTAAATTATAGTTTCCGCGTGCTGGATCAGAGCAAGCAATAAACATCTCAGCCACAAAAACAGGAGGATGCATCTCTCACAGTTGCCTTCCTGCTTCTTGTGCTCCTTTGGCAAGTGTTCCAAATCACATCCTCCAAACAACCACTAGTTGTAATTAAACGCCTCTGTTTTCTTGGCAGATGAATATTTCCCTTTCCCTCTCAACAGGAAAGCTGAGAGAAGAAGCAGGAGGGAGACAACAGAGCGTGACCTGTTCAGTGATGCATGCATTTAATTTAAATGCATCAAGTTTGGATATATTCATTAGGTGAGCTGCCTTCCTTATTATCCCTAGAACTGGAGGGGGGTGAGGGGGGCTGCCTGGTTTGACTGATGGCAAGGAAGAAGGGAGAATAAGGGAGCTGGGCTCTTTCCTGCAGTGAATTAGGATTGTCTACAAACTCAGTAGGGGCTTCAAAACGCGCAAGGCCGCACTCAGCCAGCAGTGAGGTTAGGGGTCTTAGAAGGCACCATGGAAAGGCCACTCGCCCGGCCTTTGGGCTGCATATCAGCCACATTTCTTGGCGGTCCTAGAATACGTAGAAGTTGACTTTCATCAACATTCACCAAGAAGGAACAAAATTCCAGTAAGTGTGAAGGGACCACAGCTCTGCCTCTGGCCACGGGGCATCCATGGATTTGGTTCAGCGTTTACTGGGCAACATCACTGAACGGAGTGATTTTCTTCTGAAGGAAACATTATTACCGGTGTGGAGATGAAAGGTAGTCACTCCAGATTAGCCCTTCTGCTTTCCGTGGAGAACAACTCTTGTTCAGAAGGAAGAAGGATTCCTATCTTGGGCAGGGGGTTGGACTAGATGGCCTCCAATGTCTCTTCCAGCCCTCTGATTCTATTATTCTAAGTGGGACTAAGACATTTACCTTTCCCCCATGATTTCCTATCCTAAAAACAATCAGAAACATTAAGCAGTACCCGATTTCAGAAGTGATTTTCAAACCTCTAGGAGAAACACACACTGAATCTCCAAGCAGGAATAAAATAATATCAAGCTAACAGTAAACAGAAGGAAGGTTCTGGAAAGCAGAGGGACGTGGCTGCTACCTGTGAAGTAACAAAGAGGATAGTAGTTGGTGGCCTGCACTATTACTCAGGTGTGGTTCAAGACCCCAATGCTCAAGTCTGACAAGATCCTTCTGAATCTTGAATCTATCTTCCAAGTGTTAGCTATTCCCCTGTCAGCTTTTGACAGGTTGGACTATTTTTGCTTTGTGTAAAAACATGCAAAAAATTAATTGGGCACTTCTGTCTTCTCCCTGCTGCTGGTCTTCACTTCTCTCATTAGTGCACCAACCACTTCCTTGATTTCCTGCTGGCTCTTTAGATGCTGAAAGGAATGTATTTGGTATATTTGGCTTTTGTTGCAAGTTCATTCTAAGTCTTGGCCTTCCTGATTCAGTTCTTGCAGATTCGGGTTATTTGCTGATATTCGGCTCCGATTACTAGCCCCCGCTTTCCATTTTTATACGTCCTTTTTGTCCCTCAGCTTCTCCGAGAGCTTTGTGCAACCATGCTGGTCTCATCAGGTGTCTCTTGTTTTTCTTTCCCTGTGGTTTTGTTTTTGTTTGGGACTTTATTATATTCACAGCCTGCCAATACAAGCAGGCATATTTTAACAGAAGTTTGAAAGAAGCTAAATCATATGATTATTTCTTGCCTCTGAGTCAGTATTGAGTCCTGGCAGCTGCCTGGACAAGTCCCTGCAGTTTGACTTTGAAATGAAGTCTGGACGTCAGGGACTTTCACAAAAATAAGCATTCTCATTGAAGTATGGTTTATTTTTTTATTTTTGTTGTTACTGCTTATTTACAAAATAAGAGTTTAGTCATAAGTTTTATCAATATTGTATTTGAGGCATAGATTTCTTTTGAGATTGGTTCCAGGAAGCAGACAGTGTTTTAATCAGATGGATTGGGCAGATATCATGTTTTAGGGTAGTCAGGAAATCAACTCTTCCATGATGAATGTGTTCTGGAAAATGGCAGCTGAGAAAGAGAGGGCGAGGCAGAAGTCCAGGCAGGCAAGAAGGGTGGAGACAGATCACTGGGGAAAGTGACCAGGGCCATTGGTTAGCCTGGTGCTCAGGGCAGCAAGCAGAGCCCATAAAATCACACCATGGCAGGAGGCTCCAGTAGGTGAAAATAGGAGCAAATGTCTGCCAAGGATGGGTGAACATTGGGGTTCTGCTGACCAGATCCCAGCCCCTTTGGGGACCAGTGAAGGATTGAATGATGGTCCAGAAAACGCAGACAGAGAGTTAGGACTGCTGCCATTGGAGCAAAGAAGAGGGAAAGGAGCCCCAACTGCTCAAAGTGGGAAATGCCATAGTAGCAGCAGAAGCTGGATGGCAGGGGAGGGGGGGCGTGTTACAGAAGATTGAAGGAACTCAGTCAGAAGAGGGTTGAGCAAGATCGGAGCAAAGGAGGGTGTTGTGGATGTATCAGAGGACAGACGGAAGCGGCACTGATAATTGGAAAGAATAACTACAGTTGAGGAGCTGGAGGGGGGAGATTGACCCCTTCTGCATGAAAGAATGGGAGAGCAGGGAGCCTTTATTGTAGGTGAGAGTATAGCATCCTCTCATTGAAGGAAGAAGGAGGAAAAGGATGTGTGAAACAAAAGGACGGATGTAGGAGTCAGAAGGAAATTGTGGTGACTTGGTGAGGAGGAGAAAAAGGTGAGGAGAGCAAGAGGAGCTTCTATGGAGATTCCTCAAGAGGACTCTTTGGGTCTTTCAATGATTCTTCATCACCTCCTCCAAGCCCGTTCACTATCTTTGTTACTCTTCCCCTTACTCTTTCCAGTTCCTCAAAGTATTTTTTTAATCCTTTAATCCCCGGTGCAGCTGACTGATGCACCGTTGTGTGGTACCATCACTTTCTATGATCCCAACACCATGCCTCTGTTGATGCAGACCAAGACTGCATCAACTATTGGGCATCTGTAGCACATGGCTAGCTTGTGCTTCATCTCTACCAGTTCACACAGATCCTTCTCATAACTACTTCTGCCAACCAGGTATTTCTCTTCCGGAAGAGCAAGAGCCTTTTCCACTGTGGCCCCTCTGTCCATTCAGTTGTCAGAGGTGAGATCTGCTCCAACCCTTTGGGCCTTCCAGAAGGACATTAAAGCCAGGATTTGTTGGTTGATATGGGGCCTGAATGGAGCCTTCTTTGCTGGAGGAGGGTGATGGGGCAAGAAGAAGACTTCGCTCCTTTGCCGTCTGCTCACTTACTTCTAGATTTTATATAACTTTTCTTCATTTTGTTTTATATTTAGAGTTTCACCTTTTGTAAACTCTACATAATCGCCTTATTAGTGGCATATGAATTTAATGAATAAATAAAAAAATCTGCATAAAGCTGCTGAGTTTAATGAAACATTTGGGTGTGCAGAAATTGGATTACTGTAGTTGCTATACTTGGGACTTCCCTTGAAGTCAACCTGGAAATTGCAGCTGGTCTAAAACTCCCACGTTCCCATGTGCCAATAGAAACAACCCATATTGTCTTGTTACAGTTGTGCTGCAGAGTTGCATTGGCTGCTGATTTGTGTCCAGGTGTTATATAAGGAACTGGTCATAACCCATAGAGTTCTAGGTGATTTCACCCTTAGTTGACTGTGAGATTCTAGATAGTAGAATCCACCCAGCCAAACTATGCCAGAGCAGAGTGCATGTTCAGTCAGTGTGCTTGCTCCCACACAGGATGATAAACATTCTCCTGCCTCTTCCAATGCGATGACCTACCCCTTATGATGTTCAGAAGTGAGTGAAGATTTGACCTGTTTGGAGAGGATCCAGGGACTGAGAAATTGGGGACATAAAGGTTCCTGAGGTGGGGATGAGCACTGGTGATGACTGAAAAAACTATAGGAAGATCTTTTTGACATATTGTTGGGGAGGATGCTGTTTTGTTCTTCATCACAAACACATCATCTCTGTTCCCTTTTTCAATAGTGGTGTTGTCCAGCTGACCTAGGGAGACCGATCAAGCACCATGAGCTTGATCTCGGGTGTGTGTGTGAGGGGGCCTTCAAACTGAATCCTGTGGCGATTGGGAGCTTGAAGGAGGACACTGGAAGGAAGATGCGCATGGCTCCTTTAGGACAAGAAGGCAGATTCGGCAAGTGAGACCTGATGATCTCATGGATCTCATGAGGGAACATGGAACTGAAGGATACAATTTGTGCACTGACAAATACGTTATTATTAACTAGTTGTATAGGAAGCAAACAGTCCTCTGGGGGAGGGGAGGTCCTGTTTGGGCACATCAATGGTTCCTCAAGATACGCGATCAGATTGGAGTGAGGCCCTGCATGGCCCTGCGATTTTCAACATTTTATTCATGACTTGGATGAGGTAGGAGGGAATTTATCAATGCCATAACATTTGTTGGGGCAGCTAATACCCTGGAAGACAGGAATAATACCGAAGTCGAGCTTCCAAGTTAGCAAAATAAAATGAAAATGACACAGGGCAAAATTTAAGAGATAAATGCAAAGTTATTCACTTAGGAAACAAATGAAATGCTCAAGGATAAAATGGGGGGCTAGCTGCTTTGTAACTGTACTTGTGAAAATACTTGGAATAATGGAAACTATGAGTCAGCAGTTTGATGTAGCTGCACAAAGGAAAAAAAGGCAAATGCAATCCTAAATTGCATCAAGAGAAACAGTTTCCAAATAACAGGAAGGATTCATTCCACTTCTGAATATTCTGTCCAACTCTGGACTTCAACTATAACAGATATTGAGACAACTGATAACCTTTTAGGTTCAGAGATATTTCCCCACCTAAACCAATAAACAGAAGGACACAGGTGGGCAAACAGGCAGTGGCAGTCAGAGGGAGTTTCAACTTCCTGCCCGCTTCCCATGGACTTTGCTGGCGGGAGGCATCCAAAACCATGATCCAAGTGTTGCAGAAAATCAGGAGATTTGGACTGCGAGATCAAGAAAAAGCTTTATTTGGCCAAATAGTTCAGATAGAGATAACAATTTCTAACATCTGAACAGCGTTCTAATCCAAACATGCGTTCTTAAAGTGTGTTCAAAGCATCAAAAACACGGAAATATTAAAGCATTTCAATTGGTTGTTCCTTATTGCTAGGCAGAGAAGCATGCAGGAAACATTAGTTTCATTCTGGCTTTTGTGGTTAAGCCCTATGTCTGACTCGCAAGCGAGACCTCCAACTGACTTGGCCTATTTACAACAGATGTTGCGGTTTGACATTTCAAACTTCCTGTGTTCAAACTTCCTGTTCTACTTCAAGACTCAGTAAATGTATAACAAGATAGACGGGATAGACAGGGAACCCCAGGCAATCTTATAGTCTGACCCCGTTTCATGTTCACTCTTATGTCCAAATCTCGCTTTATGTCTTGCCTTATTAGGACCATGGCTGATCGCAGGGGCATGATAGCATTGCAGGGCAGCCTGGTGGGGCTGCAGCAGCCACAGCTTTCCCTATACGCCACGAAGGGTTTGGGAGATCTTTGAAATGTCAGTCCCAGGGGAATCACAGATCCCAGATTTTGGATGCATTTTTTATGTTGGCTAATTTCAGGTATCTTGATTCGAAAATTGTTGATCTACAATGCACCCAATTGAAGAACATAAGCAGACAGGACAGTTTTAGTACTCTATAGAAGATATAATATAAAGAAGGGTATAAAGTAAGACCAATAAAAAGATTAGGGAAAGAGTGGAGACTATTTTGCTTTATGAGCAAAAGGCCAAGCCAGAGTGCAGAACACAAAATTATGAAGTCACAGGAAAGAAGATTGGTGTTTAGTCTCAGGAAACTTCTAACAGTTGGCCCAAAACCTCTTTTTACTGGATGTACTTGAGCTACAGTGACCATTAATTGATTTTAACCATGCGGTCGCGTCTGACTTTTGGCGACTTTGTAGCAGTGGTGGGTTGCAGGTGGTATGCCCCAGTATGGGCGTACTGGTGCCTGCCTGGAGCACCGGGTACCGTTCCGGTATGGTGCTCCTGAGGGCCCACAGGCCTGCCTGAGTTCCTTACCTGTGTTTGAGCTCTTCGACGCCTCCGCGCATGCGCACGGAGCGCACAGTGCCTGCGCGACACTCCAACGAGCAGCTGGAGCATTGCAGAGGCATTGCAAGAGGTAAAGATGCATGCACGTGGGCACTGCACATGTTCATGTGGTGGATGCCAGGCCCCGTTACAACTGTACATGTTGCAACGGGATCCAGAACCCACCACTGCTTTGTAGACACTGATTTGTTCTCCATGCTAGCTTGTTAGTTGTTGGGTGTTCATCTTTGTGTCAGCTTTGAGGGACTAAAGCCAGCGGGTTCTTTGCTTGCCACTTCTTCTTGCTCCACTAACCGTTCGTAGCATCACTGACCTTCTCCAATGAAACAGGGTCCTTTATTTCGGGAAGCTCTCTCTTAAATTTAATATATTTTTCAAAAACTTACTTCAGCCCTTCATTCTGGTCATTTGTACAAATGGTATCACAATGCACAGTTTTTCACATTCATGTGAAAATTATGGAAACTGAATTGTCTGAATTGTCTTTTTAAAATAAATGTAAATATACTGATTTTATTTATTGGTCTTCGAGACTGGAAGGTAGATCATGCTCTGAACAGAGAGAGGATTGGGTGTGATGACTTCAATATCCACATATACCAGGGATGAATTCCAGCAGGTTCTGACAGATTCTAGAGAACCGGTAGCGGAAATTTTGAGTGGTTCAGAGAACCGATAAATAGCACCTCTGACTGGCCCCAAGAGTGCAGATGGAATGGGGATTTTGCAATATCCATCACCTGCCACACCCACCAAGCCACGCCCACAGAACTGATAATAAAAAACATTGAATGTCACCACTGACATATACCTCTGCAGCAGGGACGTGCAGTCACTAGAGGCAGGGGAGGCAAGGCCTCACCAGTCTCCTCAGGAAAAGGAAGGAATTTTAAAGAATTTTTTTTAAATAATTAAAGCCAAGGTAGTGGCTACCAGACTCCAAGTCATAGTGGCTTGGAGTCTGCTTAGTGTTAACTATAGGAGGAGGCGAGAGAACTAGGGGCCTCCTTTGCATAAGGAATTTTTCACCTTTTAAAAGTTAAGCAAGGGTTAAAAAGCGAAAAATTTCGTATGCAAAGGAGGCACTGATTCTCTCGCCTCCTGATCTGGGAGCAGCGAATCATGTCTTGCACTTGATCGACTGCGGAATCTAGCAGCAGGAGCCTTGCTTATAAAACCCTCCTGTGTGAGCAAGTTCAACTCTCCACTTTGCATCGCGGGAGCCGCCAAGAGCAGAACCATAGAAGACTTGGAGGTCTCTTATTTCCCCATTAACCTGCAATATCTTTAACTAGCTAACATTTAATAAACATTTACATTTGTACTGAAATATTTGTTTTACAAGTTTTTTTTATATATCAATATCTATTTTAGTTTAAATTAATATTTGCAGAGAATGATTCTCAAAGTATTCATACAGCTATGGCTATGGAAAATGATAAGATGTTAGAATATATTCCAAATAATTGTCCGGCGGGGCACTTTGCATCGCGGGAGCCACCAAGCGCCTTTGCTGCAGACCCGGGTCTGGCGGCTCCCGCGATGCAAAGTGCCCCATTGGGCACTTTGCATCACGGGAACTTCATCGGCCGCCGCTGCCGCTTCCTCAGCTGCCACCGCTTTCCCCTCTGCCCTGGCCGCGGCTTATGCCGCGTTCGGAGTGCTGCCCTTTACAAAAGCCCCGGCGAAGCCCCAGCACTGTGTCCGCTATAGAGCGGGGCGCATCCTGCCTATATGGCGGACACAGCGGCGGGGCTTCAGTGGGGCTTTTGGAAAGCCGCGCCAGGGCTTTGCCTCACCAGCCTTAAAGCTCACCGCACGTCACTGCTCTGCAGGGAGGGCTGTGTGTGTGTTTGTGTGTGTAGAAAGACTCCTGGGCAGAGTCCAGATCAAAGGTGTCAGAGATCAGAATAGCTACTGAAGATCAGATGCGTCAATATTGTCCCTGATAAATAGAATTAAAATATCTTGGAACATCAGTCAATGCAGCATGACTTCCCACCCATGGAGTAATATCACTGGTATTACTGTTTATTATTAATAAAACAAAAGTCACCTCCCAAGATGGAATTTAATCATACTTGTAATAGTAATATTAATCAGCTCTCAGAGTAACTGGCGCATTGTGGTGGGACAGTAGTAGGCATCCCTGGCTAATTTTTTTACATGGGGACTTTTCTCAAAGGTCTGAACCCACTGATGTTTTTTGGAAACGTCTCTCTAGGATCGATGGTAACTTTGGAAGAGAAGCATCTTCTCTAGCCAGATGGTGCTTTGACCTAGGGGGTCTGGCCCTTGGATTTCTACTGCTGCGGGTTGGAAAACCTTTAGCTACCCACTATCAGTTGTCCCACAGACGAAAGGGAATGGCCATGGAACCAGCTATAATTGGATTCTTGGTGGCAGAACCCCTGGCTGGGAGGGGAAGGATGGCGAAGCCGCCTGTAGGCTGGCATGTGAAAGGCCGACTGCTAAGTGGCAGGTGGGGGAGGTCGGCTCTTTCCACACAGAAAGACCTTTCCTCCTAACCCAGGAAAAGAGGAGGCAGAGCTTTGCTGAAGCCAGAATCAAGGCCCCCACCCCCACTCCATCATTCTTACATTTCTGGCTCCACACGGCTCCCCCCAGCTCAGCTGCCCCTCAATGTCACCAGATGCTGCCTTCTTGCCTCTTGGCTGCTTCTGATTTCAGGTGAGAATTTCTCTTTGTCACAAATTGCCTATTCAGGTAATAAAAATTGGCCTTTTTCTGTCACAAGTGCAGCGCTTTTCATATTTTCACTTCCAGCTGTCTTTTACTTTCTTTTCTCTCTTCGTTAATAGAAGCTGTTGAGGGTAAGGCGCCCTTAGCAGTCATCTGCTCAATGGAACCTGAGAACGGAGAGGGAGTTCCGGGTGAAGGCAGGACAAAACCGGAGCTTTTAATGGTGTTTTTGATTCGTGAAATAGAGAAAATTGCATTTGATTATATCTGTAATGGGGGATTATAACTTTGGACTGGCAGGGCAGCTAATGGCTACTTCACTGCAGGGAAAGATTTTGTCTTGTCACATCTATGCCTTTTGAAACAATTACATGCATTTAAAATATGGTAACTTTGGATTTGCATAGCTCAGAGTTTTCCTCCAAAATATCAGGAGGGGAGGGGCTGAGAAAGGCTGCTCCTTGACTCTTGGACGTGTCGTCCCCCACTCCACCCCAAACTGTAATCTTAGCATGAAGAGCCGCAGCTTCATTGCCCACTGGATGCTGCTGCATTTCTCAGAAAGCTGAGAGGGCCGGATGCTTCCTCCTTTCCTTCGGACCTGTGAAGGGCATGGCCAAAGCAGAGCTGGACACCTTTGGGGAGAGAATGAGTCCCCCTTTGAGCTCTCCCAGCTGCTAGGTTGTCTTGGCTTCGCCCCCAAATCTTCCTGTGGGGCAAAACAGCATATGGCTCCTGGGTACCCATAGCTGGGGCATCAGCTTTGGTGCATGTGGGCACACCTGTGACTGAGAGGGTCCCTGAAGGCATTTTCTTCCACTTGGACCCCTGGCAGAAATGGACTGAAAGTGTCTAGTGGGGAGGAGGGGAGGAACGTTCATGGTGCCACTCAGAGCCGGATTTTCATGGCTGTGCCAGCCTTGTTTGTGATTGTGCTGCAGGACGAGGCAACCCTTGGAGGCAGCTGTGGCACGATTGTCTGCAAGGTCTGGCTTACTGAGCAAGCAAACAGGATCAGCAAAGAGAGAGAAACCAACATTTGATGGGAGCTCAGCAGAAGGGGAGGGGGGGAAGAGACGGAAAAGAGGAGGAAGAAAGAGGAAGCGGGGTGAAGGGATGAGCGGCTGCTCTTTTCCCTGTCATTGGAGTCCTGCTTGTGGATGCTTGTGGATGGCTGGCTCCCAAGACAAGAGGAAGAAAGGAAAGAGGGCTTTTACACAGGGATTCAGCTGAGAAGAGGGAGGAGAAAGGAGGAAGCAGAGGAGATGAAAGAGGCTGGCAGTTGTGCTGCAGGTACCATTTTACTGCTGACTCCGCTGCTGACCAGGTTCCGAGAAGGGAGGCAGACAGAAGCTCCCTGAATGAGTGAACAGGGAGAGTGAAGAGAGACTTTTAGTAGTGTGACCCTTTGGTAAAGAAATGGGGAAGCGGGTGCTCCTAGGAGGAGAGGGCCATGCTGGTTTTTCTTCATGAAGACAGCTGGTTGACCTCAGCAAAGAGGAAGGGAAGGGTCTACCTCCCAATTTATCAGGGATTCTGGGAAAGGGGCCTTCAGGGAGACAACGGTGCCACAAAGAGAGAGGCAAACCAAGTGGAGGGGACAGGGAGATGGAGGGATGTGACCGAGAGGACCAAGAGGATTCTGCAGCTTCAGAAACGCTCTCACTGTGGATGAGATCTCTGGCCCTGCAGGAAGCGCAATGGCCGTGAACATCAGGGGCTGAGAAGGGAGGAAGGGGATACAAGCTCTGCAAAGGGAAGATTGTGCTGGGTGGGGGGGGGGAGATGGGTGGTGATAATTAGAGACTCTGCTGAAAGAGACCATAATGGCAAAAGAGGACTCGGCTGCAATATTATTAGATGACCCGTGATGCCCAATGAGTGGGCAGACGTATGGAAATGTCAGTGTCCATTCTGGCCCTGTGCAGTTCAACAGATGTATAAATTACTCAGATGAGTGGTTAGAAAATATGATGATCAGCTCTGCAGCCAACACAAAGATGATAGCAAACAATTGGATGGACTGAATCCATTTTCAGGAGGATCTTGACAACTGGACAGTTGGGCAGGAGCAACACAATGAATTTTAAAAGAGACAAATATGGTGAAATCAGTAGCATGGATGATGGGGTGAGGAAAACCAGCCTGGGCACCATTGCATGTAAAAAGAGTGTCTTTAGCTAGTCTAGGGAGTCATAAGCTGAACCTGAAGAAGCCATGGTGCTGCAGCCAAAAAGAAGGAAAGCAGATGCCGTCCTGGCTGCAAAGGAATTTTGTCAAGACCAAAGGGAGGAATCGTTCTTCCCCATTCTGCATTGGTCAAGCCACACTAGAAGACTTCTTCCTGTTGTGTCTCAACCATCCAGGTCCAGGTCTTGCCCCAAAGGTGTTTTTCCAAAAGGCATCTGGACTTTCTTGAATTTTTTCTCTTTGAAAATGTTTCACTTCTCATCCGAGAGGCTTCTTCAGGTGTTCCTGTTCTCTTTCGTTCTGCCCTTCAGGAAAGGCAGTGGAAGCCCCAGGCAGTAAAGGCAATGAAAGTCTTGTGATGTAGGAGGTCACAACAATTGAAGTAAAATGTTCTGGACAAGTCTGTGAGGATTCCATCTTTTTCTCCTATCTGTCTTTATGTTTTCCAGAAAACAGAAGAAAGGCCGGGTTACATGGCAGCAGCTTCTTTTTGGCTAGACATCTAGAAGCATTTCATAGAAGCCGGAGCTCTTCAGCCAAGGAAGAGGCAGCATGGGGGCATGAAGCTCTCTTTCAGGGAAACCCAGCACTGAGCAGGGGGTGGGAGGAGGAAACCCCTGAAGTCCCTTTCAGCCCAGACCTTCTATCAGCTGATGAGGCACAGGCCCCTTTTCACTCACACTGTGCAGATGAGGGAAATGAGCTCAGCCTTCCAAATCCACCATTGAAAGCAGGAGCAGCTCTTTCTGCCCTCCATGATCCCCCAGAAGCCCTCGGAGTTCTTGCATTGCTGAGGAAAAGTCCATCCTGTCATCGACTGTGGGCGGAACCTGCAGCAACAAAAATTCTACATCCTTCCCATGCGGAAGGAAAAGCAGACAACCTCACTCTAGGGCTTTGTATTGGGGACATGCAAGTCTCCAAAATCCAAGCAGCCAATGAAGAGTAGCAGTAAACTCACCGAGCTGCCTCTCCTTTTAATAAAATGCTGTGGGGGGGAGGAATTGGGGGTCTTTGTAAGGCATCAGCTTCTCAGAAGGGGAAACCGACCATCTATAAGCTCCTGCAGAGCTTGCATTAAAAATAAGAGGCCAGCCTACTGGAGTCAAATAAGTCTCAGCTGAGCCAGAAATAGATCGGTTTAATGGGTGGCAACACGGTGGGATCCCAGGGCTCTGGGGTTTGATTTGAACTGATCCTCATCTTTGGGGAACAAACTTCCCTTGTTCAGCAAAAATAGCTTCCAAAAGTCTGCTTCCATCAGGTGGTGGAAGCAGACTTCCAGGGAAGTTTAGGAGAACCTTCTCACAGCAAGAGCTGAAGACATGGCTTGGGATGACTTCACTGAAGCAGAGAGATCTTGCGATCCCAGATTCCGCATGGAGCTGTTATTTGACCTGTCATTTGATCCCTTCCAGGATTTGATGAAGTTCTGCTGCAGCTCCATTTGGTCTGGGTGGGATGACCGAGGGACACTCTGTACACTTTTAGCCCCTTTCTTGAAAGACATGTAGCTATTCAACTAAAAGCACTATTGAAAATCAATAAGCAAAATGTGTTTCAAAGCCAAGTTAAATAAAACAATATTATTTTTGATATTATCCTTCCATATTGCCAGAATCAACATGCTCCTTTACATGAATTTTTAAAAGTGCCAAATATGGTAGAAGTTGTTCAGATGTAATCCTAACCCTTCTCATTTTTAAACAGAAAAAAAAGTCTATGAAACATGAGGGTTATTTTATTTTTGTTTTGTTTCTTATTTGCTATTTTGTTATTTTAACGTCATAGCCATTTTAAGCCGCAATGCAAGCACAATAAAGTTTGGAAATTCATAGTTGCAAATACCAGATAGTTTGCATGAATAGAAGACAGGATTTCTTGATTAAAATCAATACAGTCGAATTATACCTGTTTTTTAAAGCATCCAACTGCCCTGGAATTTAGGCATACTGACTAATTACCTAAGTGACATAATGAATAACAGGTGAGAACATCAAATTTAAAAGCAAACAATTTTAGCTTTCCTTCTTCTGCCGTCATGTTGTAGGACTCATTGTCCATCAAACAAGCCATGGTCGAAGAAGTCATTTGGGGTTCAGCCATGGTTTTCCAATCTAAGTGGCCTTAGCAAACATGCATACGGAAAGGGAGGAGGAGGACTGAGCCAATGTTCTTCAACAGGCTAGCTAGCAGCCCAGAAGAGAAGCAGTTGGCAATGTTATTTGACCAACAAAGGACTAAGACCAAGCTGGGGGGGGGGGTGTTGCTGGAGCAGCTCAAAAACCCAGACAGCCTGAGCCCAATAATAAGCATCACATCCAAATTAGAGGAAGCAACAATTCTCTCTCTGCAATAGATAAATCACACTTGGAATAGGAGCCCCAGCCTGGGCATTGCTGTCTGCCTCTTAGGAATAATTTCTGATAATAGGAGCCGTTAACTAATGGAAGAGGGTGCCTAGTGTTGTGATGGATTCCCCTTTACTGGAAGAAATCTCCCTGGATTCCTAAGCTTCCAATTCACATTGACTGCCTTCTTTTCCATTCATCTTCTAGCCATCCCTATCAGACCAATTTGTCTTTTTTGCAGCAATCAAACTCTAGACTGATATTTTCAGCAAGTCAAGCTTGTTGGCTTGGATACATCATTCCTCATTGGCCAATGAAAAAAAGCTTGCTTACCCCCCAGGGGCACAGTTTTGGGGGCTGGGGCCTCTACTAGGGGTGGGATTCAGCCGGTTCAGACTGGTTTGGGCAAACCGGTAACTCCAACAATCAGGTGGGCCCGCCCAGCCATGTACTATACCAGTGATGGCGAACCTTTTTTGGCTCGTGTGCCAAAAGAGGGGGGGAGCGCAGGGGAGGGTCATGCATGGGTGTGCCACACCCATAATGCAATGCACATGATGCAAGTGCACATGCGTGCATGACCAGTGCTCCCCCCAATTTTGGCGTGTTTTTTTCACCCTCCCCAGGCTCCAGGGGCTTTATAGGAGCCTGGGGAGGGTGAAAACAGCCTTCCTGCCCACCCCCCCGAGGCCCTCCGGAGGTGCGAAAAACAGAAGCCGGAAGCCGGTTTGCTCATAGAGCCATTTTTTGCCCTCTGGAGCCTTCAGGGAAGCCTCCTGAAAGCCCCTGAAGGCTCTGGAGGGCTAAAACGGGGCCCCATGAGCAAACCGGAAGTAGGTTCCCGAACTTTCAGTTTGCCCATAGGGCACATTTTTGCGCTCCGGAGGCTTCAGGTTTTGCCCTCACAGCACTATACTGACCCATATTCCCTTTGTTTGAAGCCCAGCTGATAGGCCTGGCAGAGCGGATTGCCTCAGCTGTTTTACTCACTGGGGCTGCAGTAGAAGGTAAGTTTTTGAGCTGTTTTCAAACGCAAAGCACATGCTCAGCAAACTGGTTGTTACAACCGGTTTGAATCCCATCACTGGCCTCTACCCAAGCAACCGAGGGTCTGAGCCCTTTTCAGAGGAAGGTGGGTGAACATCTCTGGCCACAGAGCCTGCTGGCAAGAGAATGGGGCTGTGGTGGGAGGAGGTGGGCTGCTGGGGCTGGCCCTACTGCTGCTGCCCTGAAGAGCACCTGGAAGGGAACTGGGTTCTGGGATAGGTCCTGTGTCCTGCAGCTATGGGTCCTCTTGGCCATCCTGCTGCCCCCTCGTCCCATTGACGCTGAGGTTGCTGTCAGTTTCCAAGGCTGTTGAGACACAGGACCAGAGTTATGGTGCGTGCCTTGTATAGAAGAGGACTTTCTTCTCTTTGGGCGAGGGAAGTGAAGGTTCCATCCACTTTGGCTTCTGTGGAGGGAATGGCTGCACCCGATCACAGCTTGTGTAGGGAGATGAGAGATCAAGACCAAGCTAATCCCTTGGCCTTCCGACCTAGTAGAGGGGATGATAGAAAGAGTTCCTCCTAAAAATGCTTCTGGAAAGGTTGGAGCAAGGTGATTCAGCTGGGCAGAGGAAGGGGAGAGCTTGTGCATTCAAACAACCTATCAGCCTGCCAGTGTCCCTCCTGCCCTGAATGGGAGGATGATGATGTCTTCCATGAGGAAGGCAAGCAGCAGTGGAGAGAGCCCAGGAGAAGCCCAGTTCCCCAGGGAAGATTCTTGGTGGGTTCAGTAGCAAAAGCTACCTGGGTCCGAGCTTTGTTTTGCGGGTTCCCACGGAAAGGATGGACAAGGCCGTGGTGTCCTCAAAGTGGAGGCAGAGGGTGTCCAGCCTGAGTTAAAATTCCATGCTCTTTCAGCCTCCTCCTCCTCTCCACATGCTTCACATTGGGCTGCCTTTCACCCAAAGCCTCCTCCCGGAGAGGGCTGATGTGTTGGAGGGTCTGCTCAGGTATCCCAGAGAAGTTTCAACTTTCAATGACTTCAGAGATGCTTATGCAATACCCTCATGCTTGTTGTAGGTAGAGGTATAATTATTTCATTAAGCTTTCCTGTGAAGTGTGAAAACTATCTTTACCAATCCCTCTAAATTAGTTCAATATAATATGCAGCGAAACAGGAGATGGAAAATGTTAATTGAAACTGGAGAGGTGTTTATAGGGCGATAGAGTGAGCCCAACTGTGACTGGAATTAATGTCTGGGGCCCTTGGAAGGAGCTGGCATCCCAGCGCTGATTAAGTATTTTCACTGCAAGTCAAGCCTTGTCAAATGACCCCACAGCCCCCTGAGGAGGGGCTTGAAATCCCCCCCATGGGAGAGGGTGGGCCTTAAGAAGAACTGGATGGGGGGACTAAGAGTAGACAGAGGTGCCAAGTGCCTCACAGGAACCCCTTTCTGAGGCCATCCAAAACCTGGCCGATGCTGCCTCCTTCCTGGCCCTGAAAGTCCCACTCATGGAAAGCCTGAACAGGCAAGTCTCACAGAAGGCTTAACAGAATTCCAGGAACTAAAGACAAACAGTCTCATGCACACGCATATGTGCAAGACAAGGGGAGGCTTCACTCTCCCAGCTTGCCCTGCCCACTCTAGACCTTGGCCTCCACCCGCCTTAAAAGGATCCCCGGCCCCTGGCTGAAGGCTGCTCTCAGGCAGCAGACACAGGGAAGATGTGGGCAGAGCCGCTTCCCAGCAGGGCCTTTCCTGGAGTCCAGAAGACGTGGCTGCCACAGACGAAGGTTACCAACCCACAGGGCAGGCTCTGTGCAAATGGAGTCTGGCACCTCAAAGCCCTCCACACTGGCATCTCCCACCAAAGGCCGGAAGAATCTAGTCCATCCAGATCAAGCCTGGCAATGACCTCCAGATCCTCCTGCCAGGTGGTCCTGGGGGCATCTGGAAAGGGGGTGCTGATTCCCACTCCCTGAGATGCCCTGCATTGAGCCTGGAGATTAGCTACGGCTGACCAAATCCCCAATCCTCTATCCACAAACCAGCATCACCTCTAGCTCTCTCCCCCTCTCCAAAGCATGGAAAGGTTGGGGGTGCCAGCAGAGTCTTCTAGAAGCATTGGATGGTCTTAGGGGTGCAACTGGCAGTTCAATGCTCCATTCAAGATGCATTGTTATCACCCCTCTTATTGCACTGACCTCTCTTGAGCATTTTCTGAAATAACTGCAGTTTTGAGGTCGTGCCTGTCTGAATACAGCACAATGTCCATCAGGGTTTCAAGCCCTTTTGCCCCACAGAACTGGACAGCATTGAAAAGGGGGAAGGGAGGGAAGAGCAAGCACATTTTATCATTTGGGTGAGCCTTAGGGGCCCTTTCGGGAAGCCCCAGGGGTCAATTCCCATCCCCTGGTGATTCTTCCCAACCAACAGAAGGTTTCAAAGGGACTCCGTAGGCGATCAGGGCGCAGAGAGCACTTGGAGGCTCAGGACTCCCTCATCAGAATAATCTCCAAAGGCAGCGAGCAGCAACTGCACTGTTGAAGACTCCCAGTCTTTCCTTTCCTCTTCTGAGTAATGCAAATATACCAAGAGGCAACACAGATGTACCCACAAAGTATAGAGCAGATGCTCCCCACAGCCAAGGCTGGGAGAGGGAGCCTGGAAGAATTCTGGAAGAGGCTTCTCTGCAACCAGGAAAGGAAGCGCCACCCTTACACTTCCTGGACAGCAGTGCGTAAGACCAGATGGTGCAGCTGTGACAGAGGGTGCCTGTCATCCCCTCCCTTTCTTTCCCTTTTGGATTTAGAGGGCAGGTTGGCTGTCCAGAGCTGCCAAGGGGGAACCTCCTGGGGATCTGTCAAAGAAGGAGGGGGGAGGGTGAATGTCAGAGATAGTGGAGGCAGTGTGGCACACACAGCTGAAGGGGCAGCCATCAACAGTTGCTGCCCAGGAGAACAGGGAGATACCAGTGTGTAGAGGCAGCCCCCAGCCCAAGTACTGTTTCAGGAGCAGCCAAGATTGTGAGCAGCTGAGGCAGAGCCCACCAGTCCGCTGACCAACCTCGGCAGCAAGCAGCAGATGCTGACTCTAAGAAGGTGTTACTTATACAAATAAGATGCAGAGTAAGATGTAAAAATAGGAAAATAGTTACATAATAGCCATGGAGAAACCCTGGAATAGGGTTTCCTGATGCAGAAAATGGCAGACAAACATGCCTTTGCAGGGACCTTACTGAGGCAGAGATGGACATATGGAACCTCTCTGGATAAAGGAGAAGCCGTGAGATTGCCCGCTAGTGCTCCAGAAAGCAGCTCTTCATGGGGATCCCAGGGTCCGCAGTGGCATCTGGATCAATGGCCATGGTGCCTGCTACAATTCTGGTGGGTGAGGAGACCAGCTATGATGCCAGCACCACGTGCTGGGCTGAGCCAGATCTCAGTCTCACCTTCACGTTGAACAACACCCAGATTCTGCACGGGATGTTGGCCTTCGGAATGGATCAGGACCCTTCTTTCTTCCTCTGCCATTCCCAAGGAAACATGAGCCCTTTCCGAAGTCTGGGTTAGGCTCCAAGATGAATGAGTCTGCTGGACATGCTGCTGGATTCAGTCACTGCAACTATTCTCAATTCCCGATGGGGAATCAGATTTTTAGATTTTTTTAGATTTTATTAAGAATTTATATGCCGCCCTTTCCCTGGAGGGACTCAGGGCGGCTTACAATAATGAGGGGAAGGGGGTGCAAGACAAGACTTAAAGGAAAAAAAAAAATCGTGAATAAAAGAAAATTATCCATAAAAACACAACATTCATTCAACATTCGGCGGGGGTGAGAGTATCCTATCCCCAGGCCTGACGGGATAGCCAGGTCTTCAGGGCTGTGCGGAAGGCCTGGACTGTGGTGAGGGTACGGATCTCCACGGGGAGGGTGTTCCATAATGTCGGAGCTGCAACTGAAAGGCTCTCCTCCGCGTAGTCGCCAGTCGGCAACTGACTGGCGGATGGAATTCGGAGGAGGCCTACTCTGTGCGATCTGATGGGACGCAGGGAGCTAATTGGCAGGAGCGTCTCTCAAATAGTCGGATCCACTACATGGAGCGCTTTATAGGTGGTAAGTAGGACCTTGAGTGCACCCGACGATCAACAGGTAGCCAGCGCAGCTCACGGAGGATTGGTGTTATAGGGGCGTACCGTGGTGCGCCCATAATCACTCGCGCGGCCGCGTTCTGAACTAGCTGAAGTCGTCGGATGCTCTTCAAGGGCAGCCCCATGTAGAGCACATTGCAGTATTCCAGCCTAGAGGTCACAGGGCTCGAGTGACTGTTGTGAGAGCCTCCCGGTTCAGGTAGGGCCGCAACTGGCGTACCAGGCGAACCTGGGCAAATGCCCCCCTGGTCACAGCCGACAAGTGATGCTCAAAACTCAGCTGTGAATCCAGGAGGACTCCCAAGTTGCGGACCCTGTCTGAGGGGTGTAAATTTTGCCCCCCCCAGCCTGATTGTTGGAACATTAGCCAAATTTTGGGAGGAAAACACAACAGCCACTCGGTCTTTTCCGGGTTGAGTACCAGTTTGTTAGCTCTCATCCAGTCTTTAACAGCCTCAAGGCCCCGGTTCATCACGTCCACCGCTTCATTGAGTTGGCACGGGGCGGACAGATACAACTGCGTATCGTCCGCATATTGATGGTACTTAATCCCGTGCCTCCGAATAATCTCGCCCAGCGGTTTCATGTATATGTTAAATAGTAGGGGGGGACAGAACCGAGCCCTGCGGCACCCCATAGGTTAGGGGCCTCGGGGACGATCTCTCCCTCCCCACCAACACCGACTGCGACCTGTCCGAGAGGTAGGAGGAGAACCACTGTAGAACAGTGCCGCCCACCCCCACCTCCCGCAGTCGTCGCAGAAGGATACCATGGTCGATGGTATCGAAAGCCGCTGAGAGGTCGAGGAGAACCAGGATGGACGCATGGCCTCCATCTCTGGCTCTCCAGAGATCATCGGTCAATGCGGACCAAAGCGGTTTCAGTGCTGTAACCGGGCCTGAAGCCAGACTGGAAGGGGTCAAGATAGTTAGCTTCCTCCAAGGTACGCTGAAGCTGTAAGGCCACCACCTTCTCAACAACCTTCCCCAGAAAGGGGAGGTTGGAGACTGGACGATAGTTGTTAAGAACTGCTGGATCCAAAGACGGTTTCTTCAGGAGGGGCCTCACCACCGCCGCCTTAAGCGCGGTGGGGAGGTGTCCCTCCCGAAGAGAGGCAGTAACAACCGCCTGGATCCAGCCTCGTGTCACCTCTCTGCTGTTGGTAGTCAGCAAGAGGGACACGGGTCCAGTATGCAGGTGGAGGAACTCACAGCTCGCCATAGCCTTGTCCACATCCCCAGAGGCAACATCCTGAAACTCAACCCAGAGATGGTCTACCAAGTTATTCCCCTGTGTCCCGGCTGGATCTGCGGGGGTGGAGTCCAGTTCCGATCGAAACCGAGCAACTTTGTCCGCCAAGAACTGACTATATTCCTCAGCCTTACCCTGCAGGGGGTTCCCCGTCTCCCTCCTATTTAGGAGGGAGCGGGTATCCTAAACAGGGCGGCTGGGCGAGACTCGGCGGACGCTACCAAGGAGGCAATGTGTGATCTTTTGGCGGTTCTCAATGCCCAATATACTCCTTGGTGCAAGCTGTCAACAGTGCTCGGTTCGATACGGACCTGTCGGACCTCCACTGGTGCTCTAGGCGTCTCCTCCGGCGCTTTATCTCGCGGAGCTCCTCGGTGAACCAAGGGGGTCTCCGCGAGCCGCTGACCCGGAGGGGCCGTAGTGGCGCAATTCGGTCCAGAGACTCCGATGCCGCCGAGTGCCAGGCCGCAGCAATAGTCTCCGCCGAACTGTGGGCGAGAGCGTCTGGAATCAGGAAGCAAGTAAGAAGCCAGAACCTACCACAATTGAAGCACGGCTGCTTCTCACTGGCTGCAAAGGCCCATTTCCCAGCCCTTCCCATGCAGCACCTAGAAGGCAGCAGATGGTCCGGCTGGCTGAAGGGAAGAGATGTCCAGGCAAGTGGGTTGCCTGGTGAAGAAATGGCAGCCATGCAAGGAGATCTCGGGATAGAGGTGAAAACTGCACCAAGTGCAGGGTTGGACTGAGGAGGAATCAGCCAAGCCCAAATGGCCTGGGAGAAGATAGATAGGTAGGTAGGTAGGTAAGTAGGTAGGTAGGTGGGTGGGTGGGTGGGTGGGTGGGTGGGTAGGTAGGTAGGTAGGTAGGTAGGTAGGTAGGTAGGTAGGTAGATAGATAGATAGATAGATAGATAGATAGATAGATAGATAGATAGATAGATAGATAGATAGATGATAGGTAGATAGATAGATAGATATAGATAGATGATAGATAGATAGATAGATAGATAGATAGATAGATAGATAGATAGATAGATAGATGATAGGTAGGTAGATAAGTAGATGATAGGTAGGTAGGTAGGTAGGTAGGTAGGTAGGTAGGTAGATAGATAGATAGATAGATAGATAGATAGATAGATAGATAGATAGATAGATAGATAGATAGATAGATAGATAGATAGATAGCAGAGGTGGGTTCTTACCAGTTCGCACCTATTCGGTAGAACCGGTTCGTCAAATCTACCGAACCGGTTAGAAGAGGTTCCACCAGTGGACCCGGAAAGCAGGCCACACCTACAGAAGAGGTTCCAAAAATTTTGAAACCCACCACTGGTCCTTGGATATGATTATTCTACACTATCATGCTCTATATTTATAAAACTCTGCCTCTGTGAAAGGTAAGGATGACTACTGCGTTTGTGGTGCATCAGAACATTGCGTGTGTTGAAGTTGTTTTAACGCAAACCAAACATGCCTTTTAAAAAACAAGTTTACCATCATTCTTATGCATGCCAGTGCTGTGTGTGAGGTAATTTAAGATGGTTCTGACAAGTGTTGTCGGCATTTTCATATCCGGTCACATAGGTGGCAAGCCACTCCCATCCGGTCACATGGGTGGCAAGCCACTCCCACAAAGGAGGCCACACCCCAGAGTAGGTTCGAACAATTTTTGAAACCCACCACTGGAAGGTAGGTAGGTAGGTAGGTAGGTAGATGATAGATAGGTAGATGATAGATATTCCTTTGGTAGGTAGAGTTGAGGCTTTCCATATTTACACACAGAATAGTCTCACTGCAGTTGTCATATATGAAAAGAAAGATCTGAGTTTCTCTAGTTGCTCTTAATCCCAACAGAAAAGTATCTGGTTTCTATTGTACTTTAACCTTTAAAATTGTTTGAATTAATGTAAAATTTGTATCCAAATTTTTGGTTTTGTTTTTTTTACGAAGTGTGATAAAATGTCCCTTCATGTTGTTGATTCAAAGTGCCTTCATGCATTCTAGAAATTTCTCTGGTGGCAAATATCAACAATATATGATTTGATAAAATTATCTTGAAGGCTAGAACATGATGTGAATTCAGTCCTTTCAGCCACATATTTTCCACTGGTCCATTATATATATATATATATATATATATATATATATATATATATATATATATATATATATATATATATATATATAGATATATATATATATATAATAGATAATGTTATTGCACATTTTTTTTATTTGTCCTTCTGTCTCATATTTCAGCAAAAGTTCCTAAATTTTAGCAATAACACTAGCATTAGTAGATAATTCTATTTCAAGCTCAAGCTGACTATGTTCAAAACCATAAAACCTTTTATCCCGTTTAGCTCTTTTCCTTTACAAAAGAAAACCATCAGCAAAGGCTATCCTTGTTATCAAACCTTACCTTGATTTCATTTCACAATCTCTTTGAAAAAATTCTAAAGAGTGCATCATAATAAACATCATTTATGTTTACATATCATTTTTCTTCTATAAAAAACCGCAAAGACATTTCAGGCAGGATTTGTGTTTATATTTATTCCACACCATAAGAATAGCCCACCTGCCACAATGGCTTTTAAAGCTTTAACAAATAACAGATTAACAGAGTTGGAAGGGACCTTGTAGTCCCTTCCCTCTAGTCCCAACCCTCCGCCCAAGCAGGAGACCCTACACCACTTCTGACAGATGGCAATCCAGTCTCTTCTTGAAAGCCTTCAGTGATGAAGCTCCCACAACTTCCAAAGGCACCTCCTGTTCCGTTGCTTTATCATACCACAGATATCACACATCTCAAACTTTCTGTTTCTTAAAATCCCCATTCCTTCATGCAAACCAAACAGGCAGCAAATAGGGTTTCAGATCTGGTAAGCCCAATCTTCCTCTTTCTTTCATATTTTGTAACACCTTATATTTAACTTGTGATGTTTTTTCTTGCTGTACAAATTTAGATGTAGCCTCTGTCATTGTTTAAATGGTACATCAGTTGTCAGAACAGGTATTGTCTGAAACAAAAATAATATTATAGGCAAAACATTCATCTGAATCAGAGAAATTCTACCTAATAGTTGGACTATCTCACAAAAACTCTATCCTGGTTTCTCCAGGAAAGTGTTTAATGATGTGGGAGGAATGTGCACTCAACGCACTTAAAAAACGCAATGAAATCTGGAAATCCATGGCAGTGGGATGATTTATGACCGTTTTTCATTAGGACCAAGGCAGCGTCCCCATGGTCATGTGATAAAATTCAGACACTCGGGAACTTATAACCACAATTAAGCCCAAAATTTATGTTGATAAGTGAGAAATTTATTAAGTGAGCCATGCCCCATTTTGTGACTTTTCTTGCCACATTTGTTAAACAAATCATTGCAATTCTTAAATTAGTAATACAGTTGTTAAATGAATCTGGCTTCCCCGTTGACTTTGCTTGCCAGAGGGCTGCAAAAAGTGATCCCATGGTTCTGATCCAGGTGGTCAAGGCAAAACTCTAGAGAGTCCTTATTTCTCTCAACAAATAGTCTAGCCAGCGGCTCTCAGCAGCTGCTAAGGCTCCACCCCAAGACTACACTGAAGGCAGCTTCCCTGAGTCTCCCAAAGAGCCCCATGTACAAAGGAAGCCCACGGAGGAGGAACCTGCTCCCAGGGCAAGGTCCAGGCTCCCAAGTGCCATTCCCCCAGGCAGAGTCCAGGCACAAGACAAGGCAGTCCTCCGGACAAGGAACAGGTCCCAGGCAAGAAGCCATCCCAAAGCCCCAGTGAACAGAGGACAAGCGCAGGACACAAGAGAAGGCAGGTCCAACGCAGAAGGCCAAGAGCCACCTTCCAAACGAAGCAAGGCAAACAGCAAGAGGCACAAGTCAAAGCTGGGGAGCGTAAGCCAAAGCAAACAATGGTTCCTGCCCTAGACTAACTCCCCACAGCTTCTCCCTAAGTTACTCCCCCTCCAGGGTTCCTTGTGAGGCAGGATAGGGGGATCTCCTCCCGAGTAGCCTTGCAATCCTTCTCTGGGCTTCCCTCCACTCTGCTCTCCTTGCACTTGGATCACGTGGAGGAGGCAGCAGTCCCACATCTGAGAGGATCGGATGCCTAGCCAGCACCACTGCCGATCCGATCCGCCCCCGTGTCTGTGCAGGCAGGCAACTCTCTGTCTGGCCGGCCACCTCCCTCAATGCCTGAACAGCATCATCCTCAGCCCAGCCCCAGCCCCAACTCCCTCCTCCTCCTCTGAACCAGGCTCAGAGGGGGCCATGGCTGTGGGACAGTGCAGCCATCATAGATAGGATCAGTTGCCAAGTGCCTGAATCTCAATGACATGACCACGGGGATGCTGCAAAGGTCATAAGTGTGAAAAAATGGTCGTAAGTCACTTTTTTCACTGCCGTTGTAACTTTGAATGCTCTACTAAATGACGTAAGTCAAGGACTACCTGTATTTGGCATCTATTCTTTGTCATCCTCTCATCCTAACAAGCCCCAAGCATCTTCCCCCTGAAACTGCTGAGTGGCCTGTCAGGCTGACAGTGGGACCAAGCTGGGGGATCCAAAGCTTGCCAACAGTGAATTGTCTCTTAGCCCTCATTGGGAGCCTCGGTTGGTGATTTAATTGCATACTCCAAATCTTTTCCCCACACCCCATTTCCCATTCCCCATTCCCATTCCCCATTCCCATTCCCCATTTTCCCATTCCCCATTTCCACTCAGCGGGTCACACGCTCGACCTCGTATTCCTCTCGGAGCAGTGGACTTGTGATCTTGGTCTGAGGGGTAATGAGATCATACCCCTGTCGTGGTCAGACCACTGCCTACTGAGGCTTGACTTCCGGAGACCAAACCCCCACTGTAGGGAGGAGGAACCGACCAGTGGTTCCGCCCAGGCGACTTATGGACCCCTTGAGGTTCCAGACGGAGCTTGTGGTTATTCCTGATACTCTCGCCCACAATCCGGTAGACTCTGGTTGCTGCCTGGCACTCGGCAGCATCGGAGGTCCCTGGACCGGATTGCGCCACTACGGCCACTCCGAGGTGGTGGATCCCGGAGGCCTCCTGGTTTACCGAGGAGCTCCGGGAGAGGAAACGCCGAAGGAGACGCCTAGAGCACCTGTGGAGGTCCGATAAATCCGAATCGAACCGAGCACTTTTAACAACTTGCACCAAGGAATACATCAGGGCACTTAGGGCAACAAAAAGAGCATATAGTGCCTCCTTGGTTGCGTCCGCCGAGTCCCGCCCAACCGCCCTGTTTAGGATAACCCGTTCCCTCTTAAATAAGAGGGATACGGGGACCACTTGCAGGGTAGGGCTGAAGACTATGCCCAGTTTTTGGCAGACAAAGTTGCTCGGTTTCGGTCGGATTTGGACTCCACCTTTGCAGATCCAGCCGAGGCACGAGTGGACGACTTGGTAGACCATCGCTGGGTTGAGTTTCAGATGTTTACCCCCGGGGGACGTGGACAAGGCCATGAGGGCTGTGAGTGCCTCCACCTGTGTACTGGACCCGTGTCCCTCCTGGCTGGTTGCTACAGCAGAGAGGTGACACGGGGCTGGATCCAAGCGGTTATTACCGCCTCGCTTCGGGAGGTGCACTTCCCCACCGCACTTAAAACGGCGGTGTGAGACCCCTCCTGAAGAAACCATGCTTTGGATCCAGCCGTACTTAACAACTACCGTCCAGTCTCAACCTCCCCTTTATTGGGAAGGTTGTTGAGAGGGGGGCCTACCAGCTACTTCAGCGGTCCTTGGAGGAAGCGATTACCTGGACCCCCTTCTCCAGTCCGGCTTCAGACTGGTTACAGCAACAGAAACCGCTTTGGTCGCATTGACCGATGATCTCTGGAGAGCTCAGGGATGGAGGCCACGCCTCCATCTTGGTTCTTCTTGACCTCTCGGCCGGCTTTCGATACCATCGACATGGTATCCTTCTGCGACGACTGTGGGAGGTGGGGGTGGGAGGCACTGTTTTGCAGTGGTTCTCCTCCTACCTCTCGGAACAGGTCGCAGTCGGTGTTGGTCGGGGGACAGAGATCGACCACGAGGCCCCTAACATATGGGGTGCCGCAGGGGTCGGTCCTGTCCCCCGTGCTATTTAACATCTACATGAAACCGCTGGGCGAGATCATTCGGAGGCACGGGATAAGATAACATCAATATGCGGACGATACGCAGCTGTATCTGTCCGCCCGTGCCAACTCAATGAAGCGGTGGACGTGATGAGCCAGGGTCTTGGGCCGTGAGGGACTGGATGAGGGCTAACAAGCTTGTACTCAACCCGGAAAAGGACCGAGTGGCTGTTGTGTTTCCTCCCAACAATTTGGTTAGCGTTCCATCGCTCAGGCTGGGGGGCCAAATTTACACCCCTCAGACAGGGTTCGCAACTTGGGAGTCCTCCGGACCCACAGCTGACCTTTGATTACCACTGTCGGCTCTGACAGGGGGGCATTTGCCCAGGTTCGCTGGTGCGCCAGTTGCGACCCTACCTGAATCGGGAGGCTCTCACAACAGTCCACTCGCGCCCTCGTGACCTCTAGGCTGGAATACTGCACGTGCTCTACATGGGCTGCCCTTGAAGAGCATCCGGTGACTTCAGCTAGTCCAGAATGCGGCCGCGCGAGTGATTGTGGGTGCACCTCAGTTCACCCACATAACACCTATCCTCCGCGAGCTGCGCTGGCTACCTGTTGATCTCCGGGTGCGCTTCAAGGTGCTTCTTACCACCTATAAAGCCCTTCATGGTAGTGGATTGGGTACTTGAGAGACCGCTTCTGCCAATTACCTCCTCGAGACCGATTAGATCTCATAGATTAGGCCTCCTCCGAGTGCCATCTGCCAGCCAGTGCCAGCTGGCCACTACGCGGAGGAGAGCCTTTTCAGTAGCAGCTCCGACCTCTGGAATGATCTCCCGTGGAGATTCGTTGCCCTCACCACCTTCAGACCTTCCGCGCAGCCCTCAAGAGCTGGCTATCCCGTCAGGCCTGGGGATAAGATCCTAATCCGCCCCGCACGAATGCTGAATGAATGTTGTTATTTTTTAATTATGTGTTATGTTATAGGTTACTGTTTGTATCCCTCCCTATAAGTTGTTAGCCGCCCTGAGTCCCCTCAGGGAAAAGGGCGGCCTATAAATAAACTTATTCCTTATTCCTTATTCCTTATTTCCTCCCTCCCTCCTTTCCTTCCCTTTCCTTCTTCTTGTGGCAGATCACCAAGCCTGCTGCTCAGGACGCCATGGGCCCTACTTGGTGCCTTCTCCTAGAATTGCCCGTGACATGAAAAATGGTGCAGGCTGCTTCTGATTCTGCAGCTGTGACGTACACGATGGCCCAATCCGTCAGCTCCCCCCCCCATCACGTGTCCCAAGAGTGCTCTGCTTTCTTGTCTGTGGTCTCAGCCCTTCCAGCATCATCAGCCGGGCCTTGGACAAGGCTGCCTCTCCTTCCCTCCATTTCTTTTCCCCCTTGGCCATCCAGCAGCCTCCTCCCCTCTCTTGCGGTGGGCCGCACTCGGCTGTGTTGGCAGCCCGCCTGGTTTGGCTGCTCATTCAGCATCTGGAAATAGCAGCACAGAAGGAATCTTATTAATTAGTGGCAGAAAGGGAGAAGGAAGGGAGAGGGGGCTGCTGTTCTGTACAAGCGAGTGCATGATGTGTGGCGTTATAAATAGGCCTGGACTGACGAGTAGCCCGTCACAGCTTCAGAAGTTGTAATTAGGTAACCTTTCTTTCCCTGTCCAGGGGGGGGTTATGCAACTGCTGACTGCTGGGGAAAGGCAAAAGTCAGCACAAAGGAAAAGCCATGCGCCCGGAAGCTCTGTGCAACATTCTCCCCTCTTCTGCACCGTTGCAGGAGCTGAGCTGCATTCAAATGTTTCAGCGGCATGTTAACATACAGGGGCAACATTTCAAATAGGCCATCCCAGGCGGGTGAATTCCATACTAGGATCCTGTGGAAATGAGCGAAGTAAATTGTAATTGTAAATTTAATGAATTTATATGCCGCCCAATCCGAAGGACTCAGGCGGCTTACATAAAACAGCTACAAAAGAATACAAAAAGAATAATAAATATAGAAGCCGACTAAAAAAACACATCATGCACTCAGCCGTTAGTGGGGCTGGACCTCAGTCATGAGGTCAACAGCCCCAGGCCTGCCGGAATAGCCAGGTCTTAGTAGACTTACGAAAGGCTGAGAGAGTGGGCAGGGTCTGGATCTCTGGGGGTAGATCATTCCATAGGCCGGGGCAGCTACAGAGAAGGTCCTCCCCCGAGGGCCGCCAGACGACATTGACTAGTCGACGGCACCGCGGAGAAGGCCCAGCCTGTGTGAGCTTATACGGCGCTGGGAGGTATGTGGCAGAAGACGGTCTCGTAGGTATCCGGGTCCTAAGCCATGTAGGGCTTTAAAGGTGATAACCAGCACCTTGAAGCGTGATCGGAGACCGATAGGGAGCCACTGCAGCTCGTGGAGGATAGATGTAACATCGGTGTATCTTGGTACACCCATTATCGCTCGCGCGGCTGCATTCTGGACCAGTTGTACTCTCTGAACACTTTTCAGGGGCAGGCCCCATGTAGAGCGCCGTTACAGTAGTCAAGTCTTGAGGTGACGAGGACGTGAGTGACCATTTTAAAGTGCCTCCCGGTCCAGGTAGGGCCGCAACTGGTGCACAGGTGAACCTGGGCAAAAGTTCCCCTGGTCACAGCTGACAAATGGTGTTCCAGTGTCAGCTGCGGATCCAGGAGGACACCCAAGTTGCGGGCCCTCTCTGAGGGGTGTAGAGTTTCACCCCCCGGCTTAAGATGGAATTTCTGGACTATCCTTGGGGGGCAACATCCATAGCCACTCGGTCTTGTCAGGGTTGAGTGCAAGCTTGTTCACTCCCACCCAGGCCCTAATAGCTTCCAGGCACTGGCGCATCACTTCCACCACTTCACTGAGTTGGCACGGGGCGGAGAGATACAGTTGGGTATCATCCGCGTACTGATGGTATTTGATCCCGTGCTGGTGAATGATCTCACCCAGTGGCTTCATGTAGATACTTTATGGGTATTTTGGGAAGTAGGAAAGTCCTGAGGCGATGCAGCCGCTTCATTGTCACAAGCAACTGAGGCCCTTTGAGAGCTGAGTGCGAGTTTCCGTGTGGCTTCAAGGAGCCTGGTGGAGACAGATGTGGAGGCTCTTGAGGTCCCTTTGCCCTGTGGATCCGTGCCAGGATTAGGCAGAAGCAGAACTCTTCTCAGCAGGGGGTCCATTTCTGACTCCCTTTCTCTGCCCAGGCTGTTCGGCAACAACCTCCCACTGCACACACACACACACACACACACACACACACACACTCCTCCCTCAGCTTCCCTTTTGGAGAGAAAAGGGGGAACTAGCTGAGCTATGCTGGCATCTGCTTAGAGCTCCCTTGTGCGCCTTCCGGACAGAGCTTGCTGAGGCATCCCTGCTGCGTCTTCTGCCCAGCCCTTCCTGCCTGGGGCTGCCCCAAAGCTTTGGGCATCACCTGCAAGCAGCCATGCCTTCCATGCGCTTCTGGCTGGGCAGAGCACATTCCATATGCCACAGCCAGCACACCTGCACAAAGAAATGACAGAGAGCAGAATTTATCCCTATCTTCAAACACGAGGAAAATGAATGGCACCCCAGTCATTCTGATACTGACACTTAAGGCCTCAAGAGATTGACCTGGAAGTCCTTTGAAGAGATTGTGTAATTTCTGGTTCACACAGATTTGCCAGGAATAAAACTGGCCCTGCTAATTTATGTCATTTTTTAACCAGCTGACATCCTTAATCAATAGTAGGAAGGCTGCGGGAGATAATATACCTTGACTTCAGCAACTTGTTTGACAAAGGCTACGTCCCTGCATCCACTCTTAGCAGCTTTCCTTAAGAAACAGGCTGCTGCCTCCTTCTTCAGACCACACAGGCATGGACTGGCCCTTCCTTCTGCCAGCCACCTGGGTGTGCCAGGACATCTCTTGGACTCTGTCATGGGCACCCAGCCCCTCCTGCCCCCATTACAGAGGCTGCAAAGTGGGTTTTATACCATGGAGACCTGGAGAAGGTTGCTGGTTCTGAGTGGAATTGTAGGGAGACACCTGGCATGTAGGAGCTGATCCTGAAAGGAAATTCGCATACTACATAATTAGTCTCTATATATAGACTAATTATATATATATAATATATAATATATATTATTATATATATTATATATAATATATTATTATAATTATATATATGATTTTTACAACCCCTGGTAAGCCCCAATTATGGGAGGAAGCTAACTGCTTCCATCATCTGTCAATCGGCTCGTCACAAGAGTCCATCACGACAGAAACCCAATATTTTTACTGTTGCCTTTGTTATATTTGTGTTTATTTATTTATCAGCACAAATAAAAAAACATATATCCAGCCTCTTTCAACTCAAACTTGACTTCCTGGACCATGAAGGTTGCCTTTCCTAGGATGTTCTTCCAGCTTCCCAGTCAAGTCCAGAGCTCTCGAATTTGCTGGAGGTTGCCCATCCACATATTAACCACCCCTGATCCTGCTTAGCTTCTAAGCCCAGAAGGGCTTCCAGCCTATGGTTGATGTCAACCTTGCTCAACGTGATTCATCATGACTCATCCCTTACAATAGGACTTTTTCTTCTTTGGGGGGGGGGGGAATGAAACACATAACCACATATTTGTCCTCCTCTCCTCTCTGATGAGCCTCATATCAGCAGGTATTCAGCATGGTGTTGCGCAGAAGCATTTCTGGAAGACATTTGCCACGCGAAAAAACAGTTCCTAAATTGGGCTATCATTTTAGATGTAAAAGTTCACCTGGCAGTCCCTCTACAGTGGGGGGGGCAGGAGATCAAGCTCTAGGATGACTGGAAGGAGACAAGCGTGTCTGGCATGCATACAGCCATTGCACCTGTGTAAGAGCAGCAACTGGGCCTTGTGGAAAGTAATGGTAAATTATGCCTGGTATAAAATGACACAGAGGGAGGGTGTTCAGAGCCATACTTTTCGGACTCCCTTGGCCACCTGGGACATAACTCCCTTCGCTTCTCTGATGTTCCCATGATGCCTTGCTCATACACACACACACATGCACACACACACAAACACACACACACACACACCAAGTTTACTCAGATGAGCTCCAGTCATCTACCTCCCACACCCCCAATGCTCTAGGGCAACCTCTGTGGCCGGCTGCTGCTGGGCCCTTTTGCTGCTGGGCAGCCTCTCCCAGGGCTAAGCTCATTCTTCAGTGCATCGTTGCCACTCCTGCAAAAAGACCATTTTGGGACTCCCATCTTCGGTGGGGATGGAATCTCAAATTATTTGCAAGACTGCAGGGGCAGCCCGAGGCTACCAAGCAAGGGAGGGTTCTTGCTTGCTGAATCCATTCCTCAGCGCATCTTTCTCCCTCCCTCCCCCATACCTCAGTAGCCATAGTAACCAGATTGCCGGCATGTAGGCAGTTCTGATGAATCCTGTGCTGAGGCTTGTCCTCTCCCAGTGTGGCTCTCCCAGCTCAGAGCATTAATTGGCAGGAAAGCTTCTCCTAGACAAATCCAACTGTAGCACACTGCACCTTGTAGATTTGCCTGTCCAGAACGGGGGGGGGGGGACCTGTCCATAGGCTGCCCTGAGCATGGAACGCAGTTTAGCAGGCTACCGGAGGCCCCCTGGGATGCCTGGAAACACCTACTGTAATTCTGTCCCTGAGCCACCCAGACAAGGGTTCCTGGAGGTGAGGAATTCCTCCTCCTTCTTCTCCAGATGCTTCCCAAAATTGAGAATAGTGATTCTTGTAAGGAATGGCTATATGGCAATGCTCATAACTCTCCTTTCATCTATCAGGAGAGACCTTTGTCCTCTGAGGTCTAACACAACAGTCAGGTGAGCCGTTGGTGATTTGGGCTCATCTGGCTAGCATTCCAGCCTCACCACTGACCAGGCTGGTCCTCCTGGGCAGCCTGAGAGCAACAGGGGTACTTTGCCTCCACTCTTGACGCGCAGGCTCCTTTTCAGGGGCTTCAGCTGAAGGGTTAGAGTAGAGCAGGAGTTTGGGGTTTGAAAGACCAGCCACCTCCAATGTGGGGCTTAGCAGAAACTCATACGTACATTCTCTAATACTTCATAGGCAACAGTCTTATTTGTTTTGTTTTAATCATTTGGAAAATAACTCAAGGCAGCTTACAGGAAATAAAGCCCAAGGCGTTTCAGGAGACTTGTAGGCCACTGGGAGCGGACCTCCAGGGCCAGAAACAGCCAAGTTATGGTGTTCATTCTCTGATATTGAAAGCAGTTGTGCTGGATGAAGCTACAGGCTAGAGGTAGAAGCTGACTTGACTGAGAAAGTTGTTCCAGACTAAACGTGAATTCCCGGCCATTCAATGCTAGAGGCAAGAGAGGAGGATACAATGCTGGGCCAGGAACCAGGCGTCACAAGTGGGCGGTTGACTGATTACCCTAATCATACATATAGTTTTGGATGCTGGGAATATTTGCTAGATGACCTCATGGGTTGGTATCACCATTTCCAGTCTAGCCGCTTATGCCCCCTTGCAGAGGAAACTCACCCAGCTGCCCTCACCAGACTTCCCTATTTCCCTGTGAATAACAGCAGTTGTCAGAAGCATTGCAGATCAGTGTGAAAATCTCATTACTATGAGCACAGAGACTATGTGTAATAAATCCTGGAATCATGGGGGTGGTGTGAACAGTACAAGAATTTATGAACTTGTTAACAACCATCCATGGGAACATTCTGGTCCGACTAGCGGAGGGCTGTTCTTCATTCCATGGCAAGCCCAAAGGAGGAGGACATGAATGAGAACGAGGCCTTTGTCAGCCTCAAAGGGAAGCCCAGCTTGGTTCAGGAGGAGGAGGAGGAGGAGGCCGGCTCCCCCCACTCACCCAAGCTTCCTTTCGAGAAGGAATTTGGTCTCTTACCTGGAGCTCCATAGTGAGAAGACGCCCTGGCTGTTCTGCAGGCCACGGAGCCAGAGAAGCCAACCACAAGATCTAAGCCTCGGCTGGTTGGAGAAAAGTATTTGGGGACAGCATGAGAATGGGAAAGGCTCTGCGTCATATAGTTCTGGCCATTCTGGCAGTAGATCTAAGAGACCCATCATTACAGAAAAGAGACTTGGAAAAACAAAAGCAAGCAGATGAAAGAGTAGATTCAGACTGGCTTAGTGGGAGCCCAGCATGCATGGGAAACATCTCTCTCGAGCCAAGCATCAGGGTGCATCGAACTTCTGAATACACATTTGGCAATGGGTCAGAAATTCTCCTCTAGCTAGAGTTGCGTGCAAACGTGGGCAGTGTCCAGGCACCCTCTTGAGGTTAATTTGGCTTTATCTCAAAGGTCGAACCAAACTTCAGTATGTCCAACATGGCATCTCTTCAGTGAGGAAGTCTGGGAGTTGGGATGGGCCAGAGGGGTGATGAGCAGGGACTCCTCTCCCCCTTGGGAGGGCAGTACTTGGGGGAGGAGATTGCTTTTGAAAGTCTGAGTCTTATATCTATTTATTTATTAAATAAATTTATATGGCTGCCAAAATTCCACAGGGTGACTCCGTGTTGGAAAGCAAGGAGTGCCTGCGAGGCATGCAGATCAAGAGGTAGAACATGACATAGGACACTTAGGGAACTGTTTGTTTATGGCACAGCTCAGATTCTCTGTGGTGGCCCCCCCAAATCTCACCAGAGAAGGTAGGGAGAAAAAGAAGAAGTGAGTGGTCAAGACTTCCATCAGAGCCTGTGAGCATGGAGTGGAACCTCTGCCATCGCTTGATTTGTAGTACTTGGTGGGAAATGTATGAGCTGACATCTTCCATCTTGGAATCATACAATCATAGGGCTCAAAGGGACCTTAGAGGTCTTCTAGTCCAACCCCCTGCCCAAAGTGGGACACCATTGGCCTTTTTGGCACCTGCAGCACACTGCTGGCTCATACTTAAGGGATTGTCTACTAGGACTCTTAGATCCCTCTCACAGTCAGCTGGGACTTGGCAGGCAGAGAATAGATGAGGGCAGGGCCAGTCAGAGGTGGTATTTACAGGTTCTCTGAACCACTCGAAGCGGTGCTCCAGAACTGGTCAGAACCAGCTGAATCCCACCTCTGGGCCCTTTGCAGCTGAGGAAGGACCTTAGTTTCAACAAGTGCAGACCAGGCACCTTCCTTTATCTCAGTGACGTGCGGTGAGCTTTATGGCTGGTGAGGCAAAGCCCTGACGCGGCTTTCCAAAAGCCCCACTGAAGCCCCGCCGCTGTGTCCGCCATACAGGCAGGATGCATCCCACTGTATAGGGGACACAGTGCTGGGGCTTTTGGAAAGGGCAGCACTCCGAACGTGGCATAAGCCGCGGCCAGGGCAGAGGGGAAAGCGGTGGCAGCGGAGGAAGCGGCAGCGGCGGCTGATGAAGTTCCTGTGATGCAAAGTGCCCAATGGGGCACTTTGCATCGTGGGAGTCGCCTAGATCCGGGTCTGCAGCAAAGGTGCTTGGCGGCTCCCACGATGCAAAGTTCCCGGCAGGGCACTTTGCATCGTGGGAGTCTCCAAGACCCGGGTCTGCAGCAAAGGTGCTTGGCGGCTCCCGCGATGCAAAGTGCCCCGCTGGACAATTATTTGGAATACATTCTAACATCTTATCATTTTCCATAGCCATAGCTGTATGAATACTTTGAGAATCATTCTCTGCAAATATTAATTTAAACTAAAATAGATATTGATATATAAAAAAACTTGTAAAACAAATATTTCAGTACAAATTTAAATGTATATTAAATGTTAGCTAGTTAAAGATGTTGCAGGTTAATGGGAAAATAAGAAACCTCTAAGTCTTCTGATGGTTCTGCTCTTGGCGGCTCCCGCGATGCAAAGTGGAGAGTTGAACTTGCTCACACAGGAGGGTTTTATAAGCAAGGCTCCTGCTGCTAGATTCCGCAGTCGATCAAGTGCAAGGCATGATTCACTGCTCCCAGATCAGGAGGCGGGAGAATCAGTGCCTCCTTTTCATACGAAATTTTTCGCTTTTTAACCCTTGCTTAACTTTTAAAAGGCGAAAAATTCCTTATGCAAAGGAGGCCCTAGTTCTCTCGCCTCCTCCTATAGTTAACACTAAGCAGACTCCAAGCCACTATGACTTGGAGTCTGGTAGCCACTACCTTGGCTTTAATTATTTTTTAAAATTCTTTAAATTCTTTCCTTTTCCTGAGGAGACTGGTGAGGCCCTGCCTCCCCTGCCTCTAGTGACCTGCACATCCCTCCTTATCTGCTGCCAAACTCCACTTGGAGTCTCATACCTTAAACTTATTTCCCTGGCACTCCTGACTTGGGCTCACTGCCTAACTACCCACTTAGTCTTGACATCACTTTCCCTTTTGGTCATTGATTAGATCCTTTGTCACAAGTCGTGAGAAGCCAGCAAGTAGTATGATTACATTCAGTTATACTGACAAATTATAGTCCATGATTTGTTTAACACACTTTGCAAATTAAGCGCTCTAGTTTACTCCTATGGGAACAACCAACAAGCCATGGCTTGGTTTTAATTATTTTCTACGTCCTGCAATTCACTAAGGAAGTTGGGCAAAGCAATCCATAATGTGTTACCACTTTCAGGGAACCAAGCAGGGAGAGCCAAACTTAACTCCAGCAATGCCAGATCATGGCTGGCATACAGGCCTCTGGGGTATCCGCCAGAAGGGAAGGCAATTGGAAGCCCTGGGACACTCCAGGCACTATCATCAGAACCAAAGGCTGTGTGAATCTGTTATTGAGGCAATTAATATATTGGAAGCATCATCCAGAGATCAAAAATATCCAGCTAATATTATACCCTATATGGGCATAAGGCAAATGTTGAAACTATCTGGATGAATTTTATAGAAAACCAGTTCCTATAAGTGCCTCCACTAGGAGAATAGTGGTGGCAATCTTTGATTAATTAAAAATTTAAATTAGATAATTTTAGTTCTGCAACTAATTAGTGGGAAGGCATTGTCAGCTATAATATTGAAGGAACACAACAAGAGTTGTTCCTCCCATTTTAAAATTAACTAAACACAAAATAAGAAAGAGAGAGAGAGAGAGAGAAGGAAGGAAGGAAAGAAAGAGAAAAAGAAAGAAAAAGAGAAAGAGAAAGAAAGAAAGAAAGAAAGAAAGAGCAAAATTATTAAAGAAGAAAAATGGGAATTAAAAAAATAAAACAAGAGATACAGGACATGTCCTCACAGACATAAATACATATAGAAAGTTGTATAGTAAACATTTCAGAGAATATCAACAGCTCTTCTGTGATTGCAATTTAATTAAATAAAAATCTACAGTAATGGGTGAGTGTTGGTTAATTAGGGAGCCCTTTTATGCTAATAGTGCCGTTTATTTCAAGTCACAATATTCTTCTTTCTGGCTCTGTCTCCCCAAAACTGGGCCAGGTGAGCCTGAAAGGAATGGACAGAGCCAAGCTCTGCATTCAAGGGGCATGACGAGACCCCTCTGAAGAGCAGCTTCACCCTTTGCCAAGGACCCCTTCCTCTGAGCCACCTATTCCTAGCCTGGCAATAGAAGCGTCTGAAGGTAAGCTGGAAACCTGAGACATTCTGTTCTCAAGCTGAAACGTGCCAGGCTGGATCCTGGGGTGATTTCAGAAGCCTCCAGCTTCCTCCTCCTTGGAGCTATTCTTGATTTGGGGCTTCAGCAGAATCCTAAGCAGGTGGGGAGATGGGGTGGAAGTCTATTTCTGGTGTGGGGGATTTTAGAAGAGTCTGACAAACCTGCCATCCCTTATGTTGCACCACGCACAAAACAGGATGTCCCCTTCCTCCTCCTTTCCGTTCTGATAGTCACTTATGAACAGAAGTGGTGGCAGATGGTTCCCTTTGCAGCTCAGGAGACTGATACCCCCCTTCCCCTGTCAAATCTCTCCCCGGCCAACGCAGCCCCGACCAGGGCAGGAGAAAGCGTCTCAAACCGGAACAGCCTGTTGCTCTCTAGATGTTTTGAACGTAAAGAAAGAAGCTTAGCCGAGATCAGCAGAAGATACTGTGTCTTTTTGAGCTGTGTTCAAATGAAAAAATGCTTCAGAAGGAAACAATCCACCCGGTGAATACCCAAAGAAGCCAACCTGGGCTCCACCCGACTGCAGGGAACAGCAAGACGAAGCAACAGGTCTGGCCACAGACTCAGAAACTGGGTGCGGGAACCTCTTTACTTTGTTGGACTTTGGTTCTGCTGAGTGGGAAGTGTTTTTATCCTAGGGGAGCACTAGACAACGTCCCTGCTGTTATGGCCAAAGCTTATGGCAGACTTTTCTTTGAGAAATCCTTGACCTTGACTGGAGCACAAGTGGGCGGGAGAAGGGCCAACGTCCCTCTCTTGGAAAAGGAGGATCCAGGGCACAACCGACCAGTCAGTCTGACAACCCCACGTGAAGAGAGGCCGGAGCTCATCACAAAGTGTCAGCACTTGGAAACCAACATGATCATTACCAGAGCTCAGGGTGGACTTGTCAAAAAGTTTTTTCAGTATAACCTATTTTGAGGCATTTGCAAAGGAGGCAGTGAGGAAGTCCCAGAGTCTGAATGAAAACAAAAACAAAATTGGCAGAAGATGGTGCAAGGAGAGTCTGAGGGGATTCAGGGGGTGGGGGATGAAGTCGAGCTCCATCCAATCCCGCTGTGTTGGTTGACTCTACAACAGTCCTGAACTTCGTCCCTTTAATCAATAAAAAGTGGCAGTTCCTGGAGCTATCAGGACAAATGATTGCTAATTAATCCACATGTATTTTCTCTTGCTCAACAATTAGCAGTTGACAATGACAAGGATGTCATGCTAATTGTCGGGGGGGGCTAATTGTCACAGGCAATACTGGATCCTTGGAAGAAGAGGAGGTTGAGCATTCACAGGGGGGGGGGGAGGGGGAAGAGACACTGCTAAAGTCACCACCCATTGAAAAACAAGGACAGTGCTGGGCTGCTTAGTTCAGGGGAGTCCATAGAAAGTGACAGGTCTGCTTCCGGCACTGGAAGGAGAGAAATGAAGGGAGCTGGGAATGAAAAGGGATGAGGGGCAGCTAGAATTACTGCCAGAAGAGAAGAGTGGGTGGGGCCTCGTAAGGGTCCTACTAGCAAAGACCCTCCCTCCTGGGCTGGCAACAAAGCAGAGGCAAAGCCAACCTGAAACATCCCAGGGCCTCTTTGTCACCTGGTGAGATGCGAGGGGGAAAGATCCTGAGTGGAAGAGGAAAGGATTGCCAATAGGCCTTGGAGGGCAGGGAGGAGAGTTCATGGAGGGCTCTGCTAAATCTGTTGGGAAGTAGAAATAATTGTCCTCCCCTCCCATTTTGGAAATAGGCACTCTGACTATTATGACCACCAGTTGCCCTGACTGTTGCATCCTCCCGACGCAGCCGGCAGCCGCGGCCAGAGCCTCAGGCTTCTGATTGGCTCTGGCATGCCAGCTGGCCGGCGGGAGAAATACACCCCGCCGATTGGCTACCCGCCTGACAGCTGTCAAGTATAAATAGCTGCCAGGCGGGCTCCGTTCTCTGTTCATGTTCTGCTGTTAGTTCCTACGATAAAGTTCGGTTACTTTTACCTCAGACTCTCATCTTTAAAACTGGCGACGAGGATGAGCGACACGGACCCCGTTGACGTCCCAGCCTTGGCTCCTTCTTCTGTTTTCGCCGCTTTCCGCCCTGAGGCTGCATCCTGGGACGCTTTCCTTGAGCGTTTCGAGGTTTTCCTTCAGGCTCATGACCTGTCTGAATTGCCTGAGGGGAGGAAACGGGGCACCTTCCTCCATTATTGTGGCCCTGAAATGTTTGCCACCGCCAGGGCTCTTTCAGTACCGACCCCGGTGTATACGATGCCTCTTGACCTCCTCATGGCCAGGCTCAAGCTGCACTATGAGCCGACACCATCCAAATACGCTCGCCGGCAGTACTTCAGGTGCTGCATCCAACTAGAGGGCCAATCTATCAGCCAGTACGTGGCTGCGCTGAGGGCTGCCGCAATACATTGCGAGTTTGTTGACTTGGAAAATGCCCTCTTGGAGCAGTTCATTTATGGACTGCTTGATATCAACCTCCATTGCCGCATCTTGTCCCGCGCTGAATTCTCCATGAAAATCGTGGTGGATGAAGCCCGCACATATGAGATGGCAGGCCAATCCACCCCTGATGTCCGTCGGTTCCCTGCTTCCGCGACGCCTACGCTGCCTCGCTCGTCTGTCCATTGTCAGATGGTGGCCGACGAGCTGTGTGCCGATCTCGACTCCTCCGTCGACCGCCTCAGGTCTCTGCCCAGTCGGGATGGCAGTGTTTGCCTCAGCTGTGGCGGCCACCATTCCAGGGCCTCTTGCCATTTCCAAAATGGCTTCTGCCGCAAGTGCGGGAAGAAGGGCTACATCGCGGCTGTTTGCCGCTCAGCTCCTGGAGACTCTTGCAGCCCGAGGCCTCCATCGTCTTCTTCTTCTGCTCCATCAGCCGCCTACCGACGTCCGCCTCCTGGGTCTTCTGCCACCCGCCTGGGGTGCTACGCCGTCTCCGATCCTGAGGCTCCAATGCCCGACTGGCTGCCCGACTCCGCTGCCTCCTCTTTCAAGGGCTGGGGTAAGATGAACCTCTGCGTCTTACTCACCGGCCACCCCTGCCAGATGGAACTGGACACAGGCTCGGCCCACACGATCATATCCTGGGACACTCTTCATGCCTTGCTGCCGCATCTCACACCGAGCCAGCTGTCCCCTGCTAACTGCCTCCTGAGGGACTACCAAGGCAACCCTATCCCCATCCTGGTTGTGGGAAATTCCCTGTCCAGTATGGGCAGTTTAAGGGTTCCTTGCCCCTTGTCGTAGTCCGCAGCCCCCTTGCTTCCCTTCTGGGGCTCAACTGGTTCAGGGCTTTTGGCCTTAGCATTGCCGGCATTAATTCATTACGCCTCTCCACCTCCCTAGACTCCCTCCTATCTGAATTCAACGATGTCTTCTCGGATGCCCTGGGCTGCTACAAAGGCAAACCCATCTCTCTTAATCTGGACCCTATGGTGGCGCTCATCCGCCTTAAGGCGCGACAGGTTCTTTTTGCCCTTCGGGCTCATGTTGATGTGGAGCTCAATAAACTGATCCCACAGGGCATATTGGAGCCTGTGGATCACTCCCCGTGGGAGACCCCCATAGTGTTGCCTTTGAAGTTCGACCGATCCCTGAGGATCTGCACGGACTATAAGGCCCTACAAGCGCACCCTATCCTGTGCCAGTCGTGCAACATGTGTTGCACTCCTTGGGCCAGGGCAAACGTTTCGCGAAGTTGGACCTGGCCCAAGCGTACCAGCAGTTGCCCATCGACGAGGCCTCTGCTACAGCCCAGACCATCGTGACCCACCGGGGGGGCCTTCAGGTGCCGCCGCCTGCAATTTGGGGTCAGCGTGGCTCCTGGCATTTTTCAGGGACTCATGGAGTGGGTGCTCCATGGCATCCAGGGCGTAGTCCTCTATTTTGACGATGTCCTGATTGTCGTCGCTAACCAATCAGGACTCGTCAAAACCCTTAGGGCGGTGCTAACTTGTTTTAGGGATGCCGGCTTGCACTTAAAATGCTCTAAGTGCCAGCTGGGTGTCCCCTCCGTTGAATTCCTGGGCTATCTCATGGATTCCAGAGGAATCCACCCCACCCCCTCCAAAATTGAGGCCATTGTCTCCGGTGCCCTCCCTGCCAGGCAGTCTGCCCTGCTCCGCCCTCCGCCCCTACCCATTCCTGGGAGACCCCCTCCTCCCCATGGAGTTGCCTCCACCTCAACTTCTTCGGCCCACTTGACGGCCGCACATTCCTCCTCATGGTGGACGCTCTGTCTAAATGGGTGGACATCTTCCCCATGCAGTCCACCATATCCGGCGCCACCATCCAAATTCTCGATGCCCTTTTTACTACCCACGGCATCCCTGACATCATCGTATCTGATAATTGCCCTCAATTTTCCTCTGCCCCTTTCCTCTCCTATCTGACTAGCCTGGGCATCCGGCATGCCCCGGTGGCCCCTTATCACCCGGCTGGCAACGGCATGGCTGAGCGCGCCATGCATTCAGCCAAGGAGGGCCTTGCCTGGCTCTCCCACCTGCCATGGCCGTCCCAACCCGTACCTACCTCCTGGCGCAACATTTCACTCCCTGCCAGGCCACCGGCAAAAGTCCAGCAGAGATCCTTATGGGTTGGCGCCTACGGACCACCCTTGACCATTTGCACCCCTCCTTCGCATGCCCCCTTCCCACACCCCCTAGGGCTTTTCTGGTGGGTGAGGGGGTCTTTGCGCAGAATTATGCCGGAAACCCAAAGTGGCTACCAGGGGTCATAATAGATCTAACTGGACCCTGCTTTTAGAGGGTCCAGCTCGACGATGGAAGACTATGGCGGTGCCTTATAAACCAGCTGCGCCACCAGACAACTGCAGGGCCGCCCCAACCAGCTGCACCGTCTTCACAAGCACCACAGCCGGGGCCTGCTTGCCCGCCTGACCTGCCCAACCGTGACCAACCGCGGCTCAACCTCCTCCAGCCGCCTTCCCCACAACCGGCTGCTGCACGCGAAGGACATTTGCCTTTATACACTCCCACTTGTCCGGGAGCCGGGCCTTCCGATCTGCTACATCACAGCAACAGACCTCCTTCTCCAGCGACGACGGACACTCCTATGCCTCGGCGTTCGCAGCGTGTGCGCAGAAGACCTTCCTACTTAAAGGACTACACATGCGCTATCTGGGGGAAAGGGGTGTTGCGTCCTCCTGACACAGGCTTCTGATTGGCTCTGGCATGCCAGCTGGCCGGCGGGAGAAATACACCCGCCATTGGCTACCCGCCTGACAGCTGTTAAGTATAAATAGCTGTCAGGCAGGCTCCGTTTTCTGTTCGTGTTTTGCTGTTGACTGATAGTTCCTACAATAAAGTTCGGTTAATTTTACCTCAGACTCTCATCTTTAAAACGGACTTTTCTGTAAAGTCTTCTGTTGGACTTGCTGAAGGGGTGGAGGGAGGCCCTTGGAAGCCAGGACATAACTGATGGCCCCAAGGCCTTCCAATCTGGATCCAGCCTTTCCAAGCATCCAGGAAGACAGCCCCCTCACCCGAGGTAGGGTCTTCTGGGAGAGAGGAAGCCTCGGCCTTCTCCAATGCAGAGTCCAAGGACAATCTTGGGGGAGGAGACAAATGGCTTCACTGTGGCTTTGATTCCAAGGCAGCAGCTGATGGTGAGTAATTCTCCTGTAGATCCATTGACCATCTTGTCCAAGGAAGGAGTCCAACACTCTACCACCCCTGACCCTTCAACCTCTCCTTAAACACCTCTAGGGAAAGAGGTCCACCACCTCTCAAGGTATCCCGTTTCATTGCAAAACAGCTCTTATGGCTGAGAGGTTTTGTATTAGTAGCCTCCTGAAACCTGTCTTCCAGTGGTGGGTTCCTACTGATTCGGACTGGTTCAGCCGAACTGGTAGTGGTTTGGCAACCTGGATGGCTGAAACCGGCAGTGACCCAGGCCTGCCACACCCCAGAACCAGTTCTCTGGGCAGCGCTGTAGGCACCACCATTTTGTTTTCGGTTCTGCGTATGCACAGAACAATTTTATTGTATTGTATGCGTGTGCATGGCGCGTCCATGAGCAAAGCGGCAATAGTGGCTGCTGGAACCCACCCCTGCTCTCTTTCTGTAGGTTAAACTCAGCTGTCAACAACTGTTTCTCATCTTCTACATGGCAGCTCTTCAGATGGTTGAAGACAGCTACTGGGTCCCCTGCAATCTTCTCCAGGCTGAAAGAACCCAGCACTTCCACCATTTCTCATGGACATCTCCTTCTTCAGAGGAGAATCAGAACTGCAGAAAAAACAATGGCTGCCAACCTGCCTTCCATGGAGGACCTGTACAGTGCATGAGTCAAAAGAGGGCTATGAAAATATCTACAGAGCCCTCACATCCTGGATACAAATTGTTTCAACCCCTACCCTTGAAATGATGCTATAGAGCACTGCACACCAAGACAACTAGACACGACAGTTTTTCCCCCAAACACCATCACTCTGCTTAACAACTAAGTCCCTCACCACTGTCAAACCATTCACTAAGGCTGCATTACTATTACTATTAGTCTTCTCACAGTGACGTGCGGTGAGCTTCATGGCCGGTGCGGCAAGCGTGAAAGCCCTGCTGAAGCCCCGGCACCGCATCCACCATAGAGCGGGACCTGGATCCACTCTATGGTGGACAGCACTGGGACTTTAAAGTCCTGCCGCCGGGCCATGCCCCTGGCTTCCAGCTCCATCCCGGCAGGCGGAGAGGGCATGGGAGGACTGAAGGCGACGGGCGGGTGGGCGGGCTCAGCAGCGCCGCTGCACCGGCAGAGCCAGCCTGAGGGATGAGGGGCGGCCAAGCCTCTGTGGCATCAGGGCCCCAGCGGCAGGGCTTTAAAGTCCCAGCGCCATCCGCCATAGAGCGGGACCGGGTCCTCCCTTCTATGGCTCACCCAGCCTTCGCAAACTGATTGCTGATGGAGCGAAGAGAGGAGAGGAGAGGACCACTGCCCTCCCGGCCAAGCGTGTCAGTCTCCAGCTGCGGGCTGTAACTCCGCCTTTAGCCGGGCTGGGCACTGGAAGCCGGCTGGCGCCCGACAGCCAATGGCCGAGCGGCCCCAGGGGCGGCTCCCGGCCAGCAGTGAAGTGAGGCTGCTCGGGCATCTGAGGCTCAGCTGCCCCTCGTCCCTCAGGCTGGCTCTGTCAGTGCAGCGGTGCTGCTGAGCCCACCCACCCGCACATCGCCTCCAGTCCTCCCTCGCCCTCTCCGCCCACCAGGATGGAGCTGGAAGCCTTGCTGGAGCAGTCAGTGCAGGCGCACATCTTCAAGATCATCGTCATTGGGGACTCCAACATGGGCAAGATCTGCCTGACGGTCTGCTTCTGCAGCAGCACCTTCCCCGCCAGCACTGAGGCCACCATCGGCGTGGATTTCAGGGAGAAGGTGGTGGAGATCGCCGGGGAGCACATCAAGCATGTCCCGCTGAATGGCCAGCCCAGAAGGCATGCCGGCACTTTAAAGTGCATGCCGCCTCAGCCCGCCATAGAGCGAAACATGTCCTGATTTGTGGTTGGGAGGCACGCTGACACTTTAAAGTGCATGCCGCCACCCCAGCCATACAGCGGGGCGGCGGCATGCACTTTAAAGTGCCAGTGTGCCTCCCGGCCACAAACCAGGACATGTTTCATTCTATGGCGGGCCGAGGCAGCATGGCTTTAAAAAATAAAAAATAAAAATAAATGTGCCAGCCCGCGTGCCAGCAGAGGTGGGTAACACACACACACACACACACACACACACACACACTAAAAACAAATTACAATTACTTACATAACAAATAGTTTTGAATTCCTCCCCTCTGCCCCCTCCCTCTGACCCACATACCTTCCAGCTGCGTCAAAAATGCAAGATTTGGTCTAGCCAGGGCCAGGCAGGCTAGGATAGTTGCTGCTAGAGTCACCACGTGAATGACTCTGCTTAACTGTTTAAAAAAAGCCTCTAAAGAAAGTGCCCTCTGCAGGAGGAGGCAAGAGAATCATGCGCCTCATTTGCATAAGGAATTTTTCTCTTTTAACCCTTGCTTAACTCTTAAAAGGTGAAAATTCCTTATGCAAAGGAGGCCCATAGTTCTCTCGCCTCCCCCTACAGTTAGCACTAAGCAGACTCAGAGTCACTGTGATTTGGAGTCTGGCAGCAACTACCTTGGCCTTTTTAATTATTTTAAAAATTCTTTTCTTTTCCTCATGAGACTGGTGAGGCCACGTCTCCACTGCCTCCCCTGACTGCACGTCCCTGTTTTCTCATCATTCCTGTCACTCATCTCCTCCCACTTATGACAGCAGGACTGTAACTTTCTTGCTTGCATCCTTATGATTTGTACTGATATTGATTGTTTCCTGATTGCTTATTTGTACTCTATGACTATCATTAAGTGCTCTACCTTATGATTCTTGACAAATGTATCTTGTCTTTTTGTGTACACTGAGAGCATCTGCACCAAAGACAAATTCCTTGTGTGTCCAATCACACTTGGCCAATAAAGAATTATGTTCTGTTCTATTCTATTCTATTCTATTCCAGGCCCTTCATTATGTTCTTCCTTTACTCTGGATGTGATATATTTATTTTTTTTATTTTTTTTATCCTGCCTTTATTATTTCTGTATAAATGTCAGGTACAAGCAACCATAGTCACTCATTGATTGTGAAAGTAGCCACCTATGTTACAAGAATCTCATCAGGCTGCTTACCTTCCCCTGAGAACAATAGCACTTAGATTTCTATCCTCTCTAAGTGGTTTTACAGAGTCAGCATTTTGCCCCCAATAATCCTGGTTCTCATTTTACCCACCTCAGAAGGATGGAAGGTTGAGTCAACCTTGCGCCTGGTGGGATTTGAACTGCTAAATTGCAGGCAGCTGGCACTCAGCAGAAGTAGCCTGCACTACTGCACTCTGACCAACTGCGCCACCGAGGCTCACATGGATGAAAGGGAAAGTCAAGCTTATGTCTTGTGGCTGTGCAAGGACTCACAGCTAGGCCTTTGCTTGAGGGATGTTTTGAACATCTGAGTCGCCAAGATGGTTGCTGTGGGTGCTGATGAGTCACGGAAAGCTCCTGCCAGCTGTGGCTTCTTGTGGCAACCGGTTTTGGGAAGCCTGCAGATCAAAGGATGAGGCAGCCTTTCTGCCATTCATCTGTTTGTCTCTGTACAAGCAGATAATCAAGCCAGAGCTAACAAGATCAGCCTATGCATGGTCAATTCCTCCTGAACGCTGTGAAATTGCATGAAAGATTGGATCAAAGTCACAATTTCACAAGGGCTCCTAATGATTTGGCGGCTTGCTGGAACAGGGTTTTAATTTTATGTTGATTATTCCAAGACCGGCAGAGGCAAGATCCCCAGGGCTGCTGTGAGGGCTTCCTTCCACTCACACCAAGAAGACTCTCAAAACAAGGGGAAAGAGAGCCCAGGCTTGGGGTCTCCAGACTTAGCAGGAGAGAATGGGTTTAATTAAAAACCCCAGAGAAAAGAATGTAAAATAGACTGCCAGCATCTTTTCTGCCCCTCAGACACAGCCAGGCTCCCTCTGCCTGGAAGAGGGGATATCCATGGGGGTAGGCTACTGGGGAGGGGTTGTGGGGAAGGCTGTCCCCAGCAGAAAGGCATTTGGTTTGCAGCTCTGCAGCTGCAGACTTCCAGGGCTGCTGGGGGTGGCCTGGGGAAGAGTCAGATGGGTGATGCTCACCCCACTTCTCTTAGTCAGCCACTGTCTGGCTGGGTTCTTATAGAAGAACTATGCCATACCTTAATAGGTGGCAGCAGGCGTTTCCTTCCCCCAGTGCCCTTCCTGCTCTCTCCCTGCCACCTGGATTGCCTCAGAATAATCTCTCTTAAGAAAAAAAAAAAGTCCTTTATCCACAGAGGCCCCAGTGCCAGCTCAAGCATGCGCAGAAGAGGGGAAAGAGGCTGCTGAGAGTGACGGTGTTGGGTGCTGTTATAGCCCATCATTGGGACGACAGCTCCATTCACAAAGGACATAAACATATACGCCAACCTGTCTCCCCGATTCTATTTTCCACTGAAAATCATTTTCCCTTGAATGCTTTCATAATTGCTCTTTCAGACAGTCACTACTTTTCTGGTCTGTCAAAGACAAGATGTTTCAAGCCGAGGGCATATTAGCCGTCTGTACTTATTGGATCCTGCCAACAAGATACCTGGACTTTTGCTAGGCAGAACTCGTCAGATACTGGGGGGGGGGGGGGATTGCTAGCTGGGCTCGCTGATACTGGCCAGCCTGGATTCTGCACTAAAACTGTGCCAAGAAATCCATTACCAAATGCAGAAAGCAGCACCAAGGGAAGACCCGGAGGGCCACCATGTCCAGTTAGCCCAAGGGATGGAGGGCAAAAAAGGATATGTTCCTTTAAAAAAATCATTAAATGTGCAGGGATTAAAGTTGAATGGTTCAAATCTGTGCATGGAAAAAGCTGAAAATCAAATTAAACACCACCACCCAAAACTCCCCAGCAAGATGCTGTTGTGGGTGTATCTCACTATATGCCTTCTCAGAGTCTTCTTCTTCATCTCCTGCCCCACTGATGATCTCTTTGTTGGTGAGACATCATTGCATACTCTAGAGCTAAAATAGAATTATTGTAGCACAGGTGGTGCCCACCTGAGTTCAAGGGTGAGGTGATCCTCCAGAGCCATCCCAGAACAAGAAAAGCCATTGTTTGTGTGGACATCCATGGGAAGGTTGGGGCAGATGTGGGACAGAAGCCCTCCAGAGGACGATCAGAGAGAAAACCAACAGATCTGTTTGTGAAGCTGCAGGGAATCATTGCAACCACTTTTGTGATCCATATGGTTCTTACAATGTTATTTCTTTCCCTATGTATTCATATGTAAATATTTTTATATTCAAGAAGAAAATTACTTTTAAGTAAACCCAAAGTGATTTTTTTACTTCTTGGTGTCTTTGACAGAGTAGCTAATCTTGCATTGGTTTCAGAAGTTGATATGGTAAAAGCAAAGCCATAAGCAGATTCTTCCCTTCTTGCTCCCCCCACTGAAGAGGGTTTCTTCTTGCCCTACGAGGCTGTAACATCAGTTCAGGAAGTGAGTCTGTGGTGTGGCTGGGACTGGAATCTTTCACCTCCACTCATGTGTTTTAGGCTGCTGTAGTGCGGCGGTCTGTGGGCCTTTTTCTTGGCTGACCCACACTGCACAGATGTGTCCCTTGCCCTGTGCCCCAGGGTGGAATGTTAGCATCTTTCTCTTGTAGCTTGCCTGTCTCTGGAGCATCGTATCCCAGTGGGTCCTGACCAGTGTAACTCACTTACCAGCCTGCTGCTTCTCCTAACTAGTGACTTGGATGAGGTTTTGTTAGTGAGCCAATCAGTTGTGCAGTGCAGGCCAAAGTCTCTGGCAGCAATTCTCCCCTCTGTTCCTCATCTTGCTATCTCCCTCCTATAAGGGAACATCTATGGAGATTCTCAGTTCTCCTGCTCAAAAGTGCTTTCTCAAAAGGCAACTGGACTTTCTTCTTTTCCTTGAAAATGTCTCCCTTCTCATCAATTTTGGCAGGATGGTGGGGGCTATGAGGGGAATTTGTTCTGGCAGGATGGGGAAATGGAAGCATATTTCTTTGCATGTGGTCATTTGCACTCTCTCTGAGAGTTGTTGAGGCCACCTGGGCTTTCCTCTCCGAGGTCACCTGAATCAGAGTGCAAATGGGTGTGGAACAAAATCCACATTCTGGGCAGATGACTGGTGCAGATTAACAGAGTTGAAAAGGCCATCTAGTCCAACCCCCTGCCCAAGCAGGAGACCCTACACCATTTCTGACAGATGGCAGTTCAGTCTCTTCTTGAAAGCCTCCAGGGATGAAGTTCCTACAACTTCCAAAGGCAACTTCCATTGGTTGATTGTTCTCACTGTCAGAAAAGTTCTCCTTATTTCCAGATTGAATCTCTCCTTATTCAGTTTCTATCCATTATTCCTTGTCTGGCCTTCAGGTGCCTTGGAAAATAGCTTGATCCCCTCCTCTCTGAGGCAGCCCCTTAAATATTGGAACACTGAAAGAGGGGTAAAAGAGGCCATTGTTAAAATGGAGCAGCCCCCTCTAAACAGAGGGGCAGGAATACGACACCACCTAACATAGTCGTTTCAGAAGTCCCAAAAAGATTCCAGTTATTTGCACTCTGATTCAGGTGACCCTGAGGGCATAGATAAACTCCCAAGTGGCCGCAAGAGCTCTCAGAGAGATTACTAATGAGCAGATGACTGCAAAGCCTCACCAGGTGGCTTAGTGGCTCAGTGGCTAAGTCCTTTCCAAACTCTGTTACGTGCAAAGAAATATGATCCTTCCATTTCCCTGTTGGAAGGAATGTCTATCTGGGTTCAGTTCCAGATGGGGAGAAAGACACTGGAAACATGGAAACTGTTTGCAAAGGTGGTTTAATGGTGGACAGGACCACATGGTTTGAGGTCCTGAGCAATTGAGCACATGGGTGTGTGTGAGAGAGAGATTTATACCTTCTCTTGGACCCTGCCTTGGAATTTCCTGTTCTTGTGTAAGGGCAGGTAATCTGATTGGTTGTCAGTTTCCCATGGAACCATGCAGGGGTAATTTTGTAGATTGTCTTGAGTCCCAGGCTTGGTTGAATCTCGCTGGGTGATGATGTAATAAAGAGGCTTGTGTTCTGAAAGGGTGTTGGGCAATTCCTATTATGGCTTAATGGCTTTGTCCTGGTTTGGATTGTGAGTGAGGGCTAATCCTATCATGTCCTGAGGGTGAAGCTCTTTTGTCTTGTAGATATGCTGGCCCAGTCTTTCTGGGGCTATTAACAAAGGTTGGGGCTGCTTTCCAAGAGCATGTTTCTCCTTTTCTCATCCAGGGAGGTATAATATTCTGCTTTTTTAGTATTTCCTAGAATATTTCATTCTTCTAGGAGAATAGTAGGTGCTAGCTTTCTACACACACCCCTCAATCATCCTGCCAGAACCGATGAAGCTTCCTGGATGAAAAGTGTAACATCTTTGAAGAAGAGCAAAGAAAATCCAATTGCCTTTTAAGAAAGCCCTTTGAGAGTCCTACAAGGGAAATATTTTAAAGGTACACACAATCCTTGAGGGTATCCTAGCAGAATTTGGCAGGGTTAACATACTTTCTATTTTGTACTTGGGCTCCTGAGGTAATGACGAGGCTCAGTGCTCACACAACAGCTTTATTAGAACAGTATCTAGACAGGAACACGAACAAACGCTCTGACAACCCTTTTATACCCCTTTAGTGTCAATGTGAAATCCTAAAAATTCCACGGATACTCCAAAATGACATTTAGATTTTTAAGTTTTAAGCCTTTCTCCCTGAATCTTTGTAAAATGATTCTTAGTTTCTGAATTAATTCTTGTGTGGTGTTAGCAGCTATAAGTATGTCGTCAAAATAAGTTAAAACCACGGGAATTCCTTGTAATATTCTTTCCATTATACTCTGGAATATTCCAGGTGAGACACAGACTCCAAATTGTAGCCTACGACAGCGGAACGCCCCAAGATATGTCACTATCGTTGCGTATCCGCTGTTTCGTCATCTACTTTCAATTGCTGATAAGCTTGAGCTAGGTCAAGCTTAGCAAAAAAATTCCTTTACCCAAAGAGTGCAGCAGATGCTGCACCACTGGAACTGGTTGAGCTTGTAAGGCCTTATTGATTGTTGCCTTATAGTCGGCACTTAATCTAATTGAGCCATCTGACTTCATTGGTAATACTATAGGTGTTCCCCCCTCTGGAATAATCAACAGGCTCTAATATACCTTGCTTTAATAGCTTGTCTATTTCTGCATCTACTTCTAGTCTTAAGCCTGATTGGTGTTATGCTAGGATCTAAATTAAAAGATATAGGAGATCCCTTAAATGTCCCTAAACCCCCACTGAATACCTCAGAGAACTCTTTGGTGAGTTCCTCAAATTCACTTGCAACATTTGTAGCATGAATTCCTGTTATTTCTAAGCCTAAAGCTTCAAACCAGTCTAGTCCTAATAAAGTAGCTAAAAAGTTGGTTACTAGTATCAACGGAAGGTTCCCTTTAAACTGGCCATGTTCAACAAAACATTTTCCACTTCCTTTAAGAGGAATTGGATTGTTTTGGTAATCTTTTAGGATGCAATTGCACTTTTCCAGTTGCTTTTCTGGAAACCTCGGCACCAGCTGTTTGAGGGTGTCCCAAGCTATGATTGATTTTGAAGATCCGGTGTCGATCTCCATCTCACAAGGCGCCCCTTCGATGTAGACAGTGATGCATTTCTTCTTACGTTTGCCTATAGTCGCCGACGCTGTGTTGATCGCCTCTTCTTCTTCAGCATCTGGATCCACAGCATGACAATTATCAGTCCCTCTGAATGGCCTTTGACCGGCAGGTCGACTGCTTGTTGATTGAACGGTCTGGTTGCGGTGTTGGCAAAGGGTTGGGTAGCCCTACATACATATGAAAGGTGTCCCATTTTTCCATAATAGCAGCAAACGGCTGTCTTGAACTTGCAAGTTGAGCGCAAGTGATTGCCCCCACAGCGTAGGCAGCTGGCTTGAGGTAATTCACTGTTAAGTCTTTTCTTACTGGCTGCACTTAAACGGCTCCCCTCTTCTGGCAGCCATACATCCTCATTCAATTCCTCTGCTTGGTGGTTTACCATAGCAGAGGAAACTGGCGAGCGGTGGAGGGCTTGGTATCTTTTTATTTCAACCGCTGATCTATCGGACTGTTCGGCTGCTCTGGCTTCGTCCATTGCTATGGATAGATTTAAATCAGAGCGAGCCAGCAATCTCCAGTGTAAAAGAGGGTCTTTCACTCTGCAAATTAGCTGCTCTAACAGCACGTCATCCAGATCAGGGAATTCGCAATGAATGGCGGTATTTCTTAAAGCAGCTAAGTATTGGCTCACAGTCTCATTTTCGTCTTGAATACACTGCCTGAACACATATCGTCTTGCGAAACGGGACGGTTTTGGGGCGTAATGACCCTTCAGTTTGGCTATGAGAGTGTCCCAAGGTACGTTAAAGACTTGGGCTGGCGTGACTAGAGCTTGGGCAGTTGCAAACATCTCGGTCCCTCAAGAATTAAGAAAATACCCTCTACGCCTTTCGTCTGAAATGTCCTTGAAATCATTAGCAAAAAGGAAGCATTCAAACTGTTCAATAAACAACTCCCAAGATTCTCTTTTCTGGCATGTAAGCAGCGAACGGGGTAGTAACCACCATAGTTTACGAATTTCAGTTCGTTTTAAGGACAAATAATTATTCTACTCTGGTATTTGAGTGGGTTTTTTCCTCAAAATCCCACCTTCATCGCCAAGTATTTGTACTCGGGCTCCTGAGGTAATGATGAGGCTCAGTGCTAATACAACAGCTTTATTAGAACAGTAACTAGACAGGAACACGAACAAACACTCTGACAGCCCTTTTATACCCTGAGCTGTCAACGGACCAATCAAACAACATCTTGCCTGATTGACAAGAGAGGGCGGGACACGCAGATACGTGACACTTTCACCCTCCCTGCTGTTTTGCACCCATCCTGCTGCCTCAAACTGAAGTGGTTTTAGGTACTTTAAAGTTTCCCCACTATGACTTATTGACAAATGTTTCAATCTCAAATCAGTTTTAATAAAATTGGGTTGCCATGAAATCTCCAACGACAGGCTTGATCTCCAACGATATGCTCTCTTCAAACTCTGAATCTCTTTTTCAAACTGTATCAGGCTCAACTGACAGCAATTTCTTTCTTATTAGCGATGTATTTCGGATACTATTCCCACATAGAAACATGATAATTGCGTCTTAAATCTTAAACGTGGGAGACCAAATATCATTTTCTAGAAAATATCCCCACTGTTCCTTCAGATTCTCCGATGCAATTGGTAGATGTATAAATAGGGGCAACACAATAACAAGTTAATTAGAGGTAAGAGCTGCACATTTAAAGGAGCTGGAAACATGTGTTAAATGTCATCACATCTTAAAGTCAGAGAAAGATTATTGGAATGTCCAGCACGCAAAGAACTAGCAGCTGGAAATTAACAACTTTGCATTTATTCCTGTAGTAAGCTACATGTTCACACAGAATCTTTGTTAGATCTCACTGGTAATCTGATAATTGTGAATAATTGTAGTTTCAAAATTATGGAAAATGTTACAGAGGAGCCCCCATCCCACTCCACTTCCCCTGCTTGCAACACCCCTTGCTATGATGCCAAATTTACACCCCAGCATGAAGTTTGCCATCACATTTGCCCATGGCATCCGGAGGCTCTGAGCAGGACCTTTCTTTAAAAATTGATGGTTCCTTGTCTGGAAAGCCTGCTATCTTCAGGCTGAGTTCACTGCATCATTAGGCTTTCCACCAAGGTATCTGCAGAGGCCATGGGGGAGTGGTTAACATTAGTGGGATTTAACTGGTGAAAAAACTATGCATGGTAAACCGCTTGCAAAGACAAGCCATATAATGCTGTTTAATTGGGGGGGCACGTGGCCTTTGGGCTATCGTGGCTCATTAGCAGCCACCACAGCTGTGCCTTGTGTGATCATCTCTGCCGTGGGATCCACAGCAAGGACACTGCAAGAGACCCCTGGGACGACTGCCCGGGGAGTGCTCAGATGGAATCTTCTAGCTGCAGAAGCGAGGGTGTGGGGATCTCTCAGGGCCCTGGGAGAGGAGAAGCCACAATTAGCACCAGTGGTAGGGTTCAAAAAATTGTACTGTGGGCATGGCTTGGGACTCGGGAGGCAGAGAATAGATGGGGGCAGCTCCAGTCAGAGGGGGTATTTACCGGTTTTCCGAACTACTCAAAATTTCTGCTACCGGTTCTCCAGAACTGGTCAGAACCTGCTGAATACCACCTCTGATTGGCATCCTTCTCCTTCCCTCCCGCCTGGTAGAGACAAAGAGGCACTTCAATTCTGCAACAGAAATGCTGGTTTTAGAAGGTAATTTGCATAAACAGACAGCTTGGCTACGAAGAATTCCAGCAGTCTCTGGTATTTACATATAGAATATAACCCACTCAAAATACAATTAAAGGCCCTGCCAGCAGGGAGGGTGCCAAGAAGCAGCAGCAGCTTTGATTTTCCTATCAAACCAAGGAGGTCCAGTTGATTTGCCATCTGATGCCGTTGGCATGAGAGACCTTCTGGGTAAGAGGTGAGGCTTGGTAGGTTTCTGAAAATGACTTTTCAGCAGCCTTGCGGGATCTTCCCCGTCTCTCTGTCTAAAATTATCCTATATGCGCCATTTGAGGTATTTTGTTTTCAGCGAGGTGTGATTGGTTGTAGCCACTGCATGTAAATGACCCCCAAATAGACAGGAGTAATAAATAATTTTTTTTTTTTTTTTTTTTTTTGGCATTTATTGGCCGCCCTTTTCCCTGAGGGGACTCAGGGCGGCTTACAATTCGTGGGAGGGAGTGCAAGACAAAACATAAAATATGTGAATAAAATAAAATAAAACAGTAAAACACAACATTCATTCAGCATTCGGGCGGGGCGGATTAGGATCTTATCCCCAGGCCTGACGGGATAGCCAGATCTTGAGGGCTGTGCGGAAGGTCTGGACGGTGGTGAGGGTACGAATCTCCATGGGGAGATCGTTCCAAAGGGTCGGAGCTGCTACTGAGAAGGCTCTCCTCCGCGTATTCGCCAGTCGGCCCTGACTGGTGGATGGAATTCGGAGGAGGCCCAATCTGTGCGATCTGATGGGACGGAGGGAGGTAATCGGCAGAAGGCGGTCTCTCAAGTATTCAGATCCACTACCATGGAGGGCTTTATGGGTGGTAAGTAGCACCTTGAAGCGCACCCGGAGATCAACAGGTAGCCAGCGCAGCTCGCGGAGGATAGGTGTTATGTGGGCGAACCGCGGTGCGCCCACAATCACTCGCGCGGCCGCATTCTGGACTAGCTGAAGTCGCCGGATGCTCTTCAAGGGCAGCCCCATGTAGAGCACATTACAGTATTCCAGCCTAGAGATCACAAGGGCTCGAGTGACTGTTGTGAGGGCCTCCCGATTCAGGTAGGGCCGCAACTGGCGCACCAGGCGAACCTGGGCAAATGCCCCCCTGGTCACAGCTGACAAATGATGGTCGAAAGTCAGCTGTGGGTCCAGGAGGACTCCCAAGTTGCGAACCCTGTCTGAGGGGTGTAAAATTTGACCCCCCAGCCTGAGTGATGGAACATTGGCCAAATTATTGGGAGGGAAACACAACAGCCACTCGGTCTTGTCTGGGTTGAGTACCAGTTTGTTAGCTCTCATCCAGTTCTTAACGGCCTCAAGACCCCGGTTCATCACGTCCACCGCTTCATTGAGTTGGCACGGGGCGGACAGATACAACTGTGTGTCTTCCGCGTATTGATGGTATTTTATCCCGTGCCTCCGAATGATCTCGCCCAGCGGTTTCATGTATATGTTAAATAGTAGGGGGGATAAGACCGAACCCTGCGGCACCCCATAAGTTAGGGGCCTCGGGGACGATCTCTGCCCCCCTACCAACACCGACTGCGACCTGTCCGAGAGGTAGGAGGAGAACCACCGTAAAACAGTGCCTCCCACTCCCACCTCCCACAGTCGTCGCAGAAGGATACCATGGTCGATGGTATCGAAAGCCGCTGAGAGGTCAAGGAGAACCAGGATGGACGCATGGCCTCCATCCCTGGCTCTCCAGAGATCATCGGTCAATGCGACCAAAGCGGTTTCTGTGCTGTAACCAGGTCTGAAGCCGGACTGGAAGGGGTCAAGGTAACTAGCTTCCTCCAAGGACCGTTGAAGCTGGAAGGCCACCACCTTCTCAACAACCTTCCCAACAAAGGGGAGGTTGGAGACTGGACGGTAGTTGTTAAGAACGGCTGGATCCAAGGATGGATTAAAGGATTAAATGCTCATGGAAATCCCTCTCTCTCACACACAAAGTAAATATGTGCCAGGGACGTGCAGTCACTAGAGGCAGGAGAATCAGGGCCTCACCAGTCTCCGCAGGAAAAGGAAAGAATTTTAAAGAATTTTTTAAAAATAATTAAAGCCAAGGTAGTGGCTACTAAGCTACCAGTTGCTTAGTGTTAACTATAGGAGGAGGCGAGAGAACTATGGGCCTCCTTTGCATAAGGAATTTTTCGCCTTTTAAAAGTTAAGCAAGGGTTAAAAAGCGAAAAATTTCATATGCATAGGAGGCACTGATTCTCCCGCCTCCTGATCTGGGAGTAGCAAATCATGCCTTGTTGCAGTTGAGCACGCTTACGTTGGGTGGGTTATTTCGGAGGGCACGCTTCAGAGGAGAGAGGAGTGGGGGAGAAGGAGGAGGCTCGCTCTTCACCCCTCCCCAACCTTCCCAGGGTCCAGATTCCCTTCGCTGCAAGCCTTGCCGTCTCTTGCATCCCAAAGGTGGATGGGTATGGGAGCTTTGGTGGCCCCAATTCTTCTCTGGGGGGGGGGGTGTCTCCTGGGGCTGCTGGCTAGATAGAATCCCGAGGAGCGACCCCTTCCCTCCTAGTCCCCCTCCCCTGGAGAGTGTCCGGGTTTGGAAAGGCCAAACTAAGAAGTGGTTTTTCGGGATTCTCAACTCTCTTCTACCCTAAAGGAGGCAAGATCAGGGCCTTCCTGCAAAAAAAAGAGAGATAAAAAGACCCCCATCTTTAACCAAAAGCAAAGCACGGCTTCAGGATCGCATTTCGCTTCTGCTTTCGGCCAGAGGAGGATCCAAAGCAACCCACCCTGCCCAGAAGTGCCCCCTTCCCCATCCGCTTCTCCATGGTTTGTACTCAATGGAATGGTTGAGTCTGGCTGCATGCCGCCGCCACCCCTCTTTCTGATTCTATTGGCCACCCTACCCTTGCTAATTTTTTGACAGAAGCCAGGAATGCCACCTGGCAGGCAGATGCAAGAAAGGATGGTTTGGAAGGAAGGGTGGTGTATGTCTGGGGGGGGGGGGGGGGGCAGAAAGGATGGTTTGCAAGGAAACCATGTGTGTTGTGTGTGAATTTCCAAGGTCTGCGCTGAGGGCGAATCTTAGTGGCTCCCTTCTTCTCAGACCCGCTGAGCACAAAGCCAGCCGCCCCGCATTGCAGCCCTGAGTTTGTCTGAGACGGTTAGTTTATAGCTTCCCCAAAAAGTCTGTCAAATTCAGGAAACTGCGGTTAAACCCGGAGTGGCCACACGCATCCCAGAGTTCTGTGAAAAAGCTGGAGTTAAAACTTCAAGACCGACTCGCTTATCCGCTGCGTCATTCTGGAGCGAAAGTGTGCGGGTTGAACCAGATTCAGTGCGTTTTCACCCACTGTGTTGGGCTTCCCTAGAGACAACCCCCCCCACACACACACTTCTCCATCCCATCCCCCCCAACCATGCAGCTCACTTCATTTGCTTAAAATTGTTTTGAGGCTGCAGAGCAGAGTTTGATCTGCTGGATTCAGTGACGTGCGGTGAGCTTCATGGCCGGTGAGGTTCCCATCTATGACGGACGGTGCTGGGACTTTAAAGTCCTGCCGCTGGGGCCCTGCTGCCACTTTAGAGCCCTGCCGCCACATCCCGGCGCCGTCCACCATAGAGTGGGTCCCGGTCCCGGTCCCGCACTATGGCGGATGCGGCACCAGGGCTTCGGCGGGGCTTTTGCGCTTGCCTCACCACACGTCACTGATATGTGCATATGACACATTTGTACATTTCTGTACATATATCTATCAGAAGCCACACTACAGCAACAGGGCAGAATGCAAAAATAAATATACCTTAGTTAATTAATTGCATTAATTACAAAGCAGTACTTAATATAAAATAAAATTAATTGCCTGTAAAATAAGGTAACCAGTTTACAAAACTGAGGATCCCTTTTGCATAAGTCAGCAATTCTCTCCTAAACACATCAATCACTCACACACAGAAACACTCAGGCACAAGACAGGACAGGATGAGGTTAGTTGACGATTTAGTGTCCTGGGAAAGAAGAAAAGAGAAAAAATCCCAAGGAGATGAAGTGATCCCAACATTTCCTCCTTCTCCAAGAAATCACATAAACTGGGCGCAAAGGCTGTGTGTGAGAGAGAGAAACATAGTACAACACCTTCATCTCTGAAAGCTTAAGGGAAGGTGGGCTGTAGCTATCATTCTGGCAAAGCATCTGAGACCTGTTGATGTTTAACAGACAGATTAACAGAGGTGGAAGGGACCTTATAGGTCATCTAGTCTAACCCCCTGCTCAAGCAGGAGATCCTACACCATTTCTGACAGATGGCAGTCCAGTCTCTTCTTGAAATCCTCCAGTGATAAAGCTCCAAAGGCAACTTCTGTTCCACTGATTGATTGTTCTCACTGTCAGAAAATTTCTCTTTATTTCTAGGTTGAGTCTCTCCTTGATTAGTTTCCAACTATTTTTCCTTGTCTAACCTTCAGATGCTTTGGAAAACAGCTTGACCCCCTCCTCTCTGTGGCAGCCCCTCAAATATTGGAAGACTGCTATCCTGTCTCCCCTGGTCCTTCTCTTCACTAGACTAGCCATGCCCAGTTCCTGTAAGCGTTCTTCATATGTTTTAGCCTCTAGTCCCCTCTTCATCTTGGTTGCAGTATTCTAGGCGTGGTCTTACTAAGGCTTTATAGAATGGTATTATACATGGTATTATAATTTATAGAGTGCTGTTTATAAGGCTGTATAGAGTGGTATTAGTATCTCCCTTGATCTTAATTGTATCCTTCTGTTAGTGCAATTTAGGATTGCATTGGCTTTTTTGGCTGCCGCTGCACACTGCTAGCTTATATTTAGCTGGTTCTCCACTAAGATTCCAAGATCCCTCTCACAGTCACTGCTATTCAGCCTGGTCTCACCCAGTTTGTATGTGTACTTTTGGTTCTTCTTACCTAAGTGTAGGACTTTACTTTTCTCTACACTGAATTTTATTTTGTTAGATAGGGCCCAGTGTTCAATTATTTTTTTTTAGGTATTTTATTAAGATTTATAGGCCGCCCTTTTCCCTGAGGGGACTCAGGGCGGCTTACAACCATTAGGGAGGGGGTACAATACAAAATAAACAATATATAAACAAAATAAGTAGTAAAAACACAACATGCATTCTACATTCAACACTCGGGTGGGGCAAATTAAGGACTTATCCCCAGGCCTGTTGGGAGAGCCAGGTCTTGAGGGCTGCGTGGAAGGCCTGGACGGTGGTGAGGGTGCGTATCTCAACGGGGAGATCGTTCCACAGGGTCGGAGCTGCAACAGAAAAGGCTCTCCTCCGTGTAGTCGCCAGTCGACATTGACTGGCGGATGGAATTCAGAGGAGGCCCAGTCTGTGCGATCTTATCGGTCGGAGGGAGGTAATCGGCAGAAGGCGGTCTCTCAAGTACTCAGATCCACTACCATGAAGGGCTTTAAAGGTGGTCAACAGCACCCTGAAGCGCACCCGGAGATCAACAGGTAGCCAGTGCAGCTCGCGGAGGATGGGTGTTATGTGGGCGAACCGCGGTGCGCCCACTATCACTCGTGCGGCCGCATTCTGAACTAACTGCAGTCGCCGGATGCACTTCAGGGGCAGCCCCATGTAGAGCACATTGCAGTATTCCAGCCTAGAGATCACAAGGGCTCGAGTGACTGTTGTGAGAGCCTCCCGATTCAGGTAGGGTCGTAACTGGCGGACCAGGCGGACCTGGGCAAATGCCCCCCTGGTCACAGCCGACAGTGCCCCTCACGAAGGGAGGCGGTTACGACCGCCTGGATCCAGCCACGTGTCACCTCACTGCTGTTGGCAACCAGCCAGGAGGGACACGGGTCCAGAATACAGGTGGAGGCACTCACAGCTCGAATGGCCTTGTCCACATCCCCAGAGGCAACATCCTGAAACTCAACCCAGAGATGGTTTGCCAAGTGATCCTCTTGTGTCCCGGCTGGATCTGCTGCGGTGGACTCCAAGTCCGACCGAAACCGAGCAACTTTGTCTGCTAAGAATTGGGCATAATCCTCAGCTCTACCCTGCAAGGGTTCCCCCGTGTCCCTCCTATTTAGGAGGGAACGGGTTATCCTAAACAGGGCGGCTGGGCGGGACTCAGCGGACACAACCAAGGTGGCAATATGAGATCTTTTTGCTGCCCTAAGTGCCCTGATGTAATCCTTGGTGCAGGTTGTTAATAGTGCTCGGTTCGACTCGGACTTATCGGACCTCCACAAGTGCTCTAGGCATCTCCTCCGGCGCTTCTTCTCCCGGAGCTCCTCGGTGAACCAAGGAGGTCTCCGGGATCCGCTGACCCAGAGGGGCCATAGTGGCGCAATCCGGTCAAGAGACTCCGATGCCGCCGAGTACCAGGCAGCAGCCAGAGTCTCCACCGAACTGTGGGCGAGAGTATCAGGAATAACCCCAAGCTCCGTCTGGAACCTCAAGGGGTCCATCAGTCGCCTGGGGCGGAACCACCTGGTCGGTTCCTCCTCCCTACGGTGGGGGTTTGGCCTCCGGAAGTCAAGCCTCAGTAGGCAGTGGTCTGACTACGACAGGGGTATGGTGTCATTTCCCCTCAGACCAAGATCACACATCCACTGCTCCGAGAGAAATACGAGGTCGAGCATGTGACCCGCTGAGTGGGTTGGGCCCCGAATTACCTGGGTCAAGCCCATGGCTGTCATGGAAGCCATGAACTCCTGCGCCCCATCAGAGTGTTCACCGAGCGATGGCAAATTGAAGTCCCCCAGAACCATAAGCCTGGGGAACTCAATTGCCAGCTCGGCTACTGACTCGAGGAGCGAGGGGAGGGCTGCTGCAACGCAGTTGGGAGGCAGGTACGTTAGCAGCAGACCCACTTGACCCTTGAGGTCCAACTTCACCAGCAGAGTCTCACACCCAACAAGCTCCGGAGCAGGGACCCTACGAGGTACTAGAGACTCCCGGATAACAATAGCCACACCGCCACCCCTTCCCTGGGCTCTCGGCTGATGAAGCACCTGAAATCCTTCTGGGCACATCTCTACAAGGGGGACTCCTCCTTCTGTGCCCAGCCAGGTTTCAGTAATACATGCCAGGTCTGCCCTCTCGTCAGAAATTAAGTCCCGGAGCCTTGTGAACAACAGACCTGGCATTTAGCAACAGCAGCCTGAGACCAGGGTCCTGATTACTCACGCCATCTGGCCTTGGAGTGGGACTCATAGGGCCGGAAGGAGGGATCTCTGTAATATAGCGAACCCTCCTTCCCCGGTAATGGCCAGCCCTAAAGTCCCCGCCGTATCTGCCTCTCCCTGTAGTGACCGTTATGCTCCGACCCACTCCCATATCCCTGGTCCCCCCAGCCACCCCGATGACCCCCGCGTTCCCCAGCAGGTCCTCCGAGGCACTCATACTCATTCACTCACCCAAGCAGTCTCCACACGGTAATTAAAACACAAAATACAGCAGATAAGTCAATAAAAGTGGAACCATTCGCTCAATCACATGCGTATCCCATACATATCCCATACAAAGGAAGAAAGAGAAAGAAAAGAAGAAAATTGCGCATTTACTTAAAAGGTGCAAATTCTGGGAAAGTCCAAAAGAAAGTCCCGAGTGGTTGGGGGAGGGGGGGGGCCTTCTTGCGAACTGTAAGTGCCCTCCACTCGTCCAATAGTGATGCTGTCTGCGGCAGCAGGTCCGAGGTGGCATCAGGCAGCGATGGACATGGTAGATGGAGGTGCAGATGGAAGTGCAGGTAAGAGGGCAGATAAAAATACAGTCCAAAAAGTCCGAAAGCCACTCTCAAGAAGGAGTCAAGTCTCACGCAGTAAAAGGCCCTGCAATGGCAGGGGCCCAGTGGGAGAGAGAATGCACTAACAGGAGAGGCCAGGCCGAGGGGAGAGGAAGGGGGGTGCAATAATAGCAGATGGACCTCCCATTCTCTCCCAGTGCTGTCCCAGGCTGACCGCCTTCTCCCTAGGACAAAAAAAGATGGATAGTCCAGTGCAGTTCTAAAAACTCCTCGCAGTCCTCAAAGTCGGGAAGGCGCAGCTGAAAATGCCGAAAAAGCTGAGAGGTGCCACCCAAAGGCATCATACGAGGGCCGCCCAAAACGGCGACCCAGCTGTTTGCTTCTTCGGGCCCCCTGGAGTTCGTTCTCCTACAGGAGCCTCTTCCCTCACTGGCCTGAGAAAAACTGCAGTGGGAACCTGGCTGCTTTGATGTTAGAGTCCAGCTACCCGAGCCGCCGAAAAAGGGAGAGTCGACTCCCTAAGTGGATCGTAAAATTTATTTTCTACTAATTAGCCCGTCACGACTCGACATTTTTATTACTTTATTACTTGGCTCTGCTTCGAAGTCTGTGGGGAAAAAAAAAAAGAGCTTGCAATTTTTAACTGCGACACATCATGGCGTCTCAAAATACCTCTAAGATTTCATTTCAGATTCTTTTTTCCGCATGTAGAGGGCTTTTTGACTCTTATCAAAGGCTGGAAAGAAAATTGGATCATCTGATTTTAAAATATGAAGTAAAAACTGAGATCGTTGAATGTTTAAATGTTCATGAAATACAATGGAAATGTGAGAAATGGTGTCTGGTCTATCTCAGAGGAAGAAAGAGGGGGGGAGCTATAAAGAAGACTCATTTAAAGAGACAGAGTGCAGGAGGAATGGAAAATCCACCCTTGAGAATCAAAGTTAATTTGGAAAATTTTACAAGCCCAGGACAACACTATTATTTCATCACTGACATTCAGAGTCCAAAGGTGCAAAATTATCTTTGTCTGGATTTGCTTATGAAAACATTTGGTAAATTTATCCAACGCGTGGCAATTGGTTTGAGAAGATCTTGCTATTGGAGAGACACTGGCTGACAGATGGACACTGGAGAGATGGACACTGGAGAGATGGACACAGATGGACACTGGAGAGACACTGGCTGACAGATGGAAGAACGTAATTTAAAATTAGCTAAATCTGATTACCTTAATGTGTAATAGATATAGCTGAATAATGACTGATATGGATAGTAATATATATAATTTGGAACTGGCTGATAGATTGAAGAATACAATTGAAAACTAGCTAAACCTAATTGCTTTTTTTTGTAACAGATATAGTTGAATAATAATTGATTTTGATAGTAATGTATATAATGTGGAGTTGATATGATAACTAACAATTGGATATGAGAAAACATCTTTAGATTATACATAAAGAGTATTAACTACAATAATTATCACTATTAAAAAAACTAAATAAAATACATACAATCAAATGTTAATCAATACTGGGAAAATGTTATGATATATGATATAATTAAATATTATGGATGTCCAGCTAAAATAGGACATGAGGATTTGATGATAATAGAGGATTCTACAAATAAGTAAATGAATTGTCAGCATGTGTTATGGATTAATTCTTTAGCATAGCTAAGGATGAAGGACGTTTAAATAACCATAGGTAATTAAAACTGGAGGTATAATGATGTTGATATGGTAAATATCTGAGTTAAGATATTTGAATTAATATGAGCTAATGGAAGAGAAGCACCAAAGCATGTTGTAACCAGTTGATATACTTTTTTTTTCATAATAGATACCTGTGTTTTGTTTTGTTTTCCTGCCTTGTCTCTTGTCGTTTTTGTCTTTTTTTTGTATTATTTTTATTTTTTATTTTTTATTTTAATTTTTATTTGCCCTTTTTTTTATTTTTTCTTTTCCCACCGGTGTGGGCAGGTATTGTTCAAGATTATTACTTTTATTAATATTTCTAAATAATAATTACAGTTAAATGAAAATGGATATATAATAATGCTTGAGTTAATATGAGTTATGTTGGTTGACTGTGGAGGAGATGTACCAAAACTTATCTGTAATTGATTGATACATTTTCTACAGATGTAAAGAAAGATGCTGTACCTGTTTTAAATTAAAATTAAAAAACATTTATTAAAAAAAAAAAAAAAAAAGGGAGAGTCACGGTTCAAAACGGCCACAGCGACTAGAGAAGCAAACATGGAGGGGAGAATAGCCGAGGGAGGGGGGGAAGTCTCTCAGCCAGCAGATGGAGAAAATCGAGACTCTCTCAGGCCAGCCAGGTCGTAAAAGCACCCCCGAACATATTACCCAACATCTCCAGCCAAGTTGGGCTGCAATGCCTTCCAGACGGCACCCGGGCGGCGTCTTCAAATGCTTCTCCAGATCAGCTGGGCCGCGGCGTCTTCCGGGCGGCCCCCAGACAGCGTCGGCGTTTTTCTCAAAAGGCAGCCTTTGAGAGCGATATCTCTCTAGTCCGCTGCCAGCACCAGACCCCCCAAGAGATCACTCGTGCCCTGGTCTCTTTCTTGTTCGATTTCGGGGGGCAGTTTCTCCTTCTTTGGTATTTTTTCCGCAACAATGCCGGAGCGAGAAGCTCCGCAGACATATTCCTTCGCACATGCGCACAAAAGTAGTCTGTCAAAATCTTTCTGGATGTATGTGAATCCACCCATTTCTGGCTCAACTATGCCTGGACGTTTCTTGGTTCCAGAACAACAGAGGCCCTGGCACAAGGCTGGCTATTTGACCAAGTAGAAGCCAGCGCACACTGGGAGCAGATGGTGGCAGATGGTGGCATCTGCCATCTTAGCACAAGAGGCTCTGACGGCCCCTCTCATCTTGAATAGAAAATTGTCCCAGCCTGTGAGAGTGCTGTGGAGATCAATGTGGGGTCTGAGTAGATATCTGGGTTTGTTGCAGGACCTGCTTCCTAGATTGCCAGTATTGTCCCACTGTTTCTTCTTCCTGTGAGAATCTGCGTCAGGTTGGGTTGTGGCCTCTGTGCAGGCAGGTGGGGCCTGTCATCTGTGCCTGAGAAGGAGCAGTCCGGTAGGGATCGTTGCTTATTAATAGGTTTGAGTAGCTTGAGCGATGAGTTGTAGGTGGCAGCCAGTGCTGTTCTGTTTTTATGGTCTGTCTTTTAATAAGTCCTCTCTGGGAATCAATCTGGCTCTATTGATTTGTCTATTGATCTTGTTGGGTGGAGAGTTCAGTGTCCTGAATGCCTAGTTTAATTCCATCACTTGAGCATCCCTGTCAAGAGAGTCAGAAGAAATGTGGTTGGAGGCCTGGATGATGGATTTGGTTGGAGTGTCTGAGTAGAAGCTGATGCAGGTAAGGCTGAGCGGCCATATAACACGAGGTTCATCTATCGGTGTGTAGTTTTCCAATGCTATCAGCTAATTGGGCTGAAACCAAAGTTGACAGAGGAGCAGAATTTGTTGACGTCCTGGTGAAATTTTATGAGAGATTATTACTATGGTGAATTAATAGGGTGCTTTTAATCTGTCTCACATGTAATCTGCACAAGTCCTTGTCTTCGTCCGCTCTGGCTCACCCCGATTTAAATTCTTTATCTGTTGAGCCACTTCATGCAATTCAAAATATGACTTGTGGTTCATGAAAATTTATGCCTGTTAAGAAAACATGTGGGTCATGGAAAATGCTCCCATTCTTGGTTATAAGGAAGGATATAAACTGTAAGAGCTCTCGGATGCCAAAGTTAAGGGGAGACTCTTAGGCAAACCAGGCCAGCCCCCAAAATTGAGGGTAGAAATAGTAGTGACCAGTCAAGAAGGTGAAGCCCTCGTGGATAAAATCCAAATGGCTTCTGGGAGTCAAGACAGCCACCTTTCATTTGGCAGCCCAGCCCATCATCCAACCATAGCCACCTTCTTTGGTTTTCAGTAGTCCTTATGGCTGGCACACAGACTGCCAGATGATTAGGCTGGACTTGGCATTTTTTTCCACTTATCAAGTCCTTCCCATGGACCTGGGATAGCCAGATGTTCTTGTTTGGTGGTGTTAAAGGTATCTATCGCTATATTATTCTCACTTTTCTCTCAATATAAATACATACAGTACTGAGTCAGAACCCAGAACAAGTTCAATGTTTGATTCTTCTTTCTTCTTATTTATTTATTTCTGGGAAAATCTCCTGTATGAACATCAAATCTAGACAGCAGCCTGTGCTTCCTGACACGGCCCGAGTATTAAAGAATACTCCATTCTTAGTATTAAAGAAAAAGCCAGGGAGGTTAAACGATGTATATACAAACATGTCAATGTCTGGTGGCGTATATTGTAAATAACAATTTAGGGCAAGGTAACAATTTCCATGGAATTATTTCCCTGAAACAAGGCTGGGCTAAGCACAGTCAGCACCCAAAAGAGCAGATGTGGGCAAGAATTCAGCTGGTCAACAGGCAGGATAACCAGCCAAGAGACACATCAGCAAAGCCGAGCAAGGATGACATTCTGTGTCAACAAGAATGCTGACTCTGACCATCGTCAAGCAAGAGCGCAACAACAAAGGGCCAATTTTTCACGACAAAAGTCAAGTTTGTCATAACAACCTCTGTCAATCAACAAGTTTCTCATGACATCCAATTTCTCAGGCTACCAGGAAAGCACAACCACCTCGTGTGCAAAAGAAGCAGCAAGATCAACATCACCGGGCAATCAGGGGCAAAGGAGAAGAAAGCTGGCCCTGGGCTTCTCAGCTCCCCCACCTTAACTCCCTGCTTGCAAATAACTACCACTGTCTTCCTTGCTAATACATCTTCGCTGTGCTAAGCGAGGTGTGGGTTGCTCTTGGACTGCTTAACATCCTCTTTTTGATTCTGCCGTGCACTTGCTCACTGTGCCCTGTTTGGAGTTGAAAAAGGAACCAAATTAACCACCATCACATGAAACTTAGAACTGGCTGATATTCCCCAAAATGTACAATTTCCTGGATTTGTGGATTCCCTTATGGGTTCTTTTTAGCAATGAAAAAGTGAAAAGTAACTTTTAGAAAGAAAGAAAAAGTTGGTCTTTCACTCTGGTTAATCCATGGGTGCAAAGTGGAGTGGAAATTGAAAATAGAAACCGTAGGGACTGCTGGAGAACACAGAAGAGGCAGCACCTGGGAAAGCACCTACTCCTTTCCCCACCCCCATCCTGTAGATAGTGCGTATGCTGTGCACCATGGGGCATTGGACGAGAGCATATGGGGCTTCAGAGCTTACAAGGATTTCCTTACAAAGAGATGGGCTACAAGAGAGGAATGCAGCACACCCTTGGTACTAGCTGGGCCTTGTCTTGTTTGCTGCTTTTCAACATTGCTATGCCTGAGATGAATCACAACAGGCCAATTAATGCTGCCTCGTTCTCAGGGGAGCCTGCCAATCTCAGGGAAGTCCGAAGAAGGCAGCCACATTTCTGTTTCAGCAGCAGAAAGAATTCTCAGTTAAGCCTCTCTGCCATAGTCCTCCAACTTACTGGCTGAGCTGCTAACTCGCTGGAGTAACTAGCTAGGATGTGCACTTGACACAGTTAATCAGCTGTGTTAAACCAGCATTAGAGATGGTTAATTCCTCAGCTAAACTCCTAGTCCTATTTTAGATTTAATTTTAATTTTGATTGGTTTTTGAGTGGAAACACTGATTGTGTGAGCCCAGCCTGCATGGTCAGCCTTCTGAGTGAATGCAGCTGGTGGGTGTAGCACCTATTTTGTGCTCTGGCTACAGATTATTTGTCCAGAGCCTCAACTGCTCATGACTTCCTCTCTCTTTGGGGAAAGGATTCCAGTCCTCTGCGGAGCTGCCACCTCTGGGAAGAGGGACTTTGCTCTATGGACCTTGAATTGGGTGTCTCTGCTGTCTCTGGGGATGGCACCAAGGTGCTGCTGAGCAAGAGCCTTTCAGGCAGGGCAAAGGCAGGGGCCGGCACTTGAGTGTGGTCTGGGGGTGTCTCCATGACCACCAAGGGTTGTGCTTCCCCGGTGTCATCAGCTCAACACATGTGGGGAACGCCCAACATTTGGCTTTCACCCTACATTGGTTTAAACTCCCTGGCGTTTATGAGAACTTCAGTACTTTATTCTCCAATAAATGCAGTGGGTTGTTTTCTTCATCCCCTGGGCTGGTTCTGGCAACTTTGGTCTCTCTCTGGGATGAAATGGATCATTTCAATCCACCCAGATGGGTTTCTGGTCTTTACTCAGGAAGCAGCATTGCTGGGGTCACTTTGTGCCAGATGACCAATGAGAGAGTATTGATTCTCTTAGACCTGCGATGGCGAACCTATGGCACGCAGAGCCATTTGTCAGGGCACGCGAGGCATGCAAGCGCTGGCCAGCTGAGTTCAGCATTTTTTTAAAGCCATTCTTTGCCCTCCCCAGGCTCCAGAGGCTTTATAGGAGCTTGGGGAGGGCGAAAAGAGCCCCCCTCCCCCCGAAAGCACTCCGGAGGCTTCAAGAGCTTCCCTGAAGCCTCCAGAACGCAAAAAACCGGCTCTGTGGGCAAACCAGACGTTTGGGAACGGACTTCCGGTTTGCTCATAGGGTCAGTTTAAGCCCACCGGAGGCTTCAGGGAAGCCTCCTGAAGGTCCCTGAAGCCTCCGGAGGGTCTCCGGGGTGGGGAGTGTGCAAGGCTGTTTTCAGAGAAAACAGAAAGTCCTACACTTAGGTAAGAAAAACCAAAAATACATGTATAGAAGAGGTGAAATCTGACTTAACTGTGACAGGGATCGTGGGAGTCCTAGTGAACAATCACTTAAATATGAGCCAGCCGTGTGCTGTAGCTGTCAAAAAAGCAAGCACAGTTCTAGGCTGCATTAACACAGGGATAGAATCAAGGTGAGGTACTAATACCACTCTATAAAGCCTTGGTAAAACCACACCTAGAATTCTGCATCCAGTTTTCGTCACCACACTATAAAAAAGGGCTTGAGACTTTAGAAAAAGTGCAGAAAAGAGTAACCAGGATGATTAGGGATTGGAGGCTAAAACATATGAAGAACAGTTATAGGAACTGGGCATGGCTAGTCCAATTTGACTCAAGCTGCTCTCTCTTTTTTAAAGAATTACTTATTTACTTATTTACTTATTTACTTATTTACTTATTTACTTATTTACTTATTTACTTACTTACTTACTTACTTATTTATTTACTTATTTATTGGAAAGAGGGTGATTGAGTGGATGATCAGTCTGAAAGCATGAGAAGATGGAGACTTTGGAGTAGAGGCAGAGTCCTGTTGCAGTGTGGAAGACAGAGCGTTTATACAGTAGGAACTAGATTAGGGTTATGCCAACCTTACTAGGTGGAGCACACACAGGAAATATGGCCAGAGTTCCCCTCCGGCTGCTCAGGAGGCTACTGCCCTGCTTCACTGCCCCTCCTGGCACAGCAGTCTGCATGTGTCAGTCAAGAGTGGTTAGTGGGCATCATCTTGCAGTGTTAGCCAAGGTGCTTGTTGGTCCTTTGACTCCCATAAATCAGAAAGGAAGCCACCTGGCAGGACTTGGTCCCCTCTGGTGAGATCCATGCCTGGTTGGCTCTTCCCTCCTCAGCAGACCAACCAGAATCCAATTGGCTTAGACAACGGTTGTCCTGTCTTAAATCAGCCCTTTTCTTGAAATCTTTTTAAAATTACTTTTATTTTTTATTTTGTTGAACATTTAAAAGTAATTGAATAACTTAAATCTATAACATATAGAAAAAAGAAAAAAAGGAGGAAATCTGTTAAAAAACAAAAAGTAAAGATAAACAGGTAATGAGTCCCTTCCATATTTGCCATCTATCAATAATATGTAATTAGTTTTTTGATTAGATGATTGCCCATATTAGGATTCAACATAGCATTAGCTAACAACAAAATAAAATAGCTATAAATATATGGAACGGAACAGGAAATGCCTCCGCTTGGCACGTGACTCTGATGTGTTCTGGAAAACAGACTCTCTGTGGAAGAGCCTTGTCTGCCCCCTTGGCAGTTCTGCTGGCCACGTGGATGTTGGTAACCTGCAGAAGGGCGACTGTCTGTTCCTGAGGTCCTCTCAAGGAAGGGTTCCAACTACCTGGCCATATATTGGCCCTTGAGTCAGAGGTGCAGGTGCCCTCTAGGGATGCCCTTCCTCCATTAGTTCGGCCCTTGGTGGAAGTGCCAGTATTTTCTCAGGGAATCCTGTGGCCCATCCCTTGCTCTATTAAAAGCTGTCCTTTGGTTCCATGTCAAACCCATCATTAGGTATTTGTCTGTCTGAAATGGTTTTTTGTCCTTGCCCAACTATTTTGAAGATCTACGACTTGCCATCATATCATTTGGTTAATGCTATCCAGACCTCCCAGTTTAAAGACTTCCTTGGCCAAGAGTAGATCTTCGTTTGACAGGCTGGGCTGTGAAATAACTTAATAGGTTGGTTAATCCACGTAGAGGGCTGGGCCATACCTATCCTGCTGGACACATTTTCTGTAGTCTCCCAGGGTCCATTAAGAGCAACATCCATCAATAGTTAGAGGGTTTAATTATTCAATAGCTACCAGTAAGTACAAGAGAGTAAGTACAAGTAGTTTAGGTAGCGTTTTGTAACTTGCTGCATTCTCACTAAACTTGTTTGGAGGAGGTTGGCTTATGACCCTCCGTCAGTAAAAGCCAGTCCAGGCAAGGGAAGGAAATTTGTTGAGTGAGCTTTTTGTCCAGGTGCCAATTCTGTTTATCAATACCATCACTTTGGACTTGACTTTATCACCATTCAAAGAATTGGAGGCCCAACAATCGATGCTCTGTTGTGTCCTAATCTGGTCAATTGACTAATCAATAGATTAGTCAGGTCACATATTGCAAATACAGGTAGTTCACCACTTATGCCCACAATTGAACCCAGAATTTATGTTGCTAAGTGAGAAATTTGTTTTTTTCTGATTCAAAGGTTTTATTTCTTTTAAAACACAAATATTTCATCATTCGTCAATCATTAAAACATCGAAGTACAATTTTTTTGTATGCCCCTCCCTCCCTCCCCCCCCAACTCCCCTCCTCCTTCCCCCCCCCCGACTTCCCAGAACCCGTACACGGTATGGATTTTTAACAAACACAGTCTAAAATCTATTGAGAAAAAAGAAATAAAGAAATTAATGACATTCTACATTGACCTTAGCGTCTTCTTGCTGAATTAACTTTAAACAATTTAAATCATTTCTGATCTTAAGCATAGGCTAACTGGAATTTCTTGGTCCCGTATTTATTTTGTATATAGTCAATCCATTTTTTCCAGTCTCGTTTATATCTCTCATTTGAGTGATCTTTAAGATATGCCGATATTTTAGCCATCTCGGCTAAGTTTGTGACTTTCAATGTCCATTCTTGAATTGTAGGCAAGTCTTCCTTCTTCCAGTATTGCGCCACCAACAGTCTTGCTGCCGTTATTAGGTGCAGAATCAAGTTAGTCTACCACTGTAAAGTCAGTACATATACTTAGTAAGAATAACTGAGGAGTAAACTTTATCCTTCTTTTAAAGATATTTTGCATAATCCACCATATTTTTATCCAGAATGCCTTAACCTTTTGGCAGGTCCACCATATATGATAGTATGTAGCATCAAGAGAACCACACCTCCAACATTTAGGCTGTACATTCGGATACATAGAAGCCAACTTTTTAGGATCTAAATGCCATCTATAGAACATTTTGTAAAAATTTTCTCTCAGATTTTGAGCTTGTGTAAATTTCACATTTCTTACCCCAGATTCTTTCCCATGTATCCAACATTATTGGTTCTTCAATATTTTGAGCCCATTTTATCATACAATCTTTAACTAATTCTGTTTCTGAATCCATCTGTATTAATACATTATATATCCTCTTTATATGCATTAAGCTTGATCTCTTATTTGTTAAACAAATTATCCTCAACTTGGATAAAACCAATTTTTTGATCTATTTTCCACCTAGCCTGTAATTGCCCATACTGGAACCATGTTTGAACTACCTTCTCCTCTTTTAATACCTCTAAAGATTTTAATTGTAATACCCCCCTTTCCGAGGTAAGAAGCTGTCTGTAAGTAATTCTGTCCTGTTTTTGTGCTATATTCATATTTTCAATTGCGTGTCTAGGAATTGCCCACATGGGTATCTTGTCATTTAATTTATATTGGTATTTTTTCCAGACCCGCAGTAAAGCATTTCTTAAAATATGACTTTTGAAATTCTTATCCAATTTTTTTGTTGAATAACAGGTGTCAAGGCCCACTCCACTCCATAATTAGGAAAGAAGACTAAGAGACTCCATGGGTTGGAAATCCAAAGTACTTTTACTAATTATAAATGGTAAGCGAGCAGTAGTGAAGCAAGATCTGAATATATGGCGCGAAAGCAATTGATATATAGGCAAAACCCGTTCCCCCCCTTAGGATCAAAGCTCCAGTCCAATCATAAGTCCTTCAAATGTCAGGTGTGAGATAACTTCAAAAAGACAGGCCGAAGATGGAATGTGTAGGCCGTTGATACAGGCGGGAAACACGTACGCATGCGTAATCCCACCGACTGGTACATCCGAGAACATTCCTCCAGCACATCAATTAAATCCCTCCCACATACACGCCCCCCCCTCCCCGTTTCATGGCAGCTGAAGCAACAGCAAAGCAGAAGCTGACATCCGGCCGTCCCCCGGAAAAAGGCTGTCAGGCCTGGAAGAAAACACAAACAAACAGACAAATAACAAAACAAATGAAAAAGGGG